>NC_067463.1:5061388-5683333 GCF_025434085.1 Hippocampus zosterae | reverse complement strand
ATGATTAACCCTGACGTGACACTTCTTTGTTTCGTTTTCTATTTTTTCCCATTATTTTCTATTGAACCAAATAATACTTTAATGTGACATCCCCCTCGAATAATCGGGTTTTTTTCTCAACAAAAATATATTGTCAACCACTTACTCGTACTGTCTGTGACGGTCGTGTGGTGCATCATGGTAACGCTCACTGCTTGAAGAAAAGAAGTCAGGAAAGAAAGAAATCGAACATTGAATAAAAGTACAGTTGAAATGCTGCCGGGCGTCCTCATAGCAGTTTTATGAGAAAATGGCGTGACAGCCACCAAGTAATTGTATCGTTGAGTAACTGACGACAACTATTTAAACTTTTACTAAGAAGAAACAGTCAGGTCTCTTCCCCGACACATACGTTATTATAACACATATAGGTACATTTATATACACGTAAATATGTATCACACACACGTAAATGTTGTTTTACCTGGACGGCAACCTTTTCCCTTTGCTGTTTTACTCCACCTTTCCCTGGACAACAGTTCGCCAACTCCTCACAGATACCTCAATCAGCTCCGCCCTCCTCTGCGCTCATTGGTCAAGAGATGGTAGACAATTGGCCCACACGAGCTGCCAATCAAAGGGTATGCTTCCGCGCTGCACCCCGAATCAAAGTTAGAAATTTGATAAATGACTTCAGTTTAGCCCCGAGACTCGTTTACTTCTCGACTCTTTCTTCTTGTGTCGTCGTAAAACCTTTCACTTTGTTTCTTTAAAAATATATTTTCCTTGTCTTTTCTCACTCTCTTCATCCCATTGACTTCATCCTCTAAATGCGTCTTTTGCTGTCTCCTGTTCGTTCTCCTTCACATCCTCTTCTCCTTGTATGACTGTTTCCTCCACTTGTGTCCTCTTTAACCTTTTTCTTTGTATCTTTCTCAAAGGTGGAGGGGTTTTTTTTCTTTGCAGCGACCAGGCTGTGACATTTCATGAGTGGCCATAAGCGTTCGCCCAGTTGCACCATCATGTTTTCTTGAGCACCTGAGACATCACTGTTCGTAATACCATCAACAGTTCGGGTCTCATGCAATAAAATGCACACCTATCCAGTACTTGCTCAACACACTCGGAATACAGTACAAGCATCATAAAGTCTATGTAAAGAGCAACATTTTCCTGAGATTACTGGATTTGTTGTGAACCGTTCAAATAGCCGACTTCGATCTCAATGCAATGATTTTCGAGCTAACAGCCAATCCAAGTGAATAACTGTTATGTTCGGGCGACGCTGTTTTGCATACCGCAATTGATGGCCTATTTATGAAAATACTATCCTAAAAGCACACTGACACAAAAAATACATGTCATTAGCCACGTGATCTGATCTCTCCTTCTGTAAGTTGAGGGGTTCGTTGTTTTTCAGTGGATGGCTCTTCTTTACGAATGACTGATGGAGAGATGGAATCCTTCAATGCAGTTTAATAAAAGGAGAAAAAGGAAAAAAAACGTCTGCGGCCCGCTAACACAACTCCCGTAACTAAAATCACTTCCTGCGTCTTACTTTAATAGCCAATCAGAACCGATCAACATAAAAACATGTCTAAGCAAGTATTAAACAACAGAATATAATTTAGGTACGCTTAACATGAAATAATATGATGCTCAAACATAAAATGATAATAATATAACATGAGGGTACACTTCTATCAATTGCTGTTTACCCGCCTTCTCTGCAGCTCTTTGGCTTCTTTGTTTCCCAAAGTGCCGTTGCGTTCTTCCTCCCAATTTTTGACACTTGAATCAGTCCTCCCTCAGGGTTGAGTGTTTAGTTGCGCAAGACTCACACTTACCATGTGTCTTTAAATGTGACCTTGTTTAAATTGTAAATCCTTGTGCATCTTGTTTGGCAGGTTCTGCCACTGATGCATGTAGGGCTTGGAATAAACGTAATGCACCCGACTGTAGTTAATTATTTTCATAGTATTAGCCACACTGTGGGTGTAATCAGTGACAAGAGACCATACAGCGTGTAAAACGTTTGTCACTTTCTCTTGGTAGAGTACGGAAACATCCCAACTCATCTGTAAAAATATATATATATATTAAAATATGCAAAAACAATTAGCAAATGAAAGAGGCTGAACAGAGTAATGAATAAATTATATTCATTTTAATGAGGATTTTCAGACTGGATTCCACCTGTCTAAAGCAAGGTACACACTGGGATTTTCAACATCTCAACCAATTTTAAAAATGTGAGACGAGGAAAACAAAAACCAACAAAACCAAACAAATCCACGCTTAGTGCTCGAATAGTGTGAGTACTCCTGCACACCACATATGGTAGCTGTGGAAGTACCAGGACGACCTGTGAAAGGCAGCATAGTGCAATGAAAAACAATAACTAGTGGCAATTAGGGAGCGTTTTGTTCACGTCACAGTTCCCAAGTCTCTTTGCTTGGCCAAATTCTGTGTTGACCCAACAAGGATTTGAAAAAAAAAAATTGCGTGAATAATGAGCAGCTTTAACATTTACGAATGTCACCTTAGACTTTTTTTTTTGTGTGTGAATTGGGCAGAACATTCACTCTTGGCACACCCCAAGGTAATCTTTTGGTGACATCTGACAATCAAGTCCTTTGCTGACCACAACTAGAAAGCAGGGGGAAGAAAAAAATGCTCCAAATCAGCGGACCAACGTACTGAACAACACGTACAAAGAACATAAATAATTGAATGCATTTCAAATTGTTTCCAGGATCATCAGTCAAAAGTATTCATGCAGTCCGGTGTCTAAAAGAGCAACAGCAGCTCTATCCCTGAGAAATGTCTACTTTGTGGACCCTCTGTTGTCATCAAATCAAAAGTCCATCCACAAACATGATCACAGCTCCTTCTTGACTTCATACTGACACACGCACGACCCTCGCTGGCTGTCCAAGTATGGTTTGCATCCCAAGTGCATCACGGCGTCGAATAGCAACGTCACCGCAGACTCGCACGCTGGACAATAAATAAATAAACAACAAAAGGACAGACTGAGTGCACAAATACGCATGCAAAAAGCAAATACACCAAGATTACCTAAATGAATAAAGCTGCCCCCTCATTTGAGCACCTGAACCCCAAAATGTCCGCACACATCCATGATCATTAGGCACTGTGACCCCCGCCTCCCTGCATTTGGATCTTTTACCTTGAACACTGTGGCCCAATCCCAGCGTCCGTTGCACATTCCTGCAAATGGTCTCCAGACAGTCCTGGAACTGCTCGTCGCAGTCGTGCTTCTCACGACCGCATGTGTCGTAGCAGCGGTCGTGTTGGTTGCAGCATTTCGTCATGGATGGGATACCGATGTCGAACTGGAAAGACAAGATACTTTCAGGCTGTCTCCATTTTTTAAAGAAACACTGACAAGACAAATGGTCTATTTTCTCTTTTTCGGGGAATTTTCACTTGCCCTCAAAAAGGAGGGATTTTCTTTTGTCACTTCTACACAGCATCAACACAGAATGAGGGGGAAAACAGACAACCATATAAGTTTCCACCAACAACTGGAGCCACTTTCTCACTGCCTTTATGAAAGTGGCCTTTCATACAAATTCAAACAGCGTTACCTGGAATCCAAAGAGGGGCGTCCCGCATCCGTTGGGCGGCGGCGGCTTGTACCCGGGACGAGGAACCGGCCTGTAACCTGAGAGAGGAGAGCAAAGGTGAACCGGCTACCACTGTTATCTCTATGTGTCTGATGAACACATTCGCAGCATATTCAAGGGACAGCGGAAATATGAACACGACAATGTATTTAGGTTGCTTTAGACTGAAAAGCCCGAAGGTAATTAACAAAACACACCTACGTTGCTGCTGTCCAAGAGAAAGCAGGTGATGAGTATTTATTTTCCCAACGCCTTTGTACTTTAACTCCCTACAATTGAAAAAGAAAAATGTACTTCCAATTGTATTCCTAACTTTACTACCCACCCTTGACTTTTTCCCCCACCTCATATGAGAAAATACGACGGAAAAAGTAAAAAACAGGACATCGACACTTTGTTCAAAAGACAAGGACCACAGGAGTGTCACTCACCGATTGGCTTTGTGTTTTTAAAGAGGAGCCAGAAATACAATTGTAAAACATCATCAACTATTTTGACAATCGGCTTTACCGTCACTGCACTTGTAACGACACAAGCCGTCGTCGCCGCCGAACAAATCGAGAGCCGCGTTGAGGTACGTGTCGATCTTATGGATGCCATTGCGGATAGTTTTAAGAGTCATTCGCCAGTCAGGAGTCTCCGCTTTCTGTTCACAGCAAGATACGGAAGCCGCACATACAACCAGGACGAAAACAACATGGTTTATCGTGAGCATGACCCGCTAGATTATAAACAAGAGCCGATTGTGAGATAGCGTGAATGCTGTACACGTCGTCTTGTCGGCATTTTCAATTGTGTTTTCATTTTCTCGGTGAAGCTTTTCATTTCCGGGCAGTCACGTGATGTATGCTGCATTCCACTGTATTAGAATTATCACACAAATCCACCACAAAACCGCCCAATAACGTTGGATTGTTTGTCGTTATATTTTTCTTAATCTTGTGTTTGCTTGGTGGTGTTGAAATTTTGGTCAATCCTGAGTGGCGTTTCAATGCCCTTTTTAGGCCGAGTCGACGGTGGAGATACTGTGATTTCCGATTGAACTTGAAAGCACCGTCGGGATAAACCAATCAGACATTTGCGAAAGTTGTTACGTTTTCTTGTTGTTGACGGAATTAGCACGGTGCCTAAGATTTGTCATTTAGTGCAGTTTTTTTCCATTGTAATGTTTTCAATAATTATTGGTGTATTATTTAAGACCCTGGCATATTCTTTTTTATTTTTTTCAATTTGCTCTTTGACTTTTATTATTGTTTACCCCCTGTGTGGTGTTTCCTGAATGGGCCCTACAATTTGTTAAATTAAAAAAAAAATGTTGCTTCCGTAGTTTCGCAACTTTTATTGAGCCAAGGCACATATTTCACATTGGAAATAACTCACGAAACACAGCCAAACGTTTCAAAAAATGTGGATAAAACAGATTGAGTACGGGATTTCTGCCATCTGGTGGAAGGGCATAAACAATAGCCTGACTAATCAAAGAAAGGATTGTCCATTGCTTCCTTCATTAAGCTTTATAAACCAAACAAAATAATACAGAGAATTACGATATCTGCCAAAATAGCTGTGGTAGAAAACACGAGTTTGGTTACATTTTAAAACAAACAAACAAAAAACAGCAAAAAAAAGAGCTATTCGTCTGTAAATAAAAAGGCTCATTGTTTTTCAATAGTCCCCCATGCACCTGTTCTTATTACATGATGAAATGTCAAAAATCTTTATATTTTCAGCCTATTAGGCTCATTCTTTTTCAAAACCACCCATATATGACTCAGGCAACTATTGTGGGACAGACTAATGATTTCAGCAATTCAAATATTTTTTACATTGCACACCCATCTTTCTAAACAGAGACAAAAACCTCCAGTTCTTAATAATGTTACTTTATTTCATTGACAAGCGAGCGTGGAAGAAAATCACTTTCTTCTATAGTTGCTTAAATAACTGCATAAACGTCCAACAATCTCAAAAACGAACATCTTGTATGAAAGCACCAACGTCCAACAGTAACTCATTTATTTTTCCTTCTACTGGTGACGTTTCCATCCTTTTCCCACATGGATATTGATTTCATGCTGGAAGCTGATTGGTGGTGTTCACGACAGGGACGTAGATGTGCTCACTACTTTTTTTTTTTTTTAAATCCCTCTTGCAGAAGAACGCTCCTCCGGAATGTCGAGAGTTTTGTTTTGGATGGAAGAGTGAGGTGAACTTGGAGTACTCTTTTTTTTTTCAGTAGGGTTTTTCTTGTGTTACTCCTAGTGGAAATGCTCTTCTTCAAAAAAAAAAGAACATACACACATCTATTGGTATACATGATACCATCTAAGTCATCCGCCTCGAAAGAGGTTATTTAGTCTGTCCAGCTCTTTGCAGTTTTCCATGGTCATAAGCTCCGCCTTCTTGCGCATGCGGTCGTCCCGGTACACCTTGGCGGCATACAGCAGGTCTGTTTCTGGTGGTGGTGGGGGGGGGGGGGGGGGATTAATTCAGTGTAGTTGATATGACATTATGAAAAATAAAAATTATATTTAATCTATGTAATAATCACAAATAAAATGCACATTTTAATTGTTTAATATGAAGGTGCAAACTATCATCAAAAGTTGACTCTTACTTGTCTGTCTCTCCTTCCAACAGTTATTTTTGACATTGGACACATAGTCTCCCTCCACACTTTTCTCAATCTGCTGCAGCGCTGCTGCCTTGTACTCAGATTTGAAGTCTCTGGTGACATAGTAGTCCACGTGTAGGTTTTCCGTCTGCCGCTTCACCGTCTGACCCGTGGACCTGGAGAATATGTGTGGCGTTATAATTAGAGAAACATCTATGCTAATTGAGATGAGCTACTCGATGGCATTTAGCGTTGTTCGCATCAAGCTAGGAGACATTTGGTACACGAAATTGGTTTGGCTGAACATTTTGGTCTTAAAATATACAGTTTGATTCTCTTTTGCTGCATGCATGTATGTATGTATAATGCTTCATGTGTCCATGTGTTAAAAATAGCAGCTGTTAAAAAAAAAAAACTTAACAGATCCAAATATCTATGCTATTTTCCATTAGTCTGTCTATAGAGTTTCACATTATATGTTAGCATGATGCTAACAAACTTTAGTTTGACAAAATTATGTGGTTTGGTTTGCATACACAATGTTTAATTTTATTTGATTGCATGCTTGATTTGTTTGTTTTGCTGCTGTTGGGTGTCAAAGTAGCAGTTGTTTGAAGGTTTATAATCACCGGAACATATATGTTAATATCTGTTAGACCATCACTCGTGTTTCACATTAAATGTGAGGATAATGCCAAATTATTGTATTGGTTACACTAGTGGTATGTGGGCTCCCTCTAGCGGTAGATAAAGGAATCACAAAATTAAATGTTCAAACTGAGCATAGCCATGCAGCGGTAATTCATTCAAGCATTTCCATGTTGTTGAAACTTTTTTAGCGCTTACGGTCGAGAGTAGAGGCTGTAAGGAGGTGGAGAAACCATCATCTGGCTCAGTATCGACACCAAGACTAACACCACAATGGGCATCATCTGAATCAACATGGAGAAACCACCCTGGAGAGAAACAGAGCTTCATCGACACGCGCACTCAAACACACAGTGGCCATGTCCCGTCACGACACCACGGCACATACGTCTCCTCTTTCGTCGGTTCTCTCCTGTCGGTAATTGGCGTGATGGCTGGAGCTCGTCCTGCCGTTGGCGAACGGCTGCGCGCTTGCTGAAAAGGAGACAGAGAGAAGAGAAAGTTCAGTTCCTAACTTATTTCAAACTAATTAAATGCCCAAAGCTATTTTTCCAGACACTTTCTCGAATTTTCTTTCAATGTTGCTGTGAAGCCAAGTTCTCAAAAGACTGAAACTAGAGGTGCAACAACACATGGATTAATCGACAACCTACAGATTATGAGATGAATAGATCAATATTTTGACAATTGATTAATCATTTGGAGGCCTTGTATAATTTAAAATCATCCAGATCCTTGGAATTTTAACCTGTGAATAGTAAATATTCTGTCATCATCCACGATAGCAAACTGCTTACCTTTGTGCATTTGTTTTTTCTAAATAAGACATTCACAAACATCTGCTTTCACTTTGGAACTCATTGATCAACATTTTGGACAATTTTCTGAAGTGTTATGGACCAAATCAGGAAATTAATCATAACATACCTTGTTTATGCATCTTCTGCACTCTCAGACTGAAATCATGTCACGTTTTTGAATGTGGGGATGGAAATCGTTTTTTTTTTTTCAATCCGATTCATCAACAAAATAAATGACTGATTAATCAATCATTGAAATAATTGTTAGTTGCGGCTCTAATTTCCACAATATGTACTGTATGTGTGTGGGTGTAACTCACAGGAGGGGAAGCCTCCTCCAAAGAACATGTTGAAGAGGTCTTCAGGCGTGATGTCTGCCTCGAACCCTCTATGGAAGTCAAAGCCGTTGCCGCCGCCGTGCGCGTGGCCCGCCCCACTTGGCTCTTCGCCTCCCGTCAGGTCATACTGCCGCCGTTTCGCCGGATTGCTTAGCACTGCGTATGCATTCCCGATCTCTGGCGGGCGACATGGAGCTACTATTAGTTTCAGAGTACTTTACTTGAATAGAAAGTGACGTCAAGGAGACGTACTCTTAAAGGCGTCCGTTGCTCCAGGAGCGTGGTTCTTGTCCGGGTGAAACTTGAGGGCCAGTTTCCTGTACGCCTTCTTCAGCTCATCCTCGCTGGCTTCTTTGGTGACACCGAGCACTTCGTAGTAGTCTTTACAGCGCTTTATTCTAACAGGAAGAAAACAAAGGCAAGTGTTAAAAGATACATGCTCGGGCTGAACAAATAATCCTGAACTAAGATTATTGATTTTGAAATGAGCTCCCTGTCAATGCACACTTGCGGATTAGTGAAACTGCCTATGCATAGTCATATAAAACTTCTATGGCCCACATGTGATTTTATTTTTTTTTAACATCTGTCAAACCATTTTCCCACCCTGTTGTGCTGAAAGCAATGTAGTTCACATCAAAATGTTCTGACTGTGAGATGCCTTGCCGCTATACAAAAATACACACCGTTGCGGAAATAGACTATTTTTTGCGTAAAAGGCTAAGGCAGGCAAACGCTGCGTCTTTGGTTTTGGGCTCAGAATAAAAAGTCGACATCCTCACAGACATTTCCGAAGAAAATGGAAAACTGATTAATAGATGTCTCAAGATGAACATTAACAAATGCCACTGTTAACATTTTAAGCCGGTATTCTCACCTTTGGACACCTTCCACCTGCTCTTTCGTGAACACCTTGGAGGATCCTGCTCCTGTGCCTTCGGCACGTTCGCTTGCCGCCTGTGTGCCGCCATCTTCCACATTGTGTGCTGGCCGTCTCCGATGCACGCCATTTGCTGCAGAACTCCCATTTTTGGTTAGCTCTTCCAACAAGCCTGTGATAAGAAAAATAAGTGGACAAAATCACATTGATGTTGAGCAGTGATTCCAATGTTGCACGAGTCTCCCAAGTGCTACACGAGCTCCCTCTACCGGTACAAGAATCCTTGACTGGCAGTGTACAGTTCAGTTGTATTTAATTTATAACTTCAAAGGTTATGCATTTAGTCTTTAAGATTTATTTGAAACGTGTGTATATATATATATCTGTATATAGGTGGTATTTTTACTCACATTTTAGGTCTAATGCATTTGGACTATATCGTTGCTTATGTAAATTTGCGTTCGAATGAAGAGTTAGCTAATTTACTTGGCCGTGCCGCCGCATGTTTATGACGTCACGGCGCCGACAATTCTGACAGACCACTGCCAGTGATGCTTTGCAAGAGTTCAAGTGGGCCCAAGATGTTGCTATCGTTCAAAACTACGCCAAATAAACACAGTATGTCATGCGGCGAGGATGTGAACATATCCATGACCGTTATGAACGACACTCTAGTTTGATCCGACATCACGCACAGCCCCTAAACAGCTTAGTATATTAGCGTACAAGCTCACTAATAGCTTTTGACAAACCTTAACTTCTTGGTGACTTTATTTATTTATTATCGACACAATGACTTTCAACCGTTATGGCGTTATGCTCATGAAATGTGTACGACATATTTAAATGAGGTAATACAGTCGGTCTGTATCGCTCTGGCCGGCTAGGTTGTCATCGCCGAAGGATCCCGCCCACCCCCACTCCTTCGAGCCGGAAATCGCCTTACCTTTGGCTCGCGCTGTCGGGTAGAGCCTCTCCGCTTTGTGGAGGAACTTAAGCGCCTTCTCCTTGTCCCCCGCCTCGATGGCTTTCGACGCAATGTTGATACATTTCTCAGCCTCGTCTCGGTTCCCTTCCATCTTCTTTCCTCATCCCTCCTCCCTCGTCCTTTCCTGGGTGGTCACGTGATACACCACGTGACTCACATGTTATTGACACGTCATGGCAGCGAAAAAAAACTTCGCATAATTATATTTAATAATTGTGTAGTTGTGAATGATTAAAAGTCTCAATTAAAAACATTGTAGGAAAGTTGTATGTTCATAGATCCAAATTTAGCCATAAGAAACTATCTACTAACTATCTAACCATCTAACTATGAGGTAATTTTTTTGTAAATATGAACAATTGTTTATTTTATTGTTTTATTGAAGTCAAGATGGCGCCCGAGTAGGCAGCCGTCAGCAAGTGCTCTCATGAGCCTTGCTTTATTTTGTTGTTCTTGTGTTTCTTTTGTCACTTTGTGTTTGTTGTTACGTCATGTAGACTTGATGTGGACCTTTTTCAGCATTTTTTGGCCACGACACTCATCAAAGAGGAGACTCTGTGCTCGGTGGTTGCGCCTTCTCGGCAGCATGGGTATACCAGCACTGTTTTTGACTGGAGGAATGTCGGCGCCATTTGACTGTCGTTGCTGGACAGTCCCGGGGCGCTTTTGTCTTGCGCCTGTAATGGGCAGCATTTTTCACAGCCCCGCTTTGTTCAGCGGAGAGATCGGTGCTGTTGAACGGTCTGCGGCTGGATGGATGGAGGTCTTGAGGAGCCGACGATGAGAAGAAAGGAGCGTTGGCGCGGAGTGCCGATGCGGATTTGGAGCTGGGAGTCGCGGCTTGGAGTTTGAAGCGGATTACGTGGGACAGGAGAAGTGAACTAATCTCTTTTCGTCAATGGATGCTACAGCTTCGTGTTTGCTTTCAAAACTTAGCTTGTAGCAGATGTGTGCACATTTTCAGCATGACGTCTCTGATCCACTGGAGAAAGGACACTTTGATCCTCTCCTCTTTCATCTAGGACTGCTTCAGACAACAAAGTGTATGCAGAAAATTGGTGAAGATTGAACGACTGTCTGTGTCCTATTAAGAAAACCTTTATTAGTCTTGCAATGGAGAAATTCCAGATTCACAGCAGCAAAGTTATGAAAGGAAGAAGTAGAACAACAAAAAAATAGGAGCTGCTGGAAAGGCAGCCACTCTCGCGGCGCCATTTTGAAGTCAAAAATAACAAAAATAACACAAGACAACACATAGGACAGAGACAGTCGTGCAATCTTCACCACTTTTCCGCATACACTTTGTTGTCTGAAGCAGTTATAGATGAAAGAGGAGAGGATCAAAGTGTCCTTTCACCAGTGGATCAGAGACATCATGCTGAAAATGTGCACACGTCTGCTACAAGCAAAGTTTTGAAAGCAAACACGAAGCTGTAGCGTCCATTGACGAAAAGAGATTAGTTCACTTCTCCTGTCCCACATAATCCGCTTCAAACTCCAAGCCGCGACTCCCAGCTCCAAATCCGCATCGGCACTCCGCGCCAACGCTCCTTTCTTCTCATCGTCGGCTCCTCAAGACCTCCATCCATCCAGCCGCAGACCGTTCAACAGCACCGATCTCTCCGCTGAACAAAGCGGGGCTGTGAAAAATGCTGCCCATTACAGGCGCAAGACACAAGCGCCCCGGGACTGTCCAGCAACGACAGTCAAATGGCGCCGACATTCCTCCAGTCAAAAACAGTGCTGGTATACCCATGCTGCCGAGAAGGCGCAACCACCAAGCACAGAGTCTCCTCCTTGACGAATGTCGTGGCCAAAAAATGCTGAAAAAGGTCCACACCAAGTCCACACGACATAACAACAAACACAAAGTGACAAAAGAAACACAAGAACAACCAAAAAAGCAAGGCTCATGAGAGCACTTGCTGACGGCTGCCTACTCGGGCGCCATCTTGACTTCAAATGTGTTGTCTTGTGTTATTTTTGTTATTTTGACTTCAAAATGGCGCCGCGAGAGTGGCTGCCTTTCCAGCAGCTCCTATATTTTGTTGTTCTACTTCTTACTTTCATAACTTTGCTGCTGTGAATTGGGAATTTCTCCATTGTGAGACTAATAAAGGTTTTTCTTATCTTATCTTATCTTTAGTGGTCCAAAACAACATTCCGTGAAAACACTGAAAATTGAATAAAGTTGTCTGTGTTTATACAGTATCGTTTGTATTTCATCTTACTATGCCTTGTTTGCCTTTTAGATACGTTGTATACTACTGTATTTCTGTATTAAAAATGTCTACATGATCTGAAACTAAAAAGTTGGTGTGCAGATAGTTTTGGGGCAGATTTCACAAAATTTGTCACAGGATTTTTTACTCCAAATAAAGAAATGCCGTTTTGTTCTTTTATACAAGTCTGTGACTGCCTGTCACTATATGTTCGATGTGTTTTCAACTATAGTAGACTGCAAAAAGTGCAATTGACCTGTGTAATCCGTTAATATAATGGATGCAGTACCAAAACCATCCTACAGGGGACAGTGGAAGGGAAACGGATAAGAGGCAGACAGAGAAAGGGCTGGATGGACAACATTAAGGAATGGACTAACTGCAGCTTCCAGACCCTGCTACGAACAGCTAAGGACCGAGAGTGCTGGAGATCCCTGACTGCCCAGACCTCCACCATGGCACCCCGACGGCCTCTTAGGCCATGGGATGAATAAGAATAAGAAAGAATAAGTACGCATTGTCAATTTTTTTTGTTTTGTGGCAGTATGCCATGAACGTTTTTTTTAAATACAAAATATGTGTATGGACTCATTGAAGGCTTTGAAACACTAATTGTTCTACATTCAGATTCTCATTTGATTGAATTTGGAGGAAGGGAGGCTTGACGCTGAATGAAAATCACCATAGCCCTAATTTTTTTTAAAAAACATCCACACACTTCTGTTTGTTAAGGTTTATTCAGCACATTTACTACGATAATTTCATCTTGAGGAAAAAAAGGACAATCAGCCATTTACAAGACATCACACCCATAAGGACGAGAGTACAACTTTCTTTCCCCACAAATAGTGCTTTCCCCAACCCCAAATTTAATAAACACCTTTCCCCAAATAGATGCCTCACTTTTCTCACCAGGACAGTAAACAGGATGCAACTGGTGAAAAATTAAATTTCAGAGATACCATTTATCTTGCTCCACACAGTATAACTGCTGAGCCCATTTGAACACCTTCGCTCACCCAAAAAGTAGCACCTCGAGAAGCCTTTAAACTGCCTCTCAGCTCATGTAACTTCAACATTATCTGGAGACCGCGCTTTTTAAAAGATATTCCCAAAATGCGCATGAATAAACATCCAGACCGTGATGATCATATATATCGACCTGCCCCATCTGCAGTTGAGTGAAGAAACGGCCCTGCCCACTCTCAACAGGTTGCGACACAATATTTTAGCACCTACGCACAAACATGCGCCACATAAAAAAGTGGGGGAAAAGCATATATGTAACAATGCTGTATATATATGCTTCTACAGAATAAATACAAAATTACAGAAGCCACAGGGTGACGCATTTACAGTACAAAGCTGCGTCGTAAAATGTCCTGGAAATCCGGTTGGAACGCTCGTGGAAGCGCTCACGCCGGCATCTGGGAAGGACTCATCTTGGCCGCAAAGGAGCCCATGCTGTTGAGCACGGCGTGGATGCGGAAGTGTAGCCGCGACTCCATGCTGTATTCTTTGTAGTCCATCCTGCAAGTTGCAGTCCCTTGTTCGAGCACTTTTCTTCCAGGAAAAATCATTTTTTGCTTTTTTTAGGAGCTACTTACTTGGCACTTTCAAGCACACAGATGGCCTTTTCGATGTCGCCCCTCTGCTTGTACAGCAGGCCCATCTCGTACATGGTAAATGGCACCAGGTAGTTGCTGTGCTTCAGGTCACTTTCGCTGGGACGAAACAGCAATTTGACATCGGAATGAGCGTCGCAGTGTTGAACTTTTAATTTTATGAGGAAATACCAGATTCGAATGAAATCACCGCCTCCCCCGTCTAGCCAGTGACCGTACATTATGAAACGGGTACCGAAGTTGTCACAGTATAGTATAAAATAGATATGATGTGACGAGACAGGTTTTGTTCTTTGAAATGTTTCATTTTTCTTACATGTTGAGCTGTGTGCAAATGTCCCATGTTGTGCATGTCTTATTGGAATATCCACGATGTGACTCTACGGGTTTGACATGACAGAAAAATAATTTACTTTGAACGCCCCCAACCCCTTTTTTTTAAAGCTTAATTATCATTTTTACATATTAAATTGTGGATCTGGCCAGACTGGTTTGGCATGTGACACATAGAGAACATTTCATCTTTTTTATTATTAGTATTGATGCATGTTGAGCCGTGTGTCAAAAGCGCATGCAACAGGCCCGTTCGATTCTCCTTTAATGGATTCTCCATGCCTGTGTGACTTGATGGGTTTGACAGGTGGTCAAACTTAAGTTTTAATGGGCCCTTCATTTAATTTAACATTTGGTAGTTAGTCAACATGAAGTTTCATGTGTATTCCACATGATGGCGGTGACTAGAGGGGTTTGACAAGGGGTCAAATTTAAATTAAATCAAGGAACCATCAAAACCTAACATTTGGTAGTTATTTAATATGAAGACTTATGTGTATTCCACTAGTTGGCTGTGACAAGACTGGTTTGACGTGGTGTGAGAGGCGGTCAAATTTCCTTTGTATTGTATTTTTCAGACCTTTGTATTTTTAGACATGTGGTGCTGTGGGTGAACCCAATGTAGATCTCACCTGGATAAGACGCGATTGAAACAGACCTCAGCCTGGTCGAGCTGCCCCAACTGCCTCAGACACAAGCCCTTGAGCAACTGAACCACACACTGGTCATCCAGGTGGTAGTCTGACGGGTCTGCGCACGATGAACACTGTGTTATATTTTAGGGATAAACAGCTCTTTCTTCACCGCCGCTTTCTTTCTTTCCCCTCACTTGAATTATACTTGAGCTCCTCCTCCGCTCTGTCCAACGTAGCCAAAATGTTTTCCGTCAAGTCGGCTCTTTTGCCAACAATGGTGAAGCCGTTCCACACGTACATCATTTCCTGCCGGCCGTAAAACAGACGACATTTGTCAAACTATTGTGCGTGTAAGTCGGCGAATCATACGGAAGAGTCCTGACCAGAGCCGGGACGACCAGTTTGACGGGCTTGGGCGAGACATAGCGTTGAGCCTTCTTGGCGACAAACTTCTCAGTTGGGATGGACTTTCCGGCAAGCTTCAGCCTCAGACCGTCAACCTCTCTGTAAAGCACACTCGTTTCGTTACATGTGGTCCAGATGCAAAATAGAATTTTCACACATATGATTAACCGGATCAGCTTTTATGCGAAAAAAAAAAAAATATGGTCGGTTGTCATGTCATCATTTGCCGACTGATCAAAGACTACATTGACTAGATCAGCAACATTGAGTGATGACAGCAAACTATCGTTCTGTGCTGCCATTGTTCATAATCAAGTTTTTCTTTTTCAATATTTTTTAAAAGAATTTAGTTTTTTGAGGGCATGTTGGTGAAGTAAAAAAAAAAAAAAAGGTCAGTCAGTATACAAGTTGTTTAAATAGATTGGTCCATCTATTGATCGGTTATCGTTTAACTCGCCGATCTGCTCCAAAAATCCCGATCATGTAAATTCTGCCGTCTCTTTTTTTTTTTTTTTCATACCTGAACAAGTCCACCACATTTTCACCCATTTTCTTGACTTCTTCATCGGGGAGCATGCTCAGTATGGATGCCTTCTGGAACACGTAGACAGCCTATGAGCAAAGAATAAGAATAACAATTTAGAATTGTTACAGAATGTAACAAAAAGATGGCAACCAGCCTTTAGCACACCTCCAAAGTTAATTTGTCTCAGACGAATACAATTAGAGTCCAAACAAACCTCAAGTTGTATTTTCATGGAGATTAAACACCATTTTCTTTTCAATGACCCAAACAGACTTTTTAAAAATAACAACAACCAATGAGTTAAGTAAACACGATGGTAGCAACATGTACTGTTGTTAAAAATTAAGCACCACATCGACGGAAAGCTTCTCAATTCACTTCGACATTGCTCCTTGGCACCAACGTGTCACAAATTGATTCCAAAGTCAAATGTATTGCTTATTCTAATAAGTGATAAGTTTCAGTTGTCACCTGTGACCATTTGCTCTCCTTGCAGAGCAGATCGGCATAATGGTATGCTTCCCGCCAATTCTGTTCAAAGGAGTGGGCCCACATGAGCTCCCAATAGCACAGGTGGTGAATCTGCCGCCACTCCTGCTGAGCGGCGATGCAAGCCTGGAACTTTTCCTGAGCCTAGGGTAGACAAAATGCGACAGGTCAGCAAAGCAAGCGGCGCCGCGAAGACACCAACGCTGCGGGAATCCCTTACAAATGTGATGTTTCCTTTGAGCAGGGCAATTCTTGCGACGTAGAAAAGCATGAGGGCTCCCTGTAGATAAAATGAAGACGTTGAAAATCATGCTTTTTTTTTTTAAACATTGAAGACAGACGTGACAGAACCTGAAGTATGCATTTTCGACAGCATCAAAGACAATTTAGTCTGTAGCTAACTTCACATAAAGGGTTGACTAAAATAGCCATTTTGTGTCTTCAGAGTACCTAGTGTGGGATTTCGAAAAAGCCAGTGGAAATTATTTTTCGTTTTCACAAACATGAACATCAAAATTCGATTATACAGCAGTCATGGGACTGATTTTCAGCACTCGAAGAAGTTGCTACTCATTTAAGAATTGACAAATGTCATTTTTGAGTACAGGATTAAACGCTGTGCGTCATTAGGTGTTCTATATGATGTCAGAGGAGGTTTAACAGCTTACATTTGGGAACCTTTTAGCATAAGGCTCCAGCAGAGCCTCTGCCTCAGTTAAGTCCACGTCGCCAGAACCTGTGGGTGGAGGAGAGAATGCTTGAAAAAAACTTTTTTAAAATAATGTTTGAATTTAGAGGTCAAACAAATGCCGCTTTTTACCCAGAATGACTGAGATGTAGAGATGAAACATGAGCAGTGTCAAAGTGCTGAGAATAGAGCGCAGACTGTCGCTGGAGGCGCCCGCTCGCAACTCAGACAAACCCAACTCCTGTGGAATTGTATTTTTTAAAAAAATACAAAGAAAGAAAATGTACATTCAAAAGTTGAGAAAGTTTAATTCATCTATAAAGGTGAAAATTAGGTTCATCTTGAAATTTCACAGAAAAGCCAAACATTCCGAACTTTTAATGAGATGCGTATGTACACATATTGAGCGGCGGGGACTTACCCTGTCCCCGGAAAAACCCAAAAACTCCATCATTTTGAGGATTCTAGCTGGTAGCAGAGATAGCATCTGTTAAAAAAAAATATTGTTATGTTTCCGTGTGAATGGCATATTGTTGATTTGCGAGGGCTCGCACCAGATTAAAAGACCCGATGCCCATACTGACACCGCCCTTAAAGTGAATATGCGTGCCGCTCGTCTCCATTTCTGCATTGCCGTGAACCATGGCCTGACACTCCCTGCGCGTACACACAACACAGCATTTTTCAGAAATGAAAACAAGACAAACATTTAAAAAAACGGTCTCCATGCAAATGCCAACATCCGCGTCCCGCTTACTTGAAAATCTGATAGCTGTTTCGGATCCTCATGCCTCCTTTGATGAAACCGATGATGCTCTCGTCAAGGAAGGTGAGCGCCGCCTTCTGCAGCAGCACTTCGGCGTAGCAGAGCTCGGCGTGCATCTCCTCTGCGCGCAAAACGTGAACAAAGGTTTTGTTAACGCCAAAGAAAATTCGTCAACCAATTGAGTGTGCGATTTCATAAAAACGTAATCGTAATTCAAATAACCTCATGTATGCGTTTTCATTAATGCGGATTTCGTGAATGATCAAAATCAACCTCCCATTTAGGAGTTTAACCAACTTATGTGGTTTTGGAAACAAAAAGAAAAATTTGAGTCCAACGAGGCTGTCATGCAATTAAAAAAAATATATTAGCAAATTGACTAAAAGATGATTTAGTATTGTCCAAATCAATCATGCGTATTTCATAAACATTCAACACAATTGAGAGTTTAACGAAACTAACTCATGCAATTTTTAAACAAAGATAATCAAGTTCAACAGACTTCACTCGTTTGTCTACAGCGAAAAAAGGAAGTTTTACACCTCTCGTGAGCCTCGAAGACAATTTTGTTTTCGTAAACATCAAAGATACTGTCGCCTCCTCAGGGAACCAAACATGCATTGTCGTAAACTTCCGTAAACCTAGCGTATGCGTTTACTTGAACAAAGACGATTTAGACAAAACTGATCATATGTGCTCATGTAAACGTTGACAAACCAAAATGCTGCACTTTTTTGTAAATAACTAAGTCTATTTAGAATCTTAAACTTATCTAACGTACGCTAATGTTTTTTGGAAACATCAAAGAACCTGAGGTATGTACTTTGGGAACGATCAAAGACAATTTAATTTTAAGCAAAGCTAACCCAGGATTTGGGGGAAAAAACGTAATTTTACTTCAAAAAAACAAATTTATGGGCTTTCCCAAACGTATGATTTTGTTTTGAATAAAAACAAGCCCAACAGCAACAATTGAATAAACCTAGCATGTTTTTTTTCGTTACAGAGAATTCACTTTACTGGCATGTCACCTTCCGTTAGGCTTTCAGGTGATTGTCTTTGCCAAAGATTGACCAGAGTCTCCATAATTCCTGTTTTCTTTCGAAACCTAAAATTGGAAAAGGCGAAAAATAAGAAAAACACATTTTAATGCCGTATTTCAAGCACGTCATGCTTCCGACCAATGGCGACGGCCACACCTCTGGCACGTCAGCAGGGCATCACTCAGCGACTCCATAGCAGCGTTCATGTCCTTCGGGTCAAAAGTCATGCCCGCCTGCATCACCAGCATGCTGCTGTAGCCCATCGCGTGGTACATGCTCTGGCTCCTCCTGTGGTCAATTCAAAAAGCTGGTATCGCATTTTGCGTGTGTGTGTGTGGGGGGGGGGGGGGCGCATTGGCGTGAAAACGTGTGGGGACTGTCAAGAGGGACTTACCAGGGTTCTAAAAGTGCCAAGGCATCTGCAAACCTGTTGTTTAGAAAGAGATAAAGGGCGTTGGAGCATTCCTGCAGTGCGGTCTCTAAATCCATTGCGGGTTCTCTGGGGATGGGTACAGAGAAGACATTTTTGGAAAACACCAGCAAGACATTGGAAAGACTCCAAAACACCTGCAAAACCATCCACAGCAACGGGACCGAAGCTCATGTAGATGACTACAGATGCTACAGTCAAAGAGGCCAGGGAAAGCGATTCGCCGAAAAGTACAAAGAGGAGCCTGTTAATTCTGGGCAAAATTTTAAGGACCAACGAGACGAAGTGGAACCTTTGTCAAAGTAATTTGATGGCATGCAGAAAGAAAGCATCTGCTTGTGATCTGAAACCCACAATCTCGGCATGGCTAAAGTTCACATGGATTCTTCTTAAAGCTTCGGGCTCGCTAATCTTCACTGATAAAGATGCCAAGACGAGAAACAAAATGAAGCAAATTTAAGACTTATAAAAGCACGTAAACATGCTGATCCTTCACCATACAATATAACTCTGCCAAAACAAATGAGGAAATGATCAGGAGCAAGAAGTAGTGAAAGTTTTAAATAAGCCAAACTCAATGTAAACCCTAAGGAGCATACATTTTACACAATCAAGGGGAAATTGAGAGAAGTACCAAAAATGACACCACAGGACTCACCATGACAAGTTTATGAAAGTGCAAAAGTAAGGCAACTTGTATAGCAGTACAAACATGTAATGAGGTTAAAACAGAGCGACTAAAGCTGCATGCACTTTTATTATTATTACCCTATATGCAGTGGCACTAAAATTACAACCAGAAAAAGGTTCAAGTGTCAAAACGGAAAGAATTTTAATAAGAAAATGTGATTCATGGTGTACTTGGCCCCCTCTTGTGGCTGGATAGCATACTGCAAATGGACGTCGCCCGTTTCCGTCGAAGGAATTTTGCTGCTTGTATAGTGGCGAGTACCGTAGTGACAATTTACAAATTAAAAATTAAAAAAAGACAGTAAAATGATTGAGATAACTTACAATACATTTCCAGAACACGGTTTGTCCACCTAGAAGAAAGAAACGGAAAAGCTACACTTTTTGACCCCCAAAAATGGCGTTAACAGCAATTAGTAGCAACCACCAACCTTCTGCTGGGAGTAGTCTTCGAACTCCATTTGAAAGAATAAACACTTTTCCTGTACGCCTCTCGATGAAGACAAGCTTCTTTGCAGCTCCGTTTGTAGATCTTCACCTCCACTTGGAAAATACGTGTTCATTAGGGAGTCCCATGACATTTATACTTTACTAAGGTTACTAGAGCCAGCCCACTCTCGTATCTCCTGATATCACACATACACACGGCATCACTGTGAGTGGAGACACACAATCCGTTTGTTTGTTTCCCCATCTACAAAGCATCTTATCCAGGCAGCGTTGTTCTGTGAAATTGCAATTAGGATTTGACATTGTGATTTCAGGATGTTTAAAATGGCAACCAAATTGCTAAAAGAGCAAATGAATGTCTGGGGAACACATTTGTTTCACTGTAAGGAGCATTCGTGGAGCCAACCCCTGCAGTCGTTCTCCATTATTTGGGTTTAAAATTATATAAAAAAAAACAGACTGGATTAAGTGTTGTGCCGTTGGGTTGGAATATAACAACGCGCATTTGTTTGCATTTCATGCGCTTCAATAAAGTTCGAGGACTGGGGAGCGGGTTGAATGAGCTGACATTTAGCGCCGTTGTTGGCACGCAGCTTCAATGAGTGTGCTCAAATGCTACTACATTACCCACAATCTCCTGCGCGGCGTCGTTTCAAGTCAGAAGTCCTGCATATCATATCTCGTATTCAGTATTATAAACTGAATACAAAGAACGTTATACAAAATGCAAAATAAAACTGCTCGACTCGATAGGAGTCGGGTAAAAATGCCGAATTTCAGTCAGCTTGGTCAAACAACGAAAAGCCCGAATTTCAGTCAGTGTGGTAAACAACGACGAATACTTCTGGACCGCTCATAATATTTGCAATATTACCAGCTAAACTGGAAACATTCCTAAAAATTTTTTAGGATTTTTTTTGCTGAACTGGTACTACATTACCCACAATTCACAGCGCGTCATATTCTTCCATCTTTCTAGTAAATATGGCGGCTTCAGCACCAACGTCGGACCCCGATCCAAATATCCCAGAATACGAATTCGGCAACGCGAATACTAAAAAGTTTCACATAGACTCATTCAGGAAAGAGTGGCTGAGTAGACTGAAGCCTTGCGATTACTCTTACAGTGTCGAGGACGAAGACGCGTTTCACGCTAACTTTGCTCAGGAGATGGGAGTCAGCGTGGACGTGATGCGGGAGCTCAAAGAAGTCTGCAGGTACTTTTTATCGCAGCGGATGCATCAAAAGCGGTGTCGTACAAGTCAAGAAAAAGACGGGACCAGTCAGACCTGCTTAAGGAGTCGACATAAACATTTTACATCAAGTGTAGTCAGGAAGAGGACGGGACCAACATCGCACGCAATGCTTTCAAGAAGTAGAAATAACTTTCATCACACCTGGACTTATCTCATCTTTCTTAATTATGACGTACTTGATCGTCTTTCAATTATTGGCCGATTGCTAGCAACGTTTAGTTGTATACCGCCACCTACTGCGCAAGAGCATGTAGCGCTCGTGTCCCCAACTTTAGGATCTACCCATCAATTTAGTTTCCCGAACAATACATTTCATGGCATGTATTTTAGGATACGAGGTTATGGTATAAATGTATCTGTAATAAATCAGGAGACTGTTATTGTACACAAATGCTGTAAATGGTTAGAGTACATAAAGGTAAAAACAAGTGGCAAATTAAATAGGAATTTCTGGTGGGAGTTGCTAGCATGTAAATAAAGGCGCGAGCACCTTGGAAGTTGCAATTAGACAAATGCGATGAGTTGAAGTTAGGATATAGTCAGATCCCATATATCTCTATGACATTTGATACAGTCAGGAAGTAGACATGAGCTCTGTTTTCCTGTCTGGTTTTATCTATCTGTCATGTTATTTTAACGATCAAACAGCATTGCGTCACTTCGTTGCCATCCGGAGGACCAGGAGCCTGATCCGGAAGTTGTACCCGAAGACCCCACCTTGAAAACTCTCGTGTATGAATTTTCCTTCGCTTTGATTTCATCTATCACCAGACGTCGAAATCCACAACCTCGTGATTTTGTCTCAACAGCGAAAGGAAAAAGAAGCAAGATTACAAGTCCTCTCTAAAAATCAGCAAAAACAGACACGACCTCTACGCAGATGAGCAGGCGAGTTGACGCCGACCCTGAGCCAACTCCTCACAGTTGCTGTATAGCGTTCGGGGTTTTTTTTTTTTCTTTTTGTTTTCCCAGGAGCGTCTCGCCGTTATGATGAAACCAGAGGCCGTGGAAAGTATGGTCTCCGAAGGAGATGTCATTCTCACCATCAACGTCTACTATCCGGCTACTTTCGAAAAGGTGCGCAGGAAACCCGACATGAAAGCTCACGGGACTTGAACAGATGTTGGTTGACCCTTTCAGGGACAGAGGTTACGACAGTGGACGGCCTATCGTGTTATCAGGTTACAGGGTGCACGAAAGGATTAAAGAAGAAAGTGTTGGCTAAAATCAAAGTTTCCCAGTTATGAAAATACGACTGCAAAGTCAACATTCTGCCCCAATTTTACTCGCAGTTTTGCTACGTCCGACCCCACATGACGCTGCTGCTGATGGGCTCCCAAAGGCTGACGGAACTGCGGGATGCCATTTGCTGCGCCAGCGACCTGCAAATGTGCGGCGAGTTCAGCAACGCGCCCGACATGGCGCCGGACTTCGTCAGCAAAGTGAGCGCCAATCATCATCGCCGACCCCCGGCCCTCCCTCGTGTCGTATGTTTTTTTTTTTTTTGTAATGCAGAGGTTTTGTCATGTTCCAGGACCACTACAAGTCGGCTTTCTTTTTCTTTGAAGGGGTGTTCTACAACGACATGCGCTACCCGGAATGCCGCGACATCAGCCAGTGAGTTTGAGTCCATTATTCAGGACCCGAGTTACCGATAAGAGTTTGTGCATGTCTGTGAATTCAGGGAGGAATTCTCAGAGAGAGCCTTGTGGGGCGAATCAGCCGATTACATAAAGCGAGTACGGCCCAGATGGTGATGCAACAAAGTGTAAAAATAATCACATGTTGGGTGAGCAGAACATTGCACTTTTTATGACTTCACTGAAAATAGGTGTACTCCTGTGACGGACGTTGTGTAACGCGATATACAGTGGATGAGATACTATAACATGCTGAGGGTTTTTTTTAAATTTGTTCCCTTACAAAGACATTAACGGTCTATTTTTTTCAATGTTTTTTTTTTTTTTTGCCCAAAGTTGGCAAGACAAGGTAGCTTTATTTATAGAGCACATTTCATTACTCAGACAACTCAATGTGCTTCACAGTGGACCCGCATTTCACAAATAAACTGACAGGGGGCTGGGGGGAGCAGTCCAAAAGTAACGAGCCGTGCTCAATTTTTTCCCCAGAAATATCCGCAGTGTGTATTTAAAATACTTGTTTTTCAAAAAAAAAAAAAATTGAAACGTATCCGCTTCCTGTCAGCCATTTTGGAAATGGTGTCATTATCAGCACAAAGCTGTGATTGATTGTTTTCTAATCATTTGCAGGACCACAATCACATGGGCCAAGGCCAACAACTTCCCCCCGTACACCCAGGCCAAGATGGAGGACACCAAGCTGTTGGATCTGCAGGTGAAAGTGGGCTTCCCGTACCTCTACTGTCACCAGGGCGACTGCGAGCATGTCGTCATCATCACGGATGTCAGGTAAAACAAAAGAGAGCCCCTGATTCGGGAAATTTGGAACTAACAAGTTGTTTCTCTACTTTGTCGACATTCACTATTGAGGATGAGCGATAGTTGAAACAAAAATGGCTGCCATTCATCTCGTTACCAATCTTTGTTAGCCTGCAGTGATTGTTTTTTTTTTTTCCATCGGTGCAAGCGCCCTGTCTTATGCAAAGTTGCAGAGTTTAAAGGTCACATATTCCTAAGTAGCGAGAGAATTTTGGATGCGGTGTGCTTTTCAGCTTCATCTTCAGAACAGCAGAGGTTCGATCAGTGTTTTTTTCTTTGTGTGTGCCACGGTAGTTCATTTTCAATTTTAATTGGGAATTATGGTTACTCTCTGTTGACTGTGAATGATGCCATAGGAATTCATAGATGAACAAGGTTGGCAGTAATCCCCCCCAAAAAAGGAAAAAATGCAATTGATTCAATGATGTTTTAATGCAAAGCAGTTAAAATGCTGACTATCGTGGTGCAATCTGTTGCATGGCCACGCTTAAATCCAATTACCGGTAATCTGTTTCAGGTACCACCTAGCATTTTGATTTTCATTTTTTATGAAAAAAAAATGGCACTTGATAATATTGTGCTTCATAAAAAGACAGTCAGTGACATTATTA
This sequence comes from Hippocampus zosterae, assembly GCF_025434085.1. Lineage (NCBI taxonomy): Eukaryota > Metazoa > Chordata > Actinopteri > Syngnathiformes > Syngnathidae > Hippocampus > Hippocampus zosterae. Next base: position 5,658,805 of record NC_067463.1, on the reverse strand, counting down.
GTGTTTTCAAATTGCAACAGCTTCAGTTTTGGGGGACGAGGAAAGAAACCTCAGCTTCATTTCAGTCAATCAGTAGGCTTAATTTATTTCCATACGTCTAGATTTTATTGACTTATATGGTGTCAAGCTTAGATAAGTTCAGTGCTTAAGAGGTGCAATCCGCTTACATGTCATTGTTTCATGAAATGTGAAAAGTTGAAGCGATAATACCACGGGAGTTGTTTTCTACATTGTTGTCATCTGATTTATGCACGCTAACACTAATTGAAATAGATAAACAGGTTTTCATTCTAATTCATCATTTTCCTGTGTGCCTCGCCTATAAGACCAACACACATGTATCATTGTTTAGCTTGAATCATCTTGCTAGGAGACATAAAAAAACCCTCCTTGGGGGAGGTAATTAAAACATGGTCGTTTAGTTCTTCACGACCGAACCTTCGGTCTCCGGCAGTGAGCCGACCGTGACTAAGTCGAAAGCTTGTGTTGGGAGGCGGAAATAAATCGAGTCACATGCCCACTGGAAATGAATGAACTCCACCGTTGTGCCTCCACGAACCAAATCATCTTGCGGCCACCCTTGTCTCCGAGGATGTGACGCACTCGGGAACCTCCGCAGTCATGGGCGAGATGAAAAGCGGTTTGTTTCACGAAGCTCTTCACCCAGGCGCTTCAAATGACCGTGTCTCGGATGCGTACGCACGTGCGCAAGTACGCCCTTCTGAAGGCGAATCTGCTGACATTTGCAAGCCAATGAAATGTTTGTCTATATATATATATATATTTTTTGGGTGGTCTGTTTGTAGGCTGACGCACAAGGATGACTGCCTGGACCGGAAGTTTTACCCGCTGCTAACTCACAAACACCGGATCGCCACGCAGAAATGTGCCGTTTGCTACACTTTCATCGCCAGGTGCGCTGTGAATACAAACTGCGGCCCAAAATGAATATTGAAATAAAAGTCCTGTGACATTCATTGCAGTTATTTAGTGGATATTTTAACAGTTAATAGTTTAAAAAAAAAAAATATTCCAGCCGTGACATCCCACCTGCTGTTTTTCGACAGGTGGTGCACCACCGGCGACCAGTTCGCCCCGAGTCACCCTTGTGTGTTTTGCGACAAGTGCTTCCGCATGCTGCACTACGACGCCGATGGCAACAAGTTGGGAGACTTCCAGGCTTACCCCTACATCGACCGCGGCGCTTTCAACTGATGCTGTCGTGTTGACGCATGTTTATAGTTTTTGTGACAGGTCGACTTCCTGTTTTGTACATTCTGTTTATATTTTATAAGAGACGCATAATAAAGTTCAGACTTTGAAAGGCTGTTGACTGAGATTCATTCATCATTTCCAACATTGCTGACATGTCTTTGTGGGATTTTTGTTAGGACAGGCAAATAAAAGAGCCTTGAGTTCTGGCTCAGAGTCACCTTTATTTACTCGAAGGTCAATGAAATGTGATATCACTCACAGCTCACCGGGTCGTACTGTGCACTACTTTATTATTTGACGCTGAAACGTATCAAACCAAAAGGCACAAAAATAACTCTTATTTACACATGTTTAAAAGAAGAAATCACTTCTGAAAAAACAGTTTGAAATGAAGCGGCTCTTTTTTTTTTGCTTAACTGCGGTAACCGTAAAAGCTGACAAACTATGTTGTCTTCTACTACTACCACTACCGAAGGATCGATAACTTGAAGCAGCAACGTCGACGAGAATGGTCGTTAACGTGGAAACCAGTTAAAGTTGCAAGCAACAAGACGGGTGTGACACCCCAGTGTGAAGACCTCGAGGGAGCGGGGCGAATAGTCAGGTGGAGGCCTCCGCAGCAACGGGAGCGCTGTTGGAAGAATGGTTCAAACAAGTTCGTTTCTTGCAGGGAAATACCTACTGAATTTGTACATTTGCTTAAAAAAATCTATCAGATACTGTACAGTTTTGATAAAGCTCTGATAATATGACATAATATGATACTTTCTCAACCCGATATGAAGGCTACTGAACCTCAACAGAAAAGAGAAGTGATGACGCAAAAAAAAGCTGAAACCATTTCAAATGGCAACTTTCTGGCTTTAAGAAGCACTAAAAAGACATTGGACAAAAATGTGGTGGTGTTGGATGATCAAACAGGCTCAACTTTCTTCCTTGTCTCATATCGACAGTACACACTCCTTTTGCATATACAGTAGTGTCTGTTGTGTTCAGAATGGGACACCCACATTACCAAAATGTGTGGCGGGGCTTTTTTGTTCTTTTTTGCTGTTTTTGTCTTTTGTTTTGTCACATGTTGTTTGTTGTTTCATTGTGTGGACCTGATATGGACTGTTTTCAGCGCTTTTTGGCCACGACATTTGTCAAAGGAGCAGTATCTGTGCTTGGTGGTTGCGCCTTCTCGGCAGCACGCCTGTAACCAGCACAGATTTTGATTGGGAGGAATGTCGGCGCCATTGACTGTCGGTGCTGGACAGACCTGGGGCGCTTGTGTTTTTTGCGGTAGAAATGGGCAGCATTTTTCACAACCCCGATTTGTTCAGTGGCTATGTCAGCGCTGTTGGACAGTCGGCGTTGGTGCGGCTGGATGGATGGCCGCTGAAGTTGAGGATGAGGAGAGAGGAGCGTTGGCGCAGAGCGCCGATGCGTATTTGGAACCGTGAGTCGCCGCTTGGAATTGAAATGGATTTCCATGGGACAGGAGAAGTGAACCAATCTCTTTTTTCGTCAATGGATGCTACAGCTTCTTGTTGACTTTGAAACTTAGCTTGTAGCCGACGTGTGCACATTTTGAGCATGACGTCTCTGATCCACTGGTTAAAGGACACTTTGATTCTCTCCTCTTTCATCTCAAACTGCTTCAAACAACAAAGCATGTGACGGAAAAGTGGTTAGGACTGCATGACTGTCCGTGTTTTATGTTATGTGTTGTGTTTATTATTTTATTTTGTTACCTGTTTTGTTAAGCGCTTTGTTACAGCTGCCGCTGTTGTGAAAGCGCTATATAAATCAGCATGTATTGTATTGTATAAACACAGCAGACTATGAATTTCTTTGTGAGAAAACGGGGTACTTTTTTTTTTTAATTCTTATAAGGCTACCTGTGGTTCTCCCTCGCCGAGGGATCCTCACATGGCTCCTGCTTGTTTTCCACGGTGCTCTGATCTCCATCGCCTGCCTTGTCTACATGGTGAAAGCACACACAAGTTCAGACGTCCCAAAAAGAAAACCGCAGCAAGACTTTGGGCAGATAATTCCAATTTTGCGCGCCCTTTGCTTGAAAAAGGAACCTTTTCACGTAAGCAAAGTATTCATCCGGTTCCCGGAAGCCGCTCAAGCGTGTCCTCCAACCCCGCTATCTCTTTCTCACGAGCTCCTGTGAGCAGAAAGGGATGCGGTTCTCAGGATGCTGCGTGACTAGTCGGGTCGCAACGGATGTTGACGGTACTTTGTGGTGGTGGTGAGACCCTCGAGTGACGAGGCTTTTCATTTTTGACTGTACTGCGTCCTCACATTCACTCGTTCAGGCACCAATAATGATAAACTGGAACCCGATAACATGATAAGATGTCCACCGTAGTAACCGCTGTCCCTCAAAGGGTTATGCCATTCCCAACTTAACTCAACTGTATTTCTAGAGCACTTTAAAAACAACCAATTTTGTCTACAAAGTGCTGTACACGGAGCAAGTATCATATATGGAACAATAAACACTAAAACAATAAATGAAGAACGAAGACGGTCGAAAGCACAAAAACAGCCAAAACTAAAAATCAAGTCAGAATCATGCTCGAGTCAAAATCCAAAGAATACAAATGACTTTTGAGACAACATTTTAAAGATGGGCAGCGAGGGGGCTTGTTGAATGTTCAGTGGGAGGTCCTTCCAAAGCGAGGGACCAGCAACCGAAAAGGCTCGATCCCCTCGGGGCCTCCGCTTAGTTCTTGGTACTTCTTATAAAGTCTGAACAGCAGACCTGAGGCACCGGGCAGGTGTGTAGTGGCGGATGAGCTTACAGAGGTAAGGCGGAAGATTTGAAAACAAATAACAGGATCTTAAAAAGAACTCTAAAATGTAGAGGGAGCCATTGAAGGGATGCCAGAGTGGGGGTTATGTGCTCCCTCAGTCAAGAGGCGAGCAGCAGCATTCTGGACCAACTGGAGACGCCTCATGGAGGATTTGCTGACTCCAAAGTAAAGTGCATTACAGTAATTTTGGCCGGGATGTGACGAAGGCAGGAAGCACTGTTTCAAAGTGCTCATGAGAAACGATTATATAACCACACAAAGGTGGACATTGTGAGGTTTGTATACATTCTTTCCGCTTTCACCACATTCATAACTAATCATATGGATCAATGAATTAGTCTGTGCGCACAGTTATCATGTCCTCCTCTTTCTAGGTGGTTAATGATGCACTAACTCCCTCCCCAAGATCTCGGGATGTTCCCATTAATGTTTCATGAGTATGGGCTGGAGGCGATGCGTATTCTTTGGTTTCATAAAGTGAAAAAAAAAAACTCAACCCTTTGATCGCACCAAAATGAAATGATGCGTGACAATGTACGTAAAATGTGGCAGAGTGAAGCGTCAGCACTCCACAAGTGCTGCCGATGCTTCTTCTTTCTTTGTATTTTTTTGGTGATGCCAATAGGAGGGTAAGAGAATGAAAGATTATTCCTGCTAGAAAAACATTGAGGCAGTGCAAATAAATGTTTCATCGACTGGCGACCAGTAAATTTGCCATTTACAATGTTTGTGTTATTACATCTTTTTCGTTGCTGACAAGCTGCTCTGCCACTCGTACGACGACACGGTGACAAACGAAGCTGGTTTACTCGGGAGGTACCATTTTGTCGGTATTTGGAATTGGTTCAGTGAATACAGAAAGTATGTCAAGATACACTTCATTTTTGCTCCAGAGATTCGTCAATTTCTCAATCCTCTCCCATCCTGCTTTTTACGCCTACAGAACGCGACAGCTACAGATTCATTTCCATTTTTCAAATGGCTGACGACTACCTGCGGCCGTGTTATTTTCTTGCACTTGCTCCGCTTTCCGCAGCGTTCCCTTCTTGGCCTCCTCGTGCTGCCGCTGCTCGGCCAAGGACCTGTTCAGGACCTTGCTGAGCATGCACTCGCCCTCGCCCACCAGGAACATGGTCTTGAACTTGTTGTACAACATGGTGGCTTTGTCCATCACGTCCTGGCTGGCTTTAAACCTACGGATCTGGACCACAGGAAATGTGACGCAGCAAGTCGGGACCGCAGTTTTTGCCGGGCAGTGCGTCTTGCCTTCTTCAGCGTGGCGATCAGTTCGCTCTGCTTCTGCAGGTGCTGAGTAGTCACCTGGAGGGTGCCGATCTCATCCAGGGCATCCAGGCACTTCTTCACGTCCTTTAAAAATACGTTCAAATACGCGCATTGTTATACTTCATCAAGCCCAATGTGATGGGAGAATCCCACTCACGGAATGTTCTGAACTCCTGGAGGAGTTCCCTCAGCGGAGGTCTGCGCTGATGTAGGATTTGAATTGCTATCATGATGTGCTTCTTTAGACAGCAAAATAGTTGCATAGCCAGCGTACACCATTGAGCTTACTTGATACAAAAGTTGACTGATAAGCAACCGATTCCACGCAAACAACGGGATTCATTGATGGTGACAGAATAACATTCATGGGGAGATGAACAATTGACAAACAGTCTTCATGAAATCGTGTTTAAAAAAAAATTGGCCGTGTGACACCTCGCAAGTGATACACTTATTTCCACAAAATTAAAAAAACAAAACAAAAACAAAAAAAACAGGGAAAGAACTCACAGGGTTGTCTATCTTCAGGGAAATCTTGATTTCGCTGTGCAGACGTTGGAGCTTTGCATCCGTGGATATTTCTGTGAAGGAAGAGGCCCGCTTGAATGGATTTCCAAAAACAAGTGGGACGCGTTTACCAGGGAAATAAGACATTCAAAGGTTTTTAAATCACTTTTATTTCATGGTGCGACTTGGTGTCCTGCAACGGGTTTTGCTGCATTAGCATGGTTTTTTTTTATCCCCCTCATTGATCCAGGGAATTAAGGAAACGGAAAACACACTGCTTCAAGAGGTTCAAACTCTTGGTGATCTCACCCTTTTTCTTAGCCCCGGACCGCTCTTCAGTTTTCTTGGGGTCATCTTTGCTTGATCTGTTCGGGGAAGTAACAACAACAACAACAAGGTAGTTACAGTTTCACATGAGAAATGACACAAAATAACCACCTTCCCAAAAGCAAATTTAAGACTAAAATGCTGATGCTAATTCCATTAGCCCACATATAACATTTTACATGATGTGTTAGCATTAAGCTAGCAGGCTTTTATCAGACGGAAGCTATGTGGTGTTCCGTGTGTACTTTTAGGTTAATTTCCCAGTGAGCACTTGGCTTCTTTTTCGGAAATACTGTACACGTAACCGGTAGTCGTTACATAAGTCGGAATGTTCCACCATCTATCACTAACTAAAATTAGATATTGTACAAGGTAAAAATTAAAATAAAATCAACAATCACTGTCTTACACTGTCAGCACGGCGGTAACTGAGCGTGTCTTCTTGTGCTTACGCTGCGAGGCAAATCGTATGTGTAACTGATATGTCCGGACCACCATACAACAAGGACACTCTGGTCAGGGATGAAATTTGGGCATTGCACTGAAATGTTTGTGATCCAATATAGCATGAGTGTGAATACTTATCTCGGAGCGCTTTTGCAATGGGATACTTTTTTTTGTAGCAATAATATGAGGGCTTACTCCTCTTTCCGCCGCCGTCCATCCTTGTCTGTGTCGGCGTTCTGATGTTTTTTCTTGCTTTTGATTTTCTAAGTTAAAAAAAAAACAAAAACAACAAAAAACTGTAGTTAGCACTTCTCCAGAAACATAGTACGGCCTATTGAAAATTGCAAATGGTCCATCGGCGTCAATGTGAGTCTGAATGTTTTTTTTTTATCTACAGTGGAAATAGAGAGAGAGAGAAATAGAAATGGTGGCAGGTGTGCGTTGACTCCAATTTAACATCGGCTTGAATTAAGGTGATTGCTTAATTTGAAACACAGTCACATCCTAGCTCTAAGAGGGTGTGCACATTTATGCAATTACATGACCTCGGTTACGATCTCAAAAAGTGTTTCAATCATTTGTTGATATCACTCAAACCTGGCATTTGAACAGGGGTGTGTAGACTTTTTGTACCCTCGGTACATGTTGCCCGGTGACAACACTTACCTCGTCATCATCCGAGGCACCCGAGGAGTTCCCGTCTTTGGACTGCTTTTTTTTCTTGGCCTCAGGCTCTTTCCCCTCACCGTCGTTCATCTTGATGTCTTCCTTCCTTGGCTTGTCCTCCTCGCAGCTCTTGGACTTGTCCTCCGCTGACCTCTTCCTTTTTTTATCGGACTCTGCCGTGTCTCTGAGGCGCGAGGAAGGCCAGAGTGATGATTATTATTATGATTATTTGATTAGATTTTTTTTAAAATGTTTTGTGACAACTGGGTGTCTGTGTGCGTGTTTACATTTCACTTCCTGAGCCTGGCCGGTCTTGATGGTGCAGCAGAAGTAACTTTTCACTTTTGGGCTTCCTTCCTCGTCTTTTGGGGACCTCCCCACCTGACAAACACATCCATTATGAGTTATTGTTACTTCGTGAGGGAATATTATAGGATGGCAAAGAATATTTCAACTTGCCCGCAGGACTGACTGGACTGGCTGGGGGAGCTTCCCCTGCCTCAGCGTCCTGCTGCCCCTCATTCTGAATCAAAACAATTATATGAATCGTTCAATCTCTTTCAAATATGATGTCGCGTGTCCTTGAAACTCCCAGAGACGTCGTGACTAAAAGCGGACCTTTCTTTTTCGTCCCCTCTTGGGTTTAGGCGCCTCCGGCTGGACCGAGTCCTGTAAAGTGAGATTTTGAGTCAGTTAACAGCTAAAATTCCAATTTGAAATGCATTCGATCTGTTAATGTTGTGAAATAAAGCAAAAACTTTTCACATTGAAGACATCAAGCCAATTTACAATACTTTTTTTTTTTAAATATCTGGCACTACAGCAACATCTCGTGGTGAGATAAGGCAAAGCCCATTGAAAATGTTCACATGAAAAAAAATAAAAAAGTACAAGTGAAACACGCAGTGTAGGAATTGTTGAAACTTTCTTGCGCAGGATACAAACCAGGAAGCAGGGACTCCGAAGCCGGAGAAGAAGCCATACAGGAAATTATATCAATTAGCACAATGATGCCTCAAGAGCACAGACATCAAACAGATTTGTATTTTAATTTTGATACAACACGGCGTTTTGCTGAGACACTTAATATAAACATCAATTAAAAACAAACCATGCACCCGCATCAACTCGACATCTCCCAGCATGCAAAGTACGTACATCCTGTTTCTGAGGGCCCTGCTCAGTGATCACAGAGCCTTCCTCATCGTCATCGTCGTCATCGTCGTCCTCCTCCACCTCCTCACCCTCGCTTCCTGGAACCTAAATATTTTTTTGGTGCGTGATTTAGGGTAAGGGTACCAGTGGCACCAAAGATGAAATGTGTGCCGATAACCATAAACGCAGCAAACCGAACTTATTGGAAGGGAAAGAAAGGAAACTGGTACATGCATCTAAATTCGTAACTGTACAAATGATGTTTTTGTGACTGCAAAAAGGTCAAGAAAAGCCTTCTTGAGTTGCGGAACTTCATTTGGAGTAAATTGTCCCTAGGTGTGAGTGTGAGCGCGGATGGTTGTTCTTCTCTGTGTGCCCTGCGATTGGCTGGCGACCGGTTCAGGGTGTCCCTCGTCTACTGCCCGAAGACAGCTGGGATAGGCTCTGAGCACAATCCCAAAGTTTAGTTTAAAAAAAAACAACAACCCCAAAAACACTTACTTTGGACGACTTGGCTTCCTTGTCGCCCGCCTCATCCTCGCCCTCTAGGCCAGCATCTGAATCCTTCTCGGATGAAGATTCAGGATGAATTGGCTATAGGAAGACAAGAAAATAACGTGAGATGCAGAGGAATGTAATTTTTATGAATAGGTTTTGCCCACAATGCAGGATGCAAACTTTGGGTGCCGTCAGCTCCACTTTAGGGTTGTTCTCAATTTCCCATAGTCCTTCGTTGAAGCCCTTCCTCTTGTTTGGTTTGGCATACTTCTCCTTGTTGGGTTGGTACGGAAAGATGTCTTTGGGGCCAAGAAAGGCACTGTGGGGAAGATCGGGTGTATTAAATTACCAGCCCATCTTCAAAAATATCTGTGAGTGAGTAGTTCTGCACTTCCGTGCCACATTTACCTCACAGTGGGGCTAATTTACACAATAACAACTGCCACACTGACTTTCTACGCACACAGTATGCTCGGCTGCGGTGCGCGATGATCCAGAGTCACTTTTTAACCGCCCCAATTTAGCAGATGAAGAGCTGTATCAACGAGTTGCAAATGTCTCGTCACTCACGTTTCATGGGTGCCAAAGAAGAAGATGGGTAACTTGATGTTGGACGGCTTCACGGCACCATCTGGGACTTCATCTATCTGTCAGCGGGATGAAGACAGGAAGCGAATTTATTACCGCCGCCATCATAGACCCTTGTTTTAAGTAACATTCAAACATTCCTCTGAGTCATTAAGTTAACCCCTATATGATAGTAGTAAAGGGAGAAATGGTGACAGTTGTGAAGACTTGAATGAGGAAGAATGCAATGAGGTGTGAGTGCAGACTGCAGAGCAAGATTGTCACCTGGAGGTGTTTTATAGGTACTTTTTTTCTGTATTGGTGTAGTCTGTTCTTGAAGTAGGAACGTTTCATATTGCCTTGCACTGCCACATGCCGTCAACTGAAAATTACATCACAAGTGCCTCAAAGCCTTGTTCATATCTCAAATTTTGGTTTGCAAAACAAAGCGTAGGATATAGACCAAGGGATGAACTCAAAACTGAATTTTCTTGGAAAGGCCCAACCCCTGACAGGTACTCTATTCAGTTGTGTCATTTTTGCATACTTACTCTGGCTGGCCAGTGGGGATAGCCTTTCATTTTGGCAAAAATCAGATCACCGGGCTTCCAGTCTCGGGCCATTTCTATTGAAAAACATGAGCGAAACATGAAGCTTCCAGTCATTCCACTACAAATATTGACAGCACATGACAACATGAGGGTGCCCCTCCTCCTGAGCGCCACCATCTTTCACCATTCATTCACACACGCTGGGCATTCAAAATACAACACTGATTATATTTACACAACATGAATTAATATGAATAAAATAATTAGCAGCCATCGCGTGTGTCGTAGCATCGTACGTCAACAACCACGCTAGCAGTTAACTAGCAGTTGGCTTTTCGATACTAATGCTGTCGCCGCGACAAAAAAACTGTGCCTGCCGATCACGGTGCCGCGTGGAGAATATTATAACATTAATTACAAGTTGGTTGTTTACCTGACAGTCGTTGTGGTGTAACCTTTTCCTCCCGAATCAAAAGCTCCTTTTCCGCACACAATCCGAACCACGTTTTCCCCTCCCGCGTTTGACGTCACCGGACAGTACCACTACGACGTACATCACGGGAGTGAGTGGAGTAATTTGACAAATAGATCCTGAGATTAATAATGAGTGTTTTGAACCATAGTGAATAAACCTCATATTGTAGAAAAACTGAAATACAAATTTGTTTGGTTGTTTAACACGAATTACTTATTTCACGCGCATAAATACAAATGATAAAACATGAACCCCCCATTACAAGTAGTTGATAGACGTTGTGATAGCTATCGTTGCCTAGACACATGTATACGCCATACTATTATGATGTGGGCGGCCCGGTAGTCCAGTGGTTAGCACGTCGGCTTCACAGTGCAGAGGTACCGTGTTCGATTCCAGCTCCGGCCTCCCTGTGTGGAGTTTGCATGTTCTCCCCGGGCCTGCGTGGGTTTTCTCCGGGTGCTCCGGTTTCCTCCCACATTCCAAAAACATGCATGGCAGGCTGATTGAACACTCTAAATTGTCCCTAGGTGTGAGTGTGAGCGTGGCTGGTTGTTCGTCTCTGTGTGCCCTGTGATTGGCTGGCAACCAATTCAGGGTGTCCCCCGCCTGCTGCCCGAAGACAGCTGGGATAGGCTCCAGCACCCCCCGCGACCCTAGTGAGGATCAAGCGGCTCGGAAGATGAAGATATTATGATGTCACAATTAACCGCCATATTTGCACCGGGTATCCACGACCATCCATTCCATTCACTGTTTGACTCCAATAAATTAACCATGATTCATTGAATTCCCCGCCGATTTTGATACGGCTCGTTTCGTGAGAAACATTGGGAGTGTGGTTATGATACCAGGCACATAGCACATACAACACTTTACCTTGTGTTACGTCAATTGTCCTCATTTCTCCTTTGCTTGGTGCCGAATTACATCCATCGTATTGCATTCATACGACGAAGCGATGTAGTGACCTCACGTGGTAAAAAGACGAATTCCACGTACAGTACTCGCCTATAAAAGTGAAGCGGAGGTCTCTCTGATGTTGCAATATGTATGTAACTATTTTCCATCTATTTATCTCTTTTAAATTTCGTCATTGCAGGCACGCCCTCGATTTCCATTTTTCCATCCTCTGGTTGGTTGGTCAGGCCAAAATTACATTTTCAGTCAGCACAAATTGAATTGAATGGGTATGATGTATTTTATTTCTTTTATATTTTTTAATGTTTTTTTTCATGTCACAGATGAATACTGATTCTGAACTACTTGAGATGGTGTAAGTGGCACAGATGCGCTGTTTTAAAAAATATTTTATTGATTGTTTTCTGTAATGGGTTTGTGATAGTGGGTGGGATAAAGAGATGGATTGGACCAATGCAGTTCAAGATTCATAATTTAAAGAAACAAATTTAAAAAAAGGTTTTCTTCAGTATTTGTGTGACTTTTGCATCTAACCAACATTCGTTCTAGCTTTAGCTTGTCCCCTATAAATACAGTTGAGTTGAGTTGAGTTGAGTTCGCAAGCTTTAAGTATGCAATGAATTTATCAGGCAATTTTGCTGTGGTGTTAATGAACACACTGACCTGTCTTGTGACTGCTTCATCATTCTCCAGTGGCTTCTCCGGAACACGCTGAAGACTTGCCAGCAGTAAAATGGGGAAAGATGCCAATCCATGTGCATGACACACACACACACACACACACACACACACATGGCCTCGCACGCACACACATTCAACACACACACCGACTCAAGGACGCCATCGCTCATTCAAGTCCGGGAAAGGTGCCCTTCAACAGAGGATTGCTTCACTGGTTCTGCATCACTGATTTTTGATTTCTGTTAATATTTAGGTCGACGACGTTTCAGAAGGTGACCAGACCCATCCATCCATCCATCCATTTTCCAAACCGCTTGATCCTCACCAGGGTCGCGGGGGGTGCTGGAGCCCATCCCAGCCGTCTTCGGGCAGTAGGCGGGGGACACCCTGAATCAGTTGCCAGCCAATCGCAGGGCACACAGAGACGAACAACCAATCGCACTCACACTCACACCTAGGGACAATTTAGAGTGTTCAATCAGCCTGCCACGCATGTTTTTGGAATGTGGGAGGAAACCGGAGCACCCGGAGAAAACCCACGCAGGCCCGGGGAGAACATGCAAACTCCACACAGGGAGGCCGGAGCTGGAATCGAACCCGGTACCTCTGCACTGTGAAGCCGACGTGCTAACCACTGGACTACCGGGCCGCCCGTGACCAGACCCTCATAAGATAAAAATGTCTCTGTTCAACACGAGGTGCTTTGTCAGCTATTGATGTCTCCAAATCTGAGGAGGGTACAGTGAAATCTCAACATTGCCAAAGAATTCTGAGGTGAAATGTGCTGTAAGAATGTTAGAATATGAATGTGAAGACTGTTCAAAGCCTGGGGAACAATTTAGGTTGAGGACTTTATCAACTGAATTTGGACAGACTCCTTGTAAAAAAAAAATCAGCAGGTGTTCTGTCAACTTTTGACATTTCCTCATCAAATGAACGCTCTTATTGGCATGATGGCCAGAGGGCAGCGGCCAACCCGGGAGAAGTGGAAAAAGTAGCTTCTCAGCGTGAGAGTGAGGTCGTGGCAAAGAAGCTTGAACAAATGAAAGCTTTTTTGCGAGACCCTCAGAGACAGAGTGGGCCGGGATGTTGTGCCAACGCCTCGTCTGTCGGGGTGAAGGATACGCGTTCAGTCATACGCGTCGTACACACTTGTCATCCCCTTGTTTGAGCAGGACCCCCACCAAGCTGGCTGGGCTCCAACACGGAAGGTCTCTCACCTAGCAGGCTGGGCGGAAGGGGGGCTGCCACGGTATTATTTCTGGACCTTCCGGAACCCCGTCATGGCCTCCTCGTCTCCCCTCACCGGGGGCGCGCGTGGCTCCGAGACAGGCGTCCTTCAAGTATCACCGGCATCCTTCATTGTCTTTAAACAACACGCAGGATGGAGGCCTAATTGCTGGTGTACATCACGAGAGGCCGAGGCAAGCGTCCCGCACCATCTGCAAGGGGGTTATTCTTATCATGTGACAAATATACACACTTGCGTCCAAATCTCACACTTTCGTAGCAAAGTAATCTAGATTGAATCATGCAAATAGAACGATGGTTCATATGAAGACAATGTGATGGCAAAGCTGGATCCTGTTCGCTAGCCCAAGAACATAACCAAGACAAAGATTGTCAGGCCCAGATCATAACCAATACCAATACCTCTGATACTTACCGCCACGTTCCACTGCAGTATTATTTCATCATCGTGAAATGTAAACCATTTTTGTCTTTTGTTTGGATTTGGACCGTCGTGGGATTTCATTTCTTGAACCAACGACAATTTTGTCCATGTGCGGCAAAGTCGTAGAACTGAGGTGACAGTGGATTAAAAGATGGGAAAGGTTGCAATGTGTGAGATTTTCCAAAGGAGGCGTCCAAGTGCTTCTCATGAGAAGGGAGGAGGCGAGAGAAAGCGGGGCAGGCGAGCAAAAGGGGAAGACGGCACCGGTCGGGCCCTCGGACAGCAGGTGAGTGTATGAAGGCGAGAGGATGACAGATGCTTCTGTCAGAGTTCCAACCGTCGCCACTTTATGGGAGCTGCGCAGATGCCCAGAGAACTCCCTCCTCTTCCTATCACCACCTTCCACCCCTTCCCTCCATTCCTGTCAACAGGCCATGAAGAGGGGCTAACAAGACAGGAGCGCTCCCTCTCAGCGGTCGAGTGACCGCGCTGGTGCTCCATTGATGGAGAGGGCCCCAATTCTGGTCTCGAGGTTTAGCCGCGTTATAAATGTCGGGGTCATCGCGCGAGGACAGCGGAAAGGCTCTCTCTCGCCGGGGCCGCGGCGGCCAGCTGAGGTGCGGGGGGGTCTGTGGGGGTCCGCGGCAGTCGCGCCCGTGAGGAAAGCAGATGTTTTCGCTCGGGTGGCGAGCCAAGTTTGCCAAGCAACCTTCAGCTGCTTGGAGGTCAGCTGTTTAATAAGGGGCGGGTGTCGGGTACGGGACATTTCCGAGGCAAACACTTCAACTTTGATACGACAACATATTAATTATAGCGCTGGAGCGTAGGGGCAGAGGGTTGTAGCGGAACATACCACCCCACTGCTCCGTAGCCTCCATCAAACTGACATAAGCCAAGAACGGCTGGCTGAAGCGCTGCTGTCCTAGCTCTGACCCTCAACCTGACCACTGTCATGCAATACAACTGCCAGAGAGTAATTTGACGTGAGGTGTACTCTTAAACTGCCAGGTCAAACGTAACCCCAATTGCTTGAACAGCTAGCACGTGAACTTCAATTGATGAGAATGAGAGACTGTGAGAGTGCTAACACCACCGTTAACACAGTTGTGTCAAATTCACACATGAGACCTTATAACACTAATGAGTCACATGTTACCCAGTGGAGAAAATGGCTAATTGGGCCCAAGTTGGACGCTTCAGTTGCCGGCAGTTGCGCCTGTAATGGATATGTATTAAGTTATTTGAGTCAATTTACTCCGTAATAACAATTTTATGGCGATCTTGAGAGTGTCTGGCCTCACTCGGGCTTCAAACATGCTCGGCTAAACCCCCAGGCAACCAGACAAGTGGCCAGCACCCTCTTCTTTAAGGATTTTGACTGGCTAACTTACATTTGCTCAGCGCAAGCTAGCATCTGTGACATAAACTGTACACTGACTTTATTGGAGAAAATTCTAATTTCTTCAGTGTTATTCCATAAAAAATGTAAGGGTTACAAAAACGTGAGGGGTGTACTCACACTGTTTTTTTTCTTTTCACATGAGGTCGAAAATAAGGAATGCTAGAAGCTTGTGTTTTTTAGGCTGGCACAAAACAAATCTGTTGTGTCGTTGTTAATGCTGCCTGGCTCACATTTCCCCATGAAGCTTCTGTCCTTGTTTTTTGCTGCCAAAGTGCCAAAGATATCAATCAATATCAATATCAATCTCAACTGCAGTTGACTTTGCCTCTTATTTACTTCTTCATTTGTTTTCCCTCAAGCTCGCAATGAAGAGCCTATTTGCCTGGCGTGGTAGACAGTCCACACTGCCTGCTATAAAGGACACCCTGTGAAGTGGCGAGGGAGCACGAAATTGCACCATTAGTTTCATCATGACGCCACTGCGATTGCAAAAAAAAAAAAAAAGTGATCCCAGGACTTTATCACTTCCCAACTCAATGAGTTAAGAGGGAAGTTTCACCCCCTCTCAACCTCAGCATCGATTTCCAAGAGAGTGGGAGATCTGGGGATTACGTCGATGAAGACCCGGCTTACTGGGTCTTTTTTTGTATTTGGCAAAAAGATGGGGGAGACAAAATCTAGGGCTTATGGCCATGGCACCCGAACGGGGGGAACTTGAAAGCGGCGGCGGGATGGGAAGCTGGGAGAGAAGGTGCCTCATTTAGGAGTGGTAAATTTGAACGGGGGAATGCGGGGAAACGCTTTAAGTAAACCATCGAGGCCCCAACAATCGTTAGGAATTGAGACGTTTTTTAAACCTTTAACGGGGGACTGTGATCAAAGCCGCCGCCGATCCTCGCTGAAAGAAGAACCGGAGGGAGCAGGGGAAAGGATTGCAAGGAGGGATCACGGCAGGTTGAAAACGTAAAATCAGCACATTAGCTTTTATAAGGGGCGGCGGAATACGGGATGATCGGAGGGGATCACGGCACCCGTGGGGAGCCCGGCGGAATCAGCCATGTTTCGGAGCTGCACGGAGGAAAATCAGGCCACTGTTGAGAGGAGAGCATATATATATATATATATATATATATATATATATATATATATATATATATATATATATATATATATATATATATAAAATCATTCACACGTTTGAGAAATCACTTGGCCTGTTATGTTTGTGGAGTATCGGAAGAAGCTGGATAATAGAACTCTGTAAACTCCACACATGACATCCAGGGCCAACATTTGAAGCCTCAAACATTTCACACTGAGGTAAACCACAGAATGAATCGTTTGCCCACATATTTTCATATCTAGGCTATAGATCACTTTTACAGTTTTACATGTCTCCTTTTAAGTGCGCTGCAACTTTCACACCTGTAGGAGGAGCCATGGAGCAAAAGAAAAAGTATCTAAGTTTTCCTTCTCAAGTGACTGATCCCATCTTTCATTTCTTCACTTTATATGCTTCACCTTCTTCAGCTTGTCTCTTGTACGCCACATTCTGTGATCTCACGCCTCGCAGGTACAGGTATGGACCTCACGTCTCTCCTTCCCTTTTTAAATCCACCTCAAACGGAGCGCAAATTAGTCGGCCTCTTTCGCTGGAGCCCCCTCTCCGCCGCCTCCCCTCCCGCTGCTGCACAGGCTCCCAGTCGCAGGCCTCATTCCGAGTCATCCCCCTTAGCCTTGGGTTAGCGGGGCGGTGGGGGGTGGGTGAAGCTTGCTTTACTTGCTTGCTCGCACTGAATTATAAATCAAAGCGCCGCTACGTGAAACTCTCTAATTGCGCTGCTTTCTTTCCTCAGAGTGTCACTTAAGTTTCTCAGCACAAGGTGCGGCGATGCTTCAGAGCCACCGTTTTCCTGTTAACACTTCCGACTTTGGGCTCTGTCCTCCATGTGTGTGGCCTGTGCACGGTTCAGACACAGCAAGGGCTTCTCTACTGGCCTAACTACAACCTGAAGTGCAATCTCAATTTGAATCCTGTGGGAAGGGGCTTGAGATATGAGTTGAATTATTTCTACCACCATACTCATTAATCGAAACTGTTGTGTCTGAAGTAGTTTTTTACCCCCTAGTGTGAAAAAATCTTCATGCATGATAGCCATTCCCACTTTTCTGCTCTCCGACAACGAAAAGTCCCCCTGTTGCGTAATACGAAATATTTTTCTCTGCCCTTGCCTCGCAACGAGGTTCACTACAACGAAAACAAGCCTTCCGCAAAAGTCTAATCCGACCTCAGCCTGCCACAGCGACTCCTACTGCTTCGCTCAGAAACGGCAACAGCAACCACCACACTGGCTTAGACATGCGCAGTAGTACAGGAAGTATTTGTTATTGTTCGTTTCAGACGCAGCACGAACGTTGCATTTCTAAAATGGCTACAAAACGGACCTCTGCATGCCAAGGAGTTAAGACAAGAAGAGCTCTGACGCTTGAAGACAGGGTCAAAGTGATCAAAATGAAAGATGGAGGAAGCAAAGTAACAGACATTGTGCAAGAAACTGATGTAAGTGAAAGTGCTGAAAATGATCTTCGTCACAAAGTTGCGTGCTGTTATGTTTCATTTTTGTGGTGCTGGTAGTGGTGGTATTATGCGGCGTATGAAGTTGGGTAAGCCGCCATTGAAAACTGAGGTACAGAATACGTGGTGCATGGCTGCTATGGCCTCCTGTCCAGGAAAGTGGAGGGCAATTCCTGCGATATTTTTATCTCCAATCTCTGTATTTGGGACTTCCTCATCCTCTGAGTGTCCTCTGAGTGTCATTCTCTGTCTGCGCCTCCCACGTCTGCAAGGCGAACCAATTTATCACGAGGGATCACTTGTGGTCTGTTTTCCAGGGGTGTTTCTAATGAAAGGGGGTATCTAGTCCTGACCGGTCCACGGAGACTTGAGGGGTCCAAGAAGTCCAGTTCCAGAGTCCAACTTGGAGAAGTAATTACCCCTCGGATGGACTGCTCACATACAGATGTCGGCCTCCTATTGTTAGAGAGGTGCCCCGAAGCCGGATGTCATCTGACCTGGATGTGGAGAGATGCAGTCGTCGGGTGGGGAGGGGTAGGACGTGGGACTCCGCAGGCCTTGGCTCGGGGAAGCTGGTATTGGCGAACACACACGAGGATTAGTGCCAACCTCAGCGGAGACCAATGTGGGGTTGCGGCGAGGAGGGGCTTTGACAGGAAGAGGAATGAAGCGTTCCAAGGAGATAAATAACAAGGGTAGGGAGTGGGCAGTCGGTGACCCTCGACGGGGCGGCCTCGTTGGGACAGCGACCGACTGACCTACAGGCTGGCTCTGGTGGGCTGCGTTGGGATGTGGGGGGCACAAGCTGGCCATCAACACACTAACTTCTCTTGATTTAAGAGAGACTACGACTGTGAAAACAGTTTTCAAGGTGTCTGAAAAGATGGTCAGTAGGCCTCTTCGGGAAGTCCAATCCCCCAACCCTTTTGCTTTCTTTTGTCGAAATGAGACTTGTGCCGGGCATGAAAATAGGACACAAGATCACGATTAGGTCAGCGGATATATTTTTGAGACACTTTTGTTTGCCATTGGCAGAGAAGATTTGGCGGATTTGCGCGCAACCGACAGCACCGCATCTCCGCTGCTCAGCTCCCAAAAACGTTCCTGAAAACGTGGCACAATTTAACAGAGAAATAAACACTGTCTGTTCCAAGGTTTCCCCACAAAGCACCATTGTCACAACACATAAATAAACACACATGCTTATGTTATTCTTTATGTGCCTCGGCTCAATAAATGGAGGGAAACGATCCATCTCATCTAAAAAAATGAGCCCAGAGAAGACACAGACCAATTAATTAAAACCGCCGCGACGAGTCACAGTCTTTAATCTAACGCGTGCGAGAGGATCCTGGAGACCACACTGGCTCACTTCCATCGTCTTGATTGCAGTACGGTTAGCGTGAAAGGGACATCTGGGAGATGGTTACGAGACTTTCGCAAGCACATCATTGCGCTGGGCTACCACATGAAGGCGAAACGGTCGCAGGGTGACAGGGTGCTGCGTGTGACGGTGATGGCCGTTATCGAGAGTCAATACCACATTGGTGGTGGGGAGTGGAGGGGGGGTTTGGTAGGGTTACAGCTGTGGAAGGAGGGGGGGACGCCAAGGGTTGAGGCAAGAGCAGATCAATTTTGCTGTTTGATCTCGCACAGGCTCTGAATAAATGTATATTTTATTCTCCCTCTCTCTGGGCGCAAACATTGACATTCTTCGTGTTGATTCTTGACTTTTGTGGCAAAGAGAGAGACCTGATTTTGGCTAACACCACCAAGTTGTTATTCCTCAGGCGGTGCTTTTTTTACGGGACTTCTGCGGCGAATCTGACCACCAGACTCTTATGTCTCGCTAGCACAAAAATCACCGGTTTTCATCAATGGGGCACAGTAATTCTTGGAACAAACTGCATCGCAAATTTACACCGGAAATCTTAACGTCAAATAAGCGGTATAATGGACTATGTGCACCTGGTCCATGACGTACTTCCGATCTTGCCAACAATCGAGAAATTAGTCAATGGAAGGATGGCACAGTGTCTTGTAACGAAAAGACCCGTTGCAGTGCAATGAATTTGTGGCTCCTGATCTCAAGCCAACAGTCTCAAACTTGGGTCTTAAACTGGACGGTGATTTTGAATTAGAATGGCAAATTGGTGGTATTGTTAAATTCAGCTTCTTTCATCTTAGGCAGCTGGCTAAGGTAAAGCTTCTCTTTTCTCAAAAGCATTTTAAAACAGTAATTTATGCCTTCGTCACATCTTGATTGGATTACTGAAATGCACTTTACTTTGGAGTCAGCAAATCCTCCACTGAACATCTCCAGTTGGTCCAAAATGCTGCTGCTCGCCTCTTGACAGGTACTCCTAAGAGGGAGCACATCACTCCTACTCTGGCATCCCTTCACTGGCTCCGTATGCATTTTAGAGTTCTTTTTAAGAGCCTATTATTTATTCTCCAATCTTTAAATGGCTTCGCCCCACCTTTTTTATTCTTTGGTTTTTGACTAAGCATGGGACGTGATTTTTAGTGTTCCTGTTTCTGTGTTCTACTGTCTTCTTGATTAATTTGTTGTTTGTTGTATGGATTATTTTTTTCCTCTGTGTACAGCAATTTGTATACAGCGGTGGTTCTTTTAAAGTGCTCTATGAATTGAGATGATCCTTGTCGAAAAAGCTACATATCTCTGTGCCGAGTAACAAACCCCAACTGCTTATTCTGTAGTCACTCCACACGCACCGACTTGAATTATCTCCTACGTGAACTCGAAATGAAAAAGAGAGCAACTTGGAAGTGGACCAACGTCACAAAGCAACGTTTGGTATTCCGCTCTGGAGAAAGGTCACGTTGGAAAGTTTCCATATCGCAAATCAGCCTCCATCAATCAGCCTGCTTTGCATCCAGAACCAGGTCGGGACTAATTGTACTCCTTGCAACTGGCTTCTTGCAGGACAGAAGACACTCTTCTATTCAGCCCTGACTGATGCAAGCGTGATGCAAAACTCCCCAACACTCGGACAAATAAGCCATCCACAAATGGTAAACAGTGTTGCATTGGGTTGCATTTGGCTCCGGCAGCTCCATCACATGCGTGGTAAACAACAAGGCACGGCGGGATCAAGCCAATGCTGCGCTCTCTCCATTTCTGTTCACTGCTGGTCACGGACAGTGGTCGAATGTAATGTAACCAAGTAAAAATATTTTGTTGAGGGGAAACCAGGAAGCATTAATGCTGATCACAGAAACAACAGATTCTGAGAAACCAAACATTCCCCAAAATATCTGCAAGTACTCAATCCACCCCCCACTCTCCTCCAAAATGTTTGTAATTGCCTATAGATGCCACAAGATGGCAATCAAAGCAGAAATTATGATTGAACGTAACCCTCAACTTACTTCAATCTACTACCTTGACACCCAGAAGCCACCAAACTGCGACAGAGTATGACTTGACTTGAGAAAAGACGCCCCACCTAAAAATCAGCAAATGTGCAAATTCTTTTTTTGCAAAAAAAAAAGAAAGAGTCCTTGAACAGGTTTAAAAGAGCTCCCCATTTGCTCCCCATCCTGCATGTCATCACAATGATTTGATCTCATTTCGCAAGCCGGATTAAAGTGTTTCAAGGCCGTTCGAATTGGAATAAAGAAGGAATTTGGCCCCCAGTTAATGAATTACAGCGAATGGACATTGGTGTGAATTATTTATTGTCTGTACGATATTAAAATCTACGTGGTGATTAGCAATTTAAATGTCTTGAGGCGTGAGTTTTATTACTTTCTATTTATGTGGGGGGGGGGGGGGGGGATAAAAATAATTTTCTTAAAAAGCAGCTTGTCAAACCGTGGCTATGTAATGTGTGTTCAAAAGCCATATTTATTCCTCGGCTGCTTGGCTTTGCATGAATTATGCAAACCGTCAGGGTGCGAAGCTGTTTTATTTTATGAAATGCAGTGTAAGTGCAACAACACTCAATTAAAGTGACATCAAAGAAAGGAGCAGCTCTCTCACGGGTTCACCGTGAACTACTACATTGTAGGCATATATGACATCACATAGAATCATTATGCAATAGCTTAGGGAAGAACCTCCTTCAATTTAGTACAGTATTTGAATGACAGGGGCATCATTCACATCATCACATCATTATATCTTAAGAGATATTATTGACAAGTGGAAACAAATCATTATTGTTGACAAACTTTGAGAAAGTGTACCGGTAATTCATTCCAGAATTGAAGGCCATTTTGGACCTTTCGTTTTTATTGCTACATATTCATCATTAATAGGTAATAAACTATCAAAAGCTTGATGACCTCATCTTAGGTCAATGCTACAATTTTTATTGTGTGACTTATTTGGTGTTTACAATCCTTGTCACTGTAATCACAGTAACAGGACGAATGTTAGCTTTCGCTCAGGAGTAGAAGCTAGGTTTTTAGCTAGCTGTTAGCACAACAAAATGCCACCAAATCCACCACGTATGAATGGACCTGACCAGTGAAGACTTCAAAAGAAAAGAATTGAAAGAGAATGATCCTCACCTGGACTCATATTTAAGAGGATTTCACTCTAAATCCCAACAACTCACTTTATACCCAGCAAACGTGACTGAATGGCGCGCTATGTGACAGCACCTATTTTGTATGCCGCTGTTTACATCAGGCGTGTGTACTCACAGGCGCTCGTGTGTGACCTGACTCGCTAACAACAGAGAAGCCCGGGCCCGCAGGTCTGCGTGACCCGGAGACCCAGGCCCGGGCTAATGAGCAGGTAGCGCGGTTGCACTGGGGCTCTGCAGCTGCCGAGGCTCCGTGACATCTGTCCATGTAAGGCGGCGTGGATGTGTTATTCAGGGAGGCAAGCCGGGACAGGAGCGTTAATTATTCACTAACAGTAATTACGACATGCCCGTGTCTCGGTTTGGCGGCGACCACCCCATCCCTCCTTAGCAAGTCTTCGTGTGACCGGCCACCGCTATCGGCCTGCCATAGTCCGAGAGACACAGCCACCGGGGACCTAATTAGCACAACATAAATTATGGGATGCTGATAAAGCAGTCACCGGTGGCATCGGAGGGCGAGTGCGCCGCTGAGCCTGTTTTCGCAGTGCATGCGGCGCAACCGACATGGCCGACAGAGTCTGTTTTTGTGTGTTTGTGTGTGCGTTTGTAACGCCACTCTCCTGAATTCAAATTACGCATTTGCATTGGCACACCCCTCTCAAAGTAGCTTCGTAAGTGACTATTTCCAGCAAACTGTTTTGAAATGCAGATTAGTTTTACTACATGCCATTTAGTGAAAGTGTTCTGCTGTTCACGATATGTCACTGGCATAGCAAGTGATACATTATTTGACGGAAATGAAGTGGAATGGCCCGATCACAGTGGATGGGAAACACTGCTTTAAAAGATGATCAGAAATGATCATCCTGTGTCGGGGATTGCGTCAGAGGTGATTTTCTGTCCCGGATATGCTCGGAAAACAGTCGGGATAAATGCTTAACCTGTTCGATATTTATGATTGTAAATTGCAAATGTTGTCGCGATTGTCAATGGAGATAGTGGATTAGTAGGTGTATGGTGTGCAGTGTTGGTCATGTCAAGTACACCACACACGATCAAAGTAGTCTACATGCACTGTGCATTTTTTTCCTGCTCACATGTCGGCTGACTCACATTTTAACACTGGTCGAGATGTTAAATCATTTGGGATGTGTGCACCCATTTTCACCCTGTGCCAGGTCCACTTGTGGTTTTCAAAAAAGTCCAAAGTCAAATCACAAGATTTGTATTTTTACCTCTTGGAAAAAAAGCCCCTCACATTTGCATTGGACAAAAACAAAAGGATCCAAATCCAGATGCGGCTATTTTGTGCAGCCACTTGACAAAAAAATAAATTGAGTAAATTTACTCCAGCTTTTTTTTCCCAGTGTGGATATTAAATCAGGAATTCATCAATCTGATTACAATTTTTTTCATATGTCATGAAACACTGATATGTGTCACTTCATAAGCACTTCATAAGGATTTATCGTAAAATCTGTATTCGGACTTATCACAAAATTTGTGAAAAAGTATGACAGAGAATGGAGTGATGGCCGAATTCTGGAAATCTAGAGGCTTTCAGCTAATCTAGATGTGTCTGGGGGCGGGGGGGAGAGGGGGGGGGACCAGCAGAGACAGCAGACAGCCGACTTAAAAAACACCGTGGGCATGATGGCTAGTTGAGAAGACTAAAGTGAAGCAAACTGTGGGCTGATGAGCCGTGAAAAGATGTAACCCACCTGCTCCGACATTCCCCACCAAGACACAAGCAAATAAAAGGCAATGGAGGAGACGCTCGGGCAGCCTTGTTGTCTGTTTATCCGGGAACGAGCGAGGGGGCGCGTTATTCTCCTCCAGGTGCATTGTGGGCATCGCCCATGTGCCCTCTCGGACGCGCTGCTTGATTCGCGCTCGGCCTCGCTGTTGTGCATGTCGGCGAGCTCTTGACATGTGCACCGCCGCATGAATAATTGAGGCCTCGCACGCAGTCAGGCTTCAGCGAGCACTGCTTTGCTCCGGAGCGTTTGCGTTCCCCCGGACTCGATACTCCCACCGTCCAAATGCCTCGCTACTCTCCTTTCAAATGGACTCCCGTTGTCTTTGTGAGGAAGTCGAGACACTTGCAAAGCTATCTCCAGAAATTTTGCTTGCTGGTTTTAAGTACCACCAACATGCATAATGAGGAATTTGACTGTCATTTTGTGAACCCCTGACCATTTCTTATGGTAGTGTCTCCACTTGCAAGTAGGCTCAAGATCGACATGTTTAAAAAAAAACAACATTCTTTTAGGCGATTTAGATATTTGGCAGGCTAAAATTCTGATAACCAATTAATCAGCTAACTAATTAAAAAAAAAAACGGGGGGGGGGCTTTCCAAACTGCGTCCTTCCATAGTCAAGTGTTGGGGATGGACAAATAAATGTTCCTCAATGTTGTTTAGCCTTTCTTTGACTGACACAAACCGGGCAGAGGCTGCTGTCAAGCCCGCAGCGGCGCTCTCAGCTGGAGCGCCAGATAAAGAGCCGCGCGTTAGCCGTGGTCGGACGTGATGAAGACGTGCTAAATCATTGAGGAAAGACCAGAGGAGGTGGAGAATGTAAGAGCATACCAGACGTCTCCGTATTGTTTTTTTTTTTTTTTTTACCTTTTATTCTTTCTCAAGTCCTTGCGCTTCACGAGGACCGGCGCAGTTATCAGCTCGAACAGGTAATCCCGTTTGGTTGCCTGATAT
This sequence comes from Hippocampus zosterae, assembly GCF_025434085.1. Lineage (NCBI taxonomy): Eukaryota > Metazoa > Chordata > Actinopteri > Syngnathiformes > Syngnathidae > Hippocampus > Hippocampus zosterae. The sequence goes on along the minus strand of NC_067463.1, from coordinate 5,633,776 downwards.
AACTCCAATATGTGGCACTCAATCATAACTCGGCAACAAGCGGCTGGGAATATACAATGGGAGGGAAGGAAATGAAGACGGCTGTGCCCACAGGGTGAAAAAAAAATCCCAGGTCCCTTTTGGCAAAGTAATATCACTTATTTATCTGTTTTATCAGGGGAAAATCCACCCCTCTTTCAATATATTTGTGAACACCGTCTAGTTGTTATTTTTATAAAGCCTACTGCAGCAAAGAAGATAGACTCATCCAAAATATCAACACGTTTTTTTTTTTGTTTTGTTTTTTTTTGCTCGTCCACCTGTCAGCATAGTGCAGCGATTCCTAAAAGATCAATTTAATAAAATTCTATTATCCGGTCTGACACAGAATGATAACATATATGACAAAGCATGTTTTGTCATATTTGTTACAAAAAAGCCACAGTTACCAAAGCACAGTTAAACACAATCTTATTTTCAAAACACAAAATGAAAACACAAGCATGGAGCTGCTCTCGGCCACAACTTACGCGCAGACGCACACATGGAGACTAGCCGGCCACCCCGATTCCAGCACTTGACGTCACTCACTAGGTCGTGCCCCTTAAAGGGGTCATGTTTCGGTTTGGGACCAACAGGTGGCACTGTAGGGCCCCCGCTGCAGCTGCACACCTGTTGGTCGTTTTGTAATTAGTAGTATAAAAGGACTCCCGTCCGACCACTCATTGTCGGGTCATTGTTTGCTTCTGTCAGTTTTGGCTCAGTCATGTTTTGGTCACTGTTCTGTTTTAGCTTCAGTCATGATTTTTGTTTGATACTTTGGACTTTGTTTGTTTAGGATTAAGTTTTCTGTTTTATCAATCCAATTTGTCAAGTACACCCTGCTCCTCTATCTTGCCTGCTTTTTGGGGTCCACCTCCACCACCACCACCACTCAACGTGACAAAAGGCACACATCCAACATGTCCATACTTCAGGTATTTAACTGTTTCATTTAGTAATGACGTTTTATAGTTAATTTATTAAGGCTCTATAAAGAGAAATGTTTTAGCTCCAAATGCTTTTTTTGGCACTTCTAAAAAAGCTCGATAAAGAAAATGTATTGTTAGTAATCGTCGTAGTAGTGGTCAAATGAGTTTTTCTGCACCCACACCAAATAGGGTCAAAAGTTATTTTTTTGGATATGCTCTGGGCCGCTAGGAAACGGATAGTGGGCCATAAATGACCCCCAGGTATGTACTACGTAGGTAGGACACCGACATGCTATTTATCAGTATCACCCAAAAAAAATATATCATAATAATAAAAAAATTAAAATGGTGCATTTGTGAGTACTGGAACAAATTAGGGGCAAGGGATGCAACCGGTGCAAATTCACCCATTTAGGGACAGAGGTTACTACAGTGGACAGCTTACCAGGTTATCACGTGAGAGGTTATCATTATTTGTGCACGAAAGGGTTAAAAGTGTGTGTGTGTGTGTGTGTGTGTGTGTGTGTGGGGTCGGGGGGGGGGGGGGGGTGTTCGTCCGAAAGCTTCGACAAGACTCTTTTGACATTGAAGTCCTTGGGAAGGAGAGTAGCATCAACAAGCCCGCAGAAGCTCGAAAAGGGAAGAAGACGAAGTTGCGCTAAGGGAGCCTTGCACTGCCAGCGGCTGCTCTCCGCTTTGAAGCAGTGACTAGAAAGGGGCCGTGGCCACTCTTAGACTCCTTGATGTGGTTTCATCATGTGTCACTCGTCCGGGCATCGCCTCGAGCGGCGGACGGTTGGGCTCTTTCAGGACGATGGATGCTCACCTTGATGTGGTGACGCCGATCAATAGTCGGACCACTGCTGTATTATGGAGCGTGGCCATGTCGCGGTGCTCAGAGAAGCAGGATAGAGAGCTCTGCGGAAGTGTTTTTTCTCCCCCCCCCCCCCAAAAAAAAACCATCTACAATAGATGTAGTCATCATTAACGGCAGTGGTCACATCCTTTCTCTCCGAAGGCAATTATGACGTTGAACCCATCTAAATGTTTGATGCATCATATGACCACAGGATCCAGTTAAAAATGTTTGTTTCATTATTTTTCAATTTATTTTGAATGGGACGATTGTAACGTTTGGTGATTTGTAATTCATCTGTTGACAAGTAAACACCATTTTTATTGGTCCAAAAGAAACCTGCAATGGTCTAAAATGAATATAATTATTAAAAATAGAAAATGACTACATTTAATTATTCCAGTGGGTGGTGTATTGACAAAGATCAGATTTTTCCAACTTTAGTCTACTACTTAACTTTTTACTCTTTTGGTTTTTTTGTTTTTCTAAAAAGAATATTGATTGTAATTAGTAGTTGGAAAAAATGTGTTTATTTTCTTTAAAAAGTATAATTTTAAAAAACGGTTTTAATACATGCATTTTTAACAAAGTATTATTAATAAATGATCAAAATACAGATTTATAATCATCAAGATGAATGATTAACTAATAATCATCAGTAAAAATGTAAACATTAATTATGTAGTGGGCGGCCCGGTAGTCCAGTGGTTAGCACTTCGGCTTCACAGTGCAGAGGTACCGGGTTCGATTCCAGCTCCGGCCTCCCTGTGTGGAGTTTGCATGTTCTCCCCGGGCCTGCGTGGGTTTTCTCCGGGTGCTCCGGTTTCCTCCCACGTTCCAAAAACATGCGTGGCAGGCTGATTGAACACTTTAAATTGTCCCTAGGTGTGAGTGTGTGTGTGAATGGTTGTTCGTTTTTGTGTGCGCTGCGATTTGCTGGCAACCGATTCAGGGTGTCCCCCGCCTACTGCCCGAAGACAGCTGGGATAGGCTCCAGCACCCCCGCGACCCTAGTGAGGATCAAGCGGCTCGGAAGATGAATGAATAATTATGTAGCACATGATTATTGTAATAAATATTAAATGAGATGCATTTGTAACAGAATGTACTCCAATAATTTCCTGTGACTGAAATTTGAAATGCATTAAAAGTATTTATTTGATCATATGCATTCAAAATGGAGTCGGTGATTCATGATAATAAGATAAGATATCCTTTATTCGTCCCACAATGGGGAAATTTACAGCCTCCAGCAGCAAGAATGTATGTAGAAAGAAGAAAGGAGAAAGAGAAAAAAAAAACAACAAACATCTTTCAATTAAATACAATATGAACACAAATGGATAAAAATTATTATTATTATTATGATTGTTATTTTTTATTCATCAGCCTGACAGCAGTCGGTAGGAACGAGCGTCGGTATCTCTCCTTCTTGCAGCTATAATATATATATATATATATAATATATATAAGCAGATAATGATCATGATCTAATGATAACGAGTACAGTATTTGTAAAAGGACAATAAAACTCCAACACTGAATTTATTTAATTGAGAAGGTATTTTACTGAGCGCCTCTATGACGTGTTATGAATGCTTTTTCAAGCTTCGCTAGAATGAATAGTTGTTATGTACATGTCATGTTATGCTTGCACTTTTAAAAAATACACTACTTCAGATTGGATCATGTGGTGTTCTGCCCCAAAAGACATTCAGGATAACATTCATCTTAAACGTGTTGTATCAAACTGGCACTCGAGTTATTTGAATTCAGACGAAAAGTCTGTTCATTATTTTAGATGCTATGACGAATGATTGGTCATGTCTCTTTTTGAGAACCAAATTTTCCCATTTTGAAAGTGAGTCCTAGTCGACAAACAGACGTTTGCTATAAAATTAACATACCGGTAGTCTGCTTGTGTTGCCCGGCTCAATAAAGCCCCCCGAAGCTCCCACTAAGTACTATTAGTATTTACTGCCTATGTTCTGGTCTGGCGTCTCCCCAAAGATAGATTACATCCAAGACAGCCTATGACCGACGGAAAGGGGGCCACAACGCCGTAGCCTTTGGAGAAATATGCGCTTATGAAATCATAAATATTATCTCAAAGACTAATTAGCATTAAGAGCACCGGTGATTGTATTTATCGACTTTAGCCACAATTAATAACCGCAGCCTTGAGAAGAGCGGCGGGCAGATAGGCAGGACATGTTTAGGTGCGTCAAGGCCGTAAACCCATTACACGAGCGTGCTGATTGAGGCGAGCCCCCACCGGGGGGAATAAGTAATTGTGTCGGAGAATTTTTAATTGCTCTGAAATGCGTTCTAGATTACACTACCTTGTTTTTAAGATGGGTGGAACATGGCTAAAGGGCCGGGATAATAGTGCCGTGTCGCGGCTTTGCTAATGGCTTGCAAGACCATGCGTGATTATACAGAGGCCCGTTAGCTTAGAATGCTAATGGCCAAGGTTAGAATATGTTACTGTCAGTATAAGTGCAGAGTTCACAATTCTATACATATTGCAGACAGTTGGGTGGCTATTTAGAATGCTCACAGAAAATGTTTGAGGTCCATTTAATTTTACAGGTAGAGTGATGTTAGCTTTGCACTAAACAACTGTTTAACATAATTTTGATGCTCCACGTTAAGTTGCTAATAACAACAAATTTGATTCTGGATATCTAAAGAATGAGACAAATTAGCATTGACTGAGAACATTATTTCCAGAAGGTTTCGCAGACAGATGAAATTTTCTTGGAATGCTAAAAGTTGCTTGCTGGTTAACCTGCGTCAAGAATCAAATTGAAACGACCTCAAGATACTGAATATATACTTTCCTAAAAAGATTCCTAGAAAAGAAATGGGTACGTTATTTTAGTACATTTCGTTGTATATGCAGACACCAGTGAGTTTGGAGTGCTAACATTTTGTGTTAAGTGAATAAAAGCTTGTTTAGAATGCTAACGATAACAATTTGAGGCAGAAATTAACTCAAGATACAATTAGTTTGAAATGCTAAATAAATACAGGCTGCTAATGCTAATGTTTTTAAATCTCTGTTACAAGAGGCGGGGAAAATTATCTCAGTGTGAAACGTGATATTTTTAGGTCAGTCTGGTTCTTCTACAGGCCGATAAATGTTCTCATAAGATGCTTGGGGCTACATTTTGAAGTAAATATTCCGCAAGGGGTGGTCAATAAGGGTAAATAATCGGTGGCCAGTTCTGCACAAATATTAGAACATTAATATTTGTAGGTAAATCTTGATGGATGTATGCATTGTTTACATGAAGAACAGTCAGATGAGAATCCAGACTGAGCCAAGTATGCTAACAGCGGGTTGGGACAAACACAGAAAGGTGCACTGTGCTTGTTGTTGGTTTCTTTCCACTGCGCACTTAATGAAATGATCTTACGTCTTTGTAATGGTGAAATAGTTCTTAAAGCACAAATGGGGAAAGATAACGGGGGGGGGGGGGGGGGGGATACAGGACTATGGGGCAGCCAGCGGTCTCATTGCTAATTATCTTTAATGTGCTTCTCTGGCAGTTTTTCGGTGCGGGGCTTGTCGTTGGCTCTTGTGTGGGATGCTCTCCAGAGCCCCCCCGCATCTGCACCCTCCCCTTTCTCAGTACCCTCTGGCTAATAACCACTCGAGGAACCATCGAAGGGTCACAAGGCTTGATTCAGTCTTGTTTAGCCCATGCTTGTTTCATCATGCTTGCTGGTATTTGTGAACAAAGGCCAGACAAACACTGTTTTGGAGATGCGCTTTTTCGAGAGCTTTGTGTCTTTGGCATGTAAAGTGTACCCTGGAGTGTCTGTCTGTGGGGTCTCAGGAACTGTTGACACGAGAACCATTTTAAATTAAAACGGATGATCACAATGTAGTTTTGGCCATTGTTTACATTTGGTGCCAACACCTCTAGATCTAAATAAAACCTGATATGATTCACATATCTGACAACGCAGCATTCACAGACAAATCGGATATACCCGGTCAATACAATCAGTGGAACACACGGTTTGATGACATAAAAATACCACTTGCAGTCAATAAAGTGAAATATCCAGCCATCCATTTTCGAATCGGCTTATCCTCTCAAGGGTCGCGGACGTGCTGTAGTCTATCCCAGCTGTCTTCGGGCAGTTGATGGGGGACACCGTGAACTGGTTGCCAGCCAATCGCAGATTAAAATGAAATATGTAAAAAAAATATTGCTTTGGCACCATCTTGTGTTTTATTTAGTAAGCCATAGCCTTGTCTAATTGGAAAAAGTGCCTTGCCACTAGCTTGCGGCATCCATAGCCATCCATAGTGGCATCCAGTAACCCACAGCTATGTTGTGGCCCTTAACTGTAGCATCCAGTGGAATGGTGAATTTCTAATGTATTATTGCTGGGGGGTCTGGAACGTAACAGCTGGTGATGGAGGGGGGTATTATTGTACCAACTTATTTTGGTGCTCATGGATTTTTGCTCTTTGCGGTGCTGTTCCCAAATGTGCACTGTTCACAATACATCAGTATCGAAAACACGGTGGAAGAGTGTAGTATGTGTGCATCTTTTTGTGATATTGCTTTTGTGTCAACTGTATTCAGAGAAGATAAGGTTCTACTGGCCTGGTATTCATACTACAGCCTTTTTATTGATTTTGACAACGCTATCGTCTGCATGTGAAACTTTTCCAAAACACTTTTGACTTGGTCGCTGTCTTGTAAATGTACCTTCATTGCACGACCTCGGGCTTTGGGGAAGACCTGAGGGTGAGCGACTGCCTTCTCGACACTTGCAGCGTGGTGGGGCGTCGATAGGCCTTGAAGAGTTCAAGTAAGTATCATGCGGAAATTTGACAGCTCTCGTGCTGCGGGAGATGACGGCTTGTCTCTTATTGCCGTCCATGACGCCCGTTGTGTTGAATTATCTTTCATTCAAATGCTTACACCCCGTGCTTGACTGGTGCTCACCTCGCAGTGCTTGTCCATTTTTTTGATGATTTATGCTCCTCGGAGCTCTCGCGGCCCTGTTTTGAGGCCGCCGGTTGTTGCTTGGGTTTGCATCACCAACAAATATATAATTTGGCGGGGGATAGGGTGAGGGCGACCTATCAGACGGATGAAGATTGAACTGATGTGTTTGCAGAAAATGAGTAAACAACATTAATTTCATATGAAAAAAAAAGCACACAAGTGCGTAATTCTCAAGCTACTAAACTTTTGAGAGAGAAGTCCAAGTTCTGAAGTACATCCTCAAAGTCGTTTGACAGTTAGTGCGCTGATTTCACCCTACAACACGCATTCCCTGAGAGAAGACGTAGCGAGTGATTCATCAGTCCGAGGCCGCGGAGGCAGCGAGATGCTGATTGGGGTGCGAGCCTGCCAATTGTAGCAAAGACCTCGACGCGCGGTACACTTCTGCGGAATTAGCACAAGAGTCGGTTGATCTTTGTCGCTTGGGGGGAAAAACAGGCACCCCAAGTAAAGCCCGATCTACTTTGAAAGCACCCCGAGATCATACACTGTCTTTAACATCAAAAAAGGTGTCCGCGCGGATATTCGTAATGGGTTTAACGCGGATGAATTATTCAAATCTTCCCCAAATGCCTCTCTCCGACGAGTCGATCCACTTGCAAACGGTCGCGGCTAAATGCTACTTTTCTCATGTGTGTGGTGATATTACCATAAATGGAAATGACATGGCAAAACGCGTGCCTGATAGTGGGAAGACCGCAACGTCTACATGGAAGCCTCCGAATGTCGAAGACGATGTCGCAAAATACTTTCACCCCATGCAACCGCGGACACCAAAATGCCATTGTGATTGGAGTGTTAGCGTTTAAGGCCATTATGACAGCGAAACCGAATAAATGTTTCATCAAAGCTCTCGGGAAAAAAAAATGGAATGAAACGAGGCAAACGTGCAAATCGCTACACAGCCATGCTACAAAATGTGTTTTTCACAGACATCACATTCCCATGAAACATTTTGATTTAAGACAGACCCCGATAGAGCACAGGTGTCAAAGTCAAGGCACGTGGGCCAGATCTGGCCCGCCACATCATTTGATGTGGCCCGCGAAAGCAAATCAATCATGTCAAGTCCCATGATGCTTGCTAAAGTCTGAACCCAAATTTCAAATTGTCATACGTAATCCACAATAACAGTCATTATTCTTGATTTCTGATTTTTAAAACTAGTTCTCCATCAATTTGTTGTGCGCTGTGTATGGAACATGTGGAGGGGATTAAACATTTATCTGGTTTTGCAAAATTCCTAGCGGCCCTCCAAGGGAAACTGTGACTACAATGTGGCCCGCGACATAAAATCAGTTTGACACCTCTGTTGTAGAGCATGTTGTCAGGGGCCGTTTTTTGTGTGTGTTTGTGTGTTTGTTAGGCCCGTGGATTTGTGTGGACAGACTTGGGGATCTTTACAGTTATTACTGTCTGTTATTGGCATTGTGAAGGGCGGGTGTGTAGGAGAGTGTTTGTGTGTGTGTGTGTGTGGGGGGGGGATGGAGAGACAATGGGGGGGGGGGGCGCGCGTCTGCTGCTGATAATTTGCAGGTTAGCCAATTTCAGTGGGCTGGATGGCCCGATACCCTTGGTAAACATCGGCGAACGTAGCGGGTCAGAAGCACGCTGAAGAAGACAAATCAAGTTTAATAACAAAGGGTTCTAATTGCCCCCCCGCAAGTTCCATCACCACCCCACCCCCCGCAAGTTCCATCACCACCCCACCCCCCGCCTCAGGTCTGAACTCTAATTACGGTGAGAAGACGGCACACTGTCACCCAATATTAAGTTGTCGAGGAGACGACCCGAGATAATCGATAAACACTTTAAGTTGCGGCGAGAGTGCGGGGAAGCGCTGCTTCTGTTCAGTGGGAACCGGCAACACCCAAAGCCCTCCTGGCTCATGAGAAGACTTTTGGGACAGTCCGAGGATGATTGCGGGGTAATAATCCTGAGCATGCTCCCCCCACCCCCTCTTCGATAGAAACACTAACATACTTTCATGTGAGGGAGAACCCCACCACCACCACCGCTGGCAGCGGCTTCCCGGCGGGGCCGCCTGAGCACCGTGTGTCTTGAGCGGAAAGGTGAACACGGTCACTCTAATTACAGGGGCCCCGACTCTCTCACACACTCGCCAGGCATAAGTAAAGACAGGCCAATTAGGGCGAGCGGGAGATAAGGGAAGTTTTATTTGTATACTAATTAAGCCCCTGATGAAATTCAAAGGGGAGGCGGTCGGAAAAGGGGATCAGGGGAGGGAGTGGGTAATTGTGTGTTTGAGGAAAGGTTGCTCTAGGTGCAGTTATCTGAGAAGCACAGCCTTGAGATAGTTGCCCCCTAATCCCACGCTGAGCCCACCGCCGCGCTGCAAGGTCTCTCATAATTTGATCCGTTACCTACCAAACGCTAAGCTCTGACAGCAAGATCATCGGCGGCATTTGTTGCTTATATGCTGGGAAACACACGACCCCCCCCCCCACACAAAAAAACGAGTGTGTTTGTACGACTGTCGTTTACACCAAAATAGCAATAACGATCGGCCCAATAGTTTGCAGCAGAAAAACGAACTGCTTCATGTTCTATTATTTTAGTCAATTTAATCTCAATCGATGCTACTTATGGCGTACCAACGAGCAAAGAGCTTCAGCGGTGCATCAAAATACATTGCGCGGTCTCTCATAAGTCTTTGCGGCGAATAAGCCACGCTAATGCTAAGATAACCCAAAATTAGCATGTCATTGCAAAATTACGTTCTTGAGGATCGATTACACTTTTCTCAGAAGTCCCGCTGGAACCACGTTAAAGAGAAACGGTAGAATGGCAGGCGCATTTACTCATTGTCCGGAGAAAAAATGATCAAAAATTAGGCTAAACAAGACCGAAAATGGAAACCGAAAGTGGACGTAATGTACAGTGAATGTTTATACCGTCATTCATATTATTTTTTTGTTTTCGCAATAGTCCTGAGTTTTGATATTGACGTTTGACACGGAGACGAACAATAAAAGACACTTAAAAATAATCTAGAGTGGTCAGTTAGCCTAGCGTGCATGTTTTTTGGGAATGTGGAAGGAAACCTGGAGAAAACTCACGCAGGCACAGGGAGGCACAGGGAGGCCGGAGCACGGAATCAAACCTCTGTACTGCGAGGTGCACTTGATCACCAGTCGACCACCGTGTTGAGCATAGAAACCATAAAAAAAAAAAGAAAAAGAAAAGTTGAAATGGAAATGTGCATTTGCCCCACTGAAAATACGTTTTGCCGCTATTCACAATGTGAATTTTCAAATATAAACCAGTTAATTATACTAATCAAAGAAAAAAAGTAGCCTTTACCAGGTAGAAATACGCTTTTTAGTCAAGAAAATGGACTCATGATCGAAAGGTTTAGCCCAAGTCATTTTCCTTTCCACCCTCTCTGTCTTTGCTGCCAGAGAAGTAAGCGAGTGCGAGCGCACCTCTTAGCTGCGATTCCTGCAGGTCATGTATAAATCCATTAAACATCCGCAAAGCCGACAGAAACGTCACTTACCGCGACCACCTGAAGACGGCGTCATTAGCAGTCAACCCCGAAGCGGTCCTTTAAAGCTCAGCGGGGCTGTTCAATCGCTTGGAGCGTTTCGTTCCTTTATTAGAGATTAGCTTCGGAGAGTAAGAGAGAGACACCTCTGTGACACATTGTCACAGTAAGCCGAGTTGGGTCGGGTATCAAAGCGGGGGTCCCCCCCCCCCCGTCGAGTTTTTCAGAGTCACCTCTTTTCCCAGGCTTTCCACCGAGACCGAAAATAATAAAATAAAAAGGAGAAAGTCAAGAAATCTGCAATTCAACAAATGGCAGCAGGGGGCCTATTTTTCTCTCGTTTCGAAAAACCAAATTTTCCACCCGTGCCTCATCATTGTGCCAAAGCTCCCTGCTTCAAATTGAATTTGCACACCGGTGGATCAAAATATTAATGATGTCATAATTCCCGCTCACATTGCCAGTGTAATGTGACAGCGCTATATAAATCAGCATGTATTGTATTCTATTGTGTAGTTGTAAAAGGGAATACACTGTCATCCTAAATGACAGGGGTCAAACTCAAGGCCCGGGGACCAGATCCGGCCCGCCGTGTCATTTTATGTGGCCCACAAAAGCAAATCATGAGTGTCAACGTCCATGAACCCTTGCTCAAATCTGGACCAAAATGTCAAATTGTCATAATAAATAATGTTGAGATTTTGCAAAGATTTTGGGGGACAACAAGTGAACAAACAAACAGGTGACTGATATCAAAAGTAGAAATCCATCAATTTGATTAGTCGTGTACAAGTAATAATACGGCGGCCTGGTGTTCTAGTGGTTAGTGAGTCAATCTCACAGTGCAGAGGACGTGGGTTCAATTCTGGCTCTGGCCTTCCTGTGTGGAGTTTGCATGTTCTCCCCGGGCCTGCGTGGGTTTTCTCCAGGTTCTCTGGTTTCCTCCCACATTCCAAAAACTTGAATTGCAGGCAGATTGAACACTCTAAATTGTCCCTAGGTGTGAGTGTGAGCGCAGATGGTTGTTCGTCTCTGTGTGCCTTGCGATTGGCTGGCGACCGGTTCAGGGTGTCCCCCGCCTACTGCCTGAAGACAGGCAGTAGGCCCCCCCGCGACCCTTGTGTGGATAAAGCGCTTCAGAAAATGGATGGATGGATGGACATTTAAAAAGCAATGACAAGCAGAAGAGTTGAGGACATTTAAAAGCAAAGTCAAGAAATAAAAGTAGCTTTCGAAAATCACGAAACAGAACGTGGAACAACGTAATTTTGGAGAACATGACTTTAAAAATGCTTGAAAAGACCTTAATCAAAAGGGCATGGTTTTTAACATGGATTTGAAAGCGCTTGCGCTGGAGGCTGACTTTACTCCTGTTGGCAGCTTATTCCATTTGGGCGCAGCATAACAGCTAAATACTCCTTCGCCATGTTTGCTTTGAACTGTGGTCTCAAATGATGAACCCAGGTCTGCAGATCTCAGAGCCCCAAGTAGGTTTATATTCCATTCGTATTTCTTTAATCTAATCAGGACTTGAATATTTAAGTGATTTGCAGACCAGTAGCAGATTTTTGAAAATCTGACTGGAACCTGACAACAATCAAGTCGACTGGAGACGAAAGCATGAATAAGTTTTCTCCTGGTCTGCTTGGAGCATGCAACCCTTCAATCTGGAAGTTGCCCCCCCTCCCTGGTAAAAGTCTGTCTTTGTGATCACGAGCAAGTTAATTGCAATCCTGTGTACTCTCTAGTCCCCCCCCCCCCCTTCCCGCCATCTCCACTGCCTAGTAGTACCCCAACGCTCTGCCAACTCTTTGTCTACAAGTAATCTCCTGGAGTTTGATACCGAGCTTAAAAGGGAGAGAAAAAGATCAATCCCAGTGTCAGCAACTCGGCGTAGGCCTCTCGCAGCAGTGGCAGGACAAGTGTCAGCTGGAGAAGAGGCAGCCATCGTGCGGAGAGCGGCAAGTGAGGGAGGGAGGGAGGGCAGAGAGGAGGGATGAGAGCCCAACCTGGGGGTAGGGGGTGGCGGTTTCAGGGGGCTGGGAGGGGGTGGGGGGGGTGGGGGGCAAGCACACCTCTGCTAGACAAGAGATCAATTCCCTCCACTTCACTCTCAGCTCCTGATAACAAGCAAAAGTTCAGCTAAGCCCAGAAGCTGTCTTGCTTTTTGAAATGTGCATTTTGCCGTGCTGCGAGTGTCTACACGGCGACAATCACAATCATGATCTTTAAAATTGTGCACAAACGAAAAACCAGAAATGTAAAAGTATAGACAGAAATGGAACTCAGTGGGACACTGTCCCGACTGGTCTCCCCCATGTCAACGTCTTTACACAGAAGAGTGACAGGGGGTGGTGGGGGGGGGGGGACCAAACTGTTGACTTTTAAAGGTGAAATTAAACGGTATCAATGGTGTTTATACGACGAGAGCGACATGGGAAATGTCAAGAAAATGCGTGTTTTAGAACAGGCGGCGTGAAATGGGACGGGTGGTACGACCGCAAAAGCCGTTACGTAGACTCGGTCTTTGCGTTTGCTGTCGTTTCTTTTTATACACAATAGCGACACAGAAAACGACATATTTTACCGTCCGTGTGAAATTCACGGGTCGACTTTGCTCTCCCGTTCTGTGTCAGTGCCATTAATACAGAAGATTGTTCACGGAAATATCGGAGACAATACGGCACGAAGGAAACGGGCTTGTGATACGGATCCAGAAAAGTGTCAGGTCAAAGCCCCCCCCCCCCTTCCTCCGGCAGGGATCCCAACACAGTAGAAGGAGAAATGACTGATCTTACAGGCCATACGAAAGGGGCCTTTGATGCGACAAGAAGACTCGACGTTTTTGAATGTCTGGCTCGATTAAACCGCTGTCAGTACCATTTGTGTGGAGCAGCGGCATGGCAAAAATCCAGAAAAAGATTGGCTTTTACAGGTATCCTAAAAAAAAACCCGTCTGATACTAACTAGGACTCTAGGAAATTTCAAAGTCGATGCAAAAGACAAGCTACTCGTTACTGCGCCCGGTCAAGATTGACAAATCCTCATTGCTGCCCGGCTGTAATTTGCCGCGACTGCTCGGATGACGTTGTTGCCTTCCAGAGAGAGGCTGATGTTTCGTGACAGTTCCGGAGCTGGTTCTGCTTAGACACAACCACAAATGGAGAGTCCATTCAGCAAAGGGGAAGCCTGGAACATTGCCGCTTCTCATCAAACTTGAAGCCCAAGAAAAGGATCGCCCCCGTGAAGGTACTCGGCGGACTCACGGTGTCCTGAAATTAATCACACGTTGATAAGCTTGGAATTGGTTTGATTTCAACCCCCCCTACCCCCCCCATCCCCAATTCTTATTTTGGCAGCCATATGTCACAACTGTCTGCTTAATGTACTCCATGATGAGGTTTCCCTCAGCAGATGGCACTCGCATCTCCCTATAAGTGCATTTAAACGACAAAACTGACATCCATTGTTTTTGTCACGTTCTTCTCGGCGAGACAATATCACGCAATTGACCTTTTACATGATTTTCAATTACAGAAGAGAGATGAGATGGGGTCCCCACGGGGCAGCTGTCTCTGCCATGTCCCGAACATCTGCCCATCCAACGTGGCGGCATACCCCCCCCCCCCCCCACCACCACCACCACACACACAAAACCATCACTAGGTTGCCAGCCCTGCTCGCAGTGGGCAGGTGCGATCCGGGCCCCTTCTGTCATTAAGCGGCCCAGCTGCACGGTCACGTCTGGCAGCGAGGCGGCGGGCGTCATGCGTGACCCCCCCTCTACTGTCAGGGCTCCCTCAGAGGGCGGCGCGCAGACCTTGACAGGGCGGTCGAGGGTGAGGCCCATGCGAGGAATGTCTATGAAGGACAACCGTGCCCCCACTTTTTGTGCCACCTCGACATGTTTGCCAACACACTCGGACAAAAGACCGAATGGGCCCACCGCATGCTCTGCCCGTCACTAAAAAGACAATTGCTGTCGCTCTGCAAAGCACCGCAATTGAGGCATTTCCAAGTGCTCAAACAAATGAACTATTTACTATTAGCTTAGCGAGTCGGATTCTAGCATGAGCAAGCAGGCCGGGTGGATCTCACTGCCTTAAATGTGAGTCTGCTTTGCATAATTTCGGCTTTTTGAAACTTTTTTTTTAAGGCGAACCCTACTCTTGGATTACAGATGGCAAGAAACTAACTCACAAAAATCTGAAGAAAAAGGAGCAAAGGAGAAGTTAATCAATTAGTGCTGGCTGAACTAAAGTGTAGTGAGGTACGGAAGTTTTTTTTTTAAAGGGTTTTCAAATTGCATTTGACACAGTGGAAGTCAACATTGACTTTTTTTCCTTACATTTTTTTAGGATGACATAAAAACCTCACCTTACACACACACACACACGCATTGGTATTGTTGGCGGCACGCCTTGATCTGCCGACACCTCCCGGCGTCCCTGGTGACCTTTGTCACAGAAGAAAGAGAATGATCAATATCCCCGCTAAACTTCACGTTCAAAGCCAATGGGTCTCGTGCATTCACGGGGAGGGTGGGGGGCTCCTTTTAATGAAGCCTCTTTCATTCCGTACAAGTTTTTTTTCTAAAACATCAAACAATAAATTGGCCGGGGCGGCACCGTAAAATATTTAGATCTATTGATTTTGTTTGAAAAATGCAGAGGGTGAAAAAAAAAAGCCCGTCTCCGCGGTTTCGTGCTGCGATGCTGCGATCGCGTCAATCCATCTGAGTGTTTGCATTTTATCTGGCCACGTTTTCTCTCAAAATGTTCTCAAAGATCCAGAAAGTATTTGCTAAAATGGTTTATTTAGAAAAAAACCCACTTTAGACATCCCAGACTCTATACAGTTTACCGAATAAATAATCCCAGCCAGGAAATCCTATAATTTTGTGACAAGAATCAACTGTCGACATGTGTTGCTAAGAAAGATAAAGAGTTTGTATCTAAGTTGATTACCATTTATCCATTCTCGACCTATGAAATCATACTTAAAGGTGAAGTACAATGAAAATGTGCCCTTAAAGTACGTTCTATGTTCCCACACTAATTTAAACATGTGATTCCAGTTAATAATGGGTTTGTGAAATACGATTTAAGCAGAAAAATGTTCCAGTTTTTAATCACCACAGAGGGGGGCCATTTTGTCACTTGACGGGATAGGCTCCGGCACCCCCGCGACCCTGGTGAGGATTAAGTGGTTCGGAAAATGGATGGATGGATGGACTTGAAGATGACATCACGGTGCCTTTCATTTAGAAGTGCTTGCTGTTGATTGACACCAAGTTCATTGGCGATAGGTCTACTACACACGTTTTCCGGAAAACAAATTTAAAACGATAAACAAACAAATAAAAGTATATCTTGATCTTTTTGGGATTATTTAATTCATTGGTCAACCTATGGCTCATGGGCCAGATGCTGGCTACGAGGGCTTGCCGCGCAATCCTAATAATCCAAATAAAAAGCTCGGAGTCACTGTTGTAAAAAGAACGCCATTTGAAAACAAATGCTCATCATGTACGGTGGAAATAAAATGTGTGATGTCAAAAGATGAGCTGAAAATGACAAAAAAAAGCCGACTAAAACAATAGAACTTTATTAGGGGTTAATCAGAGGCACTGAAAAGGATGTGTGCTGACTGTGTTAAAAGTGCTTGGTTAATTCTGAACGCAGCCCACATCACACTTATGCTTCCACGTGTCTGTTATTTTTGATCCCCCTCATTTTAAAAAATGGAGTTCCACAGGTTATAGGTCACATTCATGAAATTTAAATAGGGGTGTGTAGACTTTTTATACCTGCTGCAATAACATTCTCTTGTTTCCATAAATTTATTCTGGCCTTCAGAGGACTTGAAAAGGTTCTTTTGAGGTCATTGCATCTCTCTGCAACAATTGTGTTTGGAGAGCTGGCTACTTTGGTGTAAATTTGCATACAGCGAGCATTTTTCTGCTTCTGATGTGGGAACAAGATGTACTGTGTGCGCACTTGCCGTTGCACGACGCATGTGTGCGTGCGCGCGACGTTAAACATCTGCGGGGTCATTCACTTGGCTGTGAACACGAAGCGACATGGCGGCCCATCTGCCGATACGCGTGCAGGTGGGCCTGGCCAAGCCTGCAACCTTAGCGATTGCGTCATCTCGCCATCTTCCAGCACGGCTGCTTCGCCAAAGTGACAACCGACCCCTCTCCTCCAGTTGTGGACACGGCAGGGCGGCAGATGCCGAGCCTCTGGGAGGTTTTTAGACATGGCATAATGAATCTCAACTACTTTGTGTGTTTTGTAGGGATGAACAATTTCGGACAAAGCTTCTGCCTCATAGTTTTGAGGTTCCAATTTAGAGTTTGCTTGCTCTCCTTGTGCTTTTCTTTGGGCACCTTCTACATTTCAAACACATCCATTTTGGATTCATTCATGACTTTAAATTGGCCTTAAATGTGAGTGCGAGTCTCACGTAAAGTCAGATAGGATAGATTCCAGCTCAGAAAATGGATGGACGCAGATGCATGCAGTTTATCGTGAGATGTTTTCAAACATCAAATAGACTCAATAGACACACCATTAGGTACACTAAGTACCATCTAAAAAACAACAACATATTAATTAAAATCGGGGGTGGGGGGGAGAGAATTTTATTGTAAGCCACTTAAACATCAGGGAAGATAATGCATGGCAAATGTATTTATATCACATGTTTCATACACGAACCAACTCAATGTGCATCACGCAACCTAAAGCACGACACCTAAAAGCGTTTACAAACGGAACAGCTGAAAACGTTCAAAAGCAAAGCAAAGAGAACAAACGTAGCTGGGTCAAGTCCTCAAAAGAAGAAAACAGTCAGAAGAGAGGTCCTGCTTGCCAAATAGTGAGCATATCTTTTCATTATAATGCTGTCCACTTGCCACAAAGTGGATGTGGCTGATAATTTCCGTGCACCTGCCTTTTGTCTCTTTCAGGTTTGAACTTCAACTTGCCAAGTAATAATCCTAGATTGACTTCCAAACACTTTATAACACATTTATAAATATTTTTCGAAGAGTACCCTTCTTATTTTGGGTGGACTGGCAGCGCACGCTACTGAAGGAGACTAAAAGAGTCGAGGCGCGCTTGACGCCAACTCCGGCGCTTCCCAGATGTTCCACTTCTTGTTCATTCGCATCGTTAGCATCCAGCTATGATTGATAGCAATCACTCTTGCATTCAAATAAACAGTAATGCTTTTATATTTCATTGCATGATTGAGCAATGGGAATCCGGAGAGATGATCGCATATCATCTCCGGGATCATCCATCATTTCATGCTGAACTAAAATGTGCGACTCCCGAGCAAGTCACAACCCTCTGATGTCCTCCCTGTGGAACAAACAAATAATTCCCATCACAAGCGCTCGATGAGGAAACGTTTTCTAGTGACGGAGGAAGACCAGCAGGTGGCAGTATGATACTTGAGTCTGTGTACAGCGGCAACCAAAGTCATAGCAGCTTGATTCCGGTGGCAACACTTGCAAATTGTTCTTATATTATTACCATTATTGGCAGTTTTAATTTTTTTGCTGCAATTTTAAGACATCATCACATCAATTTTATTCAGTTAGTTCTCACCTCCCGAAATACCGCTCGGTCAACAAAAACGCAGCCCTAAAAACGAGTTTCAGTGAATATTAAAATGTGGAGGCTCGTTGTACATACGTTATTTTCCTTTTTTTTTGTTTGTATCGTGTTGATTCGCTGTATTTTCGTTTTTAAATGTTCTGCAATGGAGAACGAAAATAGTCATTTATCTCAATCAATTTTTTCAAGTGCTTTTTCCTGAAATCAGCTGAACTGAAACTGTTCTTTCACACACATTGCCAACACCCTTTTCCATTCTGCAACGTTTATTCTTTTTTGTTTCTTTTTTTTTTGTTGCAAAGTCGTTGAATCACTCTTCCAACTGGCAGAGTGTGCAGCATCGTTTTCTCCGCTACATCCTCACGAAAAGCAATTAAAAGGTGGTCCAATCTGTGCCTGTCTGACCCTGTCACTTCAGTCTGCTCACAATGATTTATCGTGCATTGTTTTGACTGCAGAACTCCTGCTGACTGCAGTTGGGTTGTAAAAAAAAAAAAAAAAACCCAAAAAGTATTAGAAAAAATAAACAAAAACTCACATTGGTGGGCAGCTACTGCAAAATTCCCCAACTAAAGAGGACCTGTTTAAAAAAAGGCCCAAAAATTGTAATCCATGAATGCTTCTAATATAGAGTACTATACATTTTCTGCATCTTTTTTTTTTTTTACATTCAATGGACTTTAAGTCCAGCTTGAAAATGCTGTTAAATATTTTGCAACTCTGTTTAAATGAAAAAACAAACAAACAAACAATGTTGTGTTCACTGCCTCATCTCAGAATTAGAAATATATTTTTAAGGAGAAGAAGCAGCAGAGAAGGAGGTTAAAAAAATCAATTAGCGTTAAATTTATTCATGGATTTCTTGCGATCAATGCGTCCGCTGTGAGGGGCTCGCTGGGACCCGGTTCATCCCAGTTAATGTGTTTGAAGGGGGAATTACCATTGATGTTGTTTTCTCTTCCTCGCAGGTCAAAGGGGAGCAAAGGAGCTGTCACCGCGGCCGTCGGAGGAACTCGCTTCCGCTTCAGTCCTTTACCCACAAGGCACCTGGACGGGGGCCGTGACGTATATACAATCAGGTCAGAGAGTGTCTGAATGGAGTTAATTGGGAATCCAATCTTGGTAGCTCTTTGAGGGTGAACGGTAAAACCGACGCCTCGCTGTGCAAGGCGGTGGAGCAGGGTGTGGAAAGCTAAAACAAACTTGGACAGCAACTCAAATTTCCCCTTAATTACACTGAATTGAACAAACAAACACACACTTATCAGTAGTTGCCTATTTTCACAATTCGGTGTTAATAATTAAATTCATGTGTCTAAAAAAAAATCATGAAAGAGCGAAGCAACATTTTTCATTATTTCGGGGCCGTTCTTTGTAAACAGAGTCATTCTCACTTGAAAGCAGTACGTGATAAACATACTGTCATCTGTGACCAAAATCAGTCCGCCCGAGGATAAGCAGCCAATCAGAGACAGAGGGCGTGACTTACGAGCTTGCCAATCATTTGTTGCACATTCATAAGAAAATTTAAAACAATTAAAAATGAAGGATACATTTTATTCAGTGCACTCCAGAATGTCATTAAATAGTAAAGTCGACTAGTCGACTAGTTTGGACAACCCCCGAGCCGGGGCTTCAAATGGTTGCCGCCCCCTTTTTCTCCCAGCCAATCATCAAAAGGTGTATAATATATGAAAAGGGGGGAGGTTGCGTGTATTATTTTTGTACATGATTACAAAAATATCATACTTATTCATACACATCAAAATGTCTTGTAAATGATGACAACACCTTAGTGTGATTCGAAACCACAGCATCAATATGAATCCAGATCTGTTGGTTTGAGAGGTGGAAAAAAAAATCTTTTCTTCCTTTAAAAAATTTTTTTTTTAATTGGCTACAACCCATGCAGTTGTAATTGACCTTTCATGACCGCCTCCTCCCTCCTTCCCGATTCTCGCACGCCGCTTGACGCCGCCTTGGAAATACCGTAAATAAAGAAATAAACCTTCCACCTCTGAAATCACTTCTCAAGGATCATCCTCCTCGCTCCCTGTATTGATTTCAAACCATTTCCGCACACCGAGCGATATTCCAGGTCAATTAAACATATTTGTGCATTTGGAAATCTTTTATTTCTTTTTAATTATCCCCCTCCCATTTCTCACTCCTGCATCCGGAGGCTGTGAAACTGCACTTTTGGCCTTACAGCGTTGCACACGTTCTCGGCGGAGCTTGACATTTTGAGCTGCAACAGAGACTAAATGATAACGGTTTCCTTGTAAATACGCTTGCCCGCGGGCGGGACAATTTAAATTGACCGAGGAGGACTTTTTTCCTGCAACTTGTTTAGATATTCGCAGCTCATTCAAATGTGAAACGCAAAAGCGTGCGGCACATTCTCTGCATTGCCTCGGTGAGAGCAACCAGCGAGGGGTGCATTTATAATTACAGCAAATGAATATTAGTATTTGACTGAAATCCTCTCCTCCCCTTATTTAAAAAAAAGAGACACAATTACTACTGTTTTTATTCGAGGCTTTCCTTGCCGTGCACGATTACATCTCTTTCCTTTTTGTCATCCCGACTTGTGCTTCAGAGGGAATAATCTGCCGCTTATTTTCTGTTTCTGCTCAAACCGGCCTCTTCGTTTGAAGTGTTTGGCGGGCGTTTGATCGCGCTCATTAAGGCTCTCGGCGCTCTCACTCCGGGTCATTTATTTGGATTCCAAACGTATCGTATCACACCGCCGTATGGGTTTGCATGCACATCGAAGAACGACAACAGAACATTTTCACTCGAAGCCGAGCGGACATTCATTCATTCATTCGGTCGCAGGCGGGGCTGGAGCCTATCCCAGCTGTCTTCGGGTTTTAGGCGGGGGACACCCTGAACCGGTTACCAGCCAATCGCAGGGCACACACAGACGAACAGCCATCCGTGCTCACACTCACACTCAGCGACTATTTCGAATGTTCAATCAGCCTGTCATGCATGTTTTTGGAATGTGGGAGGAAACTGGAGTACCCGGAGAAAACCCACGCAGGCACGGGGAGAACATGCAAACGCTACACAGGAAGGCCAGATCGAACCCACGACCTCTGCACTGTGAGGTTGACGCCCTCACCACCCGCCGATATCCTGAAATACAAACGACGACGATATCGGTTCAGCTACAGCTTTTCTTTTTTCTTTTGCTAGTGGCAAAAAAGAGAACCCGAGTTTTTGATTGGCTGTCAAGTCCACGGTGAGCATGGCTAGCACGGCCTAGTTCTTGTTGAAAATCATTACAATCTGCAGTTATGTTGCCGTTACCGCTGCAGGTTAATTTTATGGTGTAGATCTTGGGGAATCAATGTTTATGTCGTGATCCTGTTCTTGTGTGTCTCCAGCAGGTGGCAGGGGAGGGCCTTCCCTCCTGTGTGCACACCTGATGCCAATGTCTCATCAGTTAAGCCCTGTATTTAAGGACTGCCTCATCGCTAGGTCTCTGTCGGTTTATTTACCTTGTTTTCTGGAGCTCTCGACCTCGTCATTGTCATTCTTGATCTCTCGCTTGTAAGTATTTTGTCTTTGGATCTTGCTCTGGTTTTGTTTCGTGACATCGGACTCCTGTTGCTTTGTTTATGGTTCTCGGATTTACGATTACCTTGCCTATGCAAGCGCTTTTTGTTTCTGCATTATTTTTCCTGGCGTCGAGTGACCGGAGATTTCTGTTGATATTTTGTGCATTTTTGTTAAGAGATAAATATATATTTTTTTCGTACGGATTATGTTTGTGGGATCAAATCACCATTCGGTTCGTCCATTAAGTGTGACATTTCAAAGTATGGTGTGAGATGATCAGGTCAGTTTATTTTGTCAAAAATGGGATTTGTTGACTCGCAGAGGGATCCGTACACTGTACAATATCTTTGTGTTACCCGTGACTTTTGCTTGTGCTCTCATTTTTAAATGTGTTTATACTGTTTTACAATTGTGTTGAATATCTTTGACAAATTAACAGCCATAAAAGCTATAAAAACATGCCGAGGTAGTATTTTTTTATTTTTATTTAAAAAGGGCGTTTTTGCATCGCAGATTCCATTTATCGCGGGGGGTGTTCTGGAACGTAAGCCCTGGCGCTGCAGTGGCGGTTTACTGTATTTTCTTATGAAAAAATTTTGGCCTGAACATTTCTTCTGCGCTGTAGTTTGATTCCCACGTGCATTCGTGACAACCGTGTGGCGGGCGCACGAGAAAAACTCGTACGACAGGATTCCTTTTTGAACTGAGCGCCACTGTGATATTGATGTCATTTTATCATCCCCGCCGGGTGTGCGGGTAAAAAGATTTAGAAATGTATAATTCATATCCTTGCAGATGGTGATGGCGTCTCCCAGATCGCTGATAGCGTTTAGCGGGTCGCGGCGTCTGGCTCCGGGGGAAACATTGCCTCATGTCACATCCTTATCAAAAGACTGTTTTGTTTCCCCTCATTTCGCACTCGAGGCCTGCGAACCGTCACATGTGCGCCCGTTAACATCCCCCCCCTCCCCACCCCGCAGCGCAACAATCCGCTCTGCGCGAGATCAATTGTGATTGTGCTCTATGTGAATGTGTATCAAAGAGTCCCCGTAGTCGATGCCTCCACTTATAAGGTAATTTACTGACAGAGGAGAGACCGTAGGGACTGAGCGGAGGCTGCTTGCAACCCGGATAGGCCAAAGGAGATTGGGGCAGTGCGGGAGGACTTGAAATGGGGGGGGGGGGGAGTGTTGATAAATCACGCTACTTACACAATTCTAAGTGAAGAGCGAATGTACTGTATGCACGTGGAATGTCGCAAGAGGCTGCTTTTGTTTTATTCTTTTGACTTATGTAGCCATACCTATGCTTTGCAAAAAAGCTCAGTGACAGGTTCTGAAAAAAAATGAAATAAAACTCACCCGATCCATGAACATGCAAGATAAACAGCCAAAGAGCTGCAGAGAGGAAGGAATATTAGAAAAAAATCCCTGCTGAATGTGAAAATAAGTGATTTTTGCCATCGTCTGGCAGCAGCGTTGCCACTTTGCGAATGCAAGGTGTTCTCCTGAAAACCACTGAAGGGTGTTTCGTTAGAAGGCATGAAATCACAGTTCAGTTAATTGTCGCAACACGCTAAAAACAACAGGTGTGTGCTGCGGGATAAAAAGACATCACAATATTTTTGACAACTTGGATATTTCGCCCCAATTATGATTTTTGCAGCGGTAATGCGACTTGACTGCTCGGGACTAGAAACTCTTTTCGGCTCCAAACTAGTTTCCAACTTTGCCTGTTTAATGGAAATTAAGCAAGCACGTGCCTTTGGATATTGAAATCATGATAATGCTGTAAGCTAACACTGTATGCTAACGGCTCACTCATAGACAAAAAAAATTTTACTTTGTTGTGCCATTTCACACTTGACGGCTGGCTGTGCGCTCCAAAGGCAGACCCGACTAAATGTGGACAAGACCATTAAAAAGTCAGCTTTACACTGTCAAAGCTAACAGCAAATCTTATAAATAAAGAAAGAAGTTAGCATAACCTAAACCTGTAAAACCGATCACGAACTCCAACAAATCAACGTAACTGAAAGATGAATTTTTTAAAGTAGTAAGTCCATTGTATGGGCGGGCTGGTAGTCCAGTGGTTAGCACGTCGGCTTCACAGTGCAGAGGTACCGGGTTCGATTCCAGCTCCGGCCTCCCTGTGTGGAGCTTGCATGTTCTCCCCGCGCCTGCGTGGGTTTTCTCCGGGTTCTCCGGTTTCCTACCACATTCCAAAAATATGCATGGCAGTCTGATTGAACATTCTAAATCAGGCATGTCCAAAGTCCGGCCCGGGGGCCAAATCCGGCCCGCGGTCGAATTTCATCCGGCCCTCGGCCCCTGTCATAAAATCAGTGCCGTCTGGCCCGCAAGTTGGGCGCAATGGAACACGTGTTGCATTGACTGAGGTCTCGTCGACTGGTGAGTGATGTTTCATAGAGTACTGCTTCCCTCTAGTGGCTAAATGAGTAATAGCATTCACTAAATGAGTAATAGCATTTAGACACTAGAGGGCATCACTCACGAGTTAACAAGACATCACTCCGTGTTTATATTGACTGATATGTCATATTTCAAATGATCCTTGCAGTTGTGGATATGGTTATTGGTGGTTCATTTCCCTGTTGTTCGAGTCAAAGGTTTTGTGACTATTGAAAAGTCATGGTGATACATTTTATGTTTCAAATCAATCAATTTGCACTCAGGAGACTTCTGTTTAAGAAAAAGTCAAGCGAATAAGCAGTTGCATGTGATATACCTGTTTCAAATGAACCAAAAGAAATTCTTAAGATTGTTGAAATTAAAATAAAAATGGAAATGTGAAACAGACTGGCTTACTAAAATTTGTTGAACAATATTGTTGTTCAATGTAAAGAATGTCAGCCAAGGTCGGCCCCCCGACATTTTACCACATAAAATCTGTCCCCCTTGGCAAAAAGTTTGGACACCCCTGCTCTAAATTGTCCCTAGGTGTGAGTGTGAGCGTGGATGGTTGTTCGTCTATGTGTGCCCTGCGTTTGGCTGGCGACCGATTCAGGGTGTCCCCCGCCTACTGCCCGGAGACGGCTGGGATAGGCTCCAGCACCCCCCGCGACCCTTGTGAGGATCAAGCGGTACGGAAGATGAATGAATAACTCCATTGTTAGGAGTTGGTTGGGTTTTTTTTCTGTGTAATTTGTTCAACTTTCGACTGACGCAGCATCAGGAGCACCTGGGAGTTTTAAATCTTGCTAAAGGATACTTTGATGTGATCACACGGGCTGAGTACCAACCAGTAAGTTATAGGTTCGATCTTCGGCGTTTGTGACCATGTTGAAGTGTCCTTGAGCGACATACTGAACTTAAGTCGCTCCCGATTCTGTGTCATCACTACGTGATTGAGAAGGCGGTTTCAAAAAGTCCTTTGTGTACTTTGAAGGGAGCTTCGCAAGTGAAAGCCCATTCACTGTTTTCAAAACCCAATGTGCTTGTTTCGACAAATCTCGGGACTCAACTCAAATATATATATTTTTTTAATCAGTGACTTAAGTTGTCTGAGTGACTGTCTTCAACTTTAACGTATCATTGCGATTGGTTTCCTCAAACCATTTAGAGTTTCACTAACTCATCAGGTTTTCCGGTCCCCTTTCATTTGGTTGGACTATAATCCTATTTGGGAGTGTTCTACCTGGAACTTCAGCGCATAAACCTCTGGTGGGACATTAGCATGCCCGGGCCCAGACATCATCAAAGCTCTTCGAGTCGGCGGACGGTCCTGCGCGAAGGGGAAAGGTGTGGCAATGCCATTAACTGGACTGCTTTCCTGTTTAGAAATCATTCCAGCACAAACACTCTCACTGACGGGCACTTATGAAAACATTCTGGAACGTGAGCGCAAGTACTTTTTTTATTGTGCTAAACAAACTTTACACTTAGTATACGTTTTTACGGCACGCGCGCACCACTCGCATGCGCGCGACTCCCCGTCTTCCTGCTACTTTGTCTCTCACGCACTCCCTTTACTGGAAGGCCACTCTGATGGGCCCCGTCCAAAGGAGACCACCATCCCAGCTGATTCCAGGGGGAGTCCTTCAGAGGCAGCACTTCCAGTGGCCTCAGTGCATTAAGGCTTTTACCTTTTGCTCCTAAAGGCATCGGGACAAAAACAGGCCGAGCGCTCTCTCTCTCTCTCTCTCTCCCCCCCCCCCCCCCCCCCCTCCACCGGGGGAACGAGAGAATGTATTGTCTTTGCCGAGGACACTGATCACTTAGAAAATCACTCATTAATTATTCAAAAATGGCATACACTATTGCCTGCACCTTTAGTGACAGGGCGGCCTCTCAAGCCTGGGAAGTGCAGAGACACACCCTGCCTGTTCCACAAGAATCAATACTAGGCCCCGGGTCGTTTGCTTGCTGGCGCGCTTCTTTCCTTCACTGCCCCATCCCACGCGTGCTGTGATTTAAAAAAAAAAATAGTTTTTTCGGGCATTTATTCATGAAAATCCTTGAAGTGCCAGCTGCAGACGGAGGCCACAAGGCTGAGGCGGGCCACCATGAAGGCCTGAAGGCTTTGGAAAAACGCCCTTGGCATGTCGCTCACTGCACTCCGTTGCCGTGTTGTCAAATTCTGCCCCGATGGCTTTTTGGTGCCTGCTCCGCCGCAGCTGATTAGCTACAATTCAGCCGGCTGAATTTCCAGCGTTCATTCTCTGCACCTGGAGGCTGAAACTGCCTCAAAGATGGACACATTCAAGAGAGAGAGTGAAAAAGCGGGGACCAGTCTGGAGATGGGACCACCCAGTATTTGAATACTTGAGGTTTTCGACTTTGCTTTTCTTCCGTCCCCTCCACTCGACGTTGTTACAAAGTTTTCCCTGGACCAGACTCCTGGAACACTTTGTACTCCTCAGTCACTGTCACCGGCGAGAGCAGCACTGCGTCCTGTCCCAGACGGCCAGAATTCCCCCCCGCGCTACCCACATCCCCTCACCCCCATCTTTCTTGGAAGGCCTCCCATTTTTCCTCTTACTCGGTCTCAGAGCCTTGAGCGTTTATTTTGCACAACCACAGCCCACAAAAAAAGGTCAAGCACCCCCACGCCAGCGACTCCATCAAACAAATGAAGTGTGATTCTCACGTAATCGACAGTAAAATTCTTTCTTTTTGCTGTCATTAAGCGGAACTGCTAGAGTCCAACGCGCTCGGTTTCAGAATACCATCTTGAAACATTTCCGATTATTGCCAAGGGAGGCGTGCGTGACCCCAGTGATTTTACTTTTTTTGCTGAACTAGAATAGCGTGTAATTGCACATCCATTACAGTAGGTGGCAGTGGTGCTTTCAAGTATATATACTGTATATAAAATTTTTTTTTTTACATTTCAGGCAACTTGGTGAGGGGTGTGGCTTTGTCAGAGACTCGACCCAAATTAATGAACTGCGGTCACATTCATATCTTATGAACAGTTTTGACAGTGAAAAGTCCCGCTTTAATGTAGCAAAAAAACCAACCCAAAAGGCCAAAGATAAACGCGATGCTTGACGAGTTGAGCTCAAGTGAAGTTTTAGGTGACTTTAGAGCCATCTTTTTGTTTTCTGTTAAATTGGAATTATACCTTTTGGGGGGGTTCCACTGCATTCCTCGTTGCTCGCCAACACTTCACCTTGTCGGCTTAGGGTCATTTGTGGTTTACTTGGCCGCTTGGAACGCGTCTGTGGTGTAGATTGTGTCACGAAAGAGTGGAATAAAACACAGACTGGGGAGAGGTGGGGAGTGGGGAAATATCATAAGGGTGAGGAAAAGTATGCAGGGGACATGAGTGGGGGGGCAGTATAGTGGAGGGGTGGCGGGCCAAGGCTGGCTAATAGTATCTGACACACTGCAATTTTGAGGCTTATATCAACATTGTTTTTACAGCTGTAATTAAGCCACCTAATCAGAAGCACATTGGTCGGGACAGTCTGGGGCCGTGAGGGGGCAGACACACACACGCACACACACACACACACGCACATTCACGCACAACTGTGTTCCGCCCCGCGGCAAAGCAGCAGCAGCAGTGGCGAGGTGGAGGCCAGCCAAAGCAGCTGTGGGTGGGAGATCATCCTGAGTGTGACACACACTCGCATAGCACGTCAGCTAGCTCAGGCCACGCTGAATGCAAATTCAGCATCATGTGTGTTTGGCATTATAGTTGCTTGTGCCTGTGAATTGTTGCCATAAATCATTCTGTTGTGTGTGTCATGGTCCTTTCGTGGCGTGCATATCTGTGTTTATCAAACGCTCCCAATCACACTTGCATGTGCGCTCGAATGCGATTCTTGTGTTTAGCAAGCACATGTGCATGCGTGCGGTCACTTCGGTACCGCTGAGGTTCACTCCACCCTTGTCAGGGCTGGCTGCCGCCGAGTCACCCAAGTCTCAAATGGCAACCGAATACACACACGCGGTGCAGGACGCGGAGCTCGGCGGGGGCCAAAGTCAACAGATGAGCTGGTCTGAACTGGCTCGCTGTGTGTTCTGATTGTAAATTGTGCTGGTGATGATTAGAGAACTCCAGCACAGGATGTCGACTCTTAAAACTGTCCAGAGAAAATAATTTTCGACCATGTTCAGGAAAGCTTTTTTTTTTCTTCTTCTTCTCCTCATCCGTCTTTAATTTAAACATCATGGGGGGATGTGGATGAAGTCGCTGTATAAATTGGTTTAAAGCCTCCAGAGTAGGAAAAAAAAAGAGGCCAGGCAATGAAGGCGGCTGTAGAGTTTCAAAGTGCATACACTACAAAGTGGCCCCTAAAAAAATATGACGACGAGAACAAAATCATGAAATTACAGTGGCACCTTGACATATGAGAGTGGCCTGACTTGGTTTTCGCAGCTGCTTGGACTTGCAGGCAAAACTCTCAGCACTAGATGGGGTGGCTGCAAACTCGACGCACGCTTTGCCAGTCATGAGACTAAAATCATGACATGAGAAAATTGTACCCATGCAAGATTATGAGCGCAGAGAATGTGGAAGGAATCTATAATACACTGGGGGAAAAAAATGGTGTGTTGAATTCATTTTGTCAAATGATTGCACGTCATAAAATAATTTGGATCTGAATAGAGAGTCCACTTCAAAAATGTATCTGAAGCCAGGTGATTTTATTTTGTGCAATCACTTGAAATAAAATTTATTCAACAAAACGTTTAGATTCTGGTACATTTTTCTCAAGCTTTGACTTTTGTTTTTAATTCAGTTAGGTTTTAAAGCAGATTATTTTATTTTTGAAACGGCTTCATTTTAATTTCGTTTTTTTAATCTTAGTTTTAGTTTTAGTTTTTTTTCTTCTTCCCTTTGTAAAGGGAAATTATCGAGGGCAGAACTAATACAATCGTCACAATAATTCATTCTTAGGACTTTTCTTCTGTCTTCTCTGTTTGTGCGCAGATTTGTGCATACGCCCACAAGTATCCCTAAAGTGTCCCATTTGCGTGCGCACATCTGCGATCGCTTTGCCTTATTTGTGTATCTTTGAGCAAGGGGAAAGTCTTGCACTCGCTTGGCGCAGTGTTAATGTGCGCATAATCAGCGTTATCTCTCGTTTTGTCGTTATTATTCCAGCGTAGCTGTCAGAGGCGAGAAAGATCAATGAGGCGGCGTGTGTAGCATAGGCAGAGGTTGATGGGATGATTTATTCTGCTTCTGCCATGACCTCCCACTCGCCGTCTCATGATGTCATCACCCCGAGACGCACAAGTCTGACTCATCGCTCACTGACCACTCACAAGATTCGTTTGTGCAGGGAAGGAAACTAACAAAGACGGAAGACTACTGATATGCTTTCGCGTGTTGTATCTCTGGCACGTTTTTTTTTTTGGTTGCGAAAAATGTTACTTTTGGCGTGGGGAAAAAACACGGGCATCACGAATCCAAACTGTACATTTGGATTTGTTGAGCGTTGCGCAGCCAGCTGGCACTTTGCAGTCACGCATTCTTGCTCTCGCGCTGCGTCGCCCTACTTTGGTGGCCGGGAATGTGGTTCGAGCAGGGGTGCCCAACCTTTTTTGGACCCAAGATTTAGCTTTAGATATTTAGATATAGATTTAGATAGTTATTTTAATAAAGGAGAGACAAGCGTTTGGGAGTTTGCGAAAAGGAAATCACCGCCTACCTTTGTGGGATCTGGTGATGGAGGTCGAGCGCCACCGTAGGTTAAAAGTGACCCGCTTTAATTTGATTTGATTTTGTAAAATATTTTTTGTGTGAAACTGATAGGATGCTTAGGGTGCAGTATACACGAACACAGAAATCTTTTTTTTTTTTAGTCTGAAAAAAAAAAAAAAAAAAAAACGTATTGTATTACTTTTGGCATAGGCGGCATGGTGACGACTGGTTTACACATCTGCCTCACAGTATCGAGATGCAGAGTTCGAGTCCGGCTTCGGCCTTCCTGTGTGGAGTTTGCATGTTCTCCCCGCGTCTGTATGGGTTTTCTACGGGTACTCCGGTTTCCTCCCACAGTCCAAAAACATGCATTGCAGGTTGATTGGGCACTCCAAATTGTCCTTAGGTGTGAGTGTGAGCGCGGACTGTTGTTTGTCTCCGTGTGCCCTGCGATTGGCAGGCATTTGGTTGGTTTCGTGTTGTAGGAAAGCAAGGCGTGACTCCCGCGTGCCAATTCAACATTGCGGTAGAGCACTCGAATTTAGCCTGCGCCTGAACCGATGCTATTACAATGTCAACACAGGCTGTCCAACGCGGAGTGAAGTATGTATCCCCACTGCGGGCCCCTGTGCCCGACGTCTTGCGTTCTTGACCGTGCAGTAGGACGACTTGCAACGGAGGGGGTGGGGGGTGGATTTTTTTATTTTATTTTTTTTTGCTCCCGGAATATTCCTGGAGATAAAACTGGGGTGCGGGGGGCGTGTGGGATTTTTATGACAGCCGCTCAGGTTTCTCCGGTTCAGCATTTTGTCACCGTGAAGATATTGAGTGGCGACACGGGCAGCCATGAACATATTCCCTCCCCCACCCTTCGTCCCGTTTACACAGCCATTTGTCTTGCTGTCTTACTCATGCGCTCGGCTAATTGTCTTGCACGTCTGACTAAAATGCAATCGATTTGTATTTTACAGAGAAATAATAAGGGTCGGACAGCATTCCAGAAATCATCTGGCTGTCCTGTTTGAAGCTCGCTTCGCTGCGTAATGAGTCCGTCTGTCTCTCTTTTCGCTGCGTCGCTCCTTTGTGCAAATTTGGCAAAGGCCTGGTTTCAAAGGCTTTTTCCTTGAAGCTAAATACTTCTCTGATTCTAATAGCACTCCTGAGACCGGATCACTTATCCTGATATGAATGTAAAATGTGGAACGCGGCGTGCAAGACAAAAGGGGATGTAATAATGTCGATGGCCAGGAAAAAAAACGGCCAAGAAATTCCCTCATACTTGACGGATTCCAATGACGACGGCCAAAACTTTGTTTGGGGAAACTCTTTCAACGGCAACTTCATGAGTGTGTTTTTTTTCTCTCTCTCTCTGAATATTACAACTCATAAAATGGCATTTACGCTTGTACAAACAATACCTTTAGTTCCCCGCACCCCATATAAAACTTTCAAGACTTTATTCTTCTGAACGACATGTTTTTGTCATAATGGTCCAACTTGATTCTTGTAAAATTGAAAGTTGTCATCCGACTGCAACTTCATTCTGGTCAAAACAGATTCTGATTTTAAAATTCTGACGTTTTCCCATTGAAAAAAAATCTTTGTCTTTAAATTAAATCTAGCCTTCCTATGTGGAGGGTGCATGTTCTCCCCGTGGGTTTTCTCCGGGTATTCCAGTTTCCTCCCATGCTCCAAAAACATGCGTGGTTGGTTAATGGAACACTCTAAACTCTCGTTTGGTGTCAGTGTGAATGGGAATGGTTGTCTATGTTCATTCATTAATTTTCCAATCTGCTCTATCCTCACAATGGTGGTGGGGGTTGCTGGAGCCTAACCCAGCTGTCTCTGGGCATTAGGCGGGTTGAAAGCCAATCGCAGGGCACACACAGAAAAACAACCATCCACACTCACACTCACACCTAGGGACAATTTAGAGTGTTCCATTAACCTGTCGTGAATGTTTTTGGAATGCGGGAGGAAACCGGAGTACCCAGAGAAAACCCACCCCGGCAAGGGCAAAACATACAAATTCCACACAAGAAGGCCGGAGCTGGAATCGAACCCACGACCTCTGCGCTGTGAGGTCCATGCACAAACCACTGGCCCGCCGGGCCTGCCGGTTGTCTCTGTGTGCCCTGCGATTGGCTCGCGACCAGTTCAGGGTGTCCGCCGCCTGCTGCCCGAAGACAGCTGGGATGGGCTCCTTGGCGCGTGCCCATAACCCTTGTGAGGATAAAACAAATCAGAAAAGGGCTGACTTGGGGTGAATGACAGACTACATCCTGAGCTGATTGTTGTTGGAATCACAGGAGAAGGTCGAAACTAGTCGGAGGCAACGATATGGTGCAATAACGTGGCAAATTGGATCCAGCCAAATGGTCAATATCCTCAATCGATGCTGTTCAGATTTGGAACTTGCACCCCCTGAGGTGGATCATTTCAGAGTGGAGAAGAATAAATGGATTGGGAATGTTGAGCAGGGGGGATTTTGGAAACGGATGTTTATTTTCTTTGCGTTTGCAAGGTGGAGTTTGGGAGGGATGCGAGGCAACTCTTTTGGGGTCAAAACACAAAACAGCGGGAACGTGTGTTGTGGAGCACCGTGCGTCATTTGGAAATACACGCAAGGCATACGGGTGCTTGGTTTGTTCACGCCGAGATTTCTGTCAAAATATCAACCAGGTTTTGACTTCACATTTTTCAACCTTGTGAGTAAATAGGCATAATAAGGAAAAAAATGTGAGAATGAATGTGATTATCTGAAAAACAGAAAAGGAAAAAAAAAGTCGAGTGAACACTGAACATTCGGCAAGCCTCCTCGCTGCCCATCTTTAAAGTCCTCCTCAAAACTCACTTGTATTCTTTGGCGTTTGACTCAGCATGACTTAGATTTGCTCTTGATTTTACTGCTTGGTGCTTTCTACCGCCTTATTACTTATTACTTATTACTGATTCGTCTTACTGTTTATTGTATATGTTAAATCGCTCCATGTACAGCACTTTGTATGCAGCGATGGCTGTTTGAAAGTGCTCTATAAATACTGTTGACTTGACTTGACTTGACTTGAGTGAAAGGAGTGAATCCTTTTTTTCCTCCCCCAATTATCTTTTGGGTCAATTTAACACTCAACTTAACAAGAGGGCAATCAAATCACTGTGCAGAGGTTCAAGGTTGTATTCCGGCTCTGGCCTCCCTGTGTGGAATTTGCATGCTCTGTGTGGCTTTTCTCCGGGTACAGTACTCCGGTTTCCTCCCTCATTCCAAAAACAGGCACTGTAGCTCAATGGAACACTCGAAATTGTCCCAAGGTGTGAGTGTGAGTGCGGATTGGTTGTTTTCTGTGTGCCCTGCGAATGGCTGGCAACCGGTTCAGGGTGTCCCCCGCCTAGTGTCCGAAGACAGCTGGGATAGGCTCCAAGCACCCCCGCCACCCCTGTGAGGATGAAGCGGTTCAGAAAATGGATGGATGGTTGAATTACAATCAGACATCTTTCATTAAAAAAAAGACATGAATGAAGACAAAAAGGTTTATTCCAAAAGCTTCAATTAATCCCCCCACCCCCACTCCCTCCCATGTCGATATGATCTGCAACATACCAGAGGAGTTTGAAGTCGGAACGAAACAATTAGGCCAGCTTGTGGCCATCTGTCAGCCCGATGTAGGAAGGTGCTTCTCGAAGTGAAATCAAGCAGCAGAGCAAAGGGAGGGAAGATGGAGATGCCAAAGCAGCCAGAGGACTACACAGCAAAGGAACTGAGCGCCGGGCAGGGAAAACACCGCCGCGCTGTTCGTTTGGAGACATTCTGTCAAAGTCGGGGCCTGGGCCTGACACCGCGGATCACAGTTTGACGGACGGTAAGAGTAGCTCTCGCTGACTGGGTCCTATTAAGGTGGATGTTTTCAAAGTTTCAGCCTGGCACTGGGGGAAAAATAGGAAGGACACAGAGGGGAAGTGGAGCTGACATGCTTCAAGAAAGACCCTCTTCCCCAAACGCGCTGTCGGGGGTCAAATCGCTTTCCTTTCTTCCTCTCACGTCTTCGCCGAACCGACTGCATGGCTAATGGAGAGCTGGGAATAGCTATGAGTCGCAAACAGGCTCCCGCTATATCAAAGGTGGTCCTCGGTCACATATCCAAGTCCCAAAGTCTGAATTTACACGTCCAAAGTTACCATGGCGAAAGTCAAGTCGAGGAGCCCACCGAGTAAATTTCACGCAGCCCGAGTCGAGGCGAAAGACCAAAATAGAACAGGAATAATTGAGCACACGGGAGACTGGTGTGTGTCACGCGATTTTGTCGCATTTGGTCCAAGCGCCGACGGACAGATTCTGAGTTTCGTAGATTTGTGTGGCTGATATCATCGTATTTCATTCATAAATATGACAAGATCATTCCATTCATAAATATGACAAGATCATTCTTTTGATTCCTCTGTATCACTGTAGGAATCAATATCAGCGTTAAACTGGGTGAGGAAGCACGATTGAGGGCGCAAGACTCCAATTGGCCACTTCACAGCAGCAAACTTTACGTCATCCGCGATGTAGATCTTCTGACGGAATAAACATACTTTGCATGTGCTGATCTCCTGCATGGACTGCGGCGAGTCAGTTTCTGCCACGTGGACCGTGCCCCTCTCCAGCGCTAAAGTTAAAGGGAATAAAACCAGGACGGGAAGTCAGCTATGTTCACTTCCACAACGGCGCAAACGGCCCTTTGTAAATGCACGTTTGCACAAAATTACCAACAACAGAGAAAAGTTCCCAAGTTCCAAAATGAGCAACTTAATTCTGACTCAAGTCAAGTCAAGTCATGTGACTCATGTCCCCCCCCACTGGCAAGTACGTTTGAACAAACTCACGCAAGAGTCCGCCAAAGCGTAAATCCACACAAACGTTCAAATCCACGTGTGTCCTTCCAAGACCCGCATGTAGTATACGCGGGACGCCAGGCGAAACCTTTTCCTAGTCCTTTCCTGGATCAATGCTCCCCTGCTGTCACAGTGCTGTGAGCAGAAAGAATCAACCGAGAGAGGCCTCGCTCGAAGCGCAGAGGCACAAAAGCATGGAGCGCTAGCGGAGGGAGGAGGCAGTGAAGGGAGGGAAGCCAGGAGGGGTGTCGGACGCTACGCTCGGCCGTGTATGCGGCGGGTCGTCAAGCGAGAGAGGTCGGGGAAAAAAAGCAGACACGCCGCACCTTGACCACCTATTATGAAGCTCTTTGCCGCGATGTCAAGTGAAAGCAAGTTAATTGGGTGAAGCTGTAGAGCATGCGAGGGCGGCGCTGCAAGCCTCTCGACCGCTTGACAGTTGAGTGTCAGCGGGACCCAGTCAAGTGTGGCTGAGAGACAGAGCCCTGTCACCGGGCCGAAAGCGGCGCCGCTGCCCCCCCCCCCCCCCCCCCCCCCCGCCCCAACCCGCACCCACCCCACCACTGCCCACATTCGCGTACACATGACACATACCCAATTATATTCACTCATGCCCTCTTGGTGCACGCCCACTCATTGTCCCCAATGATTATTTCGAGACACGGAAGCAAAAATGTATTATTCCGTGCGATTATCATTTCCTTTGACTGGTGGGTAGTGGTTAGCATGTCCCCTTCACAGTTCTGGATTTGAATGTTCCAAAATATGCATGAGTGAAAATCAGGGGTGTCCAAATTACGGTGCTGGGACCACTGGTGGAGGCCCTCCTTTTTTTTTTTCTAGGGCCCAGAGTTATTTTCTAAAAAGAACTTTCACACTATCTGAAATTGTCAGTATATGGCAATTCAGGAGTACCCGGAGAAAACCTACGCAGGCACATGGGGAACATGCAAACTACACACAGGAAGGCCGGAGCCAAAATCCCCCAGACCTCTGCACTGTGAGGCCAATGTGCTAATCAGTCGTCCACCCATGTGTGTGTGTGTGTGTGTGTGTGTGTGTGTGTGTGTTTTGGAGGGGCGGGTGACTGAGTTATTACTGTACAGCTAAAGTTAAAAAAAAAAACCTTTTTGTCAATTAAATAACATGAAAACTACTGAAAAATACCGAAAATATATTGAACGCTTTTAAAATGAAAAATAATGACAGTTTTTTGGGTTTTTTTTGTTAATTCATATCACATATGAGCTTTCGGGATTCATTTTAAAGTTATTAATTTTGGTTTTACTGTATGGCCATAGAGGAGGACGGTCAAACAACGGTTTGGCTAATTCAGTCTTCCGCCATAAAAATACTCCAAATATTGAAAAAATTAATAAAAACGCAACTAAAACAGAACATTTTTTTAAAACAATAAAAACCTACAAACCCGCTGCGAAATTTCGGCAGTCAGTTAGTCCGCCTCTTGATGACTGTTCACATTTGAACCCGGTCCTGGGTCTCTGGGCATCTGTGAATTCCCTTCCAGAATGCAATTCAAGTATTGCGATCAAGAATTGACACTCTGCCTTTGACAATTGGAAAATTCACGAATCATGGAAGCTTTCATTCAATTCATATTTTGGGGGGTGATTCTGTTCCCGTTATGTTATTTGTGGAGGTTTATGAACCATGACTTAATGATTGAAAAAATATTTCGGTCGTTACTTTCGATGTTATTTTAGGGCATTTTTGCCATTAGCCCTTTGCATTTAACTGCCCGGGCTGAGATCAGACCGCCTGCGCCGCTCCGCGCGGTAGCGACAGACGATTCCGCACAATTAGCCAAATCGGAGACCGCGCCGGCACAAAATCCGACTAACAACCCTGTCAAATGCTTTGTGCCCTTCAGAATAGAGACCGTGTTCTGGCCCATCAGTTTCATAAGGTCGACATTATGGATGGTTGAGTATGTTGGGGCACCCGTGGCAGGGGGAAAATCCGCTGCCTTCCTCGCCGCAAATAATATAGCGCCACCGGCGTGGAAACTGTCACAAACTCCGGCCTCTCATCTATCATTCAATCCTTTTTAATTAGGCTCTTTTTGTCGTACGGAGAGAAGGGCCGATAAGTAGCACTCGCAGGAGGAGCGAATGATACAAAAGAGATGGTCTCATTTCCATCTGACAGCATGACGGAGATTGAAAGTGAGCTTCAGGAAGATAAATGGAGCCTCCCCGATATTGTCAACAATGCGGACGACACCCCCCCCCCCAACCCTCCCCACCTCCACCTCCTCCTGGGACAGCCGCTTAGCAGTGAATGTTTGGGGGCCTCTTTCATTAAGTTCTGCTTAGGTTGGTCAATGAGGTGTCAGGTACGAGGCTCAAGGTCACTATATCGGCGAGCACCTTTGCGGGGAGGCGAGAGGAGGGGCGGGGCTGAGAGTGAGAATCAAAGCATCCTGGGTCAAGAGTTTGATCCAACAAGGGGTAGTAAAATGCTCTTAAGTAGCATAATGGGTCACCGGGCAATCAGTGTCACTGTGGTTAAGAAACAACTTTCTCCTGTCGTAAGACACTCACACGGCATGTTTTAACACTAGATAGCCTTTTGGATGCAAGCCACCCCTGTTGGCGATTGAAACCCCCGATCCCACACACACACACACACACACACACACACACACACACACAAAAAACTGTCAAAAAATTGCGACCAGCTTCAGCACTTCAGCCTGCCCTAAATTCAATCTTCAACCCAATCTGATGGGTCAAAATAATGAACTCCAACTTGGGTAAAAGTGGCCTCATGTACTGAAAATCCACAACTACGCGGCAAGTGGGTTCGGAAGACAAGCCAGCATTTCTTTTTTTTTTGTATATATCGCGTAGCTTGTGTTGAGCTGGAGCCACGACTGCAGCCACACCACTAAGGGTGTCCAAAGGCCGCATACAGGTGGAAAAAAATCAAATAAAAGGATCCAAGGGCCACTTGAAATACTACAATTTCTTTCACTATAACTATGCTGTACACACGATTAGCATCATTATTTCCATTTTTACCTGAAGAGTTATTCACCTACATCCTGATACACTGGAAATTTTCCCCCTGTGGTCAGAATGCTAGCGCGAACAGCTAACCGCTTCACGGCTCATGAAATGGTGCTAACAACTCGGCAAACCGTTAAAGGGACATTCCGTCTTCTCGCTCCCGCTGGCCTAATCGTTCGAATGTACACTCAGGCAGTCAAGTTAAACGGCAATAAGCATAAAGGAGTTCAACACTATCACGATTTGCTCTTTGCGTGGCCATTTCCTGTACTTTGAACCGCGAATGACGATTATTGTCCAACGCGTACGTCGATGGGTCTTACACCCATCGGGTGATTACTTCCAATCGCTCGGCCAAAAATAGTCCGTGTTTAAATATGCATTAAAAAAAAAACCTAATATTTTCTAGAGGTTAAAATGTCGAAGGACAGTCGATACAATTTGAATACAGCATCTTAAAAATGCAAGTTTGTGAGATGACGTTTTTTTTTTTCCAAGTTCCCTAACAAAGGGCAACAAAAAGAAGGAGGGAAATCAATAAGCCATTTTAGTGTCTATCTATCAACACGGATTCCTCCTTGTCTGTTTTAAAGCGGGTGGGGTGGGGGGGTGGAGGGGGTGGGGGGGGGTGAACGTGGCACTTTAATAGGATAGCGCAGGGCGGTTTGAAATGTATGCCAATGATTCCTGTCATTTCATGGCAGCCCGGCCATGGTTCACTGAGCGCCCACTTCCTCCCTGTCAGCTCCACTGGAGACAAGCATTTAGTTGCAAACTTTGAGCAGGTTGCACAAACCAGATATGATGTGACTGCTACTTCCAATCCCCATCTTTCTCCTTCATGCCGCGACGCCACCGCCGGTCAAAAGCCGGCCGAACATTTCCCGCCGAACTGTTTAGCTGAAAATCATGGTGAATAACCAAGCAGAGTGGTTTAAAAAAAAGAAACGGGGGAAAAAGACAGATTAGGTAGGACTATAAATGACAAATTACGAACCGAAAGTGGTTGAAAAAGTTGACATGTTCAACTGCCTTTACGTGATGAAAATCTTCTCAATCGAAATTCTTAAGAATAACATTTTCCCTTGTTTGGCAATTTTGTCTTGTCATTCAAGTATCCAAGTGATATTTTGTCCACCGCCCCGCGACCCTAGTGAGGATCAAGCGGCTCGGAAGATGAATGAATGAATGAATCTATCCACCATTTTCCAAACCACTTTATCCTCACAAGGGTTGTGGAGGGTGCTGACGCCTATTTCAGTTGTCTTCGGGCGGTAGGCGGGGAACACCCTGAACCGGTTGCCAGCCAATCGCAGGGCACCCACACAGACGAACAACCATCCGCGCCCATACTCACACCAAGAGACAATTTAGATTGTTCAAACAGCCTGCCATGCATGTTTTTTGGAATGTGGGAGGAAACCGAAGCACCCGTAGAAAACCCAAGCAGGCATGGGTACAATATGCCAATTCCACACAGGAAGGCCGGAGCCGGGATCGAACCCGGTACCTCTGCACTGTGAGGTCGACGTGCTAAACACTGGCCAAACGGGCCAAAATATAATTCTTAAAAAAAAATAAAATAAATGCTGCTTGCACGACTTTTGCATCGACATCACATCATAGCCAGCCACCCCCCCTGCCCATGCGTCTCAACCACAGGCCAGTTTAGTCAGCATCAAGTTCGCCCCGCTTGGGCCCCGATGACAGTTTGTGCGCGTCAAGGCCACGGGCCCTGCATTTTCTGCCTTGTAGCACACCAAAGTAAAATCGCTTGTCAGGCCGAGGTGTCTGTGAACTGACAAGATGCCCCAGTGACATTTCAGCTCGAAAGAGCAAGTGTCTTGCAACCGAGTGGTCAAATATCAGAGAATAGGTCAAGCAGGGCGGAGCTGAGTGCTATGCGGAAGGCCAGTCTCTCCGCCGAACACCCCCTTGACTTTGACAAGTGGGACCGCTGGGTGGGGGTGTGTGGGGGGTCAGCGGGGGCGGATTTGCGACTGTACAAAGTGATGTTCTGTTGGGCATGCTCAGACACCGTGCACCTTATTGGCTTCAAAAAGGAAAAGACATTGACACTGATTAATCTTCATAACCCCCCTCCCTCCTCCTTCCCCACCCCCTCCGACATGAAGCGTGTGGTAGGCAGGGGAGTCTTGCAGCCCCATCAGATGGGCCACTCCAGTGGTTTGTACGGCGCATGGCGCCCTGAAATGTACTCTGTCATTCATTAGAATATCTTTGACACCTATCATGGGGGCGGGGGGTTGAGTCAGCCAGGCTCGAGGGGCAGAGCCTCGTCACCTCCTGAGTCTTTTTTTGACTGCCTCACATGGGCAAAGTTGCTCCTCACAATCGGATGGCGGTCGAGTAAGAACATGTCCTGTGAATTCCTGTTCATCGTGGTGATACTTTTGAAAATCCATGACGGAGAGAGAGATCATACAAAAAAAGTGTGAGAAGATACTTGAGTCTTCAGTGTCTGGGCGTGAGCGGTGGTT
Source organism: Hippocampus zosterae (assembly GCF_025434085.1). NCBI lineage: Eukaryota > Metazoa > Chordata > Actinopteri > Syngnathiformes > Syngnathidae > Hippocampus > Hippocampus zosterae. Next base: position 5,593,705 of record NC_067463.1, on the reverse strand, counting down.
GATAGAAAATCAAGTACAGGGGTGCGGTGACCAGTGAGAATTTGGGGAAAATATGTTCATTTTCCCAAAAGCTTGGTGTATTTATGGGCCGGCTCCTGCGAATATTTTTGGGCATGTGGGTACATATTCCCGGGCTGAATTTTGTCCCCAGCACGTCCCTGCTCATGGGAGCAAACTTATCCTCTCACAATATACTTCAACAATAATGCCCAAGATGTCGTTTTAAAAGATAAACCAACAGCCATTACATTCTGTCGGCATAAAAAGCAGGATTACACTGGACAACGTTTTAAAAAAAACTTTAAAATGTACTTGTTCTTCTTTCAAATTTACACCGTCTCACGTTAAATAGGTGTGCTGCCATCTAGTGGTCGAAAGAGGTTGCTATTTTGTTGATTGTTCATTGATTGGTTTTGTACAGTTCATAACTTTTGGGTGGGGGGGGGGTGGAATCACATGTAATTCCACTTTAGACCACTAGATGACAACACAATTAGTTTGAGACTGTACATTTCAATGAACAATGACACAGGAAAAACTGTCCTGTATTTCAGCACAGACTAGTTTTTGTTGAAAATGATTTAATGCAATCCGGCTGGAACGTAAACCCTCCTATGGAGGCGAGATTACCGTATATTGCACAGGAGGCCAAAATTGAGTTATGAATTGGATATAGAAATTCCGCGAAATAGCAAGACCGTGAACCTGGAACATGCGATTCGGAGTGAGGGGGGGGGGGGGGTCAACTTTACCCATACCTGTCAACTCATACGGTTTAGCCATAGTTCATACGTATTTTGTGGTGAATCTTACGTATCGTACAAATCATACGGATTCTGAAAATGTCCGTTTTTTTTTCACCAACTCCAAATTATTTGGGCATGTGGGTACATATGCCAACTCCAAATTATTTGGAGTTGGTGAAAAAAGTAACGCAGGAATACAACTCTGAACACAGTAATGCCACTAAGTAGAATGATGATTAGACATTAACCAGGCATTGTACTATGGAGATATACAATAAATATCATTGAAGATTTTGTGTTTTTTTCTTTTGCCATTATTTTGACATATAAAATGCTTTGGTAGGTTATAAGGATTTTTTTGCTCTTAATAAGGATTTTTTTGGTAGTTTATACAGGTTGGCGCTCCGAAAAGTTGACAGGTATGTTTACCATAGTAACCCATAAGAAAATAACGACAAACCGATCATTTTCACGTTAAAATGGAATTTTACTTGACAGGCAGGTAGATCCCATGAGAACCTTGGCCTTTGCCACTTTTGTTTTTGTCTTTGGAAAGAATTGGTCTAATGATTCTTCCACATCAATGTTTCACAAAAAATCCTGTTTCCAGCCTCTTGTTCCTTACATGGGCAAGAAAAAAAAATCAAAACCAAAGACGGCAAAAAAAAATAATAATAATAATAAAAAATAAAAGCATCCCATTTATTCCGCTTCGACTTTTGTTTCAAGTGTTTTTCTGCCGCTTTTACATTTCTGCCGCATTTCAATGCCAACGGAAAGCCGAGGAGCGAGAGAGGGAGAGGGACATGGAGAACGAGCGAGAGAGAGAGAGAGAGAGAGAGAGAGAGAGAGCACCCGTGTCAAAGTCCTGACAGCCATCACGGCATTACAGCCGCGCTGACATAAATATTTAACACTGAGGGGCAACCTACAGCATGTCATGTCACGGCCGTGATTAGGGTGAACGGTGACCCCCCTCTCATATAACATGGTTTCTTGTTGGAGAGTGGCGGGCAGATGGTCGGAGGGGGATGATGGGGGGCTGCCGGGGGTGGCACGTGTCAGTGCTTCATAGGTTCCTATCACAGGAAGGACAATACTCCCTTTAACCCTCATTTCCATGAAGCCATTCCTTTGGAACAACCCCCCCCCCCCCACTCCCCCACTGTTCTTCCTACTCGCCTACCTGCTTATTCTTCACGTCTACATGGAGCGGAACTGTTCGCCGCCTCGAAATCATACACGGCCGGGTCCTGTCCGATGCATGTTTTTGTGCCATTTGCCCTGAACCACCCCCACACCCCCCCGCAGACCCGTCCATCCCATACACACACACGTCCCCCCAAGACACCCTTTAAGAGCCTGATAGTGTCGGTCAGGAGAGAGCCGTTAATCGTTGCGCCAACATCATTTGTTTGTTTATCATCGATTGGATCCAAGATGTTTTTCCAATGTTATGTCATTGTTTGCGTGCCGTCAAGGGGGAGCCCCCCCGACCCCAATCACGACCACCCCCGTAAATAATTCCACCCTTAATTGGAAAGAAATCCATACGTGTAGGATCCACCGCATCTTGAAATAATTACAAGGCATCGAGGGATAATCGATGCTGAGGCGTCATCAATCAAAATGCGTCCAAATCACCGACGTAGGCCGGCAACAATATTCATTAATAAAGAAACGCAACCGATGATGGAAGACGGTTACTGTACATCCGGTTGAAGCTCGATTTGCAGATTTGGAAAAGACCCCTTGGAAAATGATTATCTCACACCCGCTTAATGACACGTTGGAGAGGTTTTAGTCACAGCCTAGTCTAAGACTGAGATTTTGGAGGGTCACTATTTACAAGACCACGACGACGGTAAATTCCTTTCGGCATCCCCACCTCACCCCCACCCACAATGCACATTTTCCCCATCATGCTCAGTCGTGTTTTCGTGCTTCCCCTGCGTTCATGTGATTGTTTCCTGTTGGCGGTTTTGTTCGAACTCATCCATTGGTTGTTGGTTGCGTCATATCACCGTTAAGACCGACACGTTTGATATCGTTGTAATTACAGTAAATATGTAAACCAAGGGCGTCCCGGTGGTCCAGTGGTTAGCGCGACGACCTTACGGTGCAGAGGTCGTGGGTTCGACCAGGCTCCGGCCTTCCTGTGTGGAGTTTGCATGTTCTCTCCATGTCTGTATGGGTTTTCTCCGGGTACTCCGGTTTCCTCCCACATTCCAAAAACATGCATGGCAAGTTCATGGAACACTCTAAATTGTACCTTGGTGTGGGTGTCAGCGCGGATAGTTGTTCGTCTCTGTGTGCCCTGCGATTGGCTGGCAACCGGTTCAGGGTGTCCCCCACCTACTGCCCGAAGACGGCTGGGATAGGCTCCAAGTTGTGAAACCAAACTGTTTCTTAGCCACGATTAAATAACAATCAAACAAACAAACAAAAAACAGTCATAAGATATCCTTTATTTGTCCCACACTAGGGAAATTTACAGCCTCCAGCAGCAAGAATGTGGGTAGAAAGAAGAAAAAACAAACACCGTTCAATTAAGTGCAATATAAATACAAAATGGATAAATCGCAGTGCTATTTATTTGTCTAGGGGATATTGAGCAACTCTCCCTGGGTGAAGGAAGGAAACAAACAAGAGGTGATGAGGACGGCCTGAGTGCTGCTACCTGTCCCTGTGGTCATTTCCGTGCACACCCTCTCTGAGTCGCGTACGGTGAGACAAAAGCAAAAGTCTCTTGTTAAATTTTAATGGCAAGCCTTTTTAGGCCAGGCCTATTGTTTTTCCCATCAACGACTCTGGGATACTCGCGTCTCTCCAGTGGACGGTGACAACAGAGAGACAACCCCCCCACCCCCACCCTCCCACGCCCTGTCCACTGTCCAGCCGGCCTCCTTAGCGGGCAGACGGAAGTGGGGTGTTATTATTATTTCATGCCTCAGAAGAGTTCGCCGCTCACTTTAGAGCTCGGCCGTTGCCGTCGGAGCCTCGTGCTCGGGGAGCGCTCTGAGTGCACACGCTATTGTTCACTTGCCATTTTCTTTACATGCCCCCCAAGCGGAAAGAGACGCACTCGTTCAGTTTCGCTCAGTTAAGACAAGAAAAGCATTTAGTGCCTCGCCGCAGGTCAAAGGTGGCAGGCTGGAGGAACGCGCAAGCAAACGGGAAAGTCCTGTTCACAAGGTCGACCCCCACCCTCACACTGGAAACGAGACAAAGCCAATTTTTTCTTATCGGAACTGCTGGGAGTTGAATGGGATGCCTTCATGAGTCCTGCATTTGGGAAATATTGTCACAAAGAGGACAGGAGCAGCATGTTGGAATAATTTCAAAGCAATAATACCAAAAAAATAAATAAATTAAATTACATCACTGAATCTCGATCAGGGCTCTCGACTAACTTTTGGCACTGGTTGCACTGATGAGCCCAGCTATTTTTTTTTTCCTTTGGTGCAATAGCACCAAAGTTAGGTGCAACCAAATTTTGGCACCTCTTATTTTTTTAGACGTACTGTTGAGAGCCCTATTGGGGTGTGTGTCTCTCCAACTAAAAGGCAATTTGATGCATATCCCGATCCGATTCAAGGACAAGTCAATTTTAGAGTCTAACGATTCGATTTGGCTTCATTAAGTAAGATTTCTATTCGATATGGCTCAGGTCAAGAGGCTATCATGCAATGAGTTTCTTGTGTGTGTGTGTGTGTGTCCCATTTCAGTGTTTGTTTAAACGCCATGATAGTTGAAAACGATCATTCACCGATCGTAATACGCGTTGTCTTCTGTCCTCGGTTCCCGTGCTGAAGCCATCTGGCCTTTCTTCAAGCCGCATCAAACTTTAATGATGTTTGCATCTGACTACCTGTGAGTCCGTGTAAGGCATCAGGCTCATTATTGCGCCACACTCAAAACTGAATTCCTGGAATATGTGTGGATGCATCGAGGGGAAATGGACTTTGCCATCAGGAAAGGAATACAATTCGACCTCAGTTTATGATGCCATGTGCACTTGCATTCGTTGTTGTGATGTTTAGTTTGAGAGGAACCTTCACTTGAGAGTGGAAATAAAGTGTTTAAGCCTCTTTTTTTTTTTTTAAAGAAGGAGAATATTTACCATTATTTGCCAAACTGCTACTTGCTCTGACGTGAGTTGTCACTAGCCACAATCCAGCGCTCACAAGTTCAATTCAACCTTTTATTTCTTTCTGCTTCCTCCTTTCTCTTTCACCTCCTTTACTCTGTCCTTCCTTTCCATCTTCTTCCCGCTTTACTTTTACCTTCTTTATGTCCTTTTCCTCCTTGATTTTTCCTTTCTTGATTGCTGCTACTCTTGTCTTCAAGTAGAACAGAGTGCGGCCTAGCATGTTAAGCTAGCACGCACTTGAAGGAGCTAAGAGGCTCCTTCAGTGGCGTGCTAGCCACTGAAGGACGAAAAATCCACAAAGGTTTCACTGCAGTGCTCAAAATGGACGCCCACAAAATGCCACACATGACCGAAGCCTTCGGAATCACCGTCGAAATATCAATTTATTTATGCATTTCTCGGTTCCAACCTTTCACCGGCCATTTAAGCCGTGTAGCGGAGACGTCTGTGGCTGTAATTAATGAAGGGAAATAGAGTGGCGATGACCTTTTGAGCCGGCTGATTGACACAGGTAGACACTTACAATCTCCTAACCTTCACAAATGTCAAGAGAAACCTAAATTCTGACACCTGTCCTCGCTCCCCACCCCGTACTTTGAGTCTCCTTATGTTTACTATCACCTTATTGATTTGTTTGCCAGGAGTCTGCGAAGCTCCATTAAATATTCACAGCTTGTTTTTCCCCTTTCACCATCACTTTATTCTAAAATGCAATTTGTCTCCGTGGCTCCTCTTTATAAGCCAAGTTCAGCTTACAAGTTGTAGATACATGAAGGAAAATCCTTTCCGCCATTAATTTTTAAATCTCTATTTCTTTGGATCTCTAAATCCCCTTATCTCCTTTGGCAGTTTGCTCATTTTGTCGGGGAGAACCGGGCTTCAACTAATAGCGGGCCGAAAGGAGCCCCCCCACCCCAGCGCACTTACACACCCGATAACTATCACTGTCTGGACGCGGTTCATAGGAGGGACCATCCCATCCAGCCTTGTAATTGATCCATGGCCTCACGCTAGGATTTTCTCCGCTGCGTAAATATCAAAGTCAACTTTGTGCGCACTTCTGTCAAGCAACGCAAAGTTTCCTGGTTTTGATTTTGGTGGTGAAACTTTTCTCCCCGTTTGTCGTCTTTGGACGGGAAACTGTTAAAAACTGTGCCATATTAAAGCATTTTTGTTTTGTTGTGTTTTGTATTTTTTTTTTTGGGGGGGGAGCCTCCCCCTCCCTTCAGTTTTAATTCCGACGTTCCCAGTAGGGTGAACACTGACGTCTTTGCTACCGTCAGTGTGATTAGGTGTGGCTGCGGAGGGCAGCTTCCAACCCCTCGTCTTCGACGCCGGCTAATTTCCTTTGACGAGCAGAGAGGGTGCGTTTGGGTTGCGTTTGAGTCTTTTAACGTCGGAAAACTTCAAAGGGTCCCGTCTGCTCTTTGCCTAATTTGAATGACAGACAAAACACCCTGGGAGGAGAGAGAAAGCAAGCGAGCGAGCGAGAGAGATGGAATCCCTTGTCATTCTTTCAATGTGTGTTGATATTGTGGAATATCCTGACAGTATCGTATGTATCGACTAAACCGATATACTAAATCTCGATACTAATTAAATGGAGAAAAAAAAAGGTCCTGGTGCCACTTCCACAATAATTTAGATACATACTGGTTGTATGACTAATGTAAATTTGCTGCATTTCATGAAAACCAATATTGTACTGTAAATTTAATATTTTTATAAATTTAATTTTTTTGCAGTTAATTTAATTGTCTTGATTACACTGGTCAACTTTTTTTTTCAAAGATGAAAGTAACCTTTTCATCATTGTATTTATTTATTTATTTACTGATGTCGTGATTTATTTACTTTGTATGTGTGCTGATTCCAAACCGGGTTCCAAAAAGAAATATTTGATCGATTATATCCCCAGTTTTCTTAAATAGGAAGAAACAAAGGGGCATGCGGGTAAATAAAACACTCAGCATGGTAACACGTTTTTGAAACTAAAACCGGGATCTGGCTCACCACAACAATGAACAAAACCAGATGGAAAGGGAAGAAAAAAAAAAGAAGTGACAAGGGCTGAATGAAACCAAAGAACGAAATACAACTGACGAGACAGCGAGGAACACCTGGACAGCTGAAGGAGCTGATTGGGAGACTCAAGGGACCGCTTGACGGGAACAGGTGGAAACTTGACGAGGGAGACGCAACATGTCACAAGAAAAAGCAAAACGAAAAAATAATGTGGACAACACAGATCATGGCAATTTATTTGCTTTTCTGTCAGGACCTTTGTTTTGATGAAGAATCATCTCAGCAAAGGTAGATTTCTTATGTCAAATGTCATTATTTAATGGATTCCTATTTGATCTAATTCGTGTATGTCTATTGGGGCTTTTTTTCTGTTTGTATTTGTGATTGTCATTTCTCATCTGACATTACATTGGATGTAACGGTGGCTAGTGTGAAGTTCAATTCAAGTGAAAGTGCGCCTTTTGGAGGTGTACTGCTTTGGATAGCCTTCATAAAATTCATTGACAAATTGTTAAATAGCAGGCTTAATTTGGTTGAAAACAAGAAAAATCACACCAAGTATTGGTATCAAAACTCATCGTCATCTTTAATGTTTTTTTTTTAAATTCTATTCATCCATCCAAAAAGACCCCCCCCTCCATTATTCTTATTTGATCTTATTTTATAAAGTTTGTGAAATTCAACTCAGACATCAAAGTATCAGCATTTGTTATTCTTTTATTTTTGACAATTACAACTTTTTTTCACAAATCAAACTTTCCCACCATCCATAAAATCTACATGGTTTTCCCCCTGTATAAATTCAGATTTTATTCTCGTCAACGTATTCTCATTTACCACATATCGCAAATCACTTAACAGCGCCACCTTATGCTAATAAAATCACATTTGTCAGATTACTTTTATTTTTACCACTTTGTTTCTGCCACACTTTTATCATTCTAAATTTAATCATTTTACATTATTTTTGTAAAAAGAATTACCAACCAATATGCTGAGTATTTATTTTTTTAAGTTTAGCTTGAATGAGGTCTGTTTTCCTTTCTTTGGTATCAAGGTGTATGAGCCCGCGTCCTAATATCCCCAAAATTGTATCGCGAGATGTGCGAACGCCACGCCCACTCCTCAACTAAGAAGCGAGAGGTGAAGATGGAGGCTGTTACTTTTTGAACGGAATCCTCTCGTTGGGCGTCTCCGAGCCCCCTCAAGATGGCCGCTAATTAGTTTGTTCCTGTCAGCTGACTTACCGCGAGAGAGAAGGAGCGCTAATCAGAAGTGATGTAGCTCTCGCGGTCCTCGGGTGTCAAGGAGAAGAGGGCGGGGCCGAGTGGAGCCTTGGATGATGCTTGGCAGATTTATTACCTCCATCCCAAGTTGCGGGCATTTTTTTCGAAAGTATTCAAAATAAATACAGATGACTTTAGTGTTAAGCAAACCGGACACGCGCGGAAATCTCAATTGAAAAGCGCTCCGATGCCAGTGCTCGACTATGTTCATACGTATCAATAAACATGCTTGCTTTGAATAATTTTCTTCCCCCAAAACGCACAAAGCAAACTGAAAGAAAAATGAAAATAGAATATATTTATTGTTTTTTTTTCAGTGTCCATATATACGATATTGGGTTTTCGTCTGATTCTAGACACAAAATGGATCAGTTTTATAGGTGCAAGTTCATAATTTATGTGGTGCCTTTTATTGATGTGTATTATTAGATGCATAATCATTGTTTTGATTTTATTATAAAAGCATGTGATGAAATTTGAGGATTAAAATGTTCCAACTGTTAAAAAACTAAAATAAAATACAAATGCATTAAAAATATATATATAGAACAAAAAATTGAATGCACTGACAGGGAGCAATGAGAATATCCTGGTTAAAAAAATCGAATGATAATCAATAGTTAAGAAGCTTCGATATTGAAGGGAAACCATATTTTCAGCCATCTCCAAAATATTTCCTTGCATTGTGCGTCGGTCGTGTTTGTGGTGAAGAACGTCAAAGTGGATGTTAGGCCGTGGCCTCCGTAAGTTTCCCGATCGAGACTCCCATTAAGGCTTTGACCTTTCCATGTCACTAAAATGGCCTTTTCACCCGCCGATGTTCACCTCTGACCCCAACCTCTTGGCACGGGTTATGAATTGAGTATTGATCACAAAGATGGTCGCATATCGATAAGATTCTGTTGCGTGCCTGTGAGCAGTTGTCATGGCTTGTCATTATGACTTCCAGCCATCCTTTGTCACATTTTATCCTTAAGTTGACATTATTATTATTCCATTTGCTCATCAGGGGACTATTTTATTTTTTAAACACGTTTTTTTGTTGTTGTTAGGACTCGGGCGTGGCGGGGGGGGGGGGGGGGGGGGGGACAAAAAAAACGTACACCAATGATTGACTGTTCGACTTTCTTGTAAAATTCTCCCTTTATTCTCACAAAATAAAATTTGGATTGGATTTTATTTATTTTATTCTCACAAAATAAATGTATCTAAATGATCACTATTTTTTTTAAAATAATCCTATTGCTGAACATGTCATGGCAGCGTGTGCTTTGTTTTGACTATTTTAGAATTTGGCAGACCATTTTGTGCTTCAGTGGGCATTCTGTCATTTACGCCTACAATGATTGCAAAACCCCTGTTTTTAACTGCTCTTTGCGAAAATACCAAAACCAAGTCTAACCCGCCCCGGCACAGATTTACAGTGTGCTTTGCACTCGTCTTGGCCCGGGCACAAAAAACGTAGCCCAAGATGTTTGATTTTTAGAAGCTTCATTTAGTTTTGATCAAAATTGACATCCACCCGTTTTCCTCATGTTAATTCCACATCTGAAAGTCCTAACTTTATATGGTAGTATTTACTGTACATTTTATTTGTTCACCTATTTTTGCAATGTACGTCTGGTGGGGAGGGGGGTGAATCCAATTTTGAAACTTTATTACTGTAATATTACAACGAAATTATTCTCATAATATTGCAATGAGATTCTTCTAATTCTATGACTGGAAGCTAATGGTTCTGTTTACTTCCAAATATTGGATGTGATACATTTGGTGCATTTTCTTCATCTTTGCTCTCAGCCGGCGAACATTGAAGTCACACGTGCGAGTGTGCGTCCACACCAAATTGTAGGACAGGGTGGTAAAGGTCAGTGCGATGAGTTCAGAAATGACAGGAAACAATGAACCTTCCCGGGTCCAGTAAATTAACCCGTGTCACAAGCCGCTCATTCCCACTGATCAATACTGAACACTTTGCTTTCAGAAAATGAGGGTCATCCTCCGCGGGCCGTCCACCTCCCCCGGGACGGACAGGAACGCTGATAAAACAATCACCATAAAGAGGTTCCAGACTCGCAGCTAAAAAGGTGGGTGGGTAGAGCGTTTGGGTGTGGGGGTGGTGGGGGTGTACTCGGCGTGCTGTGGCTTCCTTGTGTCAACTCCTCGCTAAGAGACGCTTGCCAGGGCTCTGACAGCGGTGCGGTCGATAAAGTGGATTTGAGATATAAATGTTTCCCAGAGCCCTCTCCATCACGTGGAGACACCTGCAGGGCGGTGACATAGCGTCTCTGTCACCGGCACGGCAGCTTGGTTTCCGCCCCTCCATGTTGCCGCTTTAATATTGTCTTGGGGGTCACGTTTGACCACTTTTGGCATTTGGTTGCAATAAAAAAAACATACCCTAAATCCCTAAATGCCATTTTTAAATGTAATTTTTTTCCCCCCACCCTAAAATTTGAGGTTATACAGATTTCAAAGGATGCCTCGACAAATGTCGACAAAAGTATGCACTTGTGAATCACATAGGCTCCCTGAAATATAGCTACATAAAAAACATTTAAAAAAAGACTAATGTATCCATATAGATTTTTTTTTGTTTGCCCCGGGGAAAAAACTGACAAAAAAAAGTGTCTGCACGTGTGCATACGCACGCACACACAATTCCCCCCCCCCCCTTTTCCTTTGTTGGAATGTAAGTAAATATGTCACTATTTCAAGCATAACATCCCTGAAGGACCTTTTTGCAGATTCTTTGCTGTTTTTATTTGTTTTTTTTGTTTTTTTTTAAACGTGCGGCGATACAACATAAATCACGATGAAGTGCATTTGAGGCAATGACTGTTGCACAACTGTTGCCATCTTAAAACTTCTCTGACCTGCAAAAACAGTGCCTTCATAAACATCAAAACTGTTTTTTAATCACTTAAAATCGTCATCAAAAACAAACCAATACGGTTTAAGGGTTCTATTATCTTGATTGGCGCAAATCCGGCATGGCGAGCACTGTAAATCTGCGCGGAGTTGGGTTAGAATGTGGAGAAAGTGCTTGGAATAGCAGATGCATTGGCGACGGAGGGAAGCCCCCCCCCCCCCCCCCAAACATGAGGAGTCATTCCCTTTCCCGGTGACAAAGTGGCTCCAAGATCCAGTGTGAGCCGGAGGCGGGGAGGGAGCCGCTGTCATCAGTTACGCGAGCCGCCGTTGCCTAATTGCAGCGGGCCGTCGATGTATGCATTTGGTCCTTTCTTTAGGCCTACATAATTTATCAGTGGGAAAATATGCTATTGATTCGAGATGGCCTGGCGAGATAGAAGCGAAGTTGCTGAACAAGCTGACAAGACACTCTGTAACTTTGATGCCATTGTGTCATTGCAGTACAGCGAAACGGTCAACGTGGTGCGAGATGACTCGCTAGATTCTATTTGCCGCTCGGTGTGTTTTTTGGCCCACGGTCTGAAAATTGGTCTCGTGATTTGCTTGTCGTTTAGCCGCCTTCGTGTTAGCCCTGGCAATATTTTATCAGAAAGCGACACCAACGTGGTTGATTATCAGTCAAGTTATCGCGGCTTAGTCTCGAATCTCACCGGGGTCAAATAAAAACAAGACTTTCAAAGCATTCTTGGGTGAAATGTAGTGACCGGTTTCCCAAAGCATCAACTCGGAGCAAGGGGCTCATAATTCGCTGTCGCTGGCTGGTGGGCGCCACCTCCCACAGACGGCTAAAATCGGTCCATATCAATGACGACTCCTAAAAAAGGCACGGCAATGACGCGTCGGGAGCCGCAGCTGACACGGCTCTTTTGCAAATGTCCGACTATGCAGAATACTCCTGAACTAAGTCCCATTCGAGCGCGCGAGAGGACCTGAAACTTTTCAGTCTCTTTCAAAACTTCTGTTTGCGAGTTGAGCTTCATTGGCATTGTTTGATCAGTTTTTTCTGTTGACTGCTTCACTCTGCATGTCAGCCACGCTTAGCTCATTCGCCACTTGATTGGCTTGGCTGCAAATCACGTCAGCCTCCTTTTCCTGACTAGAAGTTCGACCTTGGTTCTTCCTACTTGCCGTTAGCCTGCGCCCCCCTCCCCTCCCACACCCCCATGGCTGTTTGGTCTTATGCTGCAACTTCATGGCAATGTGAGGTTCTTTTAATTCGCTAAAATTGGATTCTGGACGTTAAAAGTCATTACCAACGATTACTTTGGTGGTGTTGTTCCCCATTTGGGGTTATGGTCTTACCAGTGGCACCCTTTTTTGGGTTGTTTGGCAAAATCATTTTTGGTCAGTGCAGGTTGTTTAACCAACAAAATACACAATGCTCCCCCCCCGCCCCCCCCCCCCCCCCAGTCTCCCCCAGGCCATTATTGTGAAAACTGTTTGAAAAGTGCTTGAAGGTTTCATTAAATGTTGAGTCAACATGCTTATTTCGTTTTCACAACCGAATGAAGGTTTTATTGCAGTTCCAAATTCACATGTCATTATTTATTTATTTGGGGGGCCAGGGGTGAGGGGGGGTGAAGGGGCTGGCACTCGTCATTGGCTTTATAGGCAAATTTTTGCATGTTGGCGCACAAACTTGCCATGTCATCCCTTTCGCTCAGGTCACATTATAGAATCATTCCCTTGATCGCTTTCCAGTGCCGTTACCTCATTACTAATAAAGACTTTAGCAGTATGAACACATTAGCTTGAGGGGCGACGCAGAGTTCTCCGCAAGAGTTCCCCCCCCCAAAAAAAATCTGAAATTGCTCAAAAGCAGCCCTGCGCCGCAAATATTGCACCCAGTCCGCAATGAGACGCGCCCAGTTGTTGTGTTGTTGCTTGGCCAAGCGACTGCTTTACAATATGTTTTACAATAAGTCCTCCAATAAAACAACGCTTGGCTTTCCCGGGCAAGCAGAGAGGCAAGGCCTTTTGTAAATCCCGCTTTGCCGCCTTGCTATAAAGATCTTGTGCCTAGCCTACCTGCGATGTTTGATTCCGTGTAATTGAAACAAGGAGAGAGCGCAGTCCTTCGCCAGCATATGGCCGCGCCATGTAAGGTAATGTTTGCGCTGCAAAAAGCGGCTAATGAATCCAAGTCTTGGATGCTGGCACGGCGACTCCACTCTCACGAGAGGCTGAAAAACGCCTTGGGATGCTGTCCCCCATTTTTTTTTTCCTTCTCGAAGCAGCTGTGAAAAGTTTAAAATGCCTGACCCCATAACATGAATCGGTGAGGGCAAACACGGCTATGATATAAAAGCAGGGTTTACATTGGCATCTTGGGGTCATTATCCAGTTTATTGCCATTTGTACACCGTTTTTTTTTTTAATATGCTTGGGTTTGGCTAATAATTGGGAGTGTCTTTCAAAATTCTCCATGTGTCAAGGGGGCGTAAATGCTTGTGTACCTGCAATGACCCTGGGAGGTTCCCCAAGAAGCATATGATAATTAGACCGACGGTTTTTTTTAAAGTACACACACATCAAAATCTACTTTTTTTTGTCTGTACAGGAGTCCAGCAAATATCAATCATGTTGGAGCTGCCAGTAATATTTAAATAACGCAAGCAACGGCAAAAATAAATAAATAAATGCTCTTTTACGGCTATGCTACCAGATATCCATCGAACCTCAAGTGTGAAGAGATCTTAATCCACTAACTGGACCGGAAAGAACCTTAACTGGCCTAATCTGGAGGCTCTCTGGGGTTCTCGCAGGTACTGATGGACTGAGATGAATGCTATCTGGTGTTGTGTGCTGCTCTGACGGGCATTTAAACAGCATTACCGTCACCGGCAAGGCAGAGGAGCCGGGCGGGAGGCCATTAGAAACTATGAACGATGGTCTCCTGACGAATCACTACGTGTCGTGACAAATGCGCGTTTTATGACACGGCGCAGTTGTTTGTGTCAGCGCGAATGACGGATGTTAGCTCCTCTTGTTTGCGTGCGGTCGGCTCAATGCATGGCCGCACGCTTGTGATGCTGCGCGAGTAATACGATACGGTCGCACCGCCTTTCTTTGTATTTGCTGAACCGGTTCAAGTTGGAGAGTTTGTCATGATTGCGAAAGGATCATTTGGATGAGTTCAGAATGCATCACTGACTGAAGGTAAACGCCACCCTCTAATAAAAGCTTATGGCACATGGCTTTTGCCATGTGGCGATTAAAAAAAAAAAAAAAAGGCTCGAACCCAAGAACCAGATTTTAGTTGACCAAAACTAACCAAATAATTAATGGGGTGGGGGGGGGGGGGGTTATGAAATAAGATAAAAATGTACGGTAATTACTTTAAAAAAATGTAACTACTTTTTACCTTAAAACTATCAATAATTATAGTGAACTTATCCTTCGTTTTATCTTTAAGTGAAGACATGAGCCTTTGTATTTTTTTTTAAATGTTCAATTTATTTTTCTTATTTCAGAACGATTATAAAACCTGATAAAATATTTGACAATCGATGGCATCAATTACGCTATGCTGCTATTCGCTGTCAAGCTAGCTCTTTCTCAACTTCGTGGCCAATGCCAATTGTGCGTGCCCGAGGGACACGTTTGCAAATGAGCCACCATTCACAAAATCGCTGGACGTTAACTCGATTGATGATTTCGTTTAAACATGAGCAGTTACTCACTAAGCCTGATAGAAATGCGATGCCAACAACAACAACAACAAAAAAACGGCAACACTTAAGAAAAACACTTGAAGATCACGTAGCTGGCATTTATTTAACCCTTTCATGGACCCTGTAACATAACATGATACGATGGCCACTGTAGTAACCGCTGTCCCTGAAATGTTTAATAAAAATAAAATAATATTTCTGTTCAGTGGTTCAACCAACTGATGCACTTCTCTGGTTTTGTTGCAGCCTCTTCTATTTTCTTGATCCGAGTGCCGAGTGAAAGTCGATGGCGATTAGCTTGAGAATATGATTACGCGCCACTGGAATTGATTGCTCTTAAACCCGTCAATGCGGGTTAGCTTCGAAACCATGCACGATGCGGCGCTCGAGGTCCCATTAATAACCGATCATGCCGAACTTGACGCTGATCGTGCACCACTCTACCAGAATAGGGCGCTTAGAATGTGATAAATTCTTAATGTTGTTTTTTTTATTTAGATTAAGCAACCATTTAAACCTTTACTTGTCATTTCTATTGCTAAAAAGCTTTAATCAATTAAAGATTCGCGGTTTCAGTGTTATTCCGATCGATTTCTAGGGGGTTCTTATTTTCGTTTAAACCAATGAAATAACATTTTTTTTTAACTTCAATGATCTGTGAAAAATAAAGTTTGGGATCACCTCCAATCAAAAAAAAAAGTTGAAGTAAATACAGTACGCCACCATCTTCTCGAATACATTTGAGCAGCACTGTTGCTATTAGCTAACAATTGAGTGGCCTAGCTAACGGCGTTTTTATTGTCATTAATTTTGAGATATGCTTTGCCTCCTTGTAGCTGCAAGTGCGGGTGACTTTTGAAATGTGCACATAAGAAAAAAGTGGGTACGGGATTTTTTTTTTTTGTCCATATAATGAGATCGGTCGCTGCGGTCCGTTCTGTGCCCACCTAATCACATGCTCGCATATATTGGTTGAAACCTCATCTTCCCATTTGAAGACGCTCCTCCTCCTCCCTCATGTGATCTGATTAGTGTTTTTACATGGGACAGCAGCCCGGCCCAATTACAGCGGCTTGACCACAATGTTCCAGTCGTTTGATTGGGACGGAGATTCACTGAGGTGGAATGGTAATTTAGGGCGGTTAAAGACGGAGCCCCCGGACACGCGGCTCCCATAATGCGCCGAGGCGGGGAACAAAGGTGGCCCAATTAGTGCCCAGCCAAGAGCGTCTTGCCTCGGATTGCTAGCGTAGTCGTACATTAGAGCAGCGGTGGGGAAGCTATTTCCCTATCAGGGGCTATTTCACTATTTACAAGTCCTTGGAGGTTCATACTTCATATGCAGGGATGAGGGGGCAGAAACAAATGAAGATTTGCACCCCCCCCCCCCCCCCCCCAAAAAAAAAGAAATTCGGACCCTAGAGTATGTTTTGTTCGCATCGGAAGCATTACTTGGACGCCATTTTGTTGAATACGGGTGTTGCTGTTGTGATGTGGAAGTGCTTTTGTCTCTTGCATTTGCGATGTCCTGTTTTTAAAGAAGGACCTTGAATGCACCTCGTGCACAGTCAAAGTAATAGGGGGCATATTTGGTTGGTTCAGTTACTACTTATAGACTCTTTAGTGTACGTTGATAGCATTTCTTGTGTGAAAATGCTAAACAAGCGAGTTTAAGGACATATCCATTGAATCTATTAAAATGCCGTAGATTGTTGACGCGACCTCGTAAGAGGGATTCATTTTAAATTCTGCTTTGTAAGTCTTCCTCTTGTGACATGAAAGAACTTAAAAATGCTTTGCTAGGTCCTGCTGTTTTGGTTAGCGACAGTAGCAGGCTGAATATTGAACCCCAAAGAACAGAACCATCAATGAAAACGAGGATGAAGTAACAAAGTTGTTATAAGGAAAGAAAGAACCACAAGGAAGCAAAACCAATGCATGCAGGAGGCTCTGAAGAAGGATAATTATGCTTTTATCCCTCACATCTCTCTCCTGGTCTTGTCTCTTTGTCCGCCCTCACCCGCCCCATGCGTGTGCGTGTGCGCACGTGCTCCCACCGGACCCAGGTGAGGAGTTATTTCTGCATCTGGCTTGAGGTTCCTCGGCGCTTTTACATAATCAAATCAATATTGCTATGATTCAGCCGCTGGCAACGGTTGCCTCGTGCAAGTTGCCGGCTTATGAGATACAAACAAATACAAAAAAAAACACCCATAGTTAAAAATCCCTGGGCTATTGATTTTTTTTTTTGGTTTGTTTTTTATCTGGTGGTGCTTCTTCTATCACCTGTTTTTCATTACCTATTTGTCCGTTGTTGCCGCCTGTGATTCGGCCGCTAGGTCCTGGAAAAAAAAAAGTATTTTGAAAGTGGGTGAGGCGTGGTGATGCATCCCTTAAAATCCATTGCGATGAGTTGACTGACAGGAGCAGAAGTGTGGCTGAAAGCAAATCTGACAGCCAGATGTAGCGATGAGTGTGAAAACACACTCATTGAAGCAAAAGCTCTCGGAAAAAGGCACATGCCGGCATTAGCCAGGTGCTTGAGGTGCGGACGATTTTCAATGGACGCCGTGCTTTGGCCTCGTTGTTTACGTGAAATTTTGCAATTTAGAACGGTTTTCAAGTCAAATACATCTTTATTGTCAAATGTGCTGGCAGTACAGCACAGATGAAATTTCTCCCATCTCAAGACAACATGCAACAAGAGGAGCCGCTGCGGGTGCCTGCGCCGCCATTAAAAAAAAAAGTTAACATAAAATCAATCAAATAGCTCTCAAATATTAATGTTTTTCTTTGAACAAGCGCCCCTCCTACAATTAAGATCCTGTAATGCAGTGGTGTCCAAACTACGGCCTGGGGGGCCTCCCACTGTTTTTTAGCGGCCCGCAGTATATACTTTAAAAAAAAACAAAAAAACTTTGACATGGCCCGTAGTGCCATTTAAAAAAAAATCAAATAAAATAGAAACGGAGGATGTGGGCAGTGTTAGAAGTGTGGCTGTTGAAAAAGTGCGTGATATGAAGGCAACTGATAATAAAGCTTTTCTTGGTGATGAAGTGCTGCCTCAACCAGGGAAAATTATTATTATTATTTTTTTTTAAAGTAGTTCTTCCTTTTGTTACCATGGTACCCAAAGCCAACGTCTCCAACGGTCCAATAGTGGAGTGGATTGAATCAGCAGTTTCCAAAATAGAAAATACAATCTGTGTTTTTTTATGCTCATAATGAGAGATCGTGTTTTTCTTCACAAATTAGCCTTCCACAAGGAGAAGTTGCTTGCCTCATTGGCATTTTCATATTTCGCGTTTCACGTACTATCCGTCGGCCTGGCAGATGCTTGGACAACAGTTCCTTTTGCAGGACTCAATCCAGCTGAATTTCAGCAGCATTCAAATCAGTGTGGCTTGGCGATGAAGTGCTGCCACCTCAAATGAAAATCCATGGCTTTTATTGTCGTCTCCCCCCCGCTCCCTCCAACATTCTATAATCCCCACATCCGCAAGTAGAAGGGCAACGAAAACTGTCCACGAGCGCACCATTTGAGGAATATAAATACAGAAACTGATATAAATTTTTAATAGCACCTGTGTTGTATGGAAATCAATCCATCCTCTTTGTACCTTTTGATTGGCATCCCTGCCTTCCCTCTCTGAGAAATTTGAGAAGATGGGTGACAGTGTGGTCATGAGATGGAGCGAAGGGGGAGGTGACAGCGGGCGTGTGTGTGTGTGTGTGTGTGTGTGTGTGCGTGTGTATGTGTGTGTGTGTGTCGTGCATATAGCACATATCACATCGCATTGATTTGGTCCATTTGGTGGACTGAACATGAACCCAATAATCAGATCTTGCTTAAGCACGCGCTTCCTCCGTAATTGACTCTCGCGTATTGATTAAGATGTTGATGTGTCCCAGTCCTGCTCATGTGCTAATGCAACACAGAATCAGCGGGACCACCCCCTCCCCGCCCCACTCCATTCACTGCACTCACCCACCCACCCATCCACACTCACTCTGTGACACTCCACGCCCTCACCGACCAAGCCGGAACAAGGCTGTCCTTGGCCTACGACTAATAGATAAAGTTGTCATGTAGATGTTGCGGTGTCTCGCGGGGCCCGCGGATCAAATGTCCCTTCCAGGGCTATTTAACCAGTTTGTCTGGACCTGAGACAGCAAGTCGGATTACGACAAACAACCACCACGTCTTGCTCAATGTTAAGACACTTTTACATTTCCACCCGTTCTCTGATTCTGACAAGCTCTATAATGACAGAAGTTTCTTTCTTTTTTTTTTGCCACATTTTCTGGCAGTCTTAGTGGGTTCTTGTTGTGCATGTAACCTTTTTGGAGGGCCGCTCGCATGCATACATTGGCCCTTTCCGAGCGCGGCTCGCTTGACTCAACTTCTCCGGCGTTGCGAGGTTACGGCGGAGAAGCCTACGCGCTCTCTTGGTTGAGATTAACCCTTTGCTCCTTGGGAGCGCCCGGTCCCTTGACAAGGAAGCCCGTTGCCAAGGATCTGTTCAAAGAAACTTGTTGTGCGTCTCCAGGAGCAGCGATGCGATCGCGCTCTTCTCCGAGTGTATGTGTGGCCTCCAGGCCTCTCCCGTCCCCACGGGAGGTCCGCCTGTAGCGAGGTGAACCAGCCCACCCCACGTCGTCTCTCCGGAGTGGGCCCGCACCTCTGTATGGGGAGGGGGGGTGGGGGGGTTTCAGGGAAGACGCGGCCTCTCCCGAGCCTCCAATCAGCCTGCGCTACCGTGGCCTTAGGCTCTGCAGCCGTGTGATAATCTCTGCCTTTCGCGTTTCCTTCGGCCCCGCGTGAATTCATCCTGTGACCACCTGGCACTCGCTGTTTGGAATCCGAGCGCTGTTTTCTCTTGGCTGTGAGGGACTGTTTTCCAAAAGAGTCCGACAACCCCCCCAACCCCCCCATCCTCCCTCCCCTTCTCTCTACTCCTGCCTCCTCGGCTCTCCTCCTCCAGCAGAATGTTTTAACCTCTCGCAAAGACCCTGCCGTACATGCCGTTACGGTGGCAGGAGTGGGCTTCTTCTTCACCTCGCCGGGACCTGTGTGGGGGGGAAAAGGCCACGGCTGCGCTATTTAAGTTTTTTTTTTTGCTCTAAGACAAATTGAAATGCGCCAGTGCGTGGCGGGGCAGGGGGGGGGGCTGCCGAGGAATGTGGCAGTCCGCAGTCAACAGCTGCCGTTTTTTTTTTTCCCTGTGAATAATCAGCGAAGTTTGACCCGTGGAAGCCGAGGATTGTGTAACGCGCAAAATTAAAGGTCGACGCAAACATGTGGCGGAGATTTCTTGACTTCAAACTCCTTTTCAAAGCCACTTTGGCGACCCCAATTACATTATGGTAAATAGAAACTCGAGAGGCAGATGAGAGTTGCCATCGACGATCTCAATAATGCGGCTTCGATGGAAACGGTGTATGAAGGAGATACAGATTTTCATCAACTTCCAGACACGGTCTCGCGGGCGGCGAGTGGAGCCAGTCGCACCGCACTCAAATAGCTTGTGGCTCCCGACATTTGAATTTCATATTTTGTCTCTTGTTTTCCTTGTTTGTGCAAGGAAAAGCATAGGAGAGAAGAGAAAAAAAACAAGTGCATGTTTTTAGGCAAGAGTGTGCTTGGCATCACATCAATCTGCACTTTTCCATAATTGGAATTTGCTGATTATTGATTTGTGCATCCTTCTCATTTTCTTCAAGCGAGCATTTGGAAAAGAACTAATAACAGACACACTTTATTTGGTTGCGATAAGATGATCAGGTGTTTTTATTTTGGCTCATAGTGGCGTCCCATAACGGCAAATTTTAAATACTTGGACAATGAGCAGCCATTTAAATTAATGCGAATATTGATCCCCTGCCCCCCTCCATATGCCTGAAACATATCCATATTTTTGGCACTTTCAGGGTTCAAAAACCAAATCAAATAAAAAATATGTACAGTTTAGAAATCTGTACACTCAACAAATTTTGTATAATCTTTTTATTTGTGGATCAAATCAATCTGACTGTAACGACCAAAGCAGAGTCCTCTGTCGATGACAATATTTAACTTGCGAGCCCCCTGGAAAAAAAAAAAAAAGCCCAACAACTTGCAACCGACAGATTCAGAAGGTGGGGGGAGGGGGGGATTGACGCGTTGAGTTTGTATCCTCAGCAGAAAGTCATCTAAGACAGGTTCTGAGACATCCGAAGGCCTAAGTTCCGAAATGAATGTAATATTAATGTGAGGTGGGGGGGTTGTTTTGTTTTTGCTGGGCCGCTGTCACTCCTCTCATCCGCAGGACGTTGTACTTGTTAGCCGGGCAGCTAGCGGCGACGAGACCCCTGTGCCCCCCCCCCCCCCCTCCTCAAAAAACAAAAATGAATGTTGAAGGAGTTGCTGAGTGGGCAGGTGTCAGACCTCTCTCTCTCTCCCTCTCTCGCTCTCTCTCTCACTCTCTTGTTTTCCTGGACTAACTGTTTGTACGGCGCTGCCTCTGATCATGAAGGCTAACCTTAATCGCGGTGGGTGAAGCCCAGTCGTGGTGAGCTGTCATTAAAACATCCCCCGTGGGCACTGGAGTGGGGTTGTAATTTTTTTTTCGGGCACTCAGGGCGATGGAAGGCGTCATCTGAGGAATCGCTCGGACGAGATGGCTTCACAACTTTTCATCCTCGCGATATGCTGCAGTTGTGGTACGAAACATAAAAGGGGGCCGGGGATACATGCTGCGGTTGCGGGCAACTTCAAGCAAAGAAGCACCATCAGCCGCTTTTTTTTCCCCCCTTTCACAAAGTTTCAGAGACCTAAAGTAGCTGAAATCCTATAATGGAAAAACAAAATTTGGTGCATCTGATTGAATTAAAAAAATTGAATGCATTAAAATGTCGTACAAAAACTGTTTTGGATATTGCAAAATTGTGATGATAGTCATAGAATAGGAAATGTGGTCACTTTGAGTGGGATTGACTGTCGGCTCGAGTCAATCCATGCCTGTTTTGAACGTTGTGATGCGAGTCACCAGAAATGCAACATTCGCTCAAGATAAAAATGCGCCTTTGCCTGTTTGTGACACAACATTGTTCACACTGAATTCTTGGAGCCAAAAACTTCTGGCATCTATCTTCCTGCTTCGGATTTGTAGCCTCCTGTTTCGTAGTGGTACATGGTTGGATTTCCTTCATGTCGCAGTTGTTCATCTTTTTTAGTTTTTTTTGTTTTGCTAAATGCTGCAAGGTCACACTCAATCAAGATCTCAATTATGGTTGACTTTGTGGCTCTGTTATTGCAGCAACGCATTTACAGTAGACGACAATTCACCGGCAAACTTGGATTTTTTTTCCCAATATTTTTGTTTCATGATTATTGGACGGGGCGAGCAAATCCTGTTGTCCATTCAAAATGGTACTCCTTTTTTTCCCCCTAAATCATTTATTTGGTTTAAAAAATGAATAAATAACTCCACCCCCCAACACACACACACACACACACACACAGTATTTACAGGCATATATTCCTTATCCTCTGCAAAAAACATACTATTTCTGCACTATTTCTTACTGAGCCCCTTCATAAAACTCTTCATTTGTGTCTGCAATGCAGAATTTTACTGCCACCTGGTGGCCATGACGCGCATCAGAAATCCGGTCACTTTAGTTGGGGAAATGAAAATCGGAGCGGGAAAAAAAACTCTTAAGGCATACTTGGTTACTTTTTCTTGATTTCCCACCATTGCTCATATTATTTCAGTTAACTTTTTTTTACTTTTATTATACCCCCCCCCCCCTCCGTCCCCCTTAACTTCTTCATACATTGGTATGACAGTTGGGATTGTCTCCTGCAGCACTCGTGGGTTCAAGCCAGATGCACCAAGTTAAAAAAAAAAAAAAAGAACCTGAGTAGAAGTAAACAAAACTAAGACTTGGACTTGGGGCGGTGATACTTAATTGGGAAGACTGGTTTTTATCCCCGGGGCTCGTCAAATCACCTCTGCCGGTTCACTGTGACGTGGCCGAGCGCCAGGACTGGATTGATGCCATCGCTCCTGGCGTGCGGTGAACTTTGCCTTGCGCGCCGGCTGGCTCGCACGGTTTCTCCTCAACCCATCCGGTGCGCCTTCACGCTTGGCTGGCTTACTTTCACCCTAACGCCAGACGCACCCAAAGACTTTTCGAGATCCTTAAGACGAGCTCTCAGAAATAAGAGCGTTCGTTTTTCAACCGACGGTGCGGTGGTAGAGCAGAACGGAAGGCGTTAATCACCCTCTGAGGTTGCGCGCGATCTCATTTAGGGTGCCCATCCCTACCCCGACCCCCGCCGCCCGCCTTCTCCCTGGCTCACCGATGCTACAGACTAATAAACTTGTCCCGTAATCACGTTAGCCGCCGTGTCGGCCCCAGCCAGGGGACCTAATTGGGACAGAGCTTCGGACAAAGTGAAAATTAATAACTTCGGCGGAGCTCCTGGCGCATTGTCTCGGCCGAGCAGCGCGGCTCAATTAGAAAGCGTGATACGATAAGGTCTGAGCAGCGCAGGGGGATGACTCAATTAGGACGGGGGACTGGACTGTTGAGCGCAGACCCGAGAGGAGACGCCGGGGCCATTTTTTATCCTTAAACTGCTGCTTGATGCGCTCCACATCGCTTTTGAATGCCTTTTTGGTGAAGTTAAAGGAGATGGCGGCGTCTTGCAAATCGTTTGAGGTGGTCTGGAAACGTTTCGGCAGACGAGGTGTATGAAAAATCCTTTTTTAGGTTTGGGACCGAGCCCATCTCGGGAACTGGCCCCCTAAAAGTCTTGATTTTTGCCTGTCGCTTAAAAGGGCTACCAGTTTGGAACTGTTTTGATTATTCATCAAATATTTTAATTTGTGTGAATACACTGATCATTTTCCAGATTAAAAAAAATGCAACACTATAGATGAAAAAACCCAAGCTCATGTCTGTATGTAGTTTTAGAAAAGGCATTATTAATCAAATGTACTTAAGTTACAAGACATTCACTGTACCTAAATTATATTTATAAAATATACCATAAAAACAAACAATAAACTCATTTGAAACAAACGCAAGCCTCCTTAAAGGCACTCAAAACACGGGATTGTATTTTCACTCTGGGAGGCAGCACTTCTTCACCGAGACGCCCGATTTCCACGTGTGATTTACTCTGCAGATCTGTGCATGTGGTGTATGCAGCGGACATCTCACGATTTAAAACCGATCTGGAACGGCTTCCGCTATGCTAAAGGCCTTTTTTCTGGTTGTATAATAGGACACCTAGCGTTAGCATTTTAGCAAGTGCTTCTGCAGGTGTTTTGTCGACAGGAAGTAAAGACGCAACAAATTATTTACAGAGTTGTTCTGTAAGATGATGAAAGTACAACTTGAACTTTTCAAAGCCGACAGACGGATGCAAAACCTTGGACACTTGGATGTCCCCCCCTCCCAACCCCCCCCCCCCCCCCCCCCTTAAAAATCTTGGAAAACTGTCAGATGATAATTTGCGGGCCGAGGCGGAATTACCGACTTCCTCTCCCGTTTTTACGACATCGTCATTAACGGCCTTTGTGCGCGTTGCTTTACTTTATTGTCTGATCCAAGTCGATCCGAGCGTGTGTTCCCTCTTCCTCCTTCCACATGTGCAAACCATTGCAACCACAACACGTGTAATTTAATTATCAGCCCCCCCCCACCCCTCTTCTCCCTTCCCTCTGTGTCAATAATTTGTGTGCGTCGCGGCACAAGCAGTTTGGCGGACACCAAAGAATGGGCGGAGTGCAGATGCTTTTGTCTGGAATGAAGCACACCGTTCTTATCTTCAATTCAACATCTTGTCCCACCGTTTTCCTCTCCGACCCGCCTCCCTTGCTGCTTCCGTCTGCGCAGGTCATATCGGACCCGTCTTGTTTTTACACCTCTCGTCACACGTTTTACTAGGCCATTGTTTCAACAAGCCTCTCCTGGAGAATTGATGGCTCGCGTTGGACGTAGTCGGAACGGGGATGTCAACAGAAACATTCATTGCTTGGCATAGATCCGACACCGTAGCCATCCATGCCAACCCTCCTGATCTTTTCCTGGAACACCCCAGAGGCGGAATAGATGTCAAATAGATGTTGAAAAATAAATAACATGAAACAAAAAATGTGGAGTTCATCAGAGGAAAAAAGTGGGATTTTTTTTTTTTGCACTGGCCAAGTCATCTCCAGACTGAAACCCTATCGAGTGGTGGTTCTCAAACTTAACCCCCCCCCCCCCCCTGAAAAAAAAGGTTTGCTCTTCAAGTAACAGTTGTGGAGCAGGCGCCAAGTGGTGACCTGGATGTACTGAAATACTTGTTATTAAAAAAATATACATATATAACTTCAAAATCTACTGAAACACTCACTAAAATTTTTTTTAAAAGTGTGTATCGGATAAAGTATGTGGAAGTAGATGCGCATCAAACGAATAACGGGAATATTGACACAATGAACACTGTCAGCATTCACACGGCAAGGGAGGACTGATTGTTGCGTACGTGAGACCGTATTTTCTACACTAAAAGGCGCACCTAAAAAAACTTCAATTTTCTTAAAAGCGCACAGCGTGCCTTAAAATCCGATTCGCCCCGTGTATGGTCATTACGGTAATATTTCGACTCAAAATGGCTCCAAGACACATGCTTACAATGCAGATCGTTCTGTTGGCGTTTCCTCCCTCTAGCTCCCTCTAGTGGATGCATTGTAAATTGCGTCTTATAATGCCATGCGCCCAATGTATGAAAAAAAAAGAGAAAATAAGCCATTCATTGACGGTGCGCCTCATAATCCAGTGCGCCTTTTAGTGTGGAAAATACGTTACTCGACCATGGCATGGAGCGCCTCGGTAAGATTTGCTTCAAACGAGTGCAGCCATCCAAAGAGGATTCTGTCCACATCCCGCTGTAACATGAGGCTGGAGTGTCTCAGGCGCTACTTTTCCGAGGTAGCCAGACGCTTAGCAATTCAATCTCAGGGTTACATCTGCGTGTAACCTTGTAAAGGAGTCCCTCCTGCCACCGCATTATCGTTCTCACTCGCCGCCGTTCCACCCGTGGAAGTCTCTGCTGCTTTTCACGCAGGTAATGCAGACAAATGGGCCTTTAATGTTATCCGCCGTCACGTCCGACATTCGCTCGCTTTGTCATCGGTTGCAGCCCGTCCTTTTTTTTTTTTTTTTTTTTTAAATGGGCTCCTTCCACCTTTAAGCAGCACTTTATTGTGGCGTGTTATTTCGTCCAATCGGATTAAACGCACAATAACTAGGGATCCATTTGAACCCAATCCTATCGCTCGAGCTTCCTCGGTCAATTCCATTAGCTGTCATACTTATCCAGAAGCTTTCGGAAGCCAAATGTGTAAAATGAGGCATGGTCAATACCGCCCTGGGTGAGCGTTGTTTTTTTAAGAAGTAAAAAAAAAAACCCCTTTGATGTCTTTCCAATGGTGCGCAAGATTAAATCAACGACAGCACTGTCTCGCCTTTAACGGGTTGACTCCTCCCCTTTACCGCCCCTCCGCGAATACACTCTTAGCGCAAAGTGGTCTCCTCCATAAAATTTGGAGTGTAGCTAGTTTAGCCACGTTTGAGCTTTCTTATTTTCTTCTGAGAGGCACCCCACCCCTCCCCGCCCCTTTTCGGTGTCCCCCATCCTGAAGTCATTTTTCCGTACAGAGCCTTGAGAGGGGTGAGGCAGGAACTTGGGCGTGTGACTCCCTGTGGCGAGTGCTCCTCTCTGGGCGTGTTCGATGGATCCTACCCCCTCTGATCCATCCCCCCCTATCCTCTCATCCTCTACTGCTGCCTTTTGGGACTCTCTTTTGAGGCTAAGGAGTAAAAGGACACCAATGCCCTGAGCAGCCTCTCAGATTTATTGAAACTTTGTGTCCCGTCTCGGTAGTTCATTTGTCAGGAGACCTAATTTACACTGGCCCTTAAGACTAATTGCAAATTTGTGAAAAAATGCTGATGTCTTTGGAACCGAGCAGGGATTTTCCCTCCCTCGGTTGTCCCTCGCCATGCATTTGCTAATGCGTTTCATCTGTGGAGCATAAAGTAGACAGTGTTCCTGTCCTTGTGTGTGTGTGTGTGTGTGTGTGTGTGTGTTTGGAGAGAGTGAGAGTGATGGCGAGTGAGAGAGAGAGAGCGAGCACCCGAGGTGAGCGAGAGAGCAAACGCTCCAAGACAAAAACCCCTGATGGGACTTCCAGTAAACAGGAAGTCGTTACGAAAAAATAAAACGCAAACGGTATTTGCTGTTTAATTCAATTCAGGGAGCCTGGTGCCCTTTTGGAAAAGCGAGACGCATTGTCGCTTGTTAGCAGAGAACCATGAGATGCTGATTTAAAAAGTACGCTTCTCGCTGCCATTGGGCTGCTGCTGCGGGGTGTCTTTAAAAAGTTGCACGGGAAAAAGGCTTGCGTCAAAGTCCTCCATGTTTTTCGTCGGATTTGGTATTTTCATATATATATTTTAGTTGAAACGCAAGCCGCGGGCGGAGAGTCCACCAACACCCCCCCCCAAAAAAAAACACATGGTTGGTATTTTCACTTGTGGTGGCCGCACTTCATCACAATGTGTACAATGTACACCAAAATGATAAGACTGGGAGTTAGTATTTATTTTGTTTGGATTTTTGTTGCTTTGAAATCTGTTTAAATTTGTTTTGAAAATATATTTGTTGTTCTTTTTTTTTTTAATCCTTCTTTTTAGGTTTTTGTTTGTTTGTTTTTGTTTTCGTTGTTTTGAAATATACGTCATATTTGTCGCATATAATGCTACGTTTGCTAACTGCAAAGCTAGTAGCTGTGTCTCGGTCTATTTGGATGATAATAAATTGCCCATAATGCCCTCTTCACTACCATCCAGGAGCAAAGGGGTGCGTACTTTTTAAATTTGGATAAAAATATATATTTTTTTGTTTTCTGAACTTAAAACCAAAGCGCATGCGCGTAATGCCACCGTCGAAACGAACGCAGCAGTTTATCTCGACCGGCTCAAGACGCAGAATATTTATCTGGTGACCTTTTGTGAACGACAAAAAAAAAGTTGTGCAGTTTTTAGCAGGCCACTCGTGACTGAGCACACAATTTAGTGCCCACCAATTGTGATCTTCAGGAATCAGGATGTTTGTTTGTTTGTTTTTTGGTGCAACTTTTAACATGAATTGTGCTTGACTCTTTTTTTCCTCTGGTCTGACAGTTGAGAATTTTCAAATCACATGAACCTGGGCCTGTGTATTCAATTACGACGTTAAGAAGGCATCGAGGTTGACCATGCCGCGGGTTTATTTGTATTTATTTCCTTAAGGGGGAGGAAAATTTGTTTGGAAATCGGAAAATCCTGTTCCACCTCGGCGGCTCCGCTGTATATTTGCACAAAGTTTAGAGGGTAACTTCTGCCGTGAGCAATCTTCCAAACTGTAATAATAGATTGTAGTCGCCGCTTCAATGAGACTGCGTGCTTTTGCGGGCGCGTCTTCATAACGGAAGGTCAGATTCCTGAGGCTTCTCGCAGCAAATGTTTCACAGATCTGAACATGTGAGAAGAAGCGCAGGTCTGCCGCTAAAGACGGATCACGGTTTCACCTCCGGCCATTAGACTTCATTTCGAGAGCCTCCAAGAATAATGTTTATATCCTTAAGAGGATGTCGAGTATTTCGGAGAGCGTGGCCCGACGTCTGTGGCGTTGCGCATATGGGAGGAGAGCTGGCTAAGCAGATGTGAGCGCCGAGCACATGCTGCTTGATTGAGTCATGTGGCTGCGTCTCATCGCCTCCAATCAGGAGATCTGCCCTCGTTCGGGCTTTCGACGGCATGCTTTGTGGCTCGTTTCATATGCGAGTATTTAGACGCTGACAGATTCTTGTCGTGGACGTTGCGTTTCTTCCTTCCTCACGTAATTATTCTCATTGATTCGCTTTGGTAATTCTTGCAAAATGTCCTCAAGGAAGGAGAAAGGAAAAAAAAATTCCTCTTGTGTTTTGGGGAAGCAGTGTTGGCACATTATTTCACAGGAGAGAGCACCCCCCCCAAAAAAAAATCTGTTTAGCTTTAGCTTGAAGGGTCGAGCAATTATCTGATTATGAAAAACATTACATGTCAAAAGGAACAGCAATATGTAATTGGCGCGATGCATGCGCGAGTCGTGCGGGACCAGATGTAGAGATGTCAGCGTAATGGCTTGCAGCTTGGCCACACAGTGCAAAAGAAGGGCCTCAAACGGCAGTAAAAAGATTCACTGGGAGTACCAACCGCTTTACATTTGGCAAAATTCACACCGTTATGGGGCATACAAAGGATCAAAACAATGATGTGTGCGGGGGGCCTTAAGCGGTGCCGGTTCGTGGACTCCTGGTGGTTCACAACAACTCCAACTCTTTTAATGGGCATGCTTTGTTTCCTCCATGTGCACCAGTTACCTGTCCCACATTCAAATAAATTGGAATGCGTAGACCTCTCCGAGTTAAACTGCAGAGACACTCCTCTCCCCCGCTTGAACGTAATCACATAGAAACAAGTTTTTTTGTCTTTTTTTTTAATAGTACGTATTGATAGCACACTCTTTGGTGTCGACAACAACAAAAAAAGTCCACCTGATGACAATTGGTGCAGAAATGAGCAAGTTACGACTTATTTTCAATGACGACTCATTACCTTTTGATGGGGAAAGTTGCCCCTGCCAACACGGCCGCCACGAAGGCACAACGGTTCGAAACGGATGTGTCCCTTTCTTTGACGCATTACACTCCTTGAACGACAAGCAATAGACCAATCAGAGGCCGGTATTTGCGGGTCATGAACGCTAGCATAGCAACTGTTGCTATGCTAGCGTTCACGTGGTTTGTTTTCGTAAAACCTTGCGGATTCAATCGTGACTTTTATTCTGCTGGGGTTCTCCCGCAAGGAAATGGTAGTTTTACTAAATTAATGCGACTAATTAATTTATTATTATTTTTT
Source organism: Hippocampus zosterae (assembly GCF_025434085.1). Classification (NCBI taxonomy): domain Eukaryota; kingdom Metazoa; phylum Chordata; class Actinopteri; order Syngnathiformes; family Syngnathidae; genus Hippocampus; species Hippocampus zosterae. The sequence goes on along the minus strand of NC_067463.1, from coordinate 5,563,902 downwards.
TAAACATTTTACAACGTTTACAAAAATTTAAAACGGTGAAAGGAGTCTAAATTTGACCTACTGAATCTATACGAGTGAGTTCCCACTCATTTTCTTATATTCACTGGTCATCAAATGTAAAACTGTAATGCCCTCGTATGTGGACAAGGAGAGCATGAGTCAGCGATGCAATTTCAGCTCTTTATTGAATGGTACAAAATGTGCAACAAAGCACTTTGACTCGCAATGCCAACGCCCCCTTTAAAAAAAATGGATAAATGGAATTTTCAATTCATTTCAAAGTTATGTTGATTGAACAATCGAGAAGATTGTGTCACTGGCTTGGTCGTGAAATGAACAAAATTATCAAATCAAAGTAGAATTGTGCTGTAGTTTTAAAAGTCGTAAATGCGCCACAAACTTATCTTGCAATGTTCCCCTTCGCAATGGTTTGAATGTGGAGTCGCCAAAGACGCTCCGTACCTTCTGATGACAATCCAGGCGAAACTTGGCCCCGCTCCCACAGTACAAAGATCTTAGATGACCGTTGTTTACAAAAATAGCATTAAAACATGCAAATAGGTCAGGATTTCAGTGGCCGTGGCTTAATTCCACGGGAAATAAAATGGCAAACGGTTGCCTTTCGGAACAGCGAACCGTGATGGGAAGAGACACCCTCCCTCTCCGCCTTGCCCAAATGTGGCCCTCAAATAGGGAACACATTCAGCCGGGCGGTGCGCCAAGACATTATCTTCCCGGATCATACACTGTAAATATTCCCGATTGGAGAGAGCACATGCCATTTTTCACATCCGAGCCTCCTCCCTTCGATCCCATCAGAAGTCGCTGGATTTGATGCCCGCTGGCAGGCGCCGATGGTGGCCAAGACGGGAGTTGGAAACCAAAGCCAGAGACGGGCCTTGGATGCCTTTCCTTTTGATTTGTGTTGCGGCAGGAATGCAGACATTTTATGCCCTTTTTGTCCAGCAACGACGGCCAAGATTTTACATCACGGTTCAGACATGTGAGGTCAAACAAAACATGCTCAACCGCCCCCTCCCCCGCACCCCTCCCATCCCTATGTGTTCTCCATGGATGAAGTGTCTGTTTGCGCATGTGGCCGTCAGGGGCTCTGACTCGAGGCCCTCACATTTGTTTGGTCCATCGGACTTGTTACTTTTCGACATTTCAACGTGATCACGCCAACACGTGTTGAAATTTGCCACAGTACCGTTGGAATTGGTGAACCTTAGTGGAATGCTGAAAGCTTGTCGATTCTCAACAAATGTGACACATCCTCATCTGCATTTTGTGTCCTGACATGGTAATCTGATGTTTGTGATTTTCGGGGGCATAATCAACAGACAGTAGTCTGTCTACCGACCAATGACAGGATCCCAAAAAGATGACTGGTTTTGATAAGGCAGATTGTTTCGGCATTTGGTGGACCCTCAAAATTATTTTTCAAGGGGGCCCGGTGGTCTAATTTGTTGACCGCACCGTGCAGAGGTCGCGGGTTCGATCCCGCCTCCGACTTTCCTATGTGGAGTTTGCATGTTCTCCCCGTGCATGTGTGGGTTTTCTTCGGGTACTCGGGTTTGCTCCCACATTCCAAGAATATGCCTGGCAGGCTGATTAAACACTCAAAATTGTCCCTAGGTGGGAGTGTGAGCGCGGACGGTTGTTCATCTCTGTGTGCCCCGCCATTGGCTGGCGACCGGTTCAGGGTGTCCCCCGCCTACTGCCTGAAGATGGCTGGGATAGGCTTCAGCATGCTTCGCCACCCTTGTGAGGATTAAGCGGCTATTAAAATGGATGAATGTTTTTTTTTTAATTCTTTCAATTTTTAATATAATTTCAAGCCACTGTAACTTTGATGCACAGTTTAAACCTTTGCACTGTGCTTCAGTATAGGAAAATTGAGAAAAAAAACTTAAAATGTGTTTAACATTAAAAAAAATCAAAAATCAAATCAAATGCAAATGTTTTTTCGTCAAAATGCTAAACACAACTGAATTGTTATTGTTTTACCTACCAGCAGAGGGAGCCTGTGTAACAATCGTGGCATTGATACCACACTTTGAGAATCACTGCTCTAATCTATTTCCCGCCTCGCGAGCATCCCACTTTTTGTCCACAATGGCTGCCGTAGCTGCCAAAAACATCCAGCCGGGTAAGCGCCGCTTATTGGATGTAAGATATAAATTGTCACTGTTTGGCTGCTTTTAAGGTGTGTCCGACATTTTTCCTGCTTCAATTCCATGAATGCCCGAGCCATCCAAAAGTTCATTTGGAGGTGGGGGGGCGGGGGGGGGGGGGTCGTATCTGCATGTGTTACAAAGAAGGAATTTAGTTTTGTGTTGATTTGATCTGATGTGTGTCTGCTTCCCAGTGGTGGTGCAATGGTGGCTGTGGTGGGATTTTGGAGTGGGTGTTTGCTCCTTTTCAACAGTCTCTCCACATGGCCTCCTGTCTCCTTTTGTCTTTTTATAGCCTCCTTCTGGGAGAAGCTGCACTCTCCCCGAACGCAACGCAAGCCAAAAACACCTCTCAGTTCCTTCGCCAGGGCCCGTTACCCAGGGAATAGCACTATCCCTCCCTTACTCCACGCCTTCCATCATCTATCCCCCCCCCCCCCCCCACCTAGCCCAGGCTGGACACAGAATTTGTGTGTGCGTGTGTTTTTGGAGCGCAAGTTTTGTTATGTGAATCATAATGTTACACTGCAAACTCAAGCGTGGGCTTCTCGGTTATTCCTGTCACCTTTCTGTCATCTTCATTTCATCATCTCCCCCTCTGCAGTTGGAAAAGGGCGCGCATCGTTCTTTGCGCGATGAAATCGTTTGGACAAGTTTTATTGAAAAAGTCTGCTGACCAGCGCGTCCGCCTCAGAGTCCCTTTTTTCAAAATGGCTGCATTTTCCCCACTCGTGGCCTTGTGGAAAATGGCTCCGCCCATTCTTTCGAAACGGCCCATTCGACTGGTTTTTGACGTGGCTTTGAGTTTATTCAGCTGTTCCAACTGCAAAAAGTATGTGGTTGGCACCATGGTGATTATGAAATTAAGTGGAAGAGGCAGAGAAGGTCCCCAACAAATCTCCAGTGATAGAGTAGAGAATATATGCCTATGTATACTTTTTTTTTGTATTCCTGCTGCACTCGCATTTAAGTGTCAAAATCGTAACTCCTCATTATCCCTTAAAAAGTTGGCGAAGTCGAAGTTACCGATCAGGAAGACGAGGGAAAAATTTGATCCTGACAAGGCCTGACCAATTCCCACATGCTCTCTGTCCCCTTCATGCCCCCTTTCTCACTTCCTATCCCATGAAGAACATCGACAAATCGGTATCGGTGTCTATCAAAATTCCTGGCCCGAATTTCAGTAAAAGTACATCCGCCGGTTTAAAGAACGTAGGAGGAGTAAAACTATTTTCCAAAATGTCTTTGGTCTTTCTGTACGTGTATTTTCATCTATTCCAGGTAGCTCAGGAATATATCCGCTGTGATAAATGTGGGCTCATTATACTTCTCCATCTTGTTTTCGGTACATCCGTTCCACCCGGGCCGACGCGCCTGCGTCGTCCAGTACAGCGCCACGGCGCGGAGATGCTCGTTTATCTTCGAGGCCGTCGTAGCATACGGAGAAGGGGATGGGGACCGCACAGATGTCCGCTAAGTGCTGATGGAGGAAGTGAGCAATAGACACGCTCCTTTTGAGTTGCGCTGATGCAGCCGGATGCCGCTGTGCCTCGCAACCATTATTTGCCGAGGAGGAGCAAAGCGAGCAGCGTGAGTTAGCATATGTTTGCATTTGCCATCCCTCCGCGAGAATCATGAGCACCTTGGAAAAGAGAGAGAGGGGGGAAGGAGGGGCAGCAATGCGGAAGAGCGACGCGAGACTGCAAAGAAGTTTCAAAGTCATCAATCCTCTCGAGTCCGACGTCGTCGATGGGAACCCGGTCCGAGGAAAGACTTCGATAATGACATGGCCGTGGCATCTGCCGGAGCGGCTTTCGGGAGAGCGAGCTAGCACTTTGAAGTCCCCAATTGACGAGGGGCTTTGCGGCTGCCTGATACTGGCCACGCCGCTCCCCGCACGGATTGGCCGCAGAAGCCACCCTGGTAGCTTATCGGATTTATGGAGGCTTAACAGGAGATGTTCAACAGTACGTGTGTGCGTGTGCGTGGAAGGAGAACCGGGTGACTCAGGAAAAGGGTCATCTCTTTAACAATTCCACCCGTCTTGCCAATTTAGGCCAAATCACCACAGTTGGGGTTTAAAGAGGTTCACTACAGGCCAATGTCTTCAAGATGAGGCCTGGAAAATGATAATTTCTTGGACTGTATTCCAAACTGCCCCCCCAAAATGTATATACTTTTATATTCAAGTCATGAAACGCCTCAGGAGGAAAACATTGCCTCTTGTTACGAAATTAATTTCAAGATACGAAAGGTAAAAATACAGTCTTGGCTGCTACTGGCTGCTCCCAGGTTCCTGGACACAACATACTTAGAGCTGCTCTCCCATTGGCTATTACCCAGGATCATCCTGGCATTCCATTGGCTAAGAAGGACCACTACCGTTTGTGTCTATGTGCGTAGATACATCGATATGTGTCTATGCAGTGTCTTTGTGATTCGCTCCAATAGTTTTACGTAAGCCTGAATTATCCACAAATAGTGTTCACCAGTCAAGCGATCGCTCACTATGTTGAACGATTGTTCAAAGTTGACAAATGCAAACGTCCTTCTTTACAAAACGGCAGGCACAAAAAAACTCTACTGAAAGAGAACTTGAACTAAAGAGGGCAAAAAAAGATGAGCATGCAGTGAAACAGTAAATGACCATGATTTTTATTCTTTACTCTACCCTTTGCTTTTGACATGATGCACAACTGATCATTGCGCAATAATGTAATTGTAACATGAATTTGTTACAAAGTTTGATGCGTTTTTATACTTTACAAAACATTTGTCTGAATTTTGGGGGTGCTTGGAACAGTATAGGGCATTTACATGGAAAACGCGTCTCTACTTACAATATTTTCGAGCTAAGAAATTTCTTCCAGAACCAATTCATTTCGTAAGTAGAGGTACCACGCTATATATCGTATTCCCAGACTGTACTGGAAGGACAAATAACATGTTTGCGTAATTTATGTCAACCTCAGCTCCTGCCGGAACAACTGGCAATGAAACGATTAAGGTGAACAAAAATGTTTAAGCATGCAGCATAACAGCTAAAAGCTGCTTTCACCATGTTTGCTTTGAAACTTGGGCTCCACTCGTCGACCAAAATCGAACAGACCTCATAGCTCTATTGCGTGTCTATTCAATTAGCATCACCTTCACGAATTCTGAATTTGTAATGGAATTTGTAGACCAGTAGGAGAATTTCAAAAATCAATTACAATAAATACTGAATAAATCCTGTTGGTTGTTTCAATAGGCACTCGAGTATCCACTCTTCCGTGGATACTAAGACAAATACATTTGCTACATACTGATGTCGAAATGATCTCCCAACCCCAGCTCTGACATCAGATTTTTTTGACAGTGAAGAGGCACAAGTCGTGACTTATCATTGAGCAACGCGCTTCCACACGCCCAAAACTTTGTCAACCAATAAAGCCGTCGCGGCTCCTTGTCAGATGTGCGAATTCAACTTGACGGAGCCTCTTGATGCAACTCCCGCAGGCCAACTGACTGTAATGTCTTTTTGGTTCATAGGCAACAAGGTCAAAAATGTCGTTTTGCCCAATGAAAGCGTCTGGCTGGAATCAATTGCTACGTTGACCACAAGCTAATAGGATGTGGAAATGTTACCTTGAACATGTCTGCTCTTGGAGAAGAAAGTGCGCACCACAATCTTGTCTTGTCAGATTTCCACGGCTAAGGTTTCCGACACGCACTTCAAACTCCCCGCTAATGAGTGGAAAATCATTACCAGCTCCTGCACGACATTTTTTTTTTTTTGGTCCGTGTGTGCACGCCTGCCTTAGGTTTCACCGGCTTGTCTTTCTTCCAAATGTTAGCAAATCTTTTTCACCTCCAGCACAAACAAACACTCAAGTATCGCCTATTACAGCGGGTATCAAAGGCAGCATTTGTTTGCAATAAAACGCTGGCTTGAAATGGCTCCAGCGCAGATTTTTGTGCTGCAGTGCTGGGCCAACATTTTTTCATGCAACGGAAAGGTGGTGGAGGGGGGGGGGGGCGAGGTATGGGAGATACGACTGGAAGAAAGTGTAAAAGAATAACCAGGCAGATAAGAATTGTTTCGACTGATATTGTTTAAATACTAATACGCTTAAAGTTGATGCTATGTTAGCTATATGCTAAGTTATACAACCTGGGTAAAAAAAGCCCTGAGGCTGAATTGCTGCGGAGGAACTTAACACATCGTTCCCAGGACCACTTAACAAATCTGTAACTTTCTCACTTCGACTTTTTCAAGTCTTATGAAACTATGACGGGTAAAGAAATGGGCCTCATTTCTTTATTGCCGAAATTTACATTATATCAGTAAATGGGCCAAAAAAAAGGCACTCAATGGATTAAAATTTGATGGCAATCTGAGTTGAGAAAAAACACAATAGCTGGTTCATAGATTTTGTTACATCCTGGTCTGTAACTGGGTACAATTTTCATGAGAATATATTAAATGCTAACTTGTTAACAGTTGGTAAGCTATCCTCAACTAAGATGGACACCCGGAATATTGTCTTCCATCATTTAGTATGATTTTGATTGCGCCTTTGTTCTTGCTGCTGTCATTCATGTTGACCCCCCCCCCCCCCCTCCGCCCCCCCTGTATTTAAGAGCGTATCGAATTTGGGACACGCTTCCCAGCCTCCGTAACAGATATGGACAATCGATAGGCACATTATAAGACTGTGTCACACTGACCCCCCCCCCCCCCCCCACACACACACACACACACATCTCCGCTGATACTGTGACAACGGGGCTCGCCTCGTCTCCCAAGAGCCAGCGGAGGAAGGAGAGATCACATTATCTCTGGGAGTGACATGAGCGCTTGTGTGACGTTGTCCTTTGAATATCGGGCCATGCTGTTATAATTTTTTTAAAACGTGATTTTTACATTGGGACATGGTTTAATCTCCCTCATAATCCAGAAGGGATTATTTTCACCCAAAAGTGGATGGGCGCTGGTTAGTTACCTGTCAAATGAGCTTTAAATCGGCAGTAGAGTCAATGGAGCCCATCTCGGCGATGTAGCAACATGTCTGTTGTGGCAGTCATGGCAAAAAAATAATGAGTGCAACCCCTGGGAGAATGTCTCCTTTGCTAGTTAGCTTAGCTTTCGGATGCTGCTGATAACGCCGATAAGGACTTGTTTTGCATTTTTCCTCTTTTGGTGACAGTGTGGAGAAGGATCCTGGTTAAAGTAAGTCATTTTAAGCTAAAAAGTAGAAACCATTGATAGCACACAGATCGCCCCCCCCCCCCCCCCCCCTGTTGTTATGCTCCAGAATGGGATTGATGTGTAAACGGCCATTTTGAGTCCTATCGACCTTGGACAAGCATCAGTCCCGATTCCATTTAGGGTCTAAAAATGCGAGTGTCATTCCCAGGTGGTGCTTGCAAGCGAGCGAGGTGGGAGGAATAGTTCACGGTGGATAAAAAATGAGCAGTGGGGTTTGTCCGGGTTCAAGATGCGCTGTGTCTGTTGGCAACCCGTTGGGCCAACATTGTTTGACGTTCTCGCCGGTGTGCCTTTTTGTGAGCATTTGAGGGCTTTATGGCTCGCTGTGACTCTGCCGCCAATCGCTTCCAGATGCCGCCGGTGTGGGAACCGGCGAGTGGAGCGAGAAGTGGGGTGGCGAGGGGAAGCGGGGAAGCGGGGGGACGGGGGGGGGGGGGGGGGGGGGGGTGAAGAAGCATAACCAGGTGTGACCCATTGCGATCTGGGATGTTCTCCATGGATATTCAGCCCATTATGCACGTGTGCGCTGAAGCAATAATGGGCCGCAACGTGTTTGCAGGCTGACACCAGACAGTCAGGACAACACATTTGGCGACTTTTTTTTCTTTTTCTTCTTCGAGGCCTGTGCACAGACGGTGCCAAGGCACGGATTTCATGGCTGGAGGTGCGTTGTTCAGCACATTTGCTACTGGCATGGGTCAAACCAACATATGGCAGCACTCTGAGCGCTGCTCCGATCACAACCAGCCAGCCCCACGATGGCCGAGGTTTTTTTTTTTGGGGGGGGGGGGGGGTTGTAAGCGAGAACGTTTAAAGTCCCAAAGCAGCAATGATAAATGTCCATGTTTCTCCCTGTAATTACCTTCAATCTGGTGTGTCCCCCCGCAAGCCGGCCCATCTTTTTATTTTTCAAGAGGCCGCGGAAGAAGCAGTTGAATGTAACTGTGAAGGAAAAACGTGCAAATGATAAATATCGTTCTGCCGGCTATTTGGAGGAAAGCCCAAGCCATTGTCTCGTATTCAGGAAAATGGTAACGATATGTATTTTAGGAGGTTTACATCACATAAATATAAAGAAATTAATTTGTGCCCAAAATTATTTAGACCATGGACCCATAAAATGTTTATTTGGTGTACTGGTATTTACTAGCTCTGAATGATAGCAGAAAGTGGCAGAAGGCTTCTTACGGGTGTGAAAAGATTTTTTTTGGTGGCTTTTCTGAAATTATCCAAGTGCCGAGAATTTTGGCTTCTATTACCCGACTTCTATTGTAAACCCTGAAAGTGGACCGATTATACTGCTCAAAAACGTCAGATTGAGCTACCAAACTGCAATACTTCAATTTTTGTTTTAGCTATCGTTTTGTTTTTGTTTTTTCATTGATGAATATTTATCTACTGGCTGATCATGGCACAAAAAATTGGTCATTTTTGGCATTTTTTGTTTTTGTAATCCCCTTTTGAGGGACAGCGGTTACGACAGTGGACAGCTTCTCATGTCATGCACTTTGAAATTATTCATTGCTGTTCGAAAGGCTCCAAACCGATCTCATTTTTTAACGTTGTGGTTGAATGCTGCCGATTTGTTAAGTGGTGTATGGGACCGTGGATTTTACAGGTCAAATTGCATAAAAATCACTTAATAATACATTTTAAAAAAAGAGTGCTGGATGGGAAACACAGCACACGTGATTCAAGATTTGAATAAAAAGTGAGAGCTTGTGTCAAACCAAAATCACATTTGTCGACTGGAGCCGAATTTAATCAGAACTGCAATTTATGTGATCATAACACTCGCAACCCTCCAGGCCCCCGCACCCTCCTTCCCTACATGTCTGTATTTGACTTTGTGGGGGGTACACTTCCCCTTAACCTCCTCAAGCGGGCCACCATCTCCAATTCCCCCCTGGAGATGAATTCCGCGTAGACGGGGGACTCGCCCGTGTGACCGATAAGAGCGCAGCAAGGTTCCCGCAAAGAGGGTCAAACCCAAACTATAGTAAAAATAATCACCAATAAAAAATATATATATTAAAAAAAATCACAAATAGCAGAAAAATATCATCCCTGCTTTGCGCCCCTAAAGTTCTCCACGGCGGCGCAAGGCTATTACCCTGATAGAAACTCTCCTCGCCGCTCGGCCCAGAGTGCTAGCCGCATCTCAAGCTAATTTCACGACGATCCCGAATTATTCTCTTATCTCGGGCTTTAAAGGTTGTAAGGTTGATTAACAAGGCTCCCCGTCCTGTTTATCAGTTTTCGGGCGCGGGCACGGAAAATAGCCGGCGATAAGTGCACAGGCCATTAAACATTCTATTTCCCCTCATATTTGTCGGCATCCATCTGCTTAACTGATCTGCCTTCGCTTTAATTAAAAGGGATTCCCGTCTTGTCGGGGTCATTATGCAGCGGCGGATGCCGGCGGAGGAGTTTGTGATGAGTTCAGCGTTCCCTCTGTCCCAGGGTTGCCAAAGGGCTTTTTTCATTTCTGACGCCCGGCCTTCTCGCTCGCTTAACCCCTTCGCGATTGGCTCACGCTAGCGCGTCCGCGTTGAAGCCGAGGTAAAGCGCCACGAAACCGACCTGGACTTAGGGTTGCAGCGCAATACTGTCGAGGTCTGTTCAATAAAATCAAATTGAAGGTTGAATGAAAGACTCCTTTCGGAAATATCCCTCTTACAAAGACATAATTATTCGCTGATGTTGGTTCTAATTCAACATTAGCCTACTTGTGGTTTTGTCTACATTTTTAAGATTGCCATCATTACGGGGTGGCTGATGGTCGGTTACACACTAATGGAAGGTATTTGTTTCCACTTCTTGTCACATGAATGACGTTTGAAGAACAGTAGATCAACTGCAAGGTTATTATAGTTGATTATTGACATTTCACATTTACAAAATGAACCGATCAAAGTGATAATGTGCTTTTTTCTACTTTTTATACGCATTTCATGCATATTTTGGAGGTTTTCATTTTTCTATTGTCTGTATATTTTTTTTATCTTGCGCACAACAGGTACCCCGTTAAAAATAAAACTAATACTAAAACTAATGGAAAACCAACACATTTTAAATAAATAAATACATACATACATACAGTACATAAAATGAATAATAAAACTAACAAACCCGCTCTAAAAACAAATTAAACTGAATTTGAAAAGGTGAAATGAAATAAAAATATGAAAACAAATCTAAAATGGAAAAAAAATGGGAAATGAAATAAAATAAATGAGCGTTGAAAAAAAACTAAATTTACAAAAGTTGAACTGTAAATATAACTTTGTTTTTGTCAAATAATGTATTACTTTCTGGGTTTTAATTTTTTTTAATTTGTCTGTTTTCATCTGTTTTTAAAATAAATCTTGCACAAAAAATAAGCCATACAAAAGAAATAATAATACTAAAACTGAAAAAGTAAACGGAAACCTTTTTTCAAAAAAGAAACCCTAACAAAAATAATGAAAATTAATTGTATTTGAAAATGAAAAGCCAAAATGGAGAATCCCAAACTATTATAACCCTCATCAGTGCAGTCCGACTAGTACCAGACTGAAACAAAACCAAGGCAAGGTGCAACATCCGACATAATTTTTGACAGGGGTGGCAACGGGGGCCTCCGAACGCTGTGGAATCTTCTGTCGCGCATTTCTCATTCGTGTCTTACTGGAAAACGTTTTCCTGATCACTGGGGTGCGCCTCGGCCATCTCCTCCAACAGGCGTGAAGAGCTTGCGGGCCTCCTAATGGTTTCATTTGGCCGACACTAGTTGGATCGATGCGGCTGTTTACAGTTTCTCCCTCTCGTCATCCCTTTTTGTCTTTTTTTTCTAATTTAGTGTTCCCAAACCATGGACAGGGGTGTGAGTGTGGCGTGCTGTGCTTGCATCTTCGCCCTCCTCCCCGCTCTCCATCACAGTCCATTGATGTTTCATTCACCCACCCAACTGCCCCCTCCTACTCCTCTTTTACCCCTCTTCTTTCTTTTGTCTTTCTTGATTTTTTTTTTTTTTTTGCCTCGGAAGGAGAGCTGCAAGCAAGCCTCCACACTTCTGGACAAGACTAATGGCTCGTCAATAGTATTAGCCAGCATTGCAGATCTCAGTGGTGTAGAACTAAATCAATGACGCATAGGCAAAAAAAAAGAAAAAAAAAGAGTGATTCGGGGCATATTGGGCAAGAGAAAATTATTTTAAAGTTTACTTCTCAGGTGGAAAATCATGTGCCTCCGTTCGGTTTTGGATCACACTGAGATGTTTGGATGAAAGCGGCGACGGTTGACTGTGTTCCTGGGTGCGTCTTCTCAATTCTCGTCCTTTGTCATCTAATTTCAATCACTTGCAATCAGTTAGTCCTGGATGGGAATTGATTGCAACTCAATACTGTCACTGGATGCAATGGTGAGTGTGTGTGTGTGTGTGTGCGTGTGTGTGTATTTGCACTGAAACAAATGTCACCACGTTTGTAAATTGCTTTTAGTCACAATCTGCTACTAATTTAGGATTACATTGAGAATGTGACTTAAACACTTTATCTGTAGCAACAATGGTTTTAGATCCTTGTTTCCAGACAACACAAATTGTGTAAAAATAAAGCATTGATCACTTAAGATCATTACTGTCAATTGCTGTGGGTTTTAAATGTTCATGTTTTTCTAACGACGTTCTTTGAACTATCCGGAAGAGCGTACAATTGCATACAAGAAAAACGTTGGTAACAATTTAGTCTGTAATTTTATTATGAAACATTTCACCTTTATTTTGAAAGTGTTGTTCAGGATGTTGGGTGTTACAGAATCTTCGTAAGCTTTATACAGAAACCGAGAAGCACTTGTCTATACGCCATATTGAATTGAACTTCAATTACATTTTCCGCGATGAAATTTATCAGTAATTTAATTACGATTGTTGTTTTTGAATAGAGGATTAAAAATGACAATTGGCAAGCAATCGTAGCATCGGAACAATTTATGAGTTGATGTGAATATTTTGCCTTCAGACGACGGTCAATCTGTCAAATGGGGATAGTAAAAACTTGCTTCACTAATAAATTTTATGACAAAAAGGTGCCTGTTTATTAAACATAATGTGGCAACAAAAGATTGCGAACTCTTTCCAGTTTTAATTGAAGCCATCCTCCGCTCTTTGCTTCCTCCTAGACGACCACCCTGTCAATTTGCAAACACCAGCAGCGACGTTGCCTCACACAGTTTAGCCTTTTATTAACTCGTTTAATCTAATCGTCCACTAATTGGTCAAGATAGCCCATTCCCTGAAGACTTTTATCTTTAGGTAATTAAAAAGCCCTGGAAAACCTGCTGAAATATCACACTTTGATTGACACTTTCAAATGTGTGTGTGTGTATACAGGTTGTGCAGCTGTCGAACAAAAAGCCAAATGAGCTGCAGTGACAAAATGCCAGTGACTGATAAATCTTTAATATAAAAATTGTACAAGAATTCTGATACAAATTACAAGAGGTATTTGGACAAAATATGAATAAAATTCCATTTACATCCCAAAACCCTTATGCATTTTATGCAAAAAAAAAAAACACTAAACAAAAACAAAATGGACAGGTATGATACAGAAATGAAGAAAAAAAAACATTTTGGGGAGGAATGAATGAAGACCACTTCCCCCTGCCCCCCCCCCCCTTTCTGCAAAAGGAAAAACACCATTTTAGGTAACGTTTGCGGTTTTGAAAATCACCATTTTCTTCCCCGGCAAAGCCCGCGTAATACATCCCGCTTTGCGTTGCCGCGTCTCTGTGACTCTTCAAGACTTATATGCAGGTCCTCAAGTGTCCTACCTAAAAACGCTAACGTATGATTGGCACAAAACATCAGCAATATGAATTTACAACATTTTTAAATTTTATTGATTTATTTTTTAAGACTGTTGACATTTCACAGGTTCCAGTTCAAATTAAGACGGGCACAAAAGGAAAAAAAGTGAAGTATCTGCACAGACCGACTTGGCGTGTTAAATCCGTGACGCCCCCCCCCCCCCCCCTCACCCCCTGGCGTGAGCTACATGAACACTCACTCAGTGACGTGAAAAACAGTGATGAACAGTCCTCCGTTCCATTGTGTGGAATTTACCGACTAAATGATAAGAACTGAAGGGAAAGGATTCGTGATAGAAGCGGCAGTATGGTCGCGGTAGATGATGTCCAGTTCGGTTCAGTTCACACTGGTACAGATTGTACGAATACTATACGCTGAAACCTCGATTCAACGGGCAGAACATGTTTTTTCGAGAGCAACTGACTTGTGGTAGACTAGAGCAGGCTAAAATGCATCTCGGAAGGTTCATTTTACAACGGAAGGATTCGGTTCAGTGGGATTTTATTTGGAAGGGCAATACTGTAAGAGCAGTTTGAAATAGTGTTTGTGTTTTGATATAATTAACTTGTGGTATACCTGTGGATTAAGAATGATGAATATAGGCTAATATAAACATTTTGGGGGTGTGTCAATTACTCGCAGTGTTGACTTCCTATGAAACAAATGGGTAGGAGGTGTTGTAAATACTGTACATATATCAGCACGTAACACTGCATATTTGGTCCTTCCGTGTGTAGCACCAAGTCAAGTAAGACCAAAAAAAAAAAGGCTTATATAGTAGCGTATGGCATTGCTCAGACACTGTGAAAACCAAGGAGGAAGCATTTTTCAAATAAAAAGGAAAAAAAAAAAAATACTGGACTTAACACATCTCTACCCACCAATAAATACCCCGTTTCCCACGGCTACTTGGACCACTGGATGCAATTGTACCATTAAACAGTTGTGTAAGTGTTTTTTTTTCTTCTTTTTTAACTTTTTTCTTTTTCACAGATTTGCAATCGATGTCACAGCAAAATGATCTTTAAGACTCAAGTGCAACACATCAGTCGAATGGGGTTTTTAAGTACATTGATACCGAAAGAGCTTGAGTGGAGGGACTCTTTTGTTTCCGAATCATATAGTTGAGGACAATTTTCGTTTGACAATTTTACGCAATTAGCCCTCCTTTTTGTTTTTGTTGCCAAAGCAGGGCACACACATACTGACCTTTTACCGATTATTTATCGGATTTGCCATCCCAAGTGTTGAGCAGCTTGAACGTTTTGCAATAGTCATCACTCAACTGTCTTCCAAGCACTTCGGGGTGGAAAAATCACTCTGGTCACAACTCACACCACGGGATAATCACTCGGGATAATTGTTAAGAGACTTTGATCCGAATGGTGAAAGAATACGGTCATCACAATCATAAATGCATAAAAAAATACATTTTTAAAAACTAGATATACAGTGGACCCCCCACATACACGTACTTTGACACCTGTAGATTCACCCCAAAAAAGTAATAATAATAATAATAATAAAATGATTTTTTTTTTGGATTTTAGGAAGGCTGTCTTTTTTCCCCATTTTGATCCTGTTGCATGGCAAAAAGAATATTGAATGTTTATCAGCATTTATTTGAATATTATTTTGGGTTTAAAAAAAAACCATTTTAATATTTGTGTTTGTGCATTTTTTTACAAACATAAAAGTGGGGTTTGGCTCTTTGCAAAACATATTGACCAAAAATCTTGCAAATTTTTTTTATATTAAAAAAAAATCTGTAAATAGGTCAATGCCAGTAAACAGGGGTCCACTGTGATCCATTTATTTTGTATGTGTGTACCCCGCCAAAGTATTGGGAGACGATTGTAAGGGAATTATCTTTTTTTTCCCCATATTTGGCTACGTGCAGGGAAAAAAACAGATGTGTGTATATTAAAATTTACCGTCAAAACACACATCTCTTCACTCACCATTGCAAAAAAAAAAAAGTCCTCTGTTCTAGTAATATTACACATCCCCTCGTATAGATGCAAAGTGCAAAAAACGGAATCGTATACTAATAAAGCTCATATAAACATGAAGGGGGCAGGGGAGAAATCAATAGAAAACACAGAATAATATCAGTGTAGGAGCCTCAGAGAGCATGCCGGCCATATCTAACAAAGTAATTCACATGATATTGTTTTTTTTTCTTTCTTTCTTTGTTTTTTTTCCTCTCTGCCCCCAACCCCCCACCTTCACTCCCTTCCCCCTCGTATTGTTAAAATGACTCAAGATAGTTAAGATGCTACCTCTTTCTTGCTTATAGCTGGAAGTATTGTACTGGACTGTAACAGAAAACCATAAGCAAGAGAAGCAAAAAAAAAAAAAAAGAAAAGAAAAGAAAAGGAAAAAGAGAAACAAACGACCATCATCACAAGTCTTTTACATCAAAAAGCCTCTCTGGGGCAATATTTACAAATGAAGCTGTCATGCTTTTTTTTCTCAGTTTTAAGGAGGGGCGGGGGGGTAGTCATTTAAAAGCTATCATTACACAAATACATGTTGGTTTTTTTTCCTCGATACTATCTCGTCTGCAGGCAAGGTCACAAATAAGAAGTTTGATAGAGTCTTTGGAGATAAAACTGGGGGAAGAAGTTCATGAAACTCCAAATGAAGAAAACAAAGAGGTTTTTTTTTCCATAAAGCATAAAGTCCTCGCTCGAGTCATTCCGAAAGGAGGAAGAGTCAAGTATTAGGGACACAGGCGGTGGCGAGGACTCAGATGAGGACTCGGAGGAGGTTCAGCCTATGAGTGTGGCAAAGGGCATGTTCTTGTGCAGGTTGGGGTTCTGCGAGTGTCTGTTGCGGCTGCGCACGGAGCTGAACACCATGTTGCAGCCGGCCACTTTGCACTTGTGCATCTCGCGCAGGTGCACCGTCTTGTAGTGCACGCGCAACGTCCCCTTGTTGCTGTACATTTTCTGGCAAATGCTGCACACGATCCCGCCGCCGCCGCCGTTCTCTGACGAGAGGCGGAACGGCGATTCCGAGCGCGCCAGTCGGCTTTTATCTCCGCTTTGGCCATCGCAGTCCTCCCCTTCGCTGTTGCCCTCCTCGTCGTCCTCCTCGTCCACCTCCAGGTCGTCCAATAGGATGCCTTCGTCGCTGCCCTCGTCCGAATCGTGCGAGGAGTGGATGCTGCCATTGGACTGGACGATGGACGTGGTGCTCAGGTCCAGGACCACGTAGTCGTCCGGCCCGCCTCGTGGGAAGCCGCGATGATGATGATGATGGTGATGGTGATGGTGGTTGTTCTTCAGGTCTTGGTGGACAGGGTGATGGGGGTACTCGTTTCCCGTGGGGCAATGCTCGCGACGCATCAAGTCGGCGGTGGGCCCAAGGCCCCGGAAAGCCATCCCACCCATCGGGTCCAAAGCCATGTGGTGGTGGTGCCCGGCATAAAATTTGGCCAGTAACTCGGCTCCGAAGTCCTTGGGCAGTGGCGTGAGTTGGGGGTCCAGGACAATGTCGTCCAGCTCTTTGGTCAGCAGTTTGCGGTGCAGATTAATGTTGGAGCTGTGCCTAGCAACAAAAGAACAAAAACACAGTGGAGTGAGTACCAAACGTTCTTATTTGGCCATGCAGTTAAATTCCTCAAACAGCCTCCACTCAAATAGATACCATACCCCTTCACATTATATATATATATATATATATATATATATATATATATATTCATTCATTCATTCATCTTCCGAGCCGCTTGATCCTCACTAGGGTCGCGGGGGTTGCTGGAGCCTATCCCAGCTGTCTGCGGGCAGTAGGCGGGGGACACCCTGAATCGGTTGCCAGCCAATCGCAGGGCACACAGAAACAAACAACCATTCGTGTTCAATCAGCCTGCCACGCATGTTTTTGGAATGTGGGAGGAAATCGGAGCACCCGGAGAAAACCCACGCAAACCCGGGGAGAACATGCAAACTCCACACAGGGAGGCCGGAGCTGGAATCGAACCCGGCACATCTGCACTGTGAAGCCAGCGTGCTAACCACTGGGCTACCGGGCCGCCTTATATATATATATATATATATATATATATATATATATATAATTTTTTACCGTACTAAAACAAAGTGTAATTGCACATCTGCTACAGTAGGTGGCAGTGGCAGTCGTTATTTATTTATTTATTTTGAGCGAATTTTTTTTCTTGTTCCAAGGGAGGAGGGGGGGTGTAACAGAAAGAAATTGACAAGCAGTGCCTTAAGCTATATTTCACTGAGCAGTGAGGGTTGGCAAGTGTCTGTGTACGACCCGAATGTTGATCCTTACTTCACTCAAGGTCGCGAAGACGCACGGCAAATGTTTCAACGGTTGCAAACAGCTTTTCCTGTCGCTGGGAAGTTTTGAACGTATGCATCTTAATTTATGTAGCGCTTTCACAACAGTTGCAGCTGTAACAAAGTGCTTTCCGGAACATTTAGCACAAAAATAACAAGACAACGGAACACATAACATAAAACAGATATTACGTGTCTGTATATATATATATATATTGTTAAACTAACTAAATAAATAAAGCTTTGCCACAGCCAAAGTTGCCTTATTTGCTGCATTTCAGTACATGGAATACCTTGACATTAATATCTGTTATTAAATATAAAATATTGTATTCCGTGTGAAATGTTATTTCCATTAGATATCATCTTTGTCTAGTCATGCAGAACATAATCCAAATAGTTGCCTGCTACTATGTGACTGTATAAGGATGAACGCAGCTCTTCTCAGCCGGGCGCAAACAGACAGACACAGAGGGAGCAAGAGCAAGAGAGCATCCTGCGAGTGTTTACTGCTGTCAACATGTCTGCACTGCGCGCGGCCCTCAAATCCAATAGACTGTGACTCAATTAAATCGTCGGGGCATATTGAATGGGAGTTTATCAATTGATTCAAGCCGTGGTAATGTGATAATCAAGGCGGAGAAAGGATAGCGCGTTAGCACCGGGTCCTGGCAGCATGTATTCATGTCACTCTGGCTCCAAGTGAAACATTTGAGATTTTTTGGGGTCTTTTTTGTTTGTTTGTTTGTTTGTTTTGTTATATATATAACGTATATACGTATACGTGGTCAATATGATGAACGAAATTCCCATGCGGGTGGCATGATGGGATTACTCATCTTCCCCCCCAGTAAAAGCATACAAAAAGCCATGCTAAGGGGTGCAAAATGCTATTTTTTTGCACTTTGCCTTTGCAGTTAGCCAGGCTACATGAGGTGGGGGAAACACACACTTGTCACAATACAAAACTACAGCAGACAGAAAGCCCAAGGCCCACCATAATTACAACACCTTTACAGGTTAGGGAGTTCCATGCAGGGAAATGAAAAAAAAAATCAAAGCAAAAATCCTTATCAAAAATAAATAAAAACAAGATGGGCACATACTGTATGGAGTCACAATGGATAAGTCGAGCTTACCAGCAGTGGCAGGGTTGGTGCAGTCAAAAAGGGTCCCTTTCCTTTAATTATTTACTTCCCTATCCGACATTGTCCTGCAAGAGGGTAGAAATACATTCAATTGAGGGACCCTTTTCCGTCAATCGGGCAAGAGCGAGCCCGTCCACTCGAGCATCGTCAGCATCAAGGAAGAAAGTGGGGCAGGGTGGGGTGCGACCAATCGACTGGAGCGCAGACTGTTATGTGGGACAATATGGCGCTTCCATGCAGCGGATCAAAGATAGGGCATAAATCCCGCCGTTGGATCGGAAGCCAAAATGAGGCGCCGGGAATTTTCAAAGTACTGTTTGTGTGGCTGCTTGGCAGTCGGCCAGTTAAGTTGGGGCTTCTTTTTAACGAAGTGGGACACCAGAATGGATCCTGCTTCTCTGTCCAAATAGCCCCCATCTTCAGGCTTTTTTTTCCAAAAGCCTGAAGATGGCGATGCTGTCGGTGATGCTCGGGTAGGCGGGCCCAATTGTTGGTTTTAAAATACAACAACACCTTCACTGCTAATAAGCTCTAAGTGAGTCTGCAGTAACCCCCTTCACAATTGTCATGACTGTATTGTTATGTTGAAAGGAAATCACAAAAATGATGTCAACATTAGGGCCACACAGGAAAATTGTATTTATTTATTTCTTTCTTAAAAAAGCCATTTTTCCTCACAGGAATTAAACTTTAATCTTGAAATTTTCCAGACGAAAAACAGTTTGAAAAACATGCCCTATTTTATCAATGAACTGAAAAAAATTGTTGAATAACATAGGAGCCTATACATCTTAAAAAATGTAACTTGGATTCTGATGATTTAATTTCATGCAACCACTCCACAAAATAAAATGGAGTAAATTCAACTGTGTGTGTGTTTGTGTGTGTGTGTGTGCCACATTTTTTAAGCCCCCACTTTATGAAAAAATACTTCCTCCAAGCATATATATTTAATAAATGATTATTAACGTGTAAAGTATAGATGCACAGATTCTTTTTCTTAAGAAATGAAACAAATAGAAACTTTTTTTTAAATGGACAATACAACGTTTTGATAAAAATAACAAAAGCTGATTTATTTTCTGAATAAAAAAAATGTCAAATTAGTTTTTCCAGATGAAAAGTACAATTTAGGAGTGGGGGGTCGAATAATCAAAATAAGAAAAGAATAAAAACACTTTCTTCAAACAATGACAGCTTGATTCTCGTAATTCTTTTTTTTTCCAAATGTGGCCCTCATATTAAATACAAATGGATTACTCATAATTAAACCCTAAGCGCATGCAGAGCTACAGTGAAATGTTCTAATCACTGAAAAAGAATATGACTTCATTCTTATCAATGATGAAAATAACAAAACACATTTTAAAAAATCTGAATACATGTGCACGCCAATCGCCTCATTTATCAAATTTTGACTTTCTGCCCACATGTCCCACCCCCTTCCTAGCTCTGATGAATTCGCCTCTCTCTATTTATTTATTTAATGTATTTATTTTGGGGATTATGCAGAGGAGGAGGACAACGAAGAAAAGCGGAACATTATCACCTCTCCCGCCCCGACATTAATCATCGTTCAGACTCGTCGTGATTGTACGCGAGTCCGACACCAGCTGCTCTTTGCCTTTGCTGTCATTCGGGCTTCATTACGAGATTTTCGGTGCAGGTGGGAGGACGTGGATATTATTGATATTTATAGTCTCCCTCCGCTGCTTTTCACTGCCGTTATCATTAACTGTTAACGGTTGACGCCAACTCCTTTGGTACGTTCGCTTCGATCTTCACGATATACATGAAAAATTTGCATTCAATGGTGACTATTTTAACCCTTTCGTGCACCCTGTAACTTGATCACATGGTAAGCCGCCCACTGTATTAACCGCGCAACCCCCCCCACAGGGTTAAAATGAGGATGTGCATCTTTCCAACGATAGACGAGTCATGTCTCGACACGATTCAAGGATGGTAAATTGGAAACATGCCATTCGGTTTGATTCAGTGGAATTATCAATTTCAGTTGAGAAGGCATGGCTCAGTTTGAGAGGGAATGATGCATTCTTCATGTTGTCATTTGACAGGATGAGCGTGAACTCGTATATAAAATGGGGCATTTCTGTTTGTGTGTGTGTGTGTGTGTGTGTGTAAAAAAAGAAAAAAAAATATATATATTTATTTTTCTATATACATACATATATATAATATATAATATATATATATAATATATTATATATATATGTATATTATATATATATATATATATATATATATATATATATATATATATATATATATATATATATATATATATATATATATATATATTTTGGGGTGGTGACAAACACTAAAAATAATCATTTAATCTGTCGATTGTTTTGTTGGCAGATCAAATTTAAAATAAATAAATAAATGCAAATTTAATTTCCTTCCCTTTCATCAAATACTGGACGTCATTTAAACTCGACAATGGAGAAAACATGCAAACATTAATAGGTTACGATGAAGCTCCTGCTCCCCCCTACCCCCTCCCCTCCTCGCATCCCATGAGGGGACTTGCAGGGGCTGGGGAGGATGAGGGGGAGAAGAACGGGGTGTATTCTCCAACATAATTAACCTTGACTCTCTCTCCATTCGTGCCAGCCCTGCCGCAACGAGGGACTACCCCGCGCGGCGCTGAAAGAACAGGTTCAAGTACCTCAGTACCGAAGGCTAAAAATACGCTAAATTAAAATGAGATGAATAACTGGTGTCTCCATTAACGGGTCCAATAATGATGGCGCTTTGCTTCACTTAATCACGCGGCGTCCTCTTTCAACTCCCCTGCGGTAAATAAGCCATCTTTTTGCACTCAGTGGAGAGGGTAAGAGAAGAGGGGGTGGGGGGAACGCCCTCCTCTTCATAACTTAATGCCTGCATTTTTTTGTTGTTTGCATGAAAGCATTCATTTACATCGAAGAATGACTGCCTAAGCACGGTTCGGTTGTATTTAACTTTGAAGTTCAATACCGGTTTGTATTTAATCTTGAGGGTTATGTTTGACAAAAATACAGCATGAATATACATTTTTAGATACTTTTCACCCTTTTCACGTGACTGGCAGACTTTTTGGTTACTGTCAATTATCATGGCAGCGATTAGGATGTGAAAGTCACGTTTTCTTTCTATTGTTTTCTCCTGTAATATTACAAACAAGTATTTGGGTAAGCAAAAAAACCCCATAATAATCGGGTGTTTATAAAAAAATAAAATTGGGTGGAAAATATGAGGTCTTCAAGAAAAAAAAGTCTGAATGATATTCTACAAAACATTTTGGGTGAATTTCAGAATTTTCACACATCAGACACAGCAATATTGCACCATTTTTAATGAAAACTTTGATCTCATAATCCATTCACCTTTTCCTCAAACGAATATGAATTTAATCTTCTAACACTCCAATGTTTCATTCATTCATTCATTCATTCATTCATTCATTCATTCATTCATTCATTCATTCATTCATTCATTCATTCATTCGTTCATTCATTCATTTATTTATTCTGCCACAGCGATATTTCTTACAAAAAGTGGTCAATCATTATAGTGGCACTGAACAAGATTTAAAAATAAAAACAATGAGCAAGTTCTGTAAAATTATTCTCATAACATCAGATACGTTTGAATAACTTTGTTTGCAAATGAACATCACTTTACACATTTATATCATCCAATAAAAATTTCCAAAAAAAAGAATTTACAAAATATATATCCATCCATCCATTTTCTGGACCGCTTAATCCTCACTAGGGTCGCGGGGGGTGCTGGAGCCTATCCCAGCCGTCTTCGGGCAGTAGGCGGGGGACACCCTGGATCAGTTGCCAGCCAATCGCAGGGCACACAGAGACGAACAACCATCCACGCTCACATTCACACCTAGGGACAATTTAGAGCGTCCAATCAGCCTATTTCCCCTCCCACCTGCCACCAGTAATTTTATCCCTTTGAATTTGCACTTGACTCTCACAATATTCATGTCGACATTTACAAATATCTTCTGATATCAGACTTCAACTGGGAAATTGTTAAACATGCCCAGAAAGTGCCGCAGTTTTGGTTAGCAGCAGGTAAAAAGGTTTAAGAGTGTGTTCATACGTGAACAATTGTCAGTGAATTGAAAACAGTTCCAGTTGCGCAGTTTCTTACATTGGACGGCGTCTAGTCGGGGGAGAGGTTTCATTTCTTCCAAATGGATTACAAATTATGTACGTACCGCAATTTGAAAAAGATGGCACATGTCATCGCTGTGAAAATAACGCAGGAATGATCTCGGTTCCACTTTCATTCGCACGAGAACGTTTAACGATGCAGCCCAGCATTTCTTTCAGAAGGCGCATTTCAAACAGCAGCGTACACGCCGAGCATAACTCGCAGGCCGCTGGACCTTTTTATATTAATTGCCGAGACGGAACAGCAGACGCGAGTGCCAATTAGCTGTTATTGGCTGTAAATAAAATTAGCGGCGAGAAGAATGGAACTTGATTTATCTCCGTTATGAGTCATAACGGGGGTATTGTTATGTCAACATTCGCTAATCTCTTCCGACTTAAATGGGTTTTAGGAAAACGAGCGCGTCGCATTGCCGTTTTATCGCCGCCGTTACATGCAAAGGTGCATTATGTCATTAGCGTCGGTATCGAGCGATGGAGAAGACGAGATGGCGGCACATTTCCTCGTCTTGTAACGCTCTTTGGAAAATGTTTGATGTGTTCTCAGGGATTTATTATTATATTATTATGCCGTTTTTTAAAAAAATCGTTTGTTGTTTTTGGAAACTGTAAAAATATGATGACGTTACAGCTATGCTAGTAGGCTAATGACATCAAAACCAAAGCACTCAGTTCGCACTTTTACTTACTTTTTAAAAAATGGTTTTAAATTGACGACCCAAGAAGTGTTTTCCGACAAACGTTGACTTTGATTTACAACTGAGTTCCTGCTGAGAAACAAATCCGTCACACGTTGAGGACCATGCACAATAGTAATCGATCCGATTTTCGCACTGTTCGCAAATTCAAGCAACGTTTGACTACTCAAAATAATCGTAACTTCCATGTTCTTTCTGAATCGCAAAATTGCAATGTACTGAAAGACGAGGTTTTTAATGCTATATTGGTCAGCCGTTACTTTTTATGTGAGATGATTCTCAAATGATACTAAACCCCTCCGTTTAAAATATTAGCATGGTGCACCATTTTAAAAGAGGGTGTCAATTGTGTTGCCTTTTTTTTTCTTTGCTATTCGTGAATAGGAGAGTACACTTGAAACATTTTTTTCACCCCCATCCTATTACAAATCCCAACGTCTGGTTATCACCTCTTGTATCAATTCTTTGTACATAAACAAACAATAGCTTTCTGTTGTCATATGACGCGTGATGTCAGCATAACACCAAAAGGTCAGTACCTTTTTTTTTTCACCCCCGAAAGATACTGGTTTGTATTCCTTTCACGGGTGTGCACTCGCCTGAGGCAACAGCGATGCGCTGCACCTGCCACATGCGATATGCCCCCCCCCACCCCCCGCGCTGCTACCGTGGACCTACTGTATATTCCGCACCAGAGTGGTGGGGGCAGCGGCGGGGATGGGGGGTGGGGGGGGATCGTCTGCGTGTTAACAAGCCCGGGTCTCGGCTCACCTTCCGTGCTAATAAATGCAGCGGTTTGACTAACAGCTGTCAATGCTAATGCATGCACCTTCACCTCTGCGTGACAAGGCAGGCGGGGAGGGGCCAGGTAAACAAAACTGCAGCTGGAGGGCTTGACAGTCGCGGAGCTTTACCGTGTATGTGTGCGTGTGTGTGTGTGCGTGCGTGTGTGGTGGGGGCGGGGGTTCATGTTGACACCTGCCACTTCTGAACTTGACGGGAAGAAGACGTCATGGAATTTGAGTTTATTTATTTATTTTTACACGTTCTACAAACTCGCGGCTACCAGGTGAAATGCTATGCAGGTTGAATTGAATGCCCTTTTGAAATTTACGGATTTAGTGTCGACGCCGTTTTCGGCGTAAACGGCACAGGCGGTGAACGGCAGGGTGCGGTTTACCGAACTCATGCCGACAGGGGTCGTATCATAACTGGGACACAGGCTGGACTTGATTTCCGGACTGTGCGGCAGTGAAAGCTATGCCGCTCTCAGACTGTTTTATACCTCTCGTGGAGCGCTAAATATTTCACCCTCGGAGGAAAACATGAGAAGCTGTCCACTGTAGCGACCGCTGTCCCTGAAAGGGTTAACACCCGCCAATTCATTTTACTGCAATATTGTAATGAAAACCAAATCCCTGCCATGGATTGTTTTATACGACCCAATGACGTCTTAATCCGACTTTCCGGTTTTCGAATCCAAAGCTACTGGTTTCTTTGCTAACATTGAACAGGTGGTTTAGTGCCCGATCTTCTGTTATGACCGATGCAGCTTTTTTGCGTGATAACGACCGTGTCAAATATCAAAGCCGTGATTGTTAGAGTTATCATCAAGCACTAACCTGTCTCGACTCCGTCGGGAAGGGAACGCAGCGTTGCAACCAGCCACAGTGCACACATGCATCTCTTTGAGGTGCACGTTCTTGTAGTGCAGTTTCATGCTGTAGGAGCTTTTGAAGCTCTTCTTGCACACGTAGCAGATCTTGGGGTCCGGACTAGAACACGGGTCTCCGTCCGGCGACTGGGAAGTGGGGAACTTGGGCGGGCTGGCGCCGTAGCCCATCGAGGAGATGAAACTCCCGTGCAAGGCGGCCATGCTGGCGGCTGCGGCTGCGGCCGCCGCCATTCCGCCGTTGTAGAGGCCGTACTGGCTCATGCAGAACATGTCGTAAGTGGGGTCGATGAGCTCTTCCTTGACCTTGATCGAATCCTGGTGAGGGGATGGCGAGAGCTGACCCTTGCCTTCCATTTCTTTCCTCAAATGACCTTCTTCGTGGCCATCGTCGCGGTGGTCTTTGTCACTTTTGGAGTGTTTCTGCTGCTCCTCCACATCCATCAACTCGTCCCGGTAATACATCTTTGAGTCCGAGGTTTCCGACTCGTTCTCAAAGTCTCTTTCGTGGTCTTGGTCCTCAGAAGTGTAGCTGTCCATACAACGTAGGTCGCTTGAGCCTTGGAGCTCGCCCCTGCCGTCACTGCCGGCTCCCTCCCGGCATTCGTCTTCACTTTGTCTCATCACGCCACGCAGAGTTATGCCGGGGCTCATCTCGTCTTGGGAAGGGGATTGCTGCCCGCTCCCGCCGCTGTGGTTCGCTGTGCCGCCGCCGCTGCTGCTGTTGTTGTTGCTGTGGTAGTTTCCGTTCATTTTGACGTGTGTGTTGTAAAGGAGCGGCGTGGAGTGGTGGTGGTTGTGGTTCATGTGATCGTCGTCATCCTCGTCTTTGTCCTCGTAGACATCCGCCACATCGATCACTTCCTTCTCGATCTTCACGGGCATGCTGGATTTACGAGGCTTTTTCTTGGGCATGGGGTCAGCGGGGCCCGTCGCCGCCTCCTGATTGCCACTAGACGCGTTCACGCTATGAGACGTGGCTCCCATCTCGGACATGTGAGCGTTATTGTGTGAAGCCACGGCCGCAGCCAGCATCTGCTGTTGCTGGTCCATCAGCGTGGTGCTGTTGGTGGTGGTGGGCAAAATGGGGCTTGTTTGCAGTGAAACCGGCGGACTGACGAGGTCCGCCGAGGTCAGTAACGTACGATAGAACGGAGGCACCGGTTGTACCGGCTGCACGGATTTAAGAGAGGGAAATACCAGCGGGCTTTGCAGTGGGGACTGAAGCATGGGGTCTACCGGTGGAGTGGTGAAGCCCAGCGGTGGCCTGCCAGGACTGGTAAGGGTGAAGCCACCATTTTTGGTACTCGAGATGACTGGCGTACTCGAGTTGGAGTTGGCACGGATGAGGTCCTTGTCGCGGTTGTTGCGCAGCATGGGCATGTGCAGCCGCGGATTTGGGTTGGCGCTGTGACGGTTGCGGCTGCGCAGGGAGCTGAAGACCATATTGCAGCCCTCGATGGTGCAGCGGTGCTTGATCTTCAGGTGCACGGCGTTGTAGTGTATCTTCAGTGTGCCTTTGTCGTAGAAGGTCTTGCCGCAAGAGTTGCAGCACACTCGGCCTTTGCGCGGGGTGGAGGCCATGCGCCGCATGCGGTGCAACTTGGAGGAAAACGGAGAGTGGCTTATGCACTTGGACTGCTCCTCCTTGACAAAGTGGTGGTGACCCTGGTGGTCGCTCAGCGCGTTGGGCTGCTGAGACTGGTTCTGGGACTGCTGTTGACTCTGCTGCTGCTGCTGCTGCTGGCTCATCTGCTGTTGAGCCTGCTGGAGGGATGGAGATGGCGAGATGGGGGACGCCCTGTTGCTAGACTCCGTTTTAGGTTCAATGTTGCTGTTGCTGTTGTTCATGGCGCCGAGTGGGCCGCGGCTCGGACTCTGGCCGGTACGGAAGGGCGAGAGGGACACGTCCGACTCGCTTGTCTCCACCTGTTCCACTTGGTTGGGCAAGCTGGGCTCCCGGAGCCGGAGAGCGGATTGTTCCAGCGGCAGTCCGTTGGGCGGCAAGCCGAGCATGGGGGCGGACACGGGGTTGATATACTGGAAAGGTAGAAGGAAGGCTAAACTGTTGGGGATATTCTCAAAATGGTGAATGCTCGATGGGCTGCTATTTTCTAAATGCATAAGTAGTCCCGGGCTGCGTGTCCTGTTGTTGCTCTCAATGAACGTCCTAATCCCGGAGTCGGTCTTGGCGGAAGGAACGGTAACGGCCTGGCCTTCCTTCTCTTGAATGGCCATCAGCTCCACAATGGACTTGGTCTCCCCGAAGCGCAAGAACTGCTGCAGGGTGATGATCTCCTCTTCTCGGGACATGATGGTCCAGCGGTCCAGCACCTTGCCCGCAGCGTCCTACGCACCCCGCAAGAGACATGAGAGAGAAAAAGAACCGTTTTATTGATTGAGCTTAATAGTCGAGTCAAAGATAAGATGGGGGCAGAGGTTAGCAGTTGCTGTAAAGCCCAGCAATGGGAATCTAATTTAATAAAATCAATTTTTTTGCGGTAACTGCCCGGTGAAGAGAAGGGCTCCTTAGTTTATGACAGAGATCCGTTCCTTAGGCGGTGACACGACCTGGTTTTGTACACCATTAGTAGTAGGCGCTAAATGACATAAGTGCAGTAGGAAAGCCATAATGCCAGTCAACATTTGTCTGAAAAGTTCTTCTGCACCTCACGTCACGGTTTGTAACCTCAAAATGCCGTCATTCAGTCCTGTCCCAAACCGAGGACCCGAGTACGCAACATAGGAATGGTTTGAACGTCACGATGAAGGGACAGTCATCGCTGAACTCTTTTTGCGAAAGATTTAAACTCTTGTGTCCGACTCCCTCTATGCAACACCGTACCTTGGGATCATCACTACCCGTGTGAACCGGGGGAAGGGAGAGATGGTCTCAGGGAGTTGAGTGTGGCTTTGCTTGTAACACGGGACATAAATACCGAATGACAAATGTGCTTATGTTTGACATTTCCAATAGGCGCATTTATCTCCTGAAATGCTTGGGAAGGGCTTGAATTTCTCCAGTGGGACTTGGATAATATTCCAAATTGTAAATCGCGTCCCTCGTTGGGAGAGATCAAGCGTTCTCATTGTCAAACATCAGGATCTTGCACAGGTCTTGGAAAAGAATGCCGGCCATCTGTGCTCTCTTCTCTTAAAAGTTGAAAACAATTATCAACTAATTCCTGGCGAACACAAATAGTGCACCAAAAAAAAGCTTCCTCTCGGAAACAGACACGAGTGACACAGGGGGAATAAACACGAGCTCGTAACAATTAGTCACATTGATATGAACACATTTCATCCGTTCCTAGCTGCTGGCATCTATGAAAGATAAATGGTGACGGCGGCGCACCAAAAGCTGGAAGGAAGAAAAAAAATCAACATCACAAAGCACAAAGGGCCTGTAAGGAGAAAACAGAAATAAATGTTTAAAGAGAGAAAGCGAAAGAGTCACATAGGAAGGGAAAAAAACTGAAAAATAAGTGCAAGGGATTTGATTTCATGCCCTCAGATATTGGAGAGAAGTGGATTCTTCTGAGACCAAACATCAATAGTCACCAGGGTATTTGTTGTTAAATATACATTAAAAAACATTTTACACTTTCATTCTGTGTATGAGCTGCAGTTTTTGCCTGGAGGTACGACTTTAAATTCGAGCCCAAGCCACTATTATTTCAAACTGCATGGCCATCTGGGCATTAAGCGGCTTCCAGTGGATTCCTTCCAGTGGATTCAATTGAAACAAAATAAAAAGGCAGATATCCTCAGTCACTTTTTTTTAAAATTCCAGCAGTTTTTATTTATTTATTTTACGTTAAGACAAGAGGTGTCAAATGTTAATAGCATAAAATGTGACACTTATCAAATTTGAAAAACCTGTCCGTCCATGTTGTTGCTTAAATTGCTAAGCATCTTTTTATGGATTAATTAAAAAGAAGAAAAAAAAAACCCCAAAAATCATAAAGTTTAAGATACAAATGTTTTTTGGATCAACACGTGAACAAGAAACTGGTCCACTTTTTACATGCAAATGACTTTTTCTATACAGTGGTACCTCTACTTGTGAACGTCTCTTCATCCGAAATTTTCAATTACGAAATGCCTCAAGAGCAAAACATTGCTTATTGTTACGAAATAAATTTCAATTCTCATTTATTGAGCAATAATCTAATTGCAACATGTATTTGTTCCATATTTTGATGCATTTTTATGCTTTAGAAAACATTGATGTCTGAATTTTGGGGAGCTTGGAACGGATTAGGGCATTTGCATGCAAAATGCATCCCGACTTACAAAATTTTCTAGTGAAGATATTTCTTCCAGAACTAATTAATTTCATAAGTAGTGGTACCACTGTACTGCCATGCCTTCAAATCGAATCAGAATTATAATCTTAATTTCGTTAGTAAGTAAGTTAGTAAAACAAAATGCGTACTGGCCCCACTTTGAAAAAAAATCTCGTCCTGAGCCCACTACGTCAAGTCCACTTCCCCTCTTGAGCCACGCAGCAAAACTGCCATTAGAAGCATTTTTTTTCCCAAGTAGGCACTCATCTCCCAATTAGCTTAATGTGGCCCTCTTCCTTTCCAGGCATGCCCCACCTCTCTACCAGTAAAATCTCATCAATCCTCCAGCCCTCCCCCTTTTCCCCCAGCGCTATGACATATTAGTCTGTCATTATGCGTCCCAGAGTCCTATTGAACAATGCGGCTAAACCGCTGTTTGCCAGGTTAATGACTGTTAGCAAAATAATTACGACGGACGAAACGATGGCGGGGGGCACCCGGCTTTATTCGCTAGACAGCCCGCTGCTGTTAGTTTATTTTATCTGCCAGCCTCCATGTCGCTTAGAATTAATCTAAGCGACGGCTGTATTTATTAATATCTCTTGCCGGCTGGGCAGCATTCTTTAATTCGTGGCTGACTCTATGACGCGGGTCGTGGGCTGAATGGCGTTTAGTGGGTTTTGTGGAAGGTGGGGTGGAGGGCGGTGTTGTGTTCACCTTGCAAATTGCTGACGACGACGAGCAAATGATGGCCTTGTCATGGGCCGAGGCGCAGCTGTCAGTTAAAACAAATCGGGCTATTTGGGCTATTCGCGCAATTAGCGGCGGCGGGCGTCAAGATGGATCAAGATCCTTGGTGTGCGGCGATGTTAGGTTGCAAAGTGCGAAGGGATTAACAACATGACATGCATATGCCAGAAGTAATTACTCGTCGTACTCTGTGATTGGTTACGAGCTACGAAGACTTTTTTCGAATTTTATCGATTGCCCACAACGGAAGAAAGGTTCGACGTCCTAATGGACCGGGATCGTGGATTGTTCTGATTTAAAATTTTTCACAGTCAGTCTAAATGCGTTCGTTTATGTAGTTTTCATTTTTGATGTCTAAATAAGCATGGAACATACTCGGGGGAGATGGGGGCACTGAATAGATCGCAACTGGATAGCTCCGTTTGTCTTCAAAGACGGTGAGCCAATCATCCGAGTCGGTGATCAACTCTTGACTTGGCTCTTTGTCGTAGCTCATCAACAAAACAATTTTGAATGGGACAGTTGTGGTCGGCAACGTTTTGTACAGAAACCGATAAAGCTGCTTGGAATTCTAAAGATGTTTCCATTGGTTGTTTACGTTGGTTATATATTTCGTCGGAACCGGACCACGCAGGAGTACAGAGAATCTGATTCTGTTCAAAAGCCAGTGGACTTGGGACGACAGCACAGTTCCACCGCAACAAGGGCGCTTGGAATGATCACGTTAGGGACGCGGGGTTCTCACAGTGGCAAAGTGAAGCATGGGAACCGCATTGATTCACCAATCACCTTGCAGTGGATGCGATCTCCATCGAGCCCCGAGGGAAGCCGCATTGATTTCCAGCCCTGCTCTCAGATCCAGTTTCTTTAAAAAAAACAACATTGCCTTATGCCTGTGTTCGTCACTTCAAGGAAGGTTAAGCAGAAGTTCCTTGTGATCTGAGAAGGTCTTGAACCTTGCTTCTTCCCTTTTTCCATATTCCCCGTCTCTCTCCCCACCCCGTCTCGGGGCCGTATGAATAATGGAGAGGATCGAGTGGCGAGCGAGGTGCCACTGGGGATGGTTTCACACAAAGCACACTGCCTGGAGCCATCACATCAGAGGCCAAGAGCTCCCAAGACGCGTACCGGTTCCCCCCATTGGCTCCCTAGTCGCGGGTCAGAGGTGAGCAAGCGAGCAAGTAGCTCTGCTTCTTCCTCTGTGATGGACCGCTGGGAAATCAGTAGCTGCGTCCAGACGTGGGTGGAGGACATTTGTAAGAATCAGAGAGGTTAAAATTTGCACTGTCTGATCATGTTAAATAGCTCGTTCAAGCTATGCACGTCAGAGGCTTTTGACCTTACGTCTACCTTGCATGGATGCTGCTTTGTCCTTTTGTTCTACAGCTCTCCCCCCCCCAAAAAAAATTGGTTTACGTCAACACAAAAACCATACAAAGACTTGCAAATATGAACAACAGATTACAGTAATTGATGCTTTCCGGCTGTCTTTCATGACACACACAAACACAAATCAGTTTTGTCGCCTATCCCAGATTCCTTGGAGGTTTTTGCGCGAGGATCAATGCCAGGTTTTTGTTCCGAAAGTTGTGCTGTGATGCTAAATATATGACAATGAAACGGTTCTTTTTTTTCCGTGACCAAAGTGTAAAAGGCGAGTGTGCCGTCGCGAACTGAGGTGGAGCCTTCCACTTGGTGGAAGAATGATGAAATGGTCAAAAAAGACGGCGGTTTTCATTGTTGCCGAGGCGGACCCTCCTCGACTGGATGAGAAGAAGCCGCGGGGCGATTTTCACTGCTCGCTGACACCGACCAACGGGCCTCCCCATTCAACCTGATTTAACTCGGGGCTGTGGTTAAAAATTCATGGCTGTGTGTTAGTTGTTAAGGTGCTAAAGGCACACCAATCGACGAGAGGAAGATTTATTGTTCAGTCCAGAAAGGAAGGGGGGGGGGGGGTGGTTTTCACCACTGAAGGATAAGTCACGCTCTATCTTTCCCATTAACCAGG
Organism: Hippocampus zosterae; assembly: GCF_025434085.1. Taxonomy (NCBI): domain Eukaryota; kingdom Metazoa; phylum Chordata; class Actinopteri; order Syngnathiformes; family Syngnathidae; genus Hippocampus; species Hippocampus zosterae. The sequence goes on along the minus strand of NC_067463.1, from coordinate 5,531,540 downwards.
TGGCCTCAGGTAATTTTTTTTTTTTAACTCTGTCTGCTCCCACTCAGTTGTCTTTTTTCATTATCTGTAACAGAAAGTAAATCTGTCATTTAGGCAGAAAAAAAAAATACAAAGATTTCCTAACCCCTGATTCATCTAACCCCTCTGACCTGCGCCTCACTGTTTTGTTTTTTTTTTGTTCTTGAGCCATCTTTAAAAAGTGGATAGGACAGTCGTTTGGACGGAGCCCAAGCACAGATGCAGATGGACAGCACATGGAAGCCATTTAAGGCTCCGGTGTGCAGCAAGAACAGAGCCATCCCTCACAGTTCAGAACCTCTGCCGAACCGCCGGCGACTTCCAATGGGAGCGGCGTCTGCTCTCAACTATTGATTGGCTCTTTTCACAAAGCCATGTTAGCTCGCCTCGTCCAGCTGCTCACCCTAGACAAAACTCAGTGGACCTCGCGCGGAGCCAGAGGGAACGCCTCAGAGAATTAGAAGAGAGGTGGAATGATGGTTCCCATTTAATTGAGGATGATTCGTGTGATGTGCCGGGTTCTGGCCAGGTCTGTCGCGGGGGTCTGTGAGACAGATGTGGTGGGGGGGGGGGGGGGGGCACCACCGCCCAGCCTCGGGGGGAGCAACGAGGCGGCTGAGAAATGGTGGCTGACAACCTGCTTTTCTCCCTCACTACTCTTGTATCACATCTCCTTTGATCTCCTTTGTTCTGATGACTACTTTGGCAAAAGCCAGAATGCTTCATTACTTGGTTATTTTTCCTCATGTGACTTGCTGATACTTTGCTGTGCTGTTGCGAAATCTTCATGCAAGGGGCATTAGTTTGTCAGTCTAAATGTCACGAATCAGATGCAGCTTACCGCGCACTACAGATTTTTTTTACATGTAATTTTAGTCCTAACATTTTTGTCTTAAATTGTTTGATGTCTTCAAGACAAAATTTGATCCGACAGACTATATTCTGTGATCCAACACGCTATATTCTAGACCTACAACAATGCTCTGACAGACATTCTAAAATGGCACCATTGTCTGCATTAATTTTTTTTTCAACCTGACCACACTACTGGATGTTCTGGGTCTTTGCTGACTTGCAGTACATCGCTTCTTTATCATCGTACTTCCCAAACAAGTTACTTCAGTGTGACAGTGTCCAAAGGAAATAGAACAGGGCCCTTCGAAGTAAAACCCTGACACATTTAGAGTTCTTGGTGTTTTTTCTGCGGAGAGCCTACAATGAGAATAAGCTAATGGACTCTTTACTTAATGTGATCAGAGCCGTTATTGACATGCTGCCAGGAAGATGCAAGACCATTAACTGGAGCCTCTCTCTCTTTCTCTGCACTAGTCAATCTGCCCCGCCCCCTCATTCCGCTTCCACTCTCACTCTCACACCCTCAGCCGACTCACATGCAAAAGGGCCACAAGGGGGTTGGCGTGCCCTGAAGGAGCACGTGTCTGTCACATTAACTAGCAGTCGGCCCTATAGAACGTTGGTGTAAATTGGCTACGTGTTAATAGGAACTCCTGTTAGGTTTGCAGATGTAAAAACATGCTAAAGCAATGAGTTAAAAAAAAAAAAGATTCATCTTCACTTAATAGCTTCACGACAGCGCCGGAAATCTGTCTCATTCCGTCGTGACCGTCGCTGATGAAACGTCTTCATATGGTTAAATTATGAATTGGCGACTTGAAATTCCGGGCTCAAATATTCAATACACAGACTTATTTTTTCCACCTGTAAGATTTCAATTCCTATTTAAATGTAAACCTGATTCTTATCAGATGGACACTTGAGCTGAAGTTTTACTTGTGTCTCTAATGACCAAATCGGCACTCTATTTTTAAACCTTTTCCCTTGAACGTGTGCCCGGCGCGCAGCTCAGCTCATCCGTCTTGGGAGGGCATAGGCGGTGTAACGTACACGGCGTGCTGGAACACATCAACCCATGTGGCTCGGCCGGGTACGGCCGGCGTGTTGAATGCGATCATGCGGCTCGGGCAGGAAGTGGCGCTCGGGTCTCTCTCGACCGCCGTCCCCGTGTTCCGAATACGGTGATTACGAATTTCAAAAATAAACAGCCGTACCATCTGGCGCTACGTCCTGTACGGTAACTTACACGGCAAGGAAAAGCTGTGGACCATCAAAATGTACAGAATGGAGACCCGTCACGGGAAAGACACGCTAGTTTGACTCACGTCTGCGTGTGTAAAGTTATCCCCGGAGAGGAATTTATTCTGTAATTCGTATTCGGATAGTAAAATTATCAAAGCGGAGGAAAGCACATTGTATAGGCAAGGAGTTCTCAAAAGGGGGTCGGCGAGTCATCGCTTGGGAGTCCCCAAAATAATGTCCAATGAATCATGACATTAAAAAAAATAATAAAATGTCGGTTAGGGTTTGGCACGAATTAAAATAAACAATAGCCATAGCATACGAGAATAAAGTTGTTATTTAAAATTTGACTTTTGAAATGAGATATTCTTCTTTTGTTAAACTTTGACATGTCACATAGCAAGGTGGTGGTGGACCCCATAAAGCAGGCGGGACGGAGGGAGGAGCGGGGTGTATTTGAAGAATTGTATTTAAAACAAAGAAAACTAAATCCAAAACACACAAAGTCCAAAGTATCAAACAAAAACCATGACTAAATCTAAAACATAACAATGAACTAAACATGACAGAAAACAAGAGCAAACAGCAACACAGTGACAGTTGCGAGAAGCAACAATGACCCGACACCGAGTGTTCGGGCAGGAGTCCTTTTATACAACTAATTACCAAATGACCAACAGGTGTGCAGCTGCAGCGGGAGCCCTACAGTGCCACCTGTTGGTCCCTAAACCGAATCATGACCACTGAAAAACCAGAATTTTTTTTTTACACACTGGCCTTCAAAGTTAAATACAACTGAACTGCACTTAAGTAGAATGTACGGGACCCATTGTCACATTATTTTGTTTGGACATTTCCTTTTGTTCGTCTTCATTCAGGGAAACAGACGGACATTGTGATTAATTGGTATCAGGGTTTTGGGAGGTTTCTACACTGGACCCAAAAAGTTTGAGAACCACCTCGTATAAGCTACTCCGCCCCCCCCCCCCCTGTGACATCGGTTGAACGACGGGAGTCAGTCGAGACTGCAGAGCCGGCAGATGTCTGATCCATCCGCCGCACATCTGGCCCTCGGCACACTCAATCCATTTCACTCCACTTCTCCTTTTGAGATGTTCATTGTTCCTCGCGGTCCACTAAACTCAGCACCCCCCCCCCCCCCACCTCCCCACTCCGCCTCCCACCGCCGCCCGCCCCACCCTTTCTTTTGCTCTCCCCGCGCGGCCCACAAATATTCATCCATCATCATTCATTTGAAGTGGGATTTTGACTTCGATGCTTTTTCAAACAGTCTTCTGTGTTTTTAAGGCAAGGCGGTTCCAACAACACACGCGGTGGCAACTAAGTGGCGGGCCGGTTAACGCAATCGCTCTTGTTCCGGTGATCCCGGAGCGACTCATTGGGTTAACGGTTTCGGTGTTTTCTTTTATTGTTGGAAACATACGAGAGTGAGGGGGCGCCCATGCCGACCGGTATGCGTGGTTTCCTTCGGTAAACGCCGACCCCGTGACCCAGCGCCTGGCACGGCTTTGGATGGCCCGGCCACGCAATTTCTGTGACACAAGTGGTGGGGTAGGGGCGTCGGAGATCCACTCTGATTGTTCAGACCGGGGCTGCGGAGCCACCAGCACCTGACGGCTCAGATCCAACATCAGCACGCAAAAATATGACCGAGTGTGCGCGTTTTGACGTGTTCCGACAATGAGGCCTGTGTGAAGTTGATCTCAAAAGGCTTATAATCCCTTCAAAATGAAATTGAAGCACTTTGCTGTCCCAGTCGGCATGCATTCATCCACTGTCCTGCGGCTCAGGTTTCTGCTGTTTCTATTCAAAAAGTTGTTTTTTCAATTCGAGTTTGTGCAGTCATCCTGTTTGGGCAGCGTCGCTGTCAGTTAGTATTGGCAGCACTTTCATTGGCCATGTTGGCACCACGGTTATTATAGTTTGGAGATATTTCATCATATAGTTGGTTTTCATTTTGTTTGGACTTTTGTTGGTTGGACTTATTTTTTTACAGCGGATTTTTGTGTGTTTTGTTTCAATTTTTGGAAAACGCTTACATATAACTTTTTAGATTTAGCCAATGTATGAGACTAATTGACAAAGTTGATAACGAAGGCCATTTTTACTATTACAGTACTGTAATTAGTTTCAGTTCATTTTATGAATGAAAAATATAGTTTCTGATTTTTTAAAGCACCATCATTTTAGTTTTATTTCAGTCTTGCAATCATGTTTAGTAAATCCAGTAGTTTTTTAGTTTTTTTTTTTAAATTGTAGAAATAATGCATCAAGCTTTGGAGGATTCTCAGTGTGAAATTGAAATTGGAATCTCCAGCTTTAAAAATATGATTTAATGAAAAAAAAAAAAGAAGGAAAATAGGCATTACTTGTTCATCGAGCAACGTAAGCCACTCATTCAATCATACTGGATTCATTTGCACCTGATGATGACTCTCTAAACATCTTTAGGCTTCCAAGTGCGCACACATTTGTGTGTGTGCGCGCGCGCGTGTGTGAAACGCTATCCTCCTGTGTTTGCGTCTGGCCTAGGTCGGCAGTGCTGTGCAGTGTATTGCTATTGATCCTCGGTAGCCTTGCGGTCTTTCGGGTTCCTGTCAGCCGACCAGTTAGCCCTGTATGCCCTTTTGTAGCGCTACAAGCTCAACAGCCATCACAGAAATCCAATACGGGCGGATTCAGCCGCGGCTAGCACCACTAGCCTAGCGCGACGTCCCGCGAGACCGGCGAGTCAATGCGATGTCAGTGTAGCGTCTCACCTTGTGAACTTGTTGCCGGCCTAATATGTCACACTAATACGTCTCCCTATATCATCCCAAATGCAATAAGTATGGATTTGCTAATGTCTGCATCTTGTTAGAACGCAAAGGCCGGGTGGATTGGACGGGCCGCGTGATGGTAATCGCCTTGAACAGGGTGTCTGCCTGTGGCTTAGCGGATACGACGGAGGAGGGTGCCGGCTTCTGGGAATTCTAAGCAGCTCTGGGAAATTTTGCAGAGGAAAAAGAGAAGCGACTGGAGGGGCAACATTGAGAGAACGATTAGGGGGGGAATAAAACGAGGTGTTAGCGCTAGCTGCCTTTTGTCTATTGATCAAGAGGCAGGTTAGATGTCTAAAAGGGCTCATACCTGGTTGGTTGTTGACATTATGTGCTAACCGCGCTTGCTAATTGATTTGTGTTGTTTCTACAACAGGAGCGGGAAGGCGGAGGTACTCGGGGAAGGATCATGCCAAATGAAAGGTGAGTAAGTGGTCAAATTAGCGCTGTTATTAAAGTGGTAGAATTTCAAATGTTAACATATCAACATTTTGGGGGCGGGGCAAATTAGTCCTCAGAAGTCATATATAAAGTCAAATGTAATTCTTGCCTTTGAATGGCTTTTACTTTTAAACCTTATTTCAAAAGAAGGGCAGAGGAAGAACTGAATTCAGCACTTTGGTTAGCAAGACTTTGATTTGTCGCAATGACGCTCAGTCTTCCAGCAACCACTGGGTCAACCCTTATTGTTTTTAACTAGTTTGCAATTTTAACGTTACAGTTTTATTGCAATGTGAAGGATTTTAATGTTACAAATACAGCACACCAAAGTGAATTCATCACACACTCACACACACCTCAAAAACAACATCTTAATGATAGACATACAGTATCTCTCCCATGACTACACCTACTTTTTGTACCACACCAAGCTTGTGCTGCGCTGCGCCAGTTGCCAACAAAGAATATGCGGCTTCTTATGAACATGCAAAGGCCATGCTTGCCACCGGCCATCCCTCCAGGCACATGTGTGTGTGTGTGTGTTTGTGTGTGTTGCATGAGAGTTAGAGAAGACCAGTGTGCACCTCTTTGATGGCTGTGTGTGTGTGTGTGTGTGTGTGTGTGTGTGTGTGTGTGTGTGTTTGAGAGGTGAGTGAAACAGCAGAGGGACTGTGTAATCCTCTGACATGCCTTTGCAAAAATACAAGGATCCCTTTGACAGTGGCTCAACGACAGGCCCCTGCGGCCAGTTAGTGTGTCCACATGTCCGTGTGGCGTACGCACACACGCGCAGTGTGGAGTTGCCTCATCGCTAAAATATATACTACCTACATTGTCATGTGCCGCCACGATTCTAGCCAAGCTGGGGTGCACTACTGTTTTGACACGTGCGCGCATGCACACACACACACACACACACGCACACACACAGTGGAACCTCAAAAATGTGATCTGCTCAGTTACGCTGCTTGTTCGGATTTCGGAATGTTTCAATTGCGAGCAGTTATCATGGAAATGGTCCGTTCTTGGGTTAAACGATCGCCATCATACAAACTGTGAGCTGTCACCGTACTAGCAATGATTTGAAAATCTTGAACTGTCATACCATAAATATTAAAACTTAAAAACAAAAATAAATTCCAAACAGATTGAGTGCAGACCTGTCCATCATTACGATCTGACAACACCGCAACACAACACTTTAGGTGTGTGTACCTTATGAAAAGAACATGATTCATATCTATTAGACGCACGGGCTAATGTTGTTTCCAAGCAAACAATCGTCGACATTTCACCTCCTGATTGTCTAATTGCCCATCTGACGGCCTCAACGGCTGCACCTCTTAACCCAGAGATACTCGCTAATGGCCAGCACAATGGAATTATTTACTAGCCGTATTGGGGGGTGCGGGGGGGGCAAATGGGTCAAATTGTGTGTGTGTGTGTGTTAGTGGTGCCCCCCCCCCCTCGATCCACTCTCACACTGAATAAAAAAGGAGGGGAGTAGTGGAATCATTGAAGCATGCGGAGAGGGGACGCGGAGTGAAGCGAGTGGCGATGGCTAAAGTGAAAAATCATGCCACTGTGCGGAGGGGCCCGCCGGCATCCTCGGGGACGAGGGACTACATCCATGCTGGCACTCAAGTGCTCTTAAATACTCCCTCTTATGTTCAACCCCCCCTGGCCTCCCGACACACTTGCCTGTACCTATCTTCAGTCCGTTACCCCCCCCCCCCCCCCCTTCTGCTCCCGTGTCCCTCATCATTCCTCTCTTCCGCCTCATTCCGGTCCAGGTCCAAATGGCAATTTGCTGAACAAGTCGCACCACATGTCGTGGGGGCTGTAAAGCCCTTGTTGACAACGTGGAAAATAGATCAAGAAAAAAAACGTGTTTGTTTATTTAGAAATAACTCCCAGTTAATCGGCAAGGTGTTCTATTCGGAGCAAGTTAGTAGCACTGTGTGGTAGTGGTTAGCAGCGCCCTATTTTAGCACTGAGATAGGCACAAGGATGCGACCCCTCACCACCCAAATTTTTGTATGCATCTCTCTTTTAAAAAAATATATTTTACCGCTTCCAGGCGGACTTAACTTTGATCAAATTGCAAGCGTACGGTCCGAATGTGACGAGTGGATGATATCTGACAATCAACAGCGCTGCAATGTGTCACTTGCTGGGCTTTCACCAATCCGGATGAAACACACTAGCAGACGGACCTTTTCATTCTCTCACCTCGGGGCTGCATGGCAGACTTTCTGTCAAGCAAGTCGACTACGTTTGTGTGTGTGTGTGTGTGTGTGTGTGTGTGTGTGTGTGTGTGTGTGTGTTTGCACAGAGGTGCTTGCATTGTAGCCATATTTCCCCCTGCCTCTAATTAGCACGCAGGAGTCCTGGGGGCAATCAGAGGTGAGGGTAATGAGAGGGGAGGGGGAGCAGACGGGCGAGAGGGCTGGTTGTTGTTGGTGGGGGGTGCGATTGAAGACCCCGTCCTTTTATTATCACGTTGTTGTCCCTGATGTGACACATCGCACATTTCATATCGTCTCTCATGTCACACGCATCGTTGCTTTGTGAGCGGCTCAAGCAGAGATGCTCGGTCATATATTATATATCCTCTGCGAAGAACCACTAATATTCGTGTCGTCCTGACGACCTGAGACGTCTTCAGAAAAAAGTCTGTCTGTCGCTAGAAAGAGCAGCACAATGGCCATTCAAGTGATCGTGTGAGAAGAATTGTTGCAATTTCTTACATTCTATTGAAGTGGCATTCACTGTGTTTTTCAAAAGTACATTTTATGTATTGTGCTGTAATGTAAGTGTTACATCTGTGTGCTCTTTTTCGTTATTGGTTTTTGCAGACGACAGGAACAGATTAGTTGCATTTCTATTGATTTCAATAGGAAAAGATGATTTGAGATATTGAGCTTACATGTTAAGATTAATTCACCTCTTTGATGGCTGTGTGTGTGTGTGTGTGTTCTTCACAGAGGATATAGAATATATAATTCAAATTGAATGTTTTGACGAGCCATAATTATGGAGTGTTAGAATGTTTTTTCAAATGTTTTAATTTTTAAATTTATTATTGTGGGTTTTTTTAAAAGAAGTTTATTTTTTGTTCACAGAGTAGCAGATAAAATAAGACGAAAGTTATTTAACATATTTTATCAGCTTTTGCATAATATATATATCTATATCTATCTATATCTATATCTATATATATATATATGTATATATATATATATATATATATATATATATATATATATTTATATATCTTGCATTTTGTAAAAAGAAGGGAAAAAACATTTTAATGTAAATTTTCTCTTGACTTTATTTCTTAACCAACTGGCTGAAAATTCAAATGATTTACTAAAAATAGTCAGATTTAAGCACATTGAAAACTTTTTTTTCTGTTATTTAATATTTTTAGAGGTGTTGTTTTGTGATCGATGTCATTTTTGCATGTGCGCATCTGAAATTCAAACAGCACAACATAACTCTTCCCCTCCGAAAGATTCATTGGCCCAGGCTTTTGAGTGATGATTAAAATAATATGCGCGGTCCAAACGGCAACACGTGCGCCGCACGTGGCCGCAAAGAAGCCAGACAATTGTGACTCGGAGACGATGCCGACAACTCTGTTTATGCCGTATTTCTTGGATGTTATGTCTTCACTCGCCGCTATTTGCATCTGGGCGCACTCTGGTTTGTGTTACGGCATTGTGTGCGGGCGCAGGAAATCATTTTTCTTAAATATTACCGGAACCAGTTTTGTTGAAACATCATTTAGCTTACATGCACTGCACATACAACTGGAGAAGGCCCAGCAGGATTCGTCGTGTTCGATGACAGCCACGTGTTTTATGGCGACCTGCACCAAGGCTTAAAAAAAAGGAAAAAAGTTGCTGCATCTATGTACATACATATATGTGTGTGTACCATATGTGTGTGTCTATATACTGTATGTGTGCGCACGCTTAGGTGTATGTGTGCCCATTGAACGGTGAGCACCGGGATGCTGGGTCAGCGCAAGACATGAATTATGATTGTACTGCCTTTTCTGTCTCCTTTTGAGCATCATGTCACCCCCCCCCCCCCCTCGCCCAACCCACCACCCAGCTCTCCCGCACACTCTTCCCCATTCCGGCCATATAATGGACATGAGTGGCTCTAGTGGCTTGTGTCGCTGCAAACGCGATGTGACGCTCGTGCATTATTGAGCGTTGCATCGCCATTAGAGACATTTATCCAGTAGAATGATTCGATCACAGCCCGGCGTGGATCCTCCATGCTGACATGTTGTTTTCCTGGTTTGATCATCCAAATATATGGCTTTGATTTGAATATATTGACCATCGATAATATGCATGATTTTTTTGTGATTTTTCTTAAAGGCTTTTTTTGGTCAATTAAATTTTGTATTGAATTTAAAAAATGTTTTCCATGCTTTTTTTTAATCACCAATGCATTAATAAATGAATGATTTAGTCAATACATGATTTTGAGCTATCAACATTGATGGCGTACACAATGCTATGATTATTTTTTGGGAAAGATAACTAATTAACCCTCAAGCTATTACAACTATTTTCATTTCAACAATTTGAATGAAGATTTCCTTCAGCAATTAAGAATTTCTTATAGTTTTCCAGAATTATTTTCTGTGCACTTTTATTTTTGATTTTTTTGATTTTATTTTTTTTCTTCATCCATTCAAAGCTAAATTGACTATTTTTATTTGTATTTTTTTCCTGAACAATGAACAGAGTTAGGGTTGAAAGTATTTTAAATTAAACAGTTTGACCATATATATTTTATTTTGAAATACAGCTTCGTTGCTTTTACATATGTTGATAAATTGCATTTTTTGACAGTATTTTTTTCTTTATATATTATTTCCAATTTAAAAAACGTCTTTTTCATTGACCTGTTTTTTTTTTCAACAAATGGAATAAAAAATAATAATTGACATACAGTATTTTAATTGAAGATTTCAACCATATTTATTTAAAGTTCATTACTTTTTTTGGCTTGTTTTTTCTTTTTTATCATCAGACTTCTAGATGGTATGAATAGATGTAATATACGTTTTTCTTTTAACCAGTTGGTAGAAATTAAAGTATTCCGCCCTTGATATTTACTGGAGAGCTTTCTCAAAATGTTGCTGCTACCCTCAACGCATGACTTTCTTCAGCCACCGAGCCAATCCTCCCCACATAACAATGCTTTCATTGCATGAGGAATACTCTTCGCCGCAAATGTATCCTCGGCCTCTAATTCACATCAGGGAGCCAAAAGAGGCAAATCATTTCCTCCCGTCGTTCCCGCGCCGGGGCTGCCTCGTTCCCTCCTCCTCCTCCTTGTTTTCGTATCTCTCACCCGTTAACAATAGCGCCGGGGGCGAGCGCAGATGTAAGACATAACAACGCTTGCTAGAAGAAGAAGAAGAAGAAGAGATGAGCGGGGCGAAGATAGAAGATTAGACAAAGGGAAACAGACGGCTAATGCCGCTCACGAGCATCGCTTGTCAATTTACAGCCGCTGCTCCCTGAACCGCGCCGTATAAATTTCCAACGTGACGTCCGTTTCTACTGCTTCCAAGCCGACCAGATCTCCTCCCCAGACACGGACTTGGAAACCTGATGTTTGCGTATCGGGCCAGATGCATCTGCCTTTACTTGTATTTATCCTCCCCCCAGCCCCCATTGGAACGGCTATAGGTGAAACCTTGTTTGATGTGGTCGCCCTTGTGCGCACACATGGATCCATACATGGAGCATGTGACGGTAAATCACGGGAGCGACTGGCGCTTGACGGAGACGTAGGCCAGAGAACATGCGATGCGATGCGGTCGGCAAAGAACATCTTAGAATCAAGATTCTCAAAATATGGAGCACACCGTAAAAGTCCCGCTGCGTGTGTGACAGTGTGTTTTGCGTATTCCATCACGGTCCCCTTGAGACTTAGCCTATTGTCTCATAAGTCTCAACCGACTACCATTTCCATTAAAACTAGTTTCAACTCATCTTTGCCCAGGAACCCGTTGAGTTTGTGTACGGACCCCAATCTGTCGACCTTGCCGGAGGTCTTTGCCCTGCCGAGTGCCTCGTTGCTTCTGTAATGTAAGGCAGATGAGAAAAGGGGAGCAGGGGGGGGATGACCTCCACATACCTGTACTGTAAGTGACACGTTGTACATCCTTCGTCTGTTTAAATTATGGCTGTCTTTTTGAAGCGCTGACAAGCAGCGCCTTTAAATATAAAATTACACCCGTATCAAAACAGCCCCGATGACTCTTAACTCATACGACGGCGCGGAAGAATCCGCAAGGAAAACAGCGTCGGGCGTGTGATCCCCAGGCGCTCGCACACCATTGCAAAGTGCAACACCTGTTTCGACTTAAGGCGAGTCAGCGCCCGGTAGCGAGATTAGCGAAACATGCCCATAAAGGGAGAAGAAAGGTGGCTGCGCCTTCGCTTCTGATATCAACACAAAAGCACTCCATGACTCCATTCCGCGTCCGTTTTTCTAAAGAGCCGACGTGGTCGTAGCGCCGAGGAATTCACCTCAGCCTCAAGCCAAAGAACAAGCGGGGAGCGGTGCCTGGTCATGGCTATTTTCAGCCTTCAAACCAGGTTGTAAAAAAAAAACTCCTTTGGAAAGAGAAAATATTCTGTAAATCGCATGTTGGGTCACACTCTATGACTCAATGTGGCATGCTTTTTTTTTTCTTGCTTTAAGGCTTTGACTTGACCCTAACTATTCGGTGATGCTCGAGTTGCTTTGGTTCGGGGCGGTCAGCTTTACCGCTTTTGGATACTCCATCTGAAGGGTCATTAAAGTTGTAAAGCTCGCAAAACGCTGAGCATCACGACGCCTTCACGGGCTTGATTTTTCAGCCTGGAGGCAGCAACGGCCCAACACCCCCCAAAACAGCCAGCGTTCCCTACTTAAAAATGTGAGACAACACCACCGCTGCCACGGCGCTGCTGCCAAAGTCATTGTCATCTTGTCAGGGGGCGTCAGCACGTGGTGTAGCTGGGGGGGGGGGGGGGGACGAGCCGCGATGACATTGTCAGATGGTGAGCGGGGTGGCTGGTGTCAGAAAGTCTGGGAATTATTTTAACACCTCCGTGACAGTGGCGGCAACCCGTGAAGCTTCAGCTGAGCTGCAGAAGGCGCAAACTCTGCCCCGGTGACGGGCATGACATAAACACGGCACGCGCCCGCGCACAGACGTTGCCACGCGACTGCCGCCTGGCCTAATCGCCCGAGTGCCTCGTGGGGCTTTTGTGCCGAGCGTTCCCGCTCTTATCTTTTGTTTAAAGTTTGCAAGGGCAGATCGTCGCGATGAACTGCGAGTGCGTGCTTGCTCGGGAAGTGACGGGGTTGTGCCTTGAGCCCAATCACCAGTTGGCTGTGTGCGTTAGATTCCAGAAATGTTTTTTTGTTTTTTGTTTTTTGTTGCAATGTGTCCGTCGACACGTAGAACTGAACTGCAGTGGCCCCTCAGAAGTATGCAGAGCTCCATCAGGGTCTCGCATTGCTTTCATACGCACACGCACACTCTACTGCTATAACTTGATGCTGACCAGTAAAGTGCAAAACAAAAACCGAGTGAACAATTTACAAAATGGGAAACATGAAAAAAAAATGGAGTAAAACCACACATTCAGAAAACAAATGTGAAATTAGCGACAGAAATAAATCAGTAGGGGAACGAGACGTTGGCTAACTTAATGAAACATACATGGTGTTCAGGTTTTTGGAATGGGAGAGCAAACCAGATCACCCAGAGAAAACCCACTTGGGAAGTTCATTTTTACCCCGCACAGGAAGGCCGAAGCCCAAACCTGAACGCTGTGAGACGAATATACTTACCGCCACTCATCAAACGTAATGCCCAGGTCTTCAAATTGATAATAATCAGCAAAGACTGAATGACGTCTTCTGTAGCCAAAGCTCTGACACCCCCCCAAAAAAATAATAAATACCACACGAAAAGACAGCACCGAATTGTGCGACATCATCTCATATCAAGACTTGATGTGTTAACTCATCATGCTGGGTGACCCAGTATCGCGTGTGTGTGTGTGGGTGGGTGGTTGGGTGTGTGTGTGTGTGTGCGCGTGTGGCACCGGGCCCGCAGGCGGCGGCCTGCCAGCGACAGCTCGCCTTGCCCGGTGGTCCCCGCTCCCAGACACTTAGCCATTTAACAAGACAGTCGTTGCGGGGACCGAGCCAAAAAGTGTACGCACGGAGCTGGTCGGCACATTGCGTCCCCACCTCTCCCATTCCACGTACATTTTTTTTTTTTTTAACAAGAGTCTTACTGGCACGCACTTAGCGCTGCGTGAGTCGGTGCGTGTGTGCACTGGGTACCCGTTTATTCATTTATTACGACTATTAGGCCCCTTTTCTTTCCCCTTCTCCCTCCTCCTTCACTCCGGCAAAATCACGCTAATAAACAATCGGGGCGGCGCCACGCTGCGATGTCCGTAATGGCCTCCCAATTAGCAACTCCAAACACAGAGAGCGGCCTGCCTTTTTTTTTTTTCGGCACTCATCTGCACAAAGCCGCATGAATTGATTCCATTTGCACGCCACTTAATGCGCTGATTGTTTATTGGCATGGTAGGGCTTGGAAAAAAAAGCCAAACAAAAGAGAAATTGTCTTTTTTGAGTCGCAGGGCCGGGGCGCACCGTTGGATGTCGGATAAATTCGACTGTGCAAGTCGAAGCCAGACTAAGACTCGAAAGATCGGAACCGTGGGCGGCCCAGTAGTCCAGTGGTTAGCACGTCGGCTTCACAGTGCAGAGGTACCGGGTTCGATTCCAGCTCCGGCCTCCCTGTGTGGAGTTTGCATGTTCTCCCCGGGCCTGCGTGGGTTTTCTCCGGGTGCTCCGGTTTCCTCCCACATTCCAAAAACATGCGTGGCAGGCTGATTGAACGCTCTAAATTGTCCCTAGGTGTGAGTGTGAGCGCGGATGGTTGTTCGTCTCTGTGTGCCCTGCGATTGGCTGGCAACCAATTCAGGGTGTCCCCTGCCTACTGCCCGAAGACAGCTGGGATAGGCTCCAGCACCCCCCGCGACCCTAGTGAGGATCAAGCAGCTCGGACGATGGATCGGAGCCGTGCCATGTTCAGAGTGACATTAGCGTATGTGCCAAGGAGCAAATCTTTGCAACTGTCAAGTTCTTGAAATGTCATCTTTTTGCCATGATAGTGCAGCTTCCTTCATTTCTTGCACTTGACAAGTTAGTTCTTTTAGTCATTTTGCATTTGCCGAATTATATTTGGACCGCTGAGACAAAGTAGAAAGGTTTCAAAGCGGCCCAAGTCAATCTCCAGACCTAAACCCCATAGAGGATGCATTGAACTGTAAACGGGGGTGACAGAGGGGAGTAACCCTCAAGGGACTCAAGTGAAAGCTTGTTGCCATGATTGCAAAGGCAGTTGAGAGGAAACGTTCACACTGACAGTCCCACACACAAAACAAATGACGGTAACGGTTGAAATGCATTCCTGTTTTGAGTCGTGCAGACTTTTTCTCTCTTGTATCTGCTGCAATACTTTTGTTGCCGCTGCCCCGATACTAGGGAGCGGACACCCTGGTTAGTCAACCGCAAGGTGATTGCGAATCAAAAGGAAGGAGCTTGGGGGGTGGGGGGTTAAACGCCGTCTGTTGCATACATTATGTTGGGATTCGATGGTGAGTTCCAGCAGGTGGACCCCACTGGGGGTCATTTTCACCTTTTTAACCTGAGTTGCCTGCTGACCTGCTTGGGGGGGGCGGGGGGATACAGCCGCCAAATGTGTTCCATGGCAAAATGAGTGTGTGAGGTCCTCCGATGTGTGTGTCACACTCGTCTGCCTGTCTCACTTCCTTTGCAGGCTTGCCTTCCCCGCTGCCTTTTATGAGCGAGAGCTTCTCCGGCTTCTCACCTCGGGACACACTCGAGTGTCTAAATGTTTCCACTTGTGGGGGTGGGGGGGCACTCATTCGCTTACGCTGTGGGATGACTGCCCGCCAAAACGTAACCAGCCCACAGACAAGTAATGAATCGATGATTCGGTGTGTGTGCGTCTAGGCGGACCGTGTCTGCAAAATGTCAAGTTCATGTACTGCGCACTTGTGGTTGAAACTGTTTTTGTTTTTAAATGATCATAATATCGCGATCGGTGTTTTTCAACGTGCGGCGCTCGCACCACCAGGGGTACTCGGGCTCCCCCTAGTGGTGCCCATATGATGCAATGGCCTATTGAAGTTCAGTTGTATTCAACTTTTAAATTCAGTACTGCATTTAATCTGAATGATTATTTTTGAAACTCCTTCTTGGGTACAGTATTTACCTTTTACGTCAATCTATTCAATTTTTTGCGGGGGGGGGGGGGGGTTCTGCCCTGTTCATGGAAAAAAACGTTTCCATTTTTTAAATCACTTCTACACAGACAGGCTATTCGCGAGCCCCATACCTGTAAAGAGTTTTTTGGGGGGGGCGGGGGGGGGCATCGATTGACTGTATATCACAACTTTGTCGTGTTTTGCGTATTTTGAAGTCTTTCATGTAAAATTTGGACAGAAATTGTCTTCGTCTTGTCGGACTCCAACGACAGGAATACAACCCGTCTTGTTTTAGCACGCCCGTGTTGTAATGTTATTTAACGCTCATTTTCATCCTACTTGAAGAGTCGATTCTTTTTGGGGGTGGTCCTTGGTATAAAAAGTTGGAGAACACTAACTTAGACTGACAGTATATAGCACCTAGTGCTTTTCTTTGGGGGGGGGGGGGGGGGGTGTGAGGTTGTATTGATCACAATGGTTCACTGCTCTCACCAGACCGCCACTCCATTTCCAGACTGTTTAATATCATTTGTGTTTGCCCCCCACCCCACCCCACCCCACCCCATCCGTGTGGCTCCCAAATTCCCTCCAAAGACCACAGCAGGAAGCCGTTTTGTTTTCTTTGATGGTATCGATCACGATGGTTCACTCCTCGCATCAGACCGCCACTCCATTTCCACGCGGCTGAAAATCATTTGTCTTGTGCCGATCACCGCGGATGCCAAATGCCTGCGAAAAACCACACCAGAACATTTTTTTGTTCCTTTTCGCTGTGGTATCGATTACATTGGTCCATTTCTCGCACCAGACTGCTCTTCCATTTCCGGCCTGTTTTATATCACTTTGTGCTAACCCGATTCCCGTGGGTCCCAATTTTCTAGGAAAAAAAAAAACCACACCGGTGATTTGCGCCACACTCCCTAACAATTCTGCGTGACAATCAATCCAGGGCCAGAACCTCTCGTGCGGATCGATACCCCGCCTTGCTGCCGGACCTGTGCCCCGCACTGCGTCATTAGCGTCGCTGACCTTGAAGTAAAATTCAATTTCCCTGGACGCCTGAAAAAAAAAAAAAAAAAGCCACCACCGGATTCCGGGAGCCATTTTCAGTTTGCGGCACAGGATATTACAGCTTAAGGAATTCCGTTTGAGGCGGTAATTATATCCGAGCCCTTTTGTGAGGTAAATAAAAGTTCCTGAAACGCGGGCGGGATGCTTCTCGGTTTCAATTAGGGCGTCTTTGAGAGACTTCTCGCGGGACACTTGTGCAGCATCGACGTGAGGATGTCTCATGATAGCGATCAGTGTAACGGCGTCGGACGACAAAAGGGACGGGCCCCATTAATACTGCCTTGAATCCTTTTTTTTTTCTTTTTTTTCCCTACTCCAATCATGATATGTCGGCACAAGTTAAGATAAGAGCAGCTGAAGCTTTGGTGGCCCCACTTGGGGACTGAGACTGGAACTTGCTTGTCGTCAGAATCAAAGTGAATGTCGGAGTGGCGGCGAGGGCCATGAGAAAGCGATGCTACCGGCTCGGCGGATAAAGCTGTAGGATTGGCAACTGCACTTTGAAGTCAGTTATCAGGGGGGATTTGGCATTGGGGGGTGGGAGTGAGGGTCTAAAACACTGTGTGTGTGTGTGCGTGTGTGTGTGTGTGTGTCTTTGGAGGACAGGGGTGACAATCCCCAAGGGCTCACATTTCTACACAAAGAGGTGAATTCAGTTTGAAATTCCTTTATCCGGTTCAAAAATGATTAAACGAGAATGTGAGTGTATTCACATGACTCCGGCCACTCGATTCCGGTTTCCGACAGGTGATGTCATACTTTTTTTTTTTCCAAAAGACTGTATGTTAAATAAACGTAAAACATTCCCCGCATCGCATGTCAACTTGCCCATTTGCGCATACGTTTGGCCATGAAATATTCACGCGCTTGAAATCCGACCGTATCGCAGCCGCCTCCAGTTCGAGGCGAGCGTGAAATATGCATGTCGTTGCCACAGGCGTGTAAATGCCTGCGTTTAATGGATTTCTTAATTGTTTAAGTGTCTCTTAAGGAGTCGTCTCCCAACATCGTGAACTTCATCACATCCTTCTCCGAACACATCCTTTGTGTCGTCAGTTCTGGCCGCACTGTGTACGTGATGGTTCCAAACGATCAAGAGCGGATGAGCTCAGTGGCAGGGAAAACCGTGTTGCACTGAGAATCAGCAATGAATACGTTTTTGTAGTCGCTGCAACTCGTTTCCCCAGCCAAACTTTAATCTAGCGAAGCAAAGGCCTCCACTTCCTGTTCCTGTTTGCCAGACATGATGGATGGTCCCGAGGTGGAATTGGACTTGGACCGCTTTTGACGCTTAACGTGAATGTGAATAACTACGATGATGAGTCCTTTAGATGATAGCGGGTTTCGTGTTCGCAGCTCGCACATTCCTGCACGCTTTCTGGCCGCCGGGTTCCGCAAATCCGGCTCAGATGGGATTGCAACTGGCCTGCTTCGAGAGCGCGAACGCAGCGCTGCCTGGTATTGTCCTGAAATCTCGGTTCTTTACTTGGAGAATCTGGATTCATATTGAGAAGATCACGAGGTACTTAAAGCCATTCTGTGGCAAGTTATGTGTCTGATAGGCTGCATTAACACTGCTTGTTTCAAGTGACACAATTCAGATCAAATTCATTTTTTTTTTTGGTCTATGGTGAGACAGTTGGAAAGAGGGGTGAAATGAGTCCTTGAATAATTCGAGTTCCTTGATTTTAAATATGGTTGAGGAGTTTATATTTATTTGTTTATTGATTGGGACGTCGCGTAGAGAAACAATACAGTCAAGCAAGGCAGCAATCGTTCATGCTATTTGAAATTTTAATTTCAACATAAAATTAGTCCATATGAAACAATGATACTTTTATTTTGATGTTGTTCCTGGCAGCGTTATGGCCAATTTGACTTGTCTTCCGGACCACGGCGCCTCAATTGGTCGGACTCTGTGACCGGAGTTAGCGGTTCAACGCTAGCCGCTAAGAGAACGCCTGCGAAGCAGCCGGGCAAGAGCCGTCAGACTTCTTCTCAAAAGTAATTTAAAATTCGATCATGACTCTGCACACTTGGATGGATGCTAACATGTTGACACCGTTGCAATTCTTATAGGTCCATTTTTATCAAAACAAAACGTGTTATTTTCATTTCTGCATTCATAATTGTTCTTTATCTAAGATTTTTCAAAAAAAATCTGAATAATCGATTTCTCAATAGAATTTTTAGTAGAATATCCGAATACCAAAATAATCGAGAGCATCCCGATAGATATCAAAGCAAACAAATGAATTCCGGTTCAGTTACAAAAGGTTACGCTGACTTTTTAAAATATATATTCAAGCATATTTCCTACATGTCACAGTAAGTATTGCACCTCAGGCTTGGTGTTGATCCAAATTAGGATTGGTTCAGGCCTTGGCAGAGGTCTCAAGCCCAGTTGTTGGCCAGGCCTCGCTGACTCTATGGTCCGATTCCTCCGAATCCAATATCGGGGGACTTATTCCCCGAATTCCTGCATACCATGTAACCTGCTCGTAACCTCGTCGCTCCAGCTTGAATTCATTTGGGGCTCAGGTTCGGGATCGCCAGGCGCTGAGGATTTGGCGTGCGGCAGCGTTTCGGCGGGGGGAGTGTGTGTGTGTGTGTGGGGGGGGGTGCCTAGTGGCGGATTTGCGAGCTGTGAGAAAAGTGACTGTCTGCCTGATATCGCCATGCCGGCGCATCAGCTGTCCGGCGTTGATCGTTTTTAAAAGTGGTTAGCGAATGACATACTGCTTATCTGTTATCTAGAATCACATCCCTTTTTTTTTTGGGGGGGGGGCTCTAATTCTTATTTGTAAGTCAATAGAAATGCGTCTGTGGGGGGAAGAATCACCTTGATGAAGTACTGGCGGGCTAACAAAGCGTGCAAGCCTTCCAGCGAAAACTGGAGGTTGACCTTGCTGCCCAAATCATAACCATATGAACGCAAGAATTTCCACCTGAAGAGGACGCGCACTCTCACTCTCTCCCATCCATCTCCCGGGGTGAGGCATTAAGCAGTGATAACAGAAAACAGGTTACAAGGGGAAGGGGGCGGGGGGGGGGGGCAATGGAGAGCTGTGGGGAGGCGAGCAGAGTGGCGTCCGCAAGATGTCGTGAACGGGATGACCGAAAATGGAAGTTTTAGGCCAATCGCTTTTGCTTCTGCTGTAATGCGACTTTCTCTGAAGATTTCTGTCCAAAGAACAAGATCAGCCAGGATTTACGTTGCGGGCCCAATTCGAATTGAAAGCCCTTTTTTCCCCTCATTCTTAAGGAGACGCCTCACTGTATGTTCTGAACTCCTGTTCGATTAGTTTTTTTTTCAATATTGACCCTTTCAGGGACAGCGGTTACCACAGTGGACAGGTTATCATCTTCTCAGGTTACAGGGTGCATGAAAGAGTTCAAAAAATTAATATCCCTTGTTGTTGTTTTTGTGGGCGGGTGCCGAACCCCATTTTTAACAGGACTTATTTTTGTTGTTATTATGTGCTTCAGGGCTTAGTTCCTTAGGAGAGTTTACTGTACAACGTCTGGATTTCTCTTGCACTGCCAATGCGTGTAATTACATCAACCGCATTCATGTCCTATGCATGTACAATTTTTTTTTTTCCGTTCCTTTGGAGTCTGCATGTGTGAGTTAATGGTTAGTAGACACCCTCGTGTGGAGGCATGCAGCAGTGAGTGTTGGCGGGCCAGAGTGATTCTGCGGCCGTGTGCGCCTGATAGTTTGAATAAGCATTCCTCCGGGTGTGTGTGCAATTAGGGTTAGGACTTTGTGTGTGTGTGTGTGTGTGTGTACGTGTGTGTACACAGTGTGTGCACGCAGAGCTGGGAGTTGTTAGCGGTTCCATCTGGGTCTCCTGGAAGCCGTGCGGAGTCAGGAAAACCGCATCTCATAAAAAGCGGAGGCAGCCCAATGTTCTACAAGGACAGAACATTACTGGGAATGTCGCTCAGGAAAAGCCTGGGACCCGGGCCCGCATGCCGACTCCTCTCCGCTCTACTCGGGCTCCGTTCCACTCGCCTCCTTGCCTCCCGCGCATCTTATTTTTCACCGGGTGAGGGATTAGGAAGAGGAAGACATAATAGAGAGTGTGGGAGACAGAGCGGAGGGGGAAACGCTGATGACATTCCCATCTGTGCGCAGCCAACGGTGGAGGGGAGCGGCGACAGACTGTGGCCTAAGAGTGGGATGGGGGTCAGGGGGGTGGCTTAAAGCGGTGGGGGGGGGGGGGGGGAATTGGCATGTTGGCCCGTGAAAACAAGCATGACAGTAGGATGACAAGGATGAAGAGTTGAGAGATGGAGTGTCGTGGTGGCGGTGCCAAAGTGAAGGGCATCGTTCCCAAGTTGTCCCGATTTGAACTGCTGGGACGCCCTCCCTGACATATGCAAATGTATGAAGAAAAAAAAAAAGAAGCAGAAACAAGACATTACACGCACTGTTTTCCACTCATCACATCTGAGCGGAACCGCTCGAAACTGCATGCGGACCGTGCAGACTTGAACTGAATGATCCAACGGGATGGATGGAGACATACTGTAGTTCTAGGATGGCCAACTAAATGATGGAGGGGGCCGCAGTTTTTCATCAGCGCTACCGGGGGGGCATCAAGCACTTTTGAACCACACGGATGACAAAATGACCTTTAAAAGGGGATAGAAATGAATAAGTAAATAAAAAAGGCCTGCAAATAGTGAAAATGCCTTTGAAAAGCATTGGGAAATAAAGGGGAGGAGCATTTAGTTTTGACACCTCCCACCCCTCCAACATTCTTCAAAAATACGTTTTTCCACAGAAAAATGTCCTCACCCCCCCCCCCCCCACCCCCCAAAAAAACAATTTTAAATCTTGAAAAATGATTTGGCACGTGTTTTGATTTCCCCTCCACAGAAAAAAATGTTTTGCCAAAACAAATGGTTGTGCAAATTAGAAACATGTTGAAAAAAAATTTGTTTTGGGGGGTGTTGCGTGGGGAATTCATTGAGGGCCCACAGCCCGCCAAGTTGACTGATAGATTCTCAAGTAAAAAAAAAAAAACAATTATCTTACAGAATATATATTTCAGATAGAATTTCCCCCTCCCCCCACAAAAAACAGGGGAAACAAACTCGACCAATTGGGTTGTGTCGAACACAAAAACAATCAATGAATCCTTTGAAAACCATATTTGTGACGCCCAGAACCAATTTTGATGCAGTATATTGTGTCAAATGTTGTTTTTTGTTGTCGTACTAGCCATTGTTTTTTCCTCATTCGTAATATGTCACTGAATGAATATGAAATGAGATGACCAGAGTATGAAAATTATGATCATCCCAATTCATGTGTCACTGCAAAGACAGTGTGCACTTGACTGAACAAAATCATACGCCCCCCCCCCCCCAAAAAAAGGCAATCATTTATTTTAATGGTTATTGATGCCGCGGGTAATTCCTCCTCCTTTCCAAATCAAACTTCCATCCACCGGAGTCATTAATGCTATTGATTAACTTCTGCACTATGAGCAGCCTATTACAAAGGTAAATTGCCGAGTGTTACGCATATTTGGTCACACCGCCGTCCGTCCGTCCGTCTGTCTTGTCTGTTTACTTTTTGTTCTGCTGCAGGCGAGGTACGCCGTGCTTAATTTCTCCAGTAAATTACCGGCTAAAAGGCCGTGGTGGCGCGCGCTATTACTTAGACGCCAACAATAAGGGTTCATTGCAGCGCCGGTGGTGCTAATAATAATTATAAATTCATGTCAGAGTCGCATCATTGCAGCACTTCCACCCTCGTGTGTAATCATTTGTAGGCACGACTTAAACAATGAAAGAACCGTTCTTAAACAATGTTATTATAATGTTATAACACCGTTGTAAGCACTAAAGAAGCGCTTTTGAGCAAAACTGAGGAACTATTGCCACACTTGCAGTCTCTCAATTGTTAGTTGTGGGCACTGCATGGAGTTTGTTTGCAATATCCTTTCACTAAAGGCAAGTCAAAATATTAGGAACAGCGCTAGATATGATCCAGTGCAGTGGCGTGCCACTGCAAACTACAAGCACTAAAGTAAGTGTGTGTGTGCGTGCACACACAGGAGTGGATCTGCAAGTGCTTTAAGTCACAGAAGCAGTTTCCGTGCACATACTGTGCCCCCCGCCCCGCCCAAGTCCCCCTGACACCCCTCAATAATACCCCCCCACCCCTGTCCTCCTCTCCCGCCATGCTGTTCCACTTACACTCTTGGAATAGTGCACCCCACTTGCATACTGATAAGCACATGTGAACACGACACGTACTCGCACACAGTAAGAAAACCACATGCACATGTTCGCTCGCTGCACACTAATTCATTCAGGAACACTTTGGGTTTCAGCACCAGAACCCTTTTGTGCAATTAGAGAGGAAGAAGGGGGAGTGTGTTTGCTGGCATGACATTTTTCTTTTCTCTTTTTTTTTTTGGTTTTGTTTTTCCGACCTCTTTTCCCCTCTTCTCGAGTGATCGCCAAGGGGAACATAGTGGAAGTGTGATGGGATAAAAAGTGGCCCATGACTGTGGCCTAAAATACGTTTAGGGGACCACGATGTTTTTTTTTTTTGTGGACCATTTCAAGAAAATAGTGGAAAATTGTAACGTGTGTGTGTTTGCGCGTATGTACACATAAAAAACAAGCAAACCAACAAGACAATGGTTGAGCGGGGTGGGCAAACTTTGAGCATGAGGGCCAAGTTTTGGCCCAATGACCTGACCCAGATGGTTTTAAGTTTTATTTGCTGACGAAACGCTGACGAAAATCCCAAATTTGCTCCGTTTGCAAGCATTCGCTGCTCAGTGAGATACCAACTTAAATGCGATTTTCCGCCATCTTGGTGCCAAGCTTCAATCAGGCAAAAGTGGTACTTTGGCACCATCGTCTGGCATCTTGGTGCCGTGGAACTAATGCTAGGAACGACCGTATAAAGAAGTGTGTTGAGGAGCTTCATAATTAGCTTTGATAAAACGAATTATTATCATCTTTCGAGGGGACGTCAATTACAGGGCACTTGATAATATAAATGCTTGGCAGGCCACATTAAAGAATGCGCCATTGCCATCGGACCGTACTTTGCCCCCAACCCTGGTTTTGGCGGGCCGGTCTCTGACCTGCAGTATGTAGCCCCGCACGTAGTCCCGCAGGGTCCAGCCCAGGCCATGCAGGATGTGCAGCACCTCCTCCTGCTTGAGCACGGAGAAGAGGCGGTCCAGCAGGATCTTGAGCCGTACAGGCACCGCCTGCGTACCGTACAGCATCAGGCTGCTGATGTCGAACACCACATTCGACTGCACGATCTCCACCTGCGTCGGGTGGTACAGGTGCTGCGTGCTCAGCTTGTCCAGGGCTGTACATACACACCACACACACAAAATAATAACAAATGAAAAATAACTGACTGAGTCATCAGGTTTTATCTCATCGAAAGTTCTCCACTGGCCGGGGGAGTCTATTTACTGACCCGCAAATGGGGCGAGACCTTGATTTGTACATGAGTGGAATTTTTTTTGTACAATATAGTCGGGTCAAGGCAAAAAGAAAAGAACTGCGCACCACTAACCAGCATTCCAAAAATATGCACGCTTGGTTCATTGAAGACTCTTAAGTGTCGCATCGGATACATATCAGATTGATATCCACATTCAAAAGAGGCCAAGCTGTGGAAAAAAAACAACTGAATTCTGGTATTCAGATGCATTGTTGCTAAAGATTGGAACTAACCTGCAGTATAATCGTGCTCTTGAAGTGACGGGTAACAAAACGGCCAAACAAATAAATCAATCGATTCCAAATCCACATAGCAATGTAGTAGAAAGTAACTTTCACATTGTAAAGGATGCAAAGAATGTTGTCATCAAAATATTTCTACCTCCTCCCGCCTCACCCCTCGGTCATTCTTAACTGTGGCACCCATGTGTGATGTTTTTTTTTTTTAAATGTCACTTGGCGTCATGCTTTGACCGCCTGTTCCGTTCACATTCGTGTCTGTAACGTGAACGAGTACATGCCAAGATCGAATTTAACGATAAAACTCCCAATTGGATATCACACCCGACAGTATAAACATAGCCTCCGTATTCTTCCTTAACTTGACCCCATGAGCAGCAATCTTAAATTTCTTCAGCATATGCAACATCTAATGTGTACTCCACATCGATTTTCTTTGAAAAAAAGTCCTTCTCGCTCCATTATGTTGTTCTTGCCTTCGGGGGGAAAAAAAGCACAACAAATTGCAACAAGGTTTTGGGTGCATGGAGCCTGACAAGCGTAAATCGGGGAAAACCAAAACCCTAAGCGAGTTTGCGACCTCAGTCAACTCTTCCTCTGGTCGATCTGTCCTCTCTCCTCTCCTTCCTGCTGCCCCCACCAACCCCCCTCTCGTCCCTCCTCTCACCCTTCCTTCCCCCTCCGCGCCTGTCTGGGTGACACCTGGCCCGGTCTCGCTTTCTCTGATCCCGGGACCAGGGGCCTCGCCTGACGACGCCTCGCCGCCAGACACGAACGTAATAAAAAATGAAGAAGTGCTTGTCAGAGTGGCTGCCAATGCTGACATGAAATGAAAAGTTGAGGGAGGGCTGGAAGGGGGGGGGGGGCGCCAAGGGATGGGAGGGGGGAAACGGACGCCTGACACTTCAACCGGGAGAGGCTGGGAAATATTCGCCCAGGTCCTTATGTTGATTCACCCAGAGAGCCCCACGGCCCCGCTATGGTGAGCCAAACAGGTGTTTTCTTTTATCCGGCTTTCTTCCACGCCTTTTTCTCTTTGTACTTTTGGGTTCTTTGTTTTTTTTTCTTTTATTACACCTGTGTGAAGTGCTAAAGTGCGGCTTTTGGGGATCATCCAATATGCGAAAACAAAGCTTACCAGAAGAATGCAGGCAAACGTTTTTGTGACAATTGTGCGTTTTCATGTACCTAATGTCCCCTTTTTCTTCTTTGCCTCGCGGCAGTTAAAGTTGCGAGTTGGCATTATACTTTTGTCATGAAAGTTAACGCTGGTTAATTTATTTTCACACTTGCATGAAAGTTACGAGTTTTAAAATGCTATAAAATGTTGACTTTTCCCAATACTCTCAAGTAAAAGAACAAGAGTTTTATTGATTTTTAGGCTTTAAAAAAAATCATGAATGACTTCATTTTACATTTGATTGACAGGACGAATTTTGAATGTTCGGCGTTATCTTTGGCTTTTCTCGACAGTTATTTAAAATGGAGAGGAATTGGTGAGTTTTCATTAGCGGTCAGCTCAAAGGTTTCACTGTCAGTTTTTGAAAGTCCATTACTGGTTTGTGCACAAAGTGAATATAAATGAACTTACCGTGAGCTACCCAGCCATGTTTGCAGTGGTCGCATGTGCGCAAGTGAATCTTGCCCGGCTGGAAGCACTCACACGTGCAGTTGACCAGCGTGCAGCGAATGGCCTGCAGGGGGCACAAACAAATCCGAATGATTACAAGAAACATTCATTTGAGGTTGACGTTGTCGGGATTGAAAAGAGTTCTCCATCGAAACAAAAAGAAATCTCCTCCATGCAACGATCCGCATGCGTGCTGTAAATATGCTGAAGTTCAATAATTTATGGGAGCACTTTACTGTGCTGATTGCTGTCATTTCTGCTTGCGTTCCCACATGTCGACAATCTCACATTGTACTTCAGACAATCAAGCTAACGTGCATGTTTTGTCATTAAAACCCCACAAATATGAACTGTGACACAGTTGCGCTAAACACGACTTGGTGCTGTTCTGTGACAACAAATTCTTACTCAATTAATACCGGAATATTTTTATAATTCTAATAGGAGACAGCAAGCATACACAACTATAAATGATTCATTTAAATGGCGATCGTTGAAATCCCAGCTTATGCTAACTAGCGCTAGGTACTGACAGAGCTAGCACTTTCTGGTCAAACAGACATTTTTTTTAGATTTCTTGGGAACAAAGTTTCTGCTTCGGTTGTTCATTTGAGTATCTTCCTGTATATTTATGGCCTTGAAATGTTTTTATATGCTTATTTGCTGGAATTAAGCATTCATCATTTCTGGAGAAATTCCATGTAAATGCTGAATGGAAATACAGTCAAACCTGGGTTTTTGAATGTCTCTATTATTGACCATATCAGATTTCGACCAGAAAACTCGAGATATTTACGCCTCAGGTTACGAACGAAAACCGGTTTTCGACCAAACTGAGCAAAGTTGAATACGCTTTCTTACACGAACGAGGAAGTGACGCTTCCTCGTGTATCGTTCATTGTCAGCAGATGTGTTTGTTGTGATTTACGCAAATCTGACTTTTGTTGTTGTTATTTCTGCGTAGTGTATTAGCCCCTAATCATGGGCGAATAAAATAGTTTCGGATTTCGAACAAATTGCTTTTCGAACAGCCTTCTGGAACGGATTATGGTCAAAAACCGACATAGGACTGTATATGGAAGCGTGTGGAATTACGATGACTGATGTGGAATGATATTAAATGATGATTACGGCACATTTCTGACTCACGAACAAATCTGTGTTACAGCCATTCCCGCCATAGGAATGGAATGCTGCCGCAAACTGATCAGACATTCGGCATATGCGTTTTGCAGCCCGCCTCTTTTCATCAGCAGAATCTCGCCGGTCTTGTGAGTGGCTCACGCTTATCAGAATCTTTACGAATTTATGGTCTGCGGCTGTGAGAATCATGCAAGTCGCAGAATGGTGGCGGGTCATAGTCCAGCGTCTGCACAATCTGACCATCTGGGTTTCACAATGTCCCGGATTGGTCGATCAGAGCGGATCAGGAGGAAGACCGACCTTTAGGTTGCACATATCTCGTAGTTCAGCACTTTTATGCACGTTCTGCTTAGACAACATGAACAACTTGGAAGGATTGGACGGATATTGTCCAATGCTGGATGTGAAAACTGCTACTTTCCACCATATCGACACAGTTAGACAGATGTGACCATTTTTAACATCTTCGGTAAAGCGAGGGCCGCATTGGCATTTCAATGTTTGCTGTCATTTATTTGCTGGTGTCTCTTGCCAAGATGCTATCGTCTTATTCTTGAGTTGGGAACTTGATACATTGAGTTCAGTGGGAAAATGTTACAATGAATCAACTTGGAACATGAAGGCATTGCCTCAAATATACGGTTCACGCAGTGAGCAAATTGCTGCCTTTTGCTAATTAGCGTCATGTGCGGCGGGCCCAACGGTAGCGGAGGCGGCAGCAGATGCAAACAAACAAATGGAAATATCAAGCGCACCTCCGCTGTTTACGAGCCGGCGTCTGACAGCTGACGAGATAGTTAAGGGGCGTCTAATATGGCAATTAGAGCGTGGCATTATCTGCGGGGCTGCCGCTGTGACAAGGCGCCCCTCTCATCACGGACTTATTACGCCAGCTAGCAGCAAGCGCTCATATCTGGGCCATTAAGCAGACTGCGGCATTAAGACACATTAAAGCAGCGACAGGCAGTAAGGGCAGAATAAAACAACGGGCGCAGGCGGAGGGGATGCGCTCTTGTATTATTTTTTTGTTTTCGATTGACTCCCACTTGGAGCTAGCAAGAGATGTGAAAGGCTTCGCGATTCAAGAATGACAGAGGAAGAAGTTGAAAGAATACAAATTGATTACAAGGCTCTTAATAAGGAAGCGACCGTGCAGATGCGTCCAACCCGGCCATCAGAAACATCTGTGTTTGCTTTAACAGACGAAACAAGAGAGACAAAAAGAATAACCCCCCCCCCACACACACACACACACTTCCCACCCCCACACCCCTTGTACAAGTCTCAGTGCGACCGAATGGGTCTGTTTTGTGCTTGGCCCGCGTTATAAACTGGCCCGGCTTTGGTCAGGGACGAGTACCGGGCCCGGATCCCACCACCCCCCTCGCGCATATTTGTCACAGAAGGCTGGGGGGAAGGGGGAGAAGCTTGTGTTATCAGAGGCCTGGCCAGAAATGTGGCATTAGTCACTATGTTAGCGTCTCGCCAGGGTTTCCTCTTTGGCTCGCAGCAAGTAGACGAACATGGGATAAAGGACAGGACAGCAGAAGGGGGGGTGGCTGTGTTTTTTATGACCAATGGTATGGCTCATATTCAGTGTTTTTTGTTTTTGATTTTTTTTTAGTTTGCATTGTCAAGCATGCCAAAATAACCAACCCATACTAGACGACTTTGCATCAAACTTTAGTTGGGGTACCGGTCACAGTCATGCAGGTTAGGTCAGGTGGGTTCTGTGGTTTCTTTGTGGGGGTCATAAAATATTGAGTTGAGTTTAGCTCACTTGTATATATTGTTCGCGAGGAGGGTCCCCAAATATCACACTGGTACTGTACGACGCTTTGACATCCTTACCGAATGACTTTCAAGCAATCTTTGGATGGCGTACGAGTCGCATTAGCATTAGCTACATTTTGACATACTACCACTTACAGTAGAGTCAGTTCACTTTGGTTTGGCTTTTCGGGAACCTCCTCTGTAAATGGGTCCTCAAATATTCAACCCAGGACGTATGACTTTTATGAATCTTTGTTTTTTGTACTGTGGTACCAGTAAAAGTTTAGTTTGGTAATGCAAACTCTCCTTTTCAGCAATCCTTCATTGTATCGGTTCGGTAAACATTTTTTGGCACTTCTGGAGTAAGGGAAAAATTGCACAGTCCATTTTGCTTATTCATTTGTTGTTCAGCAAAGATTCAACTCTTCTAATCAGGACCCGAAGTGAAACAACGCAAAAATGTTTGGGGTCTCGGCCGAGTGTCACGCAGCTGCCGATTAGCCGTCGCGGTCAACAACTTGACTCAGTCTGCATCATTCTCAGGCCATATCTGACTCAAGTGTGTGTCTCATTGCGGGCTAGTGTTTAGCTGCAGGCTTGATGTTTCATGGCTGTTTTGCTTGGCCAGCAGCGCCTGTCCCGGCCAACTTGTAAACACTCATGACCGGCGACGGCCCGGACTCACCGTGACGAACGTTAGCACGACAGATGGGTGGAAGCATCGTAGCATTCGAACACGATGGTTCCAGGCTGGACTCTTGGCTCGGGTGCGCCTTGTAAACAGACCCCGTGGCCCCGGACCAACGGCGACACATGCAACTGAGCCGGAGCGGGAATCAGACGTCAGCGAAGACACAATGAGACCAC
This sequence comes from Hippocampus zosterae, assembly GCF_025434085.1. Taxonomy (NCBI): domain Eukaryota; kingdom Metazoa; phylum Chordata; class Actinopteri; order Syngnathiformes; family Syngnathidae; genus Hippocampus; species Hippocampus zosterae. The sequence goes on along the minus strand of NC_067463.1, from coordinate 5,501,574 downwards.
AGAAGCAATGGTGATCTTTGACTAATAGCATCCTGTTCAGCTGCACTACCGCGCTGTCGTTTTGAATGTCGTAATTGCATGCCAGTGGGCTTTTGTTTTCTCTCTCCCAGCATCTCTGCACAATGCAAAGCCTGCGCAGATGGTCTCGCACTGCGCCTTCCAACTTTAATCGAATCCCTTTACCCGTGTTCGACACGTCGCCACAGACCGCAGTTCTTGTCGGGCGAGTTAAGCAAAGCCGGGCTCGTAAATGAAAACCCCCTGTGCGTAGCATGTGTGTGCCTCGTGTTTTGCCCGTTTGGGATCAGTCGGCGCTCAAGCCGGTTGTACAACACCGGGAGCATCTTGTCCTCTCGTCTTCCCCCAGCCGCGAGGTATTATCTCTTCGGCAAGCTTTAGCTGCTGAAAACGTTGCCAATTTCCTGACAGAAATGTGCAGCCAATGTGTGCCGGGGAAGAGAGGCGCGGCGGCGTTGCGTGTCATAAAGATGGGCCCCGGCCTCGGAATTGAGACGTCAGGACCGCACAGTGTCCATATTGGAACCAGGTGACAAATAAGACAAGACGAATAAAGAAAGGCTTTGTAGTTGAGTGTAGTCATAATGTACGAGGAAGCACAGAACTTATGCTAACGCTAATTGCTGGTTCGTTTTTATTTCTGCTTTGTTTATGAGGTTTGCTTAGACACTGACTTTTTTTTTTCTTGTGATACCATCAAAGAAGAGCGTCAGTGATGTAAGAGAGGGGAAGTGAAACGATAACCATGGAGAAGGAAATGGAACTGAGGTGACATAACAGTGCAACTGGTTGCTCAGTACAATATGAGCAAAAGTGTAAATTGAATACCAAGTACATATGCTAGCATAACTGCTAACTAGCATCCATCGACTGTCTGGGATTTTGAACGGAGGAGTTTCACTTGAGTTTGGTTTGTGGTGAGCTAAATCTCTACAATGTTTTAGTCGATTAAGATGTTTAACTCGTGCTTTAAAATGTTGCCTGGAGAGTAAACAAATGACTGTTTTGAACACCTGTCAGTTTTACAACAGACGGCAGTTGGAGTCTAGAACAGATCAATTCTTAAAAAGTAAACAACAACCTGCGTCACATTTTATATTTTCGAGGCGTTCATTTTCACTGATCCTAATTAGGATTGTTTGGCCATCGGTGGAGTTGGATGTGCCGCTTTGATTCAGATCTGACTTTAAAAAGCAAAGCGAACAAATACAGATGAAACTCGGAGATTGTTTTCTGAAGCAAAATGAATGTGGTGGACTGGCGGCGGGTGGGGGGGGCTGACTTAAAAAAAAAACATCTTGTGCTTGTCCATTCAATCCCCACCGTGCAAAAAAAGGCCTGTCGCCCCTGTCAGTTCTGCTTTGGAGCCCCAGCGGCTGCCAGTCGCTGAGGCAGAGGTCCCTGTCCTCTGTGCAGCTGTGCATCTGGGCTCTGACACGGGCCACGGCGGGCCAGAGCTATGCTAATGGCAACCAAATGGGCCGTGAGTCCCCGGTGGATTGGCAGGGAGATGCATGTGTTTTCGTGTATTCATGTGCTCTCCTTCCGTCTTCCTTCCTTCACTTCAAGGCCCTTACATGGAAGCAACCCGGCCTGCTCCCTACACTCTTCACTAATGATCTCTGACAAACTATGAGTCATGTGTCACTAATATTTAGCTTTATTACAATAAAAAATTGTGACTAAAGCGGGGTGCACGCATTCCGGTAATCAGGCCTAATTTGAGCAATTTTCCCCTCTTCTGATCGAGGTTGGCAAAGAGCTGATAAGCGGATGAAAGATAAATCCCAAACAATTATCCTGTGATGTAGGGTGACTTTTCCTTCCTGGTGTCAGTGGTAAACCTGTTCATTGTTTATGCTCAATCTCCCCCCGTCCCCCCAAAAAAGAAAAAAAAAGACTTTACACTTGCACTGTCGCCCCACAAAAATACAATTGTTGAGTGTTTGTGTAATGAAAAAAAACAGTGGACAGCTTATCATGTTATCGGGTGACAGGGTGCAGGAAAGGGTCCAATCGCAATTGCAATATGGAAGGGGGAGAAAAAATGCAATTAAATCATTCTTCAAAATCATGGCGGCCGACCATAACACCCCCTCCCCCACCGCTCCCATGGATTGATTTGCATCGGTATTGCCATTGACCCCGACTGCAAAGTATCTCTTCACAAACAAAACCGGATTATCACGGTCGTCAGCCATTTTGCTTGTTTACATTTACCCGGAACACTTTTCGCAAGCTCCGGCTGGTTTATGTTCTTAAAATCAAGCACCAGACATATTTGCCGTGAGCGGCGCAGAGCAGAAGTCAACTGATGAAGCGCTGGCCATGGTGAGAGACAGTGGCAGGGGAGAGCTGAAGAAATTATGAGTCAGGGATGATTCGGCGCGCGGCTCGCAAACACATAGTTGCATTGTGACGGCGACAGGAGGCCACCATTGCCGAGGCTCCGCCAGTCTGACATTTTAGTCATCACACTCGTCACGGTCGCCTGCAGGGTGCGACTACACATACACACACACTCTCTCTCTCTCTCTCTCTCTCTCTCTCTCTCTCACGCACTCCCACATTCCTGCTAGTGCAAACACGCACACACACACACGCACAAGAATTCCTCTTTTCTAGTCGGCATGCAGCATCTTGAAGCAGCACATTTTCTTCAACATTAATGTAACACCTTGTACAAACGATTCGCGTCCCGGCACAAAAAAAGTAGAGCGCAACCAACTACTCCAATACGTTACTCAAACATCTTCAAGAGCGTTTACCTCCGCCAGCATTGCAAGCAGACGCGTTCAGGTGTGTGGCGAGCGTTCAACTTCCATGTTTACACCGATCCCAGCCCGATAGATGACAAGCCACAAGTGAACGACTCAAAAGAAAGTGATAGAAGATCGGAGGGGAGGGAGAGGCATATCCAATGTCTACATGACGGCTGGCCCCACGACAAAAAAAAAAAGTGTGTCACTCCCAAAGCTGCACAAGTGTGTGCGTGTCTGTTCGGTGTGCGTAAGGGAGACGCACCAAAAGGAAAAGTCCATCAGGGTGTTTTTCATCTTTATCAGCCTTACAAAGTTCACGAGATAGAGGGGACGAAGTGGCGGCTAGACGCTGTTCCCCAACTCACAAGGAGCAACGACCGCCCTTCAGACCATACACAGATATTCATCTTGACCTTTCAAGATCCTTCTCAGACCCCCACCGTTTGAGTGTCACTAGCAAAATTGCCCAGCATTTAAATAAGGCCGCTCAGGGCTTTCGACACTGAAGTTAGTAAGACCCCCAATATATACCGTTCTGCCATAACTTCAACACATACTGTGCACGGCACATCATGCATGACTAGAAAACCTCAGCTTACACATGACATCTTACTGTGACAATGGGGGGTGGGGGAAAAGGGCCCAAGTCACCACTTTGGCAAAAGAGCAAGGCCAAGAACTATTTAATTGATTGCCATTTGTTAGCTCGCAAGCCTGCAGATGAAAAAAAACACACACGCACAACCAAATGAACCCCATCTGTGTAATGCTACTCATTTGCCAGAAACCAGGAAGTAGGAAGTAACGCAAGGACAAACAAACAAACAAAAATGGTGTTTGAGTCACGAAGGAAGCACACCTCTTCCCATCTCAAAATTGTACTGTCCCAATGATCATGTCATTGTACAAGAACCACACAGTTCAGAAACTTGCAAACGTACACACAGACAACAAAAAAGAAAAATACTGCACACCTTCATAATTATTTGGTTCAATGTGTCAAAGAGACCACACCCTTATGAGCTTTGTTAGAAGTAGTGCCAAGAGTTAAAAATTCCAAGCTCACCATTTTAGGAAAAGACATATTGATTTGATTGCCATTTGTTAGCTAGCACAATGTCACACACGCAACCAAATGAGTCCCAGGCTGTATAATGCTAACAGGCTAACATGTTACGTCGTATGCCAGAAACCAGAAAGTAGCCTGCGAGCGAACACGTGGACAAACAAACAAACAAAAAGTGGTGTTTGATTCACAATAGAAGCATCCCCGCCACCTCAAAATTTCAAATGGCACAGTCTCAAGAATCTCATGTCATTGTTGGTGAACCAGAAAGATCAGAAACTAGCTACTGTAAAACACACACAGACAAAGAAGAAAATACAAATTCACTGTCGTGTTTGTGAGACTTGGAAATTTTCGCCACCGTGGTTCATCATAGATTATAGTTACTGTAGTTAAGTCATTTATTCCCTCATACAAATTCAAAAGATGGTTTCCCCCTCGAGTAAGCTAATGTTAGTAAGAGGAGTTTATGTTTTCATGCCATTAGATCACGATGGGTGCAAGAATCAGAAATTGTACGGTCCAAAATATCTTCCCTCATGATTGGTGTGATTGATTATTGTTGTTTATGTCGACTTTAGTCGTGTTGTGATGAGATGACAAGATTTGGTTTCACTGGCTTCTTTTCTTGTATGGTTCACAATAAAGCTTGCTGAAAGCAGATTTTTTTTAAACTTATTTACTATTCAGCCTCAGCCACTACCAACTGTTTTTGATCCCCCCCTCCTCCCTCATTAAAAAGCCATTGACTAAATTCAACACATTAGCAGTCCTTAACAATGACAAATTATGACAAACGCCAGATTGTGAGAATCCTCCTCCTCCTCTTCCTCATACTTTCCCCAACTCTCGTTTCTCCGCTCGCCAATTGCGTGTTAACATTTCACCGCATCCCGACGCTAACGCCGGCCTAATGAATCTCGTGCCTTTGCGCGGGCCGGCGTTAAATCTGCCCGTAAAGTGTTCGCAGCTGCGATGCTTTGCCTCGCCTTGGCAGCGGCATTGACTTTGGGTGGGAGGGACGTTGGTGGTGCTAGCGGTGGAGGGGGTTGCACATGTGAGTACAGCTGGGCCAGGGCAGGATGGGAGGAAGAGGATGAGCGAGGAGGTGGTATGAAGGGATGAAGAGGAGTTGGCAAAAAAAAAAAAAAAGACCACAAGTCTCCGTGTTCCCAGCTGCTTTTCTCAGGGGCTCGGTTTCCGACCCCCCTCCTCTTCCTCCCTGTTTTTTTTTTTTTTTTTGCAAGGCCTTTCAGGTCCCAGGTTGCTTGAAGAATCACAAACACACACACATACACACACAGTCGCACATACGCACACAGTTACAGTGAGACGCCCACTTCCACCCTCCCTTTCCACGCCTCACTTTGGGCCATCTTTGTTTAGACAGGGCTCAGGAGTTCCAGAAAAGCTCTCTCAGATGTGCTGAAGTAAGGGGAAAAACAAAACAAACTGACCCTCACTCGCACACACACTCACACACACACACACTCCAAATGTACCAACAAGTACTTTGCACTCGCACATGTGACAGGCACAAGCTAACAAACGTAAGAGCCAAAATAACATTTTCGACCACAAAAATCACCCCCCAAAAGGTGCACTTTTCTTTGCCGAGGTATGCATTCTTTTATCGTGTGTTGCTTGGTGTGTGTGTGTGTGTGTGTGTGTCCCGATGCCTGGATCACAGCGGCGCGGCGGGCCCGGAGCATACCTCGACATGTGTTACCTCTTTGTAATATTGACTTTGTTATAGCTAGACGAGTGGGAGAGTCGGGCCAGAGAGCGGGGGCCTTGCAGTAGTGAGGCCCCCCGAGTTCGCCTGAAAACAAATACCTGAACGAACTGTGAAAATAGAAAACACAGAACCACAATGGCCAGCCAAAAAAAAAGAAAGAAAAAAATGGAGAGTGAAAGAAACTGAATCAAATAAATTTTCACTCGCCCTACCTGACCTTTTATAATGTCGCTCGGATTCAGATCCTGTTTCGACATTGTTTTCAACTGAGCACAGATAAAACTGTGTTGTTTTGTTGTTGACTAGTGTGTGTGTGTGTGTCTGTGTGTATATATACAACAGGTACATTTCGGAGATGTAAAGTAGATCACATTATGGTTCCTATTTAAATACCGCAAAAAGTATCTTTCAGAAGTGCAGAGGAAATGAATTCAATTTTTACGTGTATCTGTGTAAAGTTCCACATTTTTCTGGCTAGTTTTTGGTTGAAAAATGGTGGAAAGCACATCGGTGTGAAACTCGAGGTGAAGGGCCAGATTCGGCCCCCCCTACATCCTGTAATGTGGCCCACGAAAGCAAATCACGTGTGTCAACTTCCGCGATCCTTTCTGAAATTTCTACCACAATTTCAAATTTTACAAGATTTTTTTTTTGTTCTCCTTTTTAAACATACTATTAATCTTGACTTCTGATTTCAAAACTAGTAGTCAACCAATTTGTTTTGTATATGTGATAATAGGATGAGACGACAAAAGATTTGGTTTCACTTTGAGGGAAGCCATAACTACAAAAAAAAATCAGTTTGACCCTCCTGCAAGATTAGCCTTCAGTAGATTATGGATCAAGACTCGGTAAGCGCATCATTTTTGTGGAATAGTTTGATGAATTGATTCACTCTCAACTAGTTCACTGTCTTCAGAGTACAAAATGGCATCTGCAATGAGAAGTTACCAATTGTATTCAACATAACAACAACGAACAGGTTCATTGATGACTAATTGTGACATTTTGTCTCTAAATCAAGAAAGATCAGCTACATAAAAGTCCTTTAAAATGAGGAAAAGGACTTGAATGAATGCAGACGTGATGCAGGGGCGCACTCGTTGTGTTTATTTGCAGAAATAAAAGATTGATTATCATCTCCCTCCCGATCCCGCGAGTGCAACTCCCATCTCGTCTCTCTGCCCGTGACTTTTGCTTACGCCTTTGAATAATAAAGGCGAGCCATTTGAATATTCCCTCTGTATTTAAGAGGGGGAAGGGAGAAAAAAATACTTTTTCTTTTTTTTTTTTTTTTGCAGCGATATTAGGCATGCTAATTGGGCTCTTTGGACCTTCCCGATAGAAAGGAGAAATTAATTACTTATGTCGACAAAAATGTCAGACACGTCGATCTAATAAGTACATCTGTTTGCAAGCCGCCTTGTGGCTTTACTCCCGCTCGTGTTTGTGTGTGTGCGCATGTGTGTCCACTCGTCTAATGAAAGAGACACTAACACAAAGCTTTGAGGTCCTCCTCGCGCTCCTCTAATATTCATTTGGTTTCTTGCGCCCATCAACCTCTACGGCATGGAAAGTGACATGCTAATTTTTTTATGCTCAAACATGCTACTTTGTAATTATTTGCGTGCCAGTTCGTGTTTGCGCATCCGTCACGATGAGGATTAAAATAAATAAATAAATAAAATAAAACGGCCTTTTCTCTCGCTTTTGACTCTTTTTCAGCCCTCAACCAAAAAGCCATATCAGCCCCTCTTTTTTTTTTTTTTTTTGATCAAGCTCGACTAAAACGTCGACTTGCAAAAGATGATGACGAGCCCTTGAAGTGGTAATGAGACTCTTCGCGAACCGTAAGTCAGCAAAGCGTGAGGACCACCAGAATGACGGTTACACATCCAACTCCCCCAAAAATGTACACAGCATGATTGAAGCGTGATAAAATCGTATGCCTGCAAATCGGGAATTGGCAAATGTCGATACAAATCTTGATACCATGCGAATAAGCGTCATCGAGGTTGATGCCAAGTTTCTGCCCACACAACTCAAATAAATACACGTTGAAACGACATCAAAAGCATTGACAGACAAATTTATGCGGCCTCAATTTTCTATCGGAGATGCTTGCCCATCACTGAATAAGCAAAATAGTTGTCGTCACTTGCGGCCAGGGCAGTCATGTGGATTGTTTTCATGTGTTCTGTCAGTGTAAACTCAGCCGTAACCGATGAACGTTTTGCTCGAAATGTTCGTGCGAGGCAAGAGGAGGTGGCTTTATTTATACAGCACAATTCACGTACAAGACAACTCAATGTGCTTCGCGCAAGCAAACACACAGCACCGGAAAGTATTTACAAAGACGACATTCAGAAGCAAAGCAGAGAAAACAAAAGTAGCATACCCAAATTAGGAAAACATCACACAGTGATAATGAACAAATGTAAAAAAAAAATCTGGCACTTGAATCCGAGGTGACCTTTGCAAAAAGAATTTTCACATAAAGACAATTTAGACGCATAATCATGAACAAACCGATCACATCATTTTTCTTCGCTGTTTCTAAAATAATAATAATAATAATAATCGTTTTAATGTCATAGTGAATAAAGTGTGTCTCACCCCTCACCCCCCTACCCTCCTCGAGGGTCCCCTCCCTGCTGCGGGCCGGCGAGCGACAGCTTGCGCGGTGATGCTCCAGCGATAGGCATCATCGGCCTCACTGCAGACTAATTGGTCCGCCGCTCCTCTGAGTGGCCTCGCTAATTAATTAGAAAGGCAGCCGAGCTGAAATTTTTAATCAGGACGTCGGGCTCGCCAGCAAAAAACGAGGTGCAGGGGAGGAGAGATTTGCTTGAGAAAGGGGGGGGGGGCAGGGGGAGGCACTCGGGGGAGGTTTCTGGGACACGCATCACCTCATCATCCTGTGTAATCCACCTGACACTGATCTCCCACGTCGCCCTGTGAAGTGTTGCGTGTTTGGATACTCGCATGATCTGGTCGCGTGATAAGAGACGATTATGTTTTTTTTTTAATTATTAAGAAATGGCATAGTAGTTTGCACATGTGTTTGATTTCAATACCGCTCTTAGGAGGGAGCAACATAGCCGGGACGGCTGCTGCTCTTTGCATGCCGAACGAGCATGGCGTTGCTCTGAAATTTCACAGTTCACCCATCATGACACTTGCTGTCCGAGACTTTCTATTTCAAATGTTTTCGACAAATGCTGCCGACTCATACAAATACAAAAGCCTTTTGTATTTGAGATGCCGACTCATCTAGCGGCAGGATTCCATGTCGCTGTATGAACGTGCGCACATTTGTGACACGATCTCGCTATGCGAGGTTCTGTATAAAAAGCGAAGGCGGCCTTCTTAAATGACTCAGAAAAGAGGCTAAAAATATCTACGTGAAACCTCCGATATTTGCTGACACAGGAAATGTAAAATCGTGGCGCTGATCCAAACTTGGATCGTTCGGCGGAGGTCCGCACTCTACTGAGTTTCGTCTCGCTATCTAATCCCATTACAGCATAATATTATTTTCCCCATTTCTCTTCATTTTGTACTAGGCTAATTGAAAGCAGTCACTCAATCTTACTGTCAAACAACTGTAAGAATTACAAGCTGCTTAGGATAACAGTCGCTTGGTTTCGAGTTGCTTTGAGTGACATGAGCCGGGGGTGAAATGGCTTTTCAGCTTTGGGACAAAGTCTTTGGAGCAAAAGTCAAACATGCTAACATGGTCAGCGGATGCAGGAGTCGTCAACTTGATCGTTCATGGCGTGATACTAGATACATTGACTGGTCAAGAGAGAATTAAGACTTTTTTTTGTGGAGCAGTGGGAAGAGGACAACGCACTTATTTCTTTGACAAAGAGAGATGATTTGGTGTTTAGGGAATTATTGCTAACATGCTAACACCATCAGCTACACACACGGCTGTCTGTTGCTTGGACAAAGAGAATCATAACTTAAACCGAAATTCAAATGTAACGTTTTCTCCTCCAAAACAAATCCAAGTCGAGTTCAACCTTTCCAAAGGAACTAACTAACATGCAAGATGCTTCTTTTGCAAACAAAATAAACTATAACGAGCAAGTAGAAACACCTTGTTATTGTTCCAGTCTTATCGTCCAAAACAAACACACGCCGCCATTTTTTATGGCTTTGTTTCACAGGTGGTGAGTCGAGAGAGGGACGGCCACATTATTATTGTGGCCGTGGTTATGACGATCATCTTTATTAGGGCTGTGGGCCGCTCGCGTGGGGAAGACAGCTGGCGCAGTGATGGAAATTCGGGGCCACGTTCTATTTAACGTAAAGTATGTTTTCGAAACCATTTCCGGCTTTGAACATCTACTCCAAAGATTCAGTGGGGTCGCCTCTCCGGCTTATTTGACAGTCGTGAAAGAAGATGTCATGAAGCAGCGGTGACGCTCGCAGGCCGCGTCCTCCTCGCACGACAGCTTTGCGCTACAGCTGCACATATGCTCCTGAGGCAGGAAGATACGCGCCCTGTCGCCGTGCTAATTAGCATGTGTTAGCTGGTGAGAGAGAGAGAACGAGAGAGGGAAAGAGGGGCAGCCCTCTGTGATGTGTACTGAAGTGGAGTAAAACACTGGGGCAAGAACTGTGCTAATGGCCCATTTCCTCCCAGTGGGGGCCCCTCCCTGACGCCTGCGCACGCGCTGGCATCAGTGCAGCCACGGGGCGCCCGCCGGGCTGCCAAGGCGCCAGCGGGGGCAAAGGTACGCCAGCGACCAGCCCGGATGTCATCGTTCTACACACTGCGCTGAGCTTTGTCACGTAACGGCGGGTGACAGCGACACGCTAACGCATGCTAATGCGTTCACCAGCCTGTTAAATGCAAGGGGGGAAGTAGACTGGGTGACAAAAGTGGGGCAGCTCTTGTACATAGTGCAAGACACATGATTGAATTGCATTTTTTATTTTGTTGCTGTATGGCGCAAATGTGGATGAAATTTTATTTTTTATTGCAATGTAATTTTGAATGAAAAATTCATTTTATGCAAAATCGGTTGCTTAGCTAATCTGCAATGGGCATTATTCGCTACCATTTACACAGCAAAGTGAATTTTAGGGCAAAGACATGACAGTACAATTGGGAAAGTGTTTTTTTTTTTTTTTTTTTGGTGGAACCATTCCACCAGCGCAGCTAGAGCAAGGGCCGTAGGGTCACTGCTTCCCACTGAAATATGCTTAGACCCAACAAGGGCCAGGCCAGATAATTGACTTTTACGTATTTTCCGATTTTTTTTTTTCTTTTTTGAAGTCTGTTTTTTTTCCCACATTTCCTCCGTTTTCTGTCGAGAACATACAATTATTGTTTTTCAGTGTTTAGTGAAGAATTTGTGGGGGTTATTTAAACAAGTGTGGGGGGGTGGCCCCCTGAGATAGCCTTGCCCCCCCAAGATTAAAATCTATCTCCGCTACTGAACTCTCCTCTGCATTTTTTGCACTCATTTTGAAACTTCCTACGTTGTTGTCAATACCCTGTCTAAATAGGAAAGTAGTTAAGTAGTTGCTGCCATGGAAATATGTTGAACCACACTGTCAAAAATCACCAACAAAAATAATCATCAAAATATATCTGGATGTTGTCCCAAATTTCCCCTTAAGCTAAACTTTCAAATACAAATTTCCCGAAATTCACCGCGGGAATTTTCTGTCCTTTTAGTCAACCGACTTCCGCAAGTGGATTATTTACAGGAGTGTTGGCAGCCTGCTTGGCACTCAGTTAGCAGTGGCGAGTGTATCTCTGTCAGCGTGAGTAAACAAACAGTGGCGACATGCTTTGACAGAGCAAATGGCAAGCCCCCCTCACACCCTACACACACACACATGCACAGGGGACAGTGGGCAGAAAAAGAAGAAGAGATGGGGGGTGTATGGGGGAGTGCATCCATATTTATAGGGCCTTTCTAGCGTTTGTCCCCAGGCCAAATTGTGTGACTACACTCAGCTAATGTCAGAGCAGCACTTAAAGCAGGCATTTCCAGCATGTCGGGGCCAGCGGGGAATACACGGGATGGATGCGAGGAACACATTTTTTTTTTTTGCAAATAAGAAGACGCTCTTGTGTGTTGTTGGCTTGGTCAATCGTGTTCTCACCATTCAGCCTTCAGTCAAGGAAAGAGGCACGTTGTAACTGAGATTTCCTCGTGGTCGACTTGCCTTCCAGAGGTGACGTCATAGCTGCGCAACGCATTGAATTATCCATGAATGAAAAATGGCACATGAATTCGTCAGTCATAACCCCTGATTATTTTTTGGGGGGCTGTTTTTTTGGGCGGATGGGGGGGGGGGGGGGGGGCTATTTTGCTGTTTGGTAAAAATCCTCAGTTAACCATGGTCTCGACGTAAAATGTGCGGGGAATTCATAAATTCAGATATTGACATTTTTTTCTATAGCAACTACATTGTAAACTTACCTGGACAACTATTTTTGTGCCCGAGAGGCAAATGTCCATACTAGGACTAGAATGTCCTTATTGACTATGGTAACCTGTTGCCATGTCGATTATGTGTCAGGTGACCCCTGCCCTGTCACCCTGGTGATACTCCCGATGAAACGGGAGCGAGAGGGATGAAAGAGCCATTTTTAGCATCGACTTTCATCATCTGAGTTAGCGCTTAATCGCTTTGCCAGGGCCATTATGCGTCCATTGCGACGATTGGGGACAAACAAACTTTGTTGTTTGTTTGCTGCCAGTTGCGCCGACAGTGTTTGGAGGCAAACTGAAGTTTTGAAAGAGCAGAGGCGGAGCCGAATGTTTTCAGCGGGGTGGACAGGTTGACGCCGCGACTCATTCGCACGCGGAGGTTGTGAGATCTGCCTTGGCTATGCAGCACACGTTAGCTAAGTAATCATTGTTTGTCATATCCGCTACAGTCAGGGGGCTTCATCAAATTATTATTTTTTTCCTAACCTTGCCCCAAAAAAATACAAGCAGGAAGAAATTTGAATAAAATGACTTTTTTTCTTTTCCATTTTTTTGTTTTGTTTATTGTGTGCACCGATTCACGAGCTAACACGCAGTCACAGTCATCGATTGGCCAATGCGATTTTGAATCATGGCAATCGAGGGCTCATTCATTCACTCAAAGAAGCACAATGGCTCTGTTCGACTCGCATTTGAGACGCACAGTTTAACGGAAAAGCCGTATCAACCGTCGAAAGGAAATGCCTCAGTTACAGTATTGACAAGTTCATTCCTACGCGTTTCGAGTGACAAGAAACTCATTGCATTACACTCCCTCGAACGGAATCGCTCTGAATGAAGCCAAATCATTCCACTTGAAAACGAAACCGTCGTTGAATCATATCGAGATCACGTATCCAATCCTTCTTTTACCGGAGAGAGGTGCGCTGGTCATCTCGTAAACTAAAAGTGTCAAACAAATTTTGTCGCAGGCCAAGGGCCGTAGGTTCATGTCATGTTCGCTCAGAAAGTTGTGACCATTGTGAAACTATATCAATGTTACATTTCCTAATCATTGTATGACATAATACACAACAAATTGATGTGGGGGCCCCCGGGCTTTGAGCTTGCCACCTCGGACCAAGGCTTTGAGTCGAGACCACATAGCTTCCATCATCCATGCATGACCAGTCCAGGAAGAAGCCACTTGGCAATCGAGGCGAGACCGCCACTTAAAGCCCCCTTCGCTCGCACATTATTAGGCATTGCCATATTTGGGTGCATCTGCCGAATGTATGTCAGTGTGGTGTAAAATTAGAACCCCCCCCCCAAAAAAAACAACAAGGCACTGCTTTAAATTCCCCCCCCAACCCTACCCCTCCCTTTCCTTATATGCAGGCTTTCTTCCAGCGCCAGACGCTAATAAGCCAGCTAATTCTATTAGGACTTTTTCCAAATCTAAAAAAAAAAGAGCCTGTGTGAATACATTTGCTCTGCAAAGAGGAAAAAAAACCTCCTGGATGGGCCTCAGTGTGACAAAAGAGCCAAGTTGTTGCTGAGCTTGTTAGCAAAAGACTCTGATCCAAGGCTGGCGACGATCGAGGTCTCTTAAGTGTCTGTCACCCTGATCCAGCCAGGCGAGAGCGCTTTGTAGCCTCCGCTTCCTTAGTCGGCCTCGCCGAGCTGCGGCGGGGCGGGGGGGAGGGATACGGAGGTGGGGGGTGGGGCTGAAGAGGAGTCTCACCGCGCCTGTAGCTGCAGGTGACAGCGATGCCTTTTTGTTGTCAAATCCTGATACAGCCTTGACATGAAAACGCGCCGTCCCTGGCCTTCCTTCCTTCCTCTCTGTCGGCCTCAAAGGCTTAGATAGCGAGCAAACGAGTCGCTCTCCTCATCGTCCTCGCTTTCACTCCTCCGCTGCCACCTGATGCCTCCCTCGCCTATCATGTCCGACCCCCCCACCCCTCCCGCTCCCCGCCCGCCTCTGGTTTATAGATCTGAGTATGCTCTCAGGAGGAAAATACAAGTCAAGCCATTGTCATTTCAAACAGCACAATAACCAGACACCGGGCTGCCCACTGACAACTCTGGGGAACCGGCCTTGGCTTTGACTGTTAGCTACTCTCTCGCTCACTTCCTCAGTCTTTCTTCCTCTCAAACTCACCTCCTTCCCCCTTTCCCCATTGGAGACCCGGTAGCCAGTTGTTTGTTACCGAGCCGCTCCTCACTTCTGGCAGTGCTGAGAGAGGGGGGGTGGGAGTAAAGAGGGGCAGCGGGGAAGCCAAGGTCGGCTTTCTCCGCGTGACAGTTCGCTGCCTCTCGACAAGGCGGGAAATCAATACTTTTGGACTTGTGGCGCTGCCCTCTGTGTAACAACAACGCTGTCCAGGCACCTCTGACGCATCCCTTCTCGCCACCCGCCCCCATCCATGCACTTTTTTTTTTGGTGCATATTCTTAATGTGACAATAATGATCCTGTATTTTTCGGACCCTGAGACGCGCCTCAAATGCTTGACTTTTCTCAGAAATCACCAGGGTGCCTTATAATCCGAAGTGCCTTATATATATTTATATGGAGGATGGCTTTTCAGTTCGTCAGCTTAAGTTGGAATTCCTTCCGATTCACATTCGCTCTTTGTCTTTGTCACACCAGAACTTGAACTACTTTCTTCTTCTGTGTCTAAAGCAGGGGTGGGCAAACTTTTTGGCTCGGGGGCTGCATTGACTTTTAAAATTTGACAGAAGGGCCGGGTCAACACGAGCTGTGGTACATTAAAAAAAAAAAAACTACATTTGTTGACAGTCCATATCAAACATCAACAGAACAAAAGCATGAAAGTACTGTATTAATATACTTTTTAAAATGACAACAGTGTTGTTGATGACCTATTTTAGCCTGTGCATTGCTGCAGATGGGTTGTGATCAGACCAGTAGAAGTAGAGCGATACAGAGGTCCTAGGTCGTCGAAAAGATCCCCCCCCCCACCCCCTGTGTTCTGCAACTTATAGTCAATGCGCCACCTGTCGGTGAAATGCCTGTCATTACAAGTCCAATTGAAATGAATGCAATCATTCACATCGAACCTTGATTGTGGACCAACCTTCGGCGGGCCGGATTAAAAGAACCAACGGGCCAGATTCGGCCCGCGGGCCGTAGTTTGCCAACTTCTGGTCTAAAGAATCATGAGAAACGTAGCTCTAGTAGCTCAATGGCGTATTCGGGAGAGGCAAACAATACATCCAGCTTCCAAACCAGCTAGCGCACTGAACGACCGATACAAGATGCACTCATCCTGGAAGGGGGATTTCCCCCGTCTGTGGTTCTCAAACTTTTTTTTTTAACCAAATGAGTTTGTCTTTGCCTACTCGTGAAGTTCTTTGAGACGGGTTTTATGCTGAAGGGCGCTATCAATAAAGTTGACTTGACGGACAATAATGATAATAATAATATTCATGACAGTGACACGAAATCAGCTGGAAGAGGCTCCAGCTTGCTTGAGACGCCAACGAGGTGAATCGCCATTGAAAACTTGATGGATGGAAATTTGCAGATCAGACGCCTTTATTAAAAGGAAGATATGCACGACGTGCTGAATGCCAATTGCCTGGCAGTCGAAGCCACTCTTGTGCGCAAAGCTGAGCCGAGGGCCACTCGTTTTTAAGACGGCACTAAAGCCTAATATGCCTCTGTATGCTTTTTCGCTGCCGGGAGAAGACGAGCGCGAGTGCGTCCCATACCGATTGTTAAGAGAGCGTGCGCAAGGCCAATTACCACTGCCGTCCTTCAGCAGTCAAAGTGACTAAAACTGCTTCCGCCCCCCGCCCTACGGAAGGGGGGGGGGAGGTTTGCGGGGGGCACAATCGACCGACGTCCCCTCATCCCTCGACGGGACCCGCTGAGTGTGTGCAGGCGGATCTCCATCGACATCATCTACTCCCCCCCCCCCCTTCGCTTCAGCCGGAGTCAGGAAAAGGCATCAAATGAAACAGCCACTTTAATGAATTAGATATTGAGCTGTTCATTAAAAAAAATCAAAGTCAGCACGCCAGACACGATGTGGAGTGTAACCCGGGGATGAACGGTTCTTGTTTAGCGGGCTCATAAAGCACCCCCCCAACCCCCACACCCTCACCTCCCTTACGATCTGATGACTTTACCGAATGTCGGCCAGAAATGTTTAATGTTCGCGAATTAGGTGACTCCGTTGTATTTTTCCTGGCCGGTTGCTCATTTGCAAGGCGACTTCTTGACGTTACACGTTGAGTGGAAAGGTAACGCGATACGTGCGCGCAGGAAGATATCTGTTTTGCTTGGCCCGGACCTGCGGGTCGTTCTTAAAATCCTGCGAGCCGCTCCCAGGACGTTGGCCTGAGGAAGCCTTCTGACAGAGGAGAATGATTCAAATCAAATCAAATAGACAGCAATCAGCCGGTGGAAGACAAACAAACACACACAAAAAAGAAAAGGCAGTCGCGATCATGGACATGAAGTCTCCGACCGCAGACATGTGGTATTTGATGGAGATTTCTCCCTGCCCTCAAGTCCCATGCCACTCTCTGGATGGAGTAGTGACAAGTCTTTCTCATCAATTTGAAAAAAAAAGGGGGGGCCTATTGATTTCCCAGTTTGCTTGAATGTGCGACTCGATGCCGACGCTGATTGATGAGAATAGAGAAGCTTGGCGGAGGGATGGGGGCAAAATGACAGAAAGTGACATGATGCAATTCGATCGCATCCTAATTGAGGTGCAGCAAAAAGCAGTTTCACTTTTCAAGATTGCTTTTTTTTTCCAATAAAGAATAAAGTCAGATTTTCTATTAATATCCACCAGGGCATGATTATTATTTTTAAAATTATTTTTTTACAGTATTATTGAGGAAAAATAGGTTGTACCTTTTTTCCAAAAAAAAGACATTTTATATAAAAATAAAAATTCTGATGGGAGTACTCAGATTTGTTTGAATTTGTTTTTACCATCATCCAAAATCTTTTTTTTTTTTTAAATGCTCATGTTGACACTAAGTGACAAAATAACCCTGCAAGATAAAAGTTCTTTATTTATTTTATTCCTGTTTGTGTGTCCCAACAAGAATCACCTGCCCTGCGTTACTTCAATTGGTCAAAGCTGATTTTTTTTTCCATTGGTGTTGAGAAGGCACAAGGGTCATTTTCTGGGTCTGGGCTTTACTGGACCTTAAAATATATTGATTTTTTTTTTTTATAACTTGGGACTGGCGTGATGAATTTAATATCCATTAGTTATCAGTTAGACATGTAATCTGGTTGCTACTTCCTGAGCCGAACAACAAACCCTGTGAACAAACTTTCCATACAATCCAAACTTCCCGAATTTGTTGCAAATGTTGCACAAATGGTTGTGACCCGCTTTTTTTTTTAATGTGTTGACATGCTCATCCGTTTCAACAAAATTCAAATGCCCGCTCCTCGTGACGAGTAACACCGGACTGAGACAAAATTCCAGCACAACCAACAGCTTCCCTGCCATCGCACGGCTACGTTTCACGTCGACTTTTGCCAAAAAAGCAAGCAAAAAAAAAAACAACCATGGGACCACATGAGCGTTGCACATCTGTACACATCTGTACAGTGTCAGCGGCCTGCTTGGCTCGCCAGTGATCAAATAACGAAAAACCAGCACAGCGGAAATAAGTCGTCTGGAGCCCGGAGGTGGAAAAAAAAAGCCCACTTGTCGTCTCCCGAGGAAGAACGGGGCTATCGCAAACGAGATCGCTGCGCCTTGTCGTGAAAAGGTGGCCGTTTTTTTGGGCGGACGCGCAGGGTGACCCCTTGCGGATTTTCACCCCAGCCTCCCACAATGAGCCTCTGCTCGCATCGCAGAAGCCTCAGGGGTGGGATGGCGCCTTGCCAGTAGCTGTTGCTGTTGTTGGCAGCCGTGATCCTCCGTGGCCTCAGTACTTACTCCGGTTAGGGCATAACATGATACACGCAAAAGGCCGACCAGAGTACAGCGCCACACACATATGCCGTGCGTGCGCCTCCACACACGTAATTATGCACAAAATCACTCCGCTCGCCACTCATCCAGAGACGAGCCGCGGCCTCAAAGGAAACAAGGCGGGTTAAAAAAGCCCGGCGTATCCTTGACGGCTTCATCTGGTTCCAGTTTGGTGCAGATGCTCCGCTTTTTATTGCAGCACTTCTTGTGTTTCATGGCAGATTTAGTCGGCGGTTTCGGCGCTGGCTACTCCGATGGTGGCACGTCTCCTTGTAAACGGTGCGGCAAACCAATAAGGCACTTTGTCACCCTGACCCCGTTGCGACGTATAAACAGTCGCCTTTTCGATGCGTGGGTCTGTGCGCGTGCGTGTGAGTAATTTGTGGAGTATGAGTTAAGCAGTAAACTTCACCCGTTTTAAGCCATCTCAGGAGGCGGCCATGATGCCGCTTTCTGCTCCCTTGTTTTCTGAAGCGGAGCCCCGATTGGTTGTTACTGGGGTTAGGATTTTGGGTCTCTCAAACATGCTATGAAAAATGTGCGATAAAAACTGAAAGATATTAAGAGCACATAGTTTGAGTTGAGTATTTTGTCCAGATCAAACATGGCCTTTTTGTCATACATCTGATTCGGAAGTATGTGCTCCTATTTGGTTCCCCAATAGAACTGATTTTTGTTTGCCAGTTATTTTGGGATGCACAACTTAACATGATCTTCCACTCAATGAAGTTGTTTGTATGGTGACGTGTCTGCTGCATGCGCCACATACGTAGACCCAAATTGTGTATGAAGTGTCATTTACGAAGTGCTGCCTCCATGAATGAAAATGCTTTCCTTGTCTTCACAGGTGCTGATTTCCATCCCAACATTCAAGACGTCTGTGTTGAAAACCTCGTCACAACGCCCGAGTTCCGCAGTATGCGAAAAGAGGTCAACACTGGCTCACTTACATTAGACAGAACCACCCCCTCAAAACAGGCTCATTTTCAGCATGACACCAAAGTGAGACTTTTTTTTATTGAAAAAAAGTATGTGACAAGAAAACAATTGCATTTTTGATTTAATTTAAAAAATCCAAATTAATAAATGAACTAAACTAAAAAAAATAACCTATTTTTTTTTCAAGAAAAGAAAAAAATTGAATGAAGTTTGATTGTTTTTCAGGGAAAAAAATGTTCATCTTCCAAGTATAAAGTCTGAATCTTTCTGTCTGATTTTTTTTTTAATATTACGATTTATGAGTTCTTCTGGGATTTTAAAGTAAAAATTCATTAAAAACATTCACATAAGAAATTATTTGTAAAAGTTTTTTATGAATACTTCAAGGGAAGCCACTCAATATTCAGAGGGAAATAAAATCAACTTGTTTCAAGAATTTTTTTTTTGGGGGGGGGGGGGGGGGAATACCAATGTAGGATCATAAGGCGGTGCTGTCAAACTCATTTTTGTACCGGGTCACATTGTTTTGTTATGACTGTGAAACCACATCAGTGTTGAACCACCTCTATGGACAATACAGTACACAAGACATTTATGGATAGCTAGTTCTGAAATCAGAAGTCAAGGATAATAGTTTGTTCAACCATTGTTGAAGCTACCGGACAAACGTAACAATTGTATGACAGTTTGACATTTGTTGTCCCGGAAGTTGACGTGCTTGATTTGAACAATGTGTTGTAAGGTCTTCTTTGTCTTGATTTTTGACAGTTTCTGAGGATCGCATAACATTTTGAGAGGTAAAAATTATTTTTTCTCGATGTCGTCATAGTCCGAGATGACTGTCCCAATTTGTCTCCATTGACGGGAATTTCGATTTTCCAGGACACAGCTGTCACACATTCATTGGCTCCTCCCTCATTTATAGAAGTACTTTCATCTACTTGTCAGGACAAGTATGACATGATGATCAACTCGGTCGTTCGCGACACTACACAAAGTCCCCACCGCCTCCATTTATTGCAGCCCAATCACAGGGGCATGTTTGCAATGTGCGCACTGCGTGACCCGCCACTTATTTACAGCCCAATGACTAATCAACATGTGTTTTCACTGCGCAGGTACTCCGGTGTCGGCCATTTGGCCTTAATACAATAACTGATTGCCTTTAATCACAGCCAAATGTGATTTTTTTATTTATTTTTGCTCATAAGTAATGCTGAATCACTTCCACATACCTGAAAGTCAGAGAATATTGATTTTGCATGGCTCATTAGGAAAGTCACTTTGAGAGTGAATTTGAGTGTGGACGCTATGTGTGTGTGTGTGTGTGTGTTTGTTTTTTGGGGATGTTTTGCATGCACGGTTATAATTTTCCCAGAGCCTCATTGATTCTGACGCTCCCCGAGAAACAAGGGGGAGGATTATGTGGTTGCAGATATTAGGCCATTCATTTCGCAAGCTTACATGTGAAAATATTGACGCTTCCCAGACGCGCCCGACAAGATCCTCTCCATTCCGGTCGTCAGGCCTAGCGGATATAAATCTGTCCGACTATGCCGCATTGATATGCTATCGATTTAATAGTTGTGGGGATTGGAGGCGGGGGGACGGGAATCTCGTAAATAAGCAAATGTTTTGGATTTTGATTTCATTATTCAAGTCTTTAATTGATTTTCGGGATAGTCTAGCATTGTCTGCGGAAATGATGCCTGAGAACTATTAGATGAAGAATACAAAAACAAACAAAACATCAGACGACAGGGCCCCCTTAAAAATTGTCCGTTTCAGGGTCATTCTGTTGACTATCGTGCGGCAAGGCTAAGCGGCTTTATTTGTGGAGCATATTTCATACACCAGGCTACTCCATGTGCTTCACAACACCGAAGAAGCATTTCCACGCAAAACGGCACATTTTCAAAATCAAAGCAGAGAAAACAGCTGCTAAAAACGACAAATATTGACAACATTCAAACACCTGAAAAAAGCTAAAGTCGCATGTGACACTGATACAGCATTTGGAGTTTGTTGTGACCTGAGACTCAATTTTGTCCGGCGAACCTATTCGAAAAATCCCATGTCTTGCTATGGTATGCTAGCTTAGCCTGTTAGCATTTCGCTAACAGTATAGCAGCTTTCACTTTACCGCTGCACACAACTCCAAGAGATACTTTTCTGACACTGATAAAACAGACAGACAAGCAAGAGTGTGATTTCTAGATTTATGCCCCAGGGGTCAACATACTGCCTCCTACTGGCTAGGAATGTGGTCATAAATAGGATCTAATTCATTGCCAGGTACATATTTTTATGTCTTTTTTTTATGTGGGAGGAGAAAAAGAGGATCTGAAAATGGCTGGCATTGATTGAGTTAATCGCTGAATAAACATGAGTGGGATCACACACACACACGAATGCATACACAATAAGAAAACAGGTTTCCAGTGAAATGGAACTCGCATCCCAGCAGAGCGGGAGTTGGGATAGGCAGTCTGAATGGGAACAGAAGAAGCGGGAAAGAGTGCAAAGGTTGTCACACACGAGTCACAGAAGATGGAGGGTGGAGGAAGGGTGCTGGAGGGTGTCGGTGAGGCGGAGGGGTTTGTGTTAGGGGATTTTGCGTTCCAGCCCTCTCAACATCTGTTATTCGTTTGTCCCGAGCTGGGAGGAAAATAGCAGGAAGCATTCTGGCGGTGGCGCAAGATGAAAAGACAAGAAAATTGAATAAAAAAACATGTGTCGCACATACGCGGCCGCTGATTGGACGCGTCCCGCAGAATTATGTGCCCTCCCCGGGGGGTCGCTGCCAGCTTACACAAGCAGACACACAAATGCACGCGCACTAATGCGGGAAGATTCCTCTCATTCATAAAAAGAGCTTGGCACACCCCCATTGGAAAAACATCACACTGTTGTGACCGTCCAAACCTCAGCGGAATGAAGTAACCCCTGCCATGTCGCGGGTCATCTTTCGCATCACCGCTAAATCGCCGACTTTATCGTGAAGTTAACAGTTATGGGTTTTCACTGTCTGAATTTAGAATGGTATACCTTTGGTGGAGCACCACGTTGCCGGACAGCATGAGCAAGAAAAAGAAGGTCCCCGACAGGTTTATAAGAAACGTGACATCAATGCTAATTTCCGTTAGCCCATCAATAAAGTTTCACATTATAAGATAGCGTTAAGATAGCGTACTTATGCTTAGGAAATGTTTGATAGAACATTTTGGTGCTCAATGTTTGTTTTGCTGAAAGTATTTATGTGTAAACAGCTTGAAGTGAGCGCGTATAGCATTTACTCAAAGTAATGTCCTCTGATAGTCTCCCATTTATTGACAGCAAGAGAGTGAAAGCAAACATGCGGAGAAGTTTAAAAAGTGTGTCTTCATGAGTTTGCTGTTAATGCGTTTCGGATGCATGTTCTGCTGTACCACAGTTCAATAAGTAACAGCTTAATTTTGTGAGCGACCAACAAATAGGCTCATTTCGCATCATAACGTAACGGCACGGTTCCATGCGCAAGCTTTACTTTTGACTGTGTGTACTTTGCCCTCATGTTTAATTACACTTCTGCTTCGCTTTGAGGCAGAGGCAAACAGTGCTATAATTACCACAAACACCTGCTTTAATTTTTCATGGATATTTACCCGGTGTGTGTGTGTGTTCATATTTTATTTTGCATGAGCATATCACAAGAATATTTGTTGCAAATAATGTTCAGGTGAAATTTGTCCTTTGCAGCGTCTTATTCCTGGGGGATATCAGATCAACATCATTTCCCCAAACGTTTGTTTTTTGCTGTTCATCTTTGAACAAGCACAACTTTGAAATATTTATAGTCATTTTTTACCGGGCCAAGGAGACAACCATCTATTAAAAATGAGCAACATGCATAAAAGTGTGGGTGAAGAGCGCTGCGGGACGACAAAGGTGTGAGCCATTGCTAAATGTAACGTAACGGGCCGGGGAGAGAAGTCATGAAGGCGGAAGCTTAATTATCACTGTTAGTCAATTGGCTAGTTAAATGTATTTTACACACAGATAGATCCTTAGATTTGCTTTCTATTTTGTCCTTCATCGAGAGAGAAAGCACACAGTGAGTTTGCATTGCTATAGTTAGGTAGCTAATCGGCTAGCGAACTGGATTTGACATACCTTCAGGATTCTCATGCAAGATTATGAAAAGAATCGTCTTGCTAGATATTTATTTTGTCCACGAGTATTGTCCTTTTATATGTGAAAAAGCGGGAGTCGAGCATTGATGTATTGTTTGTCCTTTGTTTCGCTAGGTAGCAAGCTAGTTGGTTAGCTAGCAAACACAGCCATTATTAATAGAATTTAGTTTCTAAGAACTTTTCTTAAGCTCAATAAATATCAAGCAATTAAGCTCAAACGATCACAAAGTAAAGGATTTTTAAAGAAGATCAGTAAGCATCAAGCTAAATATTCCTACAGGTCTGCAGTATCGATATCTATCCAAAATATGATTGAACCATCTATCAAGAGTGAAGCGAAAACAGAATGAAGTGAAGT
Organism: Hippocampus zosterae; assembly: GCF_025434085.1. Lineage (NCBI taxonomy): Eukaryota > Metazoa > Chordata > Actinopteri > Syngnathiformes > Syngnathidae > Hippocampus > Hippocampus zosterae. Next base: position 5,478,102 of record NC_067463.1, on the reverse strand, counting down.
ATGATGTTACCATTCGTGTTTGCTAGTTAGGTACCTCATGACTTTGCTTCTAGGCACCAAAAGCTCTGGCTTTTATTTGCGATTGTCAGTTTGTTTGTGTGTGTGTGTGTGTGTGTGTGTGTGTGTGTATATGAGTGTTAGTTCCGCAGATATCGATGTTGTTTTTTGGCAATAAGAAAATCACAATACATTTTTGCAATCATTAAAGTTATTTTTCTAGTCTGCTTGCGTATGGGGTAGCCGGCTTGGGGGGGTTGTCATGTGTGTGTAGAAGTCAGCGCATTCGCTAGCCTTGGTGGGGCTCTGTGCTCTACTGACAAGCGTAGTTTCACTTTATTGGATCGGCTCTTGCCGTGTCAGCACCATCAGCGACAAGAACATATGCACTTAAAGGCAATATGCTAACACGCTGTAAGCCCCTGACAGAGGCACACATACGCACGCACACAAGTTGTGTGGGTGTTTACGGAGGGGGTAGGCGTGGGGGGGGGGGGGGTTACTTGGAGCTTCTCGCATGCTTTGCTGCTCTTTGATATGCGACACTCATTAAAAATAGATGGTGAGCAATCATTACAGGCATTGGAATTAATCTAATTAGCCCGGCGCGCTCGGCCTCTCTCCAGCTCCGCAAACAGCCACCCGGTACTCGGCGGCGGCGAACGCTACCCTAGCTACTGCTGCGTACTTGACTTAGCGAGCGGGTATGTAGGCAGTAGGGGTCCGGGGTGGTGGGGGTTGAGATAATCCGCCTTGACTTATTAATAGGCGCAAACAAGATTTAGCGTCTCAAAGCAAACAAATGATGGGAGAGAAGAACAAGAGGATGGCAGTGAGGGACAAAGAGCAAGGTGAAGAGAAAGCAAGCAAGCGGGCATTAATTATTTAAGCCTGCGTAGACTTGATATGCATTGAAAAGTGCAGCTACGAGCAGTAACTACGACTCAGCTTTTTTTTTTCTCCGCACAATCATGGAAAATATCTGAATTAATCCGCCATTTTGGACAATTCTACGCTTTAGGTGTCAAGAAGTGTCCTTCTGAAATGAAGTCAGGAACCCCTTTCACACTGGACAGTTTTTCCAGCTCGCCGGTTTCTGTGTCAAGGAACCGATGCGGTAATTGGGGGTTGAAGGCGACCCGCAAATTATCTGGTGTCTTAATATGAAAAAAAATAAAATCAAAATCCTAGCATGTACCAGGTCCAAGTCTGCAAAGCCCCTCTCCGTCATCACCTTGGCTGAAGGCAGCTGCAAAGGGTTATGGGTATTTTTGCATTATGAAGTGCAAACTGCCCTTTTTATGTTCACTGCTCCGCGCTGCCAGGGCATTTCGTCTCACAAGCTTTTCACAACTCCTCATTCAGCACGGTTCACAAATGCAGATGCTCGATGATGCATGAGTCTTGATTCCAACACTGGTGGAAAATGGAAAAAGGCAAGAGGAGGCAATTTTGAAAATGGATGGAAAACCTACAACTCCCACAATGCCCTAGTCAAAGTGACAGCTGCGCTCTGGCCAACACAGCTTTGATCTGCTATTGACGCCATTCAATTTTCCTGCTGATTACTTACTGACTGAGCAGATTGTAACATTTGAGGATATCCAGTACGCCTAGAAATGCTAAAAAATAAACCCACGTGCACAGATTTTTTTCAGAATCATTTTTCTTCCTTCCAAATATTTGTTTTTAACATAAAAAAATGGTTAAAAATTGAGAAAAAAACTGCATTTGGGGTATTTTTTGTTACTTGTGACGCAGAAGAGAAAAAAGAAAACTAAATTACTAAGAACAAGTCTATTGTGATTTTTGGGGAGAGGTGAAATGCAAAAAAAAAAAGGACTTGCCTTTTTGTTCGTTTTGATAAAAATTATAACATATTTTTGAAGAAACCAAAACTGGGCAGAAAAAAAGGCTAACAAAAAAAAAACAAAGAAACTAAATTAAATCATTTTTTGTTTGTCTGTCTGAAAATGACTTATTTAACTTAGTCTCTTTTTTTTAATATCATAAAAAGCTGGCATTTGAAACGGGTGCTTAGAGCTTTTTTTTTATCCACTGTAGAAAAACCGAAGCACTTTTTGTCACTAATTTGATGCAAACATTTGCCCGTGAGCGCAACGTGCGTTTTGCTGTATAAGTGGATGAAACACCAGTCCCCATGAAAACACACAAACCGGGCCAATTAGCGTCAGGAGACAATTTCAGAAGCGGCTCGCCCTCGATGGGACATAATCGCTCTGAAAGCAAAAGCTACTCTGTGAAACAAGAAAAAGTGTATATATCTTGGACTCCGCTCGCACTCCAATTACACGGACATTCTTGGCACGGCTCATCGCGCGCGGCTAACACGGTACACACTGTAGCCAAAAGAACTTTTCCGGGACACTTATCAGGACTTGTGACACCAAACTATTTGCAACACACACGGAAAAAAAAAGGTTTGTTTTCTTGGCCGGCTCTTTGCAGCGCGTCTTTGTTCCTCGTCTCCCTCGCACTCCTCACTTGCAGACGTGAGGTGAAGGAATGAGGGAGGCAGAGTGGTAACACACGGTACCATGAGGAGCCCGAGGCCGACCCTCCCTCACATGGCGCGCACTCAACCAAGCCGGCGGCCCCCACGGCACGCACACAATGCAAGCAAATGATACAGTATTTGGATTGAATTATCTCTTATTTTCAAATCATGGCGGCAAAAACATACTGACAGTTTACTCGGGGTGCGGCGCAGAGAAAAGGTTGGGAACTTCTGGTCTATATCAGAGGGGCTGGTTGACAACCCCTCATATATGCAACCCCTTTATATACAACAGGGGTTGCATATATAAATGTTCGTTGATTTTATTTTATTTTATTTTTTTGTCTTAAATTCAGACCAAATTGTTCTTCAAATGCCACTTAACTTAAGGGCGCATCAGCCTCGGAACCGTTTTCTAAGGGTGCGGCACGTAGAAAAGGCCGAGAGAGGCTGGTCTGAGGTTTCCAAACTCGCATTGTGTGTATTCATGCCTTTGGTTGGCTTGCTTGTCAGTGCTAAGAACTTTCTCCATCTTGAAATGAAGAACTCATGAGCGCTTTACTTGGGGTGCGGTACGTAGAAAAAGTTGGGAGCTTCTGTTCTGTATCAGGGGTTGCAGGTAGGAGTTACATATGTGAATAATAGTTTTATTTATTTATTTATGTCTTAGATTCAACGGAAATTGTTCTTCAAATGCCACTTAACTAAAGGTCGCTCCAGACTCTGAACCGTTTTCTAAGGGTGTGGCACGTAGAAAAGGCAGAGAGCCTGTGCTCAGGTTCCCAAATGGGTTTTGTATGTATTAATGTCATTGGTTGGCTTATATGTAAGTAAAATGAACTTTCTTCATCTTGAAATAAAGAACTCGTTGAAACTTTACTTGGGGTGCGGTGTGTAGAAAAGGTTGGAAGCTTCTGGTCTGTATCAGTTGTTCCACGCAGAGCTTGCGTGTATAAATGTATTCATATTTCTGTCTTTATCTTAAACTCAGAGGACATTCATCTTCAGTTAGCATTTATCTAAAGGATGTGACCTCTTAGGAACAGTTTTCTCAGGGTGCGGCACGTAGAGAAGGCTGGAAGAGGCTAGTCTGAGGTTCCCGACTGGGTGATGCATGTATTGATGGACTTGGTAGGCTTGTATCTCAATAAACTAGAACTTTCTTCATCTTGAAAGACAGAACCTGCTAACATTTTAATAGCGGGTGGGGCGCATCGAAAAATGTCTAGCCGCTGTTCTATTCAAGGGGGTTCCCAACTGGACATGCATTCGTCAAGCACATTATACAGTATTTAGACTCGATCATCCCTTATTTTTAGCAGGCTGGAATAATCGGATCAGAGAATGGCTCAGAGCGAGAATATACTCAAAGTTGAGGTATGGTGCATAAAAATGGTGGGGAGCTATTGGTCAGTAGCGGTGTTCCCAACATGTATGAGTGTAGATTTGTATTTTTTTTTTTTTTTTGTTGGTCTTAAATCAGGAGGAGATTCTTTTTCAAACGTGGCTTTAATTTTATTAACCATCTCTACCGTCTTCTTATGCCGCAAAGAAAAGATTGGTGGCTTCTGGTCTATGTACTCACACACACACACACACACACCCACACACACACAGACACACACACACGCTGCACACAAGCAAACACACACGCCTTGTCTCACTTCCTTCCCCACGCCCGCTCGGCGCGGCACGCTCTGCATGCGTGCCGTCATATCTCTTCCAGCGCTTAATTGTCCCAACTTGCGACGTCTCTTCCTGCCACCGGCCGCAGTCTAGAGGAAGTGAAATCCTCCTAAGTGACTTGTCACTACGCATCAGCCTCAGGCGGAGGCGGCAAAGGCGCCCCCCCCCAACCCTACCCCTTCACTCCTCCCTCCATCCCTCTTTCTGCCTTCATCTTGCTGAGATTCCCCACTTCTGCTTTCTCTCCATGTTGTCTCCCCCTCCACCCTCCCCAATACCATTGCGGTCACTCTCTCAACTTCCTCCCCCCTTTTTTCTTTCTGTCTATCGTCAAGCCACAGTCACATCACAAGCTGCTCTCCGCTCATTCCTTGTTCCCCCAACTCGACTGGAGGGGGGAGGGGCGGGGGGCGGGGTGGTCAGGCGTTGAGTGACTTTAGGAAGGTACACACACACACACACACACACACACACACACACACAGTAGGCCTATGTACAGTGGGGCTTAAGTTCAGCCTGGGTGACCTTCGAGGTGACCTTAAAATGTCACAACTCGGTGATGCATGCGTCAGATTTTAAATTACTCATGTACAAAAATCCCCTAAGTCCCATTGAAATGTACTTCAGCGAGATATACTGTATATGTGTGTGTGTGTGACACACATTCATGTCAAAATCAAAAGGTAAGTGGAGCTGCGTTAACCTTTGTCGGCTGCGTGGATGAGCGTTAGCTTCTGTTTGATAAAGCAGCATTGAGTGGAGCGGCGTTTGCCTTTGACTATGTGTCCGCTGCTTGCACCACACGAACGAATCGGCACACTTATTGACAGCCGTCTGAAGTTCTGCCCCCCCCCGAAGTGAAAATGCTTTTCGCTTTCAAAGCCGCTTGCCAAGATGCAACGCCTGATAACCGTTATCGCTTGTCACGGTGATGATGGGCGGACTCACCAACGGCCCAAAAAAGTACATTGATTTCAGCGAGGCAAGAACTTGCGAGTAAAGTATGCGTAATTCGTTATCTTTGCCGTACTTTCGTAAAACACCATGGAAAGGTTTTAAATATATAAAATGTCTCCTTTCAGTGACTTCATTGCTTCATCGCGTCGTCTTTCAAGAGCCCCAACTTAGTACATGAAGATGTTGGCCGAATGAAGCAAAAAGCTGAGGTGGGGAAAACAAAACAGCAATTTGTCATTAGCGAGCGAGCAGATTGCGTGTTTGTTTTGGTCACGGCCAGGCGTGTTTGCTGACGCTCTTTTAGCCAGAACCGCTCTTTTATAAACCGACGTTTTCATTAGAGACGCGAACGGCGCAGGCAGCCATCAATCTATCATTTGTCCACCAATCATGTGCGGCCGGGGGCAGGGCTTAGTTGGGGGAGGGGGGGTCTGGCAGAGATGGACACTCGGTTGGGAAAAGGAGTGGGGTGGGGGATTGGGGGTGGGGGGGGGTCACTCACTCATCACTTGGATGTCGTCCGAGTGTGTGTATGTGTGCGGCTGTGTATGTCTGTGTGAGACGAGTAAAGGGTCAGGCTTTGGTCACCAGATGGTAAATGTTTGGACTGGACCACAGCAAGCTAGCAGGGGGCGGGCGGGGGGGACAGTCTCTTTTACTCCCCTTGAATCTCGCTTTTCTGGCCGATCGTAGCGTGAAGACGCGCGCCGTCTGAGCGATGGGTGATAATGGAGCAGACACTAACAAATGCGCACCTCTTGGCTGGAGGCTCACAAGACGCTACCGATACAAGAAAATACCGATACCGAAGTGCAACACGGCTGAATGGAGATGCTTGCTTGTGCGTCTCATGTAATCTTTTCTTCAGAAATAATTTGTAAATGGACTTTTTATTTTTGTTTGGTAATTATTGTCCATCCATGTACTTGGACATCACATTCAATACATGATGTCACAATACGAGGTAACTACATGTCTGCATTACCATTCCGTTACCATGATGACTGATGCGGAGCTAGCAACTAGTTGAGCCCCGAGTTCCAAAGAAAAACCAAGCGCAAAATATGACGTGCACGCAAGCCGCATTGCGTGCAGCACTAGCGTGGATTGTATTTTCACCTGTGGAGGCAGCACGTCATCAGCCAATCGCCGAATCACACATAGTTCAGCAGATCTGTTCATGTGGTGCATGAAGAAGACGCGCAAAAGAGACAAAAAAGCAATTAATAGTCACTTTTATCTCATGTGTCCAACAAAACTGCGGTCACAGCTCAACAATAACCTCGTACCATTCCTATCCCTCGCAGCATGCCACATTATTTGACTTTGGAATCAGCATAAGTGATTACATTTGATGATGATTTACCGTCTGGTTGAAATTGCCAATCCGAGGATGTTGCAACTTGGTGCATGTGCTCTGAAGCAAAACGGACTTTCGTTGGTGTATTTCATTCTGTCAAAACATCAACATTGACGTAAACGATGGCCTTCGAGTACAGCTTGATGACGGACAGCGTCCGTACTAGTGGCGGTACCGAAGGGGGGTGGGCGGAGGGCTGACACGGTACAGATTGGATATGGTGATTAACCCCCTCGCAAATTTCAGTCGTTCAGGTACAGAACCGAACTGTTCTGCTTTGCTTGCTATTCGAGCCGGTTGCGGTTTACACAGAACTGTGCTGGACCTTGTCACCGTGTGTGGCCTTACAATGTGCAGGCTGCTCAGAATATAAGCCCCACTGTTCATGTGGTTATTAAAAACCAATCCCCTGCCACACACACACACACACACACACACATAGTGCTTCCCTTTCAGTCTCGGAATCAGCGACATAACAATGTTGGCTGGCCAGTGTTACGCGCGGGGGGCCGCTGAAGGGAGCAGAGCTGGACCCAGAAAAAGGGGGATTTGGGCCAGGACAACTCAGGGGAGAAGGCGTTTTTGAGCGCGAGTCGACAAATAAAGACAGGAGCGATGGAGGAGATGGTGAAAATTGAGATGAGAAGTCAGTAAAAGTGGGCGGGGGGTGGAAGAAAGTCGTACCAGCAGCCGCGACGCCAATTCAGCACTTTAACAAATCGATGCCCCTTTGAGGAGCACCGTCGGCACCCTCACTAAGTGCGAGTGTGTGCGCGCATGTGGATGTGTGTGTGTGTGTGTGTGTTGATAGTGTTGGTGTGAGGTCGCAAGTCCACATTAAGGCCCGATAATGTGTTAATTTATAACGCCACCATCGGGAAAGCCCGCCTGATCCATCTGTGTCAGCCGCTAGGCCCGGCGTATTCATCATCCCGAGCCCAGAAATGAGCGCTCCGCCGAGATTAAGCCACTCGCTCGCGCAATTTCTCCTCTTCTTTCTTTTATCTATCGCATCCTTCCACACCCACTCCGCTACCTCGCCTGCTTTTGGGTCAGGGTGATCAATTAAGCCCTGTCAGGGGCCACTAGAGCCTCCACCCTGCAGACATCACTATCTACCCAGAGACACTTAAGCAGAGCTTTGATGGCAAACCCCCCCCCCCCCTCCATCCCCAGTACCCCCATCCCCCGATACCGCCACCTGGCCTGGGGAGCGTGCTGCATGGGTGGCTTCGATTGTGATGATCGGGGACTGAATTACACTCCTTGACTTTTATGAACTTGCACTCTGTTATTGACATAACAGATTGTAGCGTGAAACAATGCAAATGTGTGTGCAAGAATGGGCTTTATTTAAGGGCGCCCCCGGCACGCATAAATCTGCGACGCACAGCCCGGCCTGTCATAACACGTCTGGAGTTGTAATTACCTCCACCAAGGATATTTTCAATGCCGTTTTTGTGTGCGTTATGTTTTTTTGACACTAAAGTGCACATCATTGGATTTTTTTTTTAATCATAACTAATGCAGTGGACCAAATTGGCCAGCAAATGGCAACAATCACTCATAAGTGATGTCCATTATAAGTGCATTTTATTTTCTGAACAATTATTCCAAAAATAGTTTTAAAAGAACATAAACAGTTGCAGCTCAGCTCGAGGTCAGAGCATATTATTTTAATCAAGGCTTTTACAGTGGCTCCCAGTCAGCTTCAGAAGACATTTTAAAATTCTGCAACTGGTCTACAATCACTAAACGGGTCGGGTCCTGAAGACATTAAAGAAATGCGAAGTGAATAATAACCCAGTTCGGCTCTGAGGTCTCAATTAGTGGAGCCCAGGTTTCAAATCAAACATGGTGAAGCAGCATTTGATTGTTATGCTGCACACAGGTGGAATAAGCTGCAAACAGAAGTACAGTCCCCCCCCCCCTTCACCCCCCATCCCCAAGTATAAATTCTATTTAAATGCAGGTTATTAAAAATGTCTCCTTTTTGGATCCCTTTGATTAAGGACTTTTCAGTATTAAACTCAATTTCGCCGTCAATCATTTTCAAAAGCTACTTTTTCATTTCTTTCAGCAAAAATCTTTGAAAACGCCATGCAGAATTTCCGCACCAAGTACTGTGTCAGCTTTGCGCGGGTGGCTCATGCGCTCATGGCGAGCGGCAGGACTGCTCTCATGACACACAAGGGGCCGGGGGTGAGGGGAGGGGGGGTGATCAATACTCACACTCTCGATTCAATTTCACCACATCGCCATCAGTGCACACAAACATGGGCGAGTGCGCCCGCGTGAGCCGACTTGACGCGAAACCACGTTGCCAGACACGGACGGTGTTCCTTTTTATATGCGCCTGTCCGAGGCAAGGGGGGGTTGGTACGCTGGAAACCGGCGGCGGTCGCGGGGAGTGAGACGAAGGAAAGACAAGCTGGGAATTCTACCTTTAAAGTGTCCGCGAGTCATCAGGAACGGAGAAAGGGAATCTGCCCATTAAGACTAAGTGGATATCTATTAGATCATGGAGGTAAGGAGGTGGCCATTTACCATCAGTGCAACTCACAAACAAGCCTGCTTGGACCCTGGAGTGTTTTATTAGGCTCGGGCAACGAACTTTCTCTTGCAAACTTTGCCGTTTCGTTTTTCACCACAACGGCGTGACAAAGGATAGTGGCCGTGGGGTCCCCGGAATAAGAAGTCACATTTGAAGATGGTGAATTGGGATGTGTCGTTATGTTCATTAGAGGTCTTGATAGTGACAGCAGTAAAAAAAAATAATAATAATCAGAAAACGTAAAAGAAGGCCACGTGTGAAGGAATCTTTCACTCCAAACAGCCTGTCTATACTGTAAGTGCAACTTTTGAGTGCCTGACTGTGCTGTGTCCTAAACAGCATCGTTTTGGCAATTTATTGACAGGGCGGGGGGGGGGGGCTTGTTTGATGGCATTTGTGGCCTTGAAATGCAGCCCCTGCGTCACAAAGGATAGTGGCAATAAAAAGTCACATTTGAAGACGGTGACTTGGGACGTGTCATTTTGGCATTTTGTTCGTTAGAGGTCTTGATGGTGACAGCACTTTAAAAAAAAATCAGAAAACGTAAAAGAAGGCCACATTTGAAGGAATCTTTCACTCCAAACAGCCTGTTTATACAGTAAGTGCAACTTTTGCATGCCTGACTGCGCTGTGTCCTAAACAGCATCGTTTTGGCAATTTATTGACAGGAAAAAAAAAAGTGACGGAAACCGTGTTTGACAGCATTTGTGTCCTTCAAATGAGGCCTCTGAGTTGAGCTTGCAGTCAAAGAAGCTTAAAAATGTCTCGAAGTAGACATTTTATACATGTTCACAATGGTGATGATGACTTCGGACACGGCCTTCGCAGACAAGCACTTGTTCGTGTTTGCATACTATCGCCTTCCCGGTCATTTTTTTCATGTTTTAAAAACAGCCATTTTTTCCTTCATGGCTGGTGCGTCAGCGAACTGTGTCTCCTTTGGGAGCTTTGTGCGGAGGACATGTGTGCCTGGGACGTCACCTCAGTCAGAGTGAAGGCCATTAAAAGACCATCAAGAGTCACCGCCCAGTCCTGTGAGATCAAACAAACCCTTTGGCCTCTTTCTCTCTCTTTCTCTGCAGCCCCCACCCCCTAACTTCTTCACCAACTACGCCCCCCTACTCCCCACACCACCACCAACACACGCACACACACACACACACACACACACTCGTGCTTATCACTGCGGTACAGTTAATCCTTCCTCCTCCCTTCCATCGTTGCATCCCTCTGGAGGGAGTCAAGGGGGGGAGGGGGCTCCGCCGAAAGCTAAAAAGGAGGGGTCAAGTTTGCCACTTATGCTTGCGACACATAATATGGAGCCGCAATCAACTTTGGCTCATCCTTGGGAACCACCACTGAGGGGAAATGGAGGGGTGACGGTGGGTGGGAGGCTACAGAAAGGAGTGACGTTGGGCCTGGGGGTGGGGCTAAATTAACACTTGACATTCAATACGGTCGGGTCCTTAATTGGCCGGGGCCTTCCTGAGAAGGCAATTTTCTATTCCCTAAACTGCGCCCGTGCTGCGCCGTGTGCCTCTGTCATCTGTGTGTGTGTGTGTGTGTGTGTGTGTGTGTGTGTGTGTGTGTGTGTGTGTGTGTGTGTGTGCGTGCGTGCGTGCCCGAGATTGACTAAGACAATAGCCACTTTGACTGTCGACGCTGGCGTTTTCATATTTTTTTCCCGGCTCTCTGCCTTGCACGTAAGCCACCCAAGCGAAATGTGAGGCGACGTTAACGTTAAGCGGCGAATTTGTCGGCTTCTGAAGTAACACCATGAGCAGTGCGCTCAACGCCAGAGATTTACCGGCGGGATGGTTGGTCCGAGTGCGAAGCGACTAGCAGCTCCAGTTGGAAATGCTTTACACTGGCGCAAAGTCAGCTTTAGAATTAACTTTAAATTTCTTATCCTGCTCCATATATCACCGGATGGGTTAAGGTCCTGAATACGTTCCTATACTTATACGATATCAACCCAGTAGGGCTCTGCGGTCGCGTCAGTTAGTGGAGCTCAGAGTTCAAAACAAACACGGTGAAGCAGCATTTGGCTGTTATGCTGGTGAACCTCATTAAGTTGCGTTGTTTACGAAATATGCGATCCAATTTTTTTTTAATCGTTAGCGTATCAACGGGTGAAGTTCAACACCCGAGACTCACGACACGCATGGCGATTAATCACCATCACACCGATGTCACCGACGCGGCCTCGAAGGCGGCGTGAAAGTCGTTTCCCCGTCGCGTCACCAAAAATTCTACAACTTGTCTTTCAATGCCAGCAGGTGTGAAATGATCGTTTTACAAAAGGGGCTTTTCCAAATCTTCGGATGTACGCGGAGGTTCGGCTTCCAAAGTGTATGAAAGTCCGGAATGTCTGAAGTTGAACACCTGAAACTCACCGACTCAAAACCTGTTGCGTCAAAAGCGTTTGTGGCAGTTAGTCATGTAATTATCTGAAGGCGGAAAGCCGCGGCGGCTACGGGAAGCAGCACTCGGTCTGCAAGGGACAAGCGAATCAGCGTCATGCATCTGATGCGTCAATTCGCCATGACGGCGGTGTGGAAGTGGCTTTAGGGTGTTTGCATGTATCTGCCGGAGTGCGTTTAGGGTGGGGGCCAGGGCCCCCCCCCCCCATTTCCTTGCTCTAATGAGGCCAGATGAATTAGTCCAACCGGCCCCATCGCCCTTTTTTTTCCCCCCATCAACCTCACTGCTGCTTGTGTACACGTGCACACCTCAACGTTGAACCACTTTCAACCACTTCCTGTTCCTGTTATATTTTTTTTTCCAGGCTGCCCAGACTCACCCTTGCACTTCCCTGCAGCTCTAGTTACACTTGATGTTATTACAGCTTTCAACCTGAGAGGTATTAGGCTTCCTTGAACAGATCTGACAGCATTTACAACACGGGGCAAGTCGACGCCTCTAATCGCCTCTGTGACTTCAGCCTATTACCAATTGATCCCCCCCCCCTCCCTTTTCCTCCTACCCCCTCCTCCGGCAGACCTTCGACCTCCTCCTCCTCGCTTTCTCGCCCGTGTCCTTAATGCGCTTTTGCACATCCTTAAGTGTCATTCGGCCATGGAGAGCGAGCACTTGTTTTGCCTGCCATCCTTATTGATGTCAGCGCTTTTAAGCCCCAACGTTGATCTTTACCACCCTGGCCTCCTTTCAAGCCGCGGCGAATTTACGAGGCCCCGACAGAGGGGGAGAAATACCTGAGGAGAAGTCGCTGATTTGCAAAGATTCATCAACAAGGAATACAAGAGTGTTTTTTTTGTTTAGATTTTTTTTTTTAGAGGAGGGTGGGGTCGCGGAGTGGGTGGAAGAAAAACATATCAAATAGATTAAATGGCATGAAATATTAAAGGCTAGTCCGAATCATGCTCGTCACGGATTGAGTCGGCGCTGCAGCCATCCACTTCACGGCTGAGTGTTTCCCAACAATGAAGAGGCAGGTCAGGCCATTTACCGAGAAAACATCAACATCAAGTGTGTGTGTGTGTGTGTGCGTGTGAACAAAACACCTCTTTTTCCTTTTAACACACAAACAAAATTTCCCATTTAGGCCCAGACAAGATTTTTCACTTTGCCCCGCTGTTCCGTCGCTCCGATCACACAATGAATGTCACGAGACCGGTTGGAGAGGGGAAGGGGGGGTGACCCCCCCCCCACCCCAACACCAACATGGGATTATACAAGACTCCATTGGAGGTATAGAAAGTGCGTATGACAACACATATGCCCCCACCCCACACGCACACAAAGTCACCCGGCTCAAAAAACACGAGCCACAGGACGCCGACGCGGCTTGCGTTTAACAGCGGCCATTAAACGTCATTAATCCAGCAGTGCAAACATGGCAAACAAATGCTTACACGTGTCGTAACAAAACCAAAAAGTAGCTAATGAGACGCCATGTGCGCAAAAAAAAAGAAAAAGAAAAAAAAAGTAATTTGTGCAAAAAGGTTATCTTTGCCTTTGGGAGGGAATCGTCCGTGCATGTGTGTGTTGGCAACGTGCCTGTACCACTAGCCTCCCTTCTCCAAAACCTCCCTTGAAAAAAAATCCTGCTTGGGCCTCTGGCCATCACATCTCCATTGCAAGTTAAAAAGAAAAAGAAAGAAAGAAAAAAACAGGAGCAAGAAAGTGCACGTGAAGAGACGCGACCGAAAATGTCGTATTCACATCAGAATTTGGATAATTGCCGTGTAGAAAGCACTGGCAAAAAAAAAATAAAACAACAACACAATCACGTGAGTCCTCAGCAAAAATGGCTGTCATTACCGCCACGACCGTAAATAAGCGTCATGATGATGATGATTTTGAGCAACAATAATAATCATAGCAATCCAGCCCGAGTGCCCCCCCACCTCCTCCCTCCCGCCCTGCAACAGCGGCGGCATTAGTCACATGGACAACAAGACAAATGAAAGCTTCACTGCCTTGAGAGCTCTCTTGCCACTGCTGATGGGGCAAATTGGCAGCCAGCAGACAAGGGAGGGAGGTGTGTATGTGTGTGTGTGTGTGTGTGTGCCTGAGAGAGAGAGACAGCGTCCTTGAAGAAACACATAATAATTACAACAAAAAAAAAAGGAAGAGAGAAAGCAAAAGACTTGCCCGTCACTGGCCCAGCTCCAGAAGAGAACAAAATAACAGGAGTTGAGGAATAACAGGAAAAGGGAGAAGCCGGCGCGAAAGGGTTCCTGTCACTTAACGTGGGTCACGAGCCGTGTCACCTTCGTCTCAGACGTGCGCTCACGCCTCCCCGAGCGCCGACGCGGGAACGCTTGCGTTTCCTGTCGAAAATATTCCACGAGTGCCCCCCCCCCCGGTCGCAGAGTGCATGTTGACCTGCTGGCACTGAGGCACACAAATACACACATTGCTCTGTGTGTGTGTGTGTGGGTGTGGGTGGGTGTTTGTTGGGCTCATTAGCCTGCAACAGGGTGGTGACATCCTGAGCGACACACACACACACACACACTTTCTCCTCACAAGGGTGACTTCGTTCACCACAGGAAAAGCCAACTAAGCAACGCAGGCCTTTAGACAGTCACCCTGAAATCGAAGAAGCCAATAGACTTTGAAAGATGTATTTACATCGCATTTTCATCGCTTATTTAAATGCCACCGAACGAGTTCGTTGAAATAATCGGACAAGTCACATTTCGAAGAAAAAAAAAAGCCCCGTTAAGTGATTTATTCGATAAGTCAGATTTGTTTTTCAATTATTTCACTCAATTATTTTTAGCTCTTTCCCTGTATTTTTTTTTCCAAGCTAACACGAGCGCTAAATTCATTTGTATTACAATAAACAGTATCCGATTTATTGTACAGAAAGGTTTTGCTCTCGAGCTTATGCTAAAATGAAGGCAGATGAATCATGAATTTATATGAAATACAGCTTATTCATCTACTTTAGAGTTCGAGCTAGTCTCTCCCACGCTTTGGCTTGGGGTCTTTTAAGTGTTCAATACGGGTGACTTCATCAAGTCAAAAGTCATAAATCAGATGACGACAATAACACACCACCAAAATGTGACTTTTCGCTTCAAAAGTTCCTGTTTCAGGAAAAACAAACAAACAAACAAAAAAACATACAATCCTCTCATATTTTTGTCAACATTGAAGAGATGCAAAAGGTATTGACAAATTCTCGCCATTGGGTGTTCAGTCCCAACGTGGCGGGCAAAATCAGCAGCACACTCGGGCCGGCCGTACACCGAGCGACGCCGTTGACTGAGCTGAACAGATGCGAACGAACGACCGTCGACGACACACACGCAAGCACTGCATGTGATTGACCCTCGCACACACAGGTGGTGCGCTGCAATTCAAAAAATTAAATAAAATCCATTGTCACAAGGAAAAAATAACCACAAAAAACACGACGCGATTGCTCAAGAGGAAGCAAACTGCACTGGCTGCACAGCCAACAAGTCAAGGGAAAAAGTATCCAGTCATTCATTGACTGCACTCATGTGGTTCAATGACAGAGACTCTCCACGCTTTGCTTGAGCTTGTTCCCTGTGAAATTATAAATATAATTCTTGTAAAATAGGATTTAAAAAAATGTTTTACCGTATCGTATAGCTTAGCGGTGACTCGCCGTGTCTAGCTTCATACCAGGAAAGCTCGGACGAGGAATTTTCAATCCGCTGTTACTTCTGTGACTTTGCGATCCAGTTGCCCACCCATAGATGCCAAACCCCGCACGTCGCGTGACACTTAAGTCGCATTTGGGCTTCAAAACCCAAATGGGTGTTTCCACCTTCTCACTCCACACTCGGCTCGGCCCAATTCATTCATTCGTTCGACCTTGCCGCATCTTTTCCAGAAGGGAAAGGGAGTTTGTCATCATATGTTGATGTTTTGTGTCTATGGCCGCTGACATTTGCGGAAAAAGGGAACGCAGATGAACGTATGTCATCATAATATGGTGACGCAACGTCGCCAGGAGTAGCGTGACATCACACACGATCAGAATCATGCATTTTGGTCCGGAGAACATATGACAGTCCGCATCCCTGAAATTCCTAACTGGGCTTATCTGCACTGACCCAGATGCAGGGCACCAGAAGTTCAAATTTTCGGACTCAAAGCATAAAAACAAACCACAATACGATATTTACGCAGGGACGATTGAAGGATGCGATTTTTAACCAAGTCATTCTTGAAACGAATTAAAGCCTTGAGAGGGGGGGGGGGTGGAACCGTCTCGAAAACAATCAAGCCACAAATGCTCAGAATATCAAAACAAAGCACATGCGGTCCTAACACAAACGCATGCAAACCAAGCCGCCGCCGCCGCTGATGGCACTAATGGACCACCATTTTTTTTTTTTTTTGTTTAAACATTTCGTGGCCACTGAATAACTATGTGGTAAAGCCTCAATTGAGCCTGTTGTGTGCGTTTGGGCTGTTTTGTTAAGATTGACCTCGATTGAGGAAAGGGTTGAGACTTATAGAAAAGGAAGTAAAAGATGAACGTGTGATCGACAGAAGAAGAAAGCCAGCAAAAGGGTGGAGGGGGGTTGCGAGAGAGGGGGGGGGCAGTATGTCATTTTCTTGCAAAAATCTCCTCTTTCACCTCACTGTTCTCTTCCAGCTCCTCCAGCCAAGGCCAGCCAAGAGACACTTCACCTCGCACCCGCACACACATGGATTCCCGGCCAACACACACACACACTCTCAGCCATACAGTCTTCGTGCACGCTCACCTCTACCATACACACCCACTCCGGCAACTGGCACAAGAGTATTTAGCCCCCCACTCAGAAAAATAAATGGCAAGAGCAACAGACACAAACCGTGTGTCAGCGTAGATTCATATGCGCGCACAAACACACACACACACACACAAACAAATGCACACACTTGATAGCAGATACGTATCGGCATCCCATATGCTCGCGTGCAACGACCCATAAAAGTCCGATATGGAAATAATAACACACGCAGACAATCAAGTGTGGGTAATTCTGCACATGTGCATGAAATCTCTGCCGCTCACTCCCGAGAATGCATATGCAGCACATATGCAACATGCATGCACGCGCACACACACACACACACATACACACACACACACACACACTCATATTGTGAGTGTATCAATGTGTTAATAGGCACATTATCACTTCCTGATCTGCTCCAAAGAGACTAATGTCATCGTCTTGAAGGCATTTCCGAGAAGGCGTCACAATGTACACGTAGAGAGAGGATAAAATGATAATATTAGGGATAGGGATTAGGATAAAATTAGGGAATAGAGTTACATAAAATTGTTTTTAAAATTATTTAAATAAATCAGGATGGAAAAAAATGTCTGTTTATCCTATATTTTAAAAATATGTTTTTTGCTTTTCCTAAAACACACACACACACACACACCCTGCAAAGGCATTTCCAAACAAACGATTCGACTCTAAAAATAAGAACAAATTGTCTGAATGTTATGTGTGATGATGTTGGATTCATTTGCTTTATTTTGATGACAGTCCCTCTCGCTGACGTTGCTTGTCAAATTGAAAACGCTTTATTGACTCAATTCCAATATTTTTTTTTTGGTCTGGCTTAAAAAACTGATGCATAAAACTATAATGAGTGATTTTGCATGTTACTATACACTATTGTGTGTGTGTGTGTGTGTGAGAGAGAGAGACAGAGAGACTATTTTCCAAAGATGCATTTAGAATGCCATTATGACGACATGTCTTTCCTTAGTGTGTGTTGCAAAAAAAAGGGGGGAGGGGGGCTGCTGCTGCTTCAATTTTAGGTAGGGGGCGTGGGAGTGGGGGGGGGGGGGGGGTGAAACAGTACCTCGTCGAGGTCTCGGCCCATAGTCGACCTGTCGCACTTGATAGGAAGCCGCGTTACAGCACCCTTGCAAGGAGAGAAGGGGAGACGCTTTTTTAGAGATAAAGCGTGCACGCGCGCGCACGCTTACACTTGCACGTGTGCGCGCTCAGAGGAGTGTGTTTTACGGTGTTGCTCAAGTGGCGCTCACTTTGCCGCAGAGGCCGCCTGCGGCTTTGCGCAAAAGCGCAGCGGTGCGGTCTTTAATGGCGCCGCCCCCCCCCCCCCCCAAAAAAAGCGGTTGGTTGTAAACTTTGCAAGAGTCGATTTTTTTTCTTTCCGTAACCATTTAACGACCGCAACGAGGGAAAATAATCGATCCTCGTCATTTAAATGTTTGTCTTTCCCTTCTTGCCTCCATCAAATAATTATTTTCTCCGTTTTATTCAACGCATTTTTTCGCCTTTTCGGAAATGCAATCGAAGCCGATTTATTGATTTGAGGCGAGCTGTGCATTTCTTCAGGAGGCTCTTGTGCGGCCTTTTTTTTTAAGAACTCAACCATATGTGTCCAAATCTTTATTCAAGCCTAAATAAGGATGGTCGATTTAAAGTATAACATAAATGAAATATCTAAACGTTCTTGTTGTCCCCCCGCCCCCCAAGAAAATAAATTGACACGTTTCCAAAATGTGTTCTATGAATTTGAAATATGTCAAATAAAGAAGGCGTTTAAAAATGTATTTCCCCACACTTGCATCCACTCTGAATTTGCTCATCTTTTGATCTCCCCTGTTGATTTGTGTCACGAATAATTTGCCTCAAATAATATGACAGCACTCGTTTACATTTTTTTCCTTCCAAACACTTTCTACCAACGACACATATTTTCTCCTATATGAGATCTTTATATTTTTTTATTCCCGTTTCATCCTACTTTGAAAACGTTCCCTTGCAAAATTCCGCAATTTACGCGCGTCTTAAAAATATCATTGAAGGCCCCGACGGACGACAAAAACGAATCCTCTTCTCTCCTTGGCCTTTTTCCCCCCCTTTCCTCCCTTTCTCCTTTTTTTCAAACGTCTTTGTCAACAGCCCAGGGCGCTGCCCATCACAAAGTCTTTATTATCAAATAAAAATCACGGAGTATGGCAAGGCAAATAAACAAAAAGGAAGGTGATTGTGACAAATCAACCGGTTTAACGAACCCCCCCAAAAAACCCGAATTAAGGGGTCTCATTTGGAAGTGCTTGTCCACGGGACCCTAATCCACCTGACCTCCCTCATCTGCATGCAGCGTTCGTAATTCGAGTAAAAAAAGCATTCTGATGCATCGCTGCAGCTTTACGAAATATGTCAAATAATGCACCATTTAAATAGTGTTCACCGATACGGGATTTTAAACGAACCCCCCCGCTGCAGCTCGAAAGTTTCTCCCACTTTTGCAGCTCACGTGCTTGTTGCGCAACCGTGACAGCGTGTGCCTGGTACCGGGAGCATCGCAGGTCCCGCTATGATGGACTGCAAGCCAACAAGCATCCTCTCTATCTATACCGTCTCCCCCTTACGCGCACGCACGCGCGAGCGCGCACACACAACCGTTTCGTCCCCTTTCATGGCCACCCGAAACTTCGCTTAAAAACCTCAGCGAAATAAAACAAACAACCGATTTTCTCGCCAACTATTAAAGTAGAAACTTAAACGAGTAGATCGTAACCACCGCGTGAGGCCGCCAAAAATATCGGGGACGTACGGTGGTGCTTCACACCAGCCTCCATCCTCCGACCACCGGACAGCCGGTTCTCGCTCGCGGCTCCTCCGCGCTCACGTAGCCGCGCTGGGAGCTCCCTGCCCCCCGGCCACGTGAAGTCAAACATCCCGCTCCGAAACGTGGAGGTTTTACAAGTCCAAGCAAATGTCACTTCAAAGCAACCATCGACTCCACTGCGATCCAACACATTAGATGGATTTTGCATTTTCCATATATATATATTTTTTACACAGTTTTTGATGTTTTGTATGCATCAGTTGTGAAATAACCCACCAGCAGGAGTTCAGAGTTTATCAACATTGGGACAACCGCAGTGTTGTGGGGTAGAAGATGAAGGATTGTGGTGGGGGGTAGGGGGGGGGGGATTTTCATACCTGCTGGGACATTCTGTAGAGGAGGTTGCCGTCAGTGCTCTGCTGTTGCCATGTCCCCATGAAGCCCGGCTGCTCAGCACTAGGCGGTCTGGTGCTGAACTGCATGGAGCTCTCGCCCGCTCCGCCGGCGCCCACACCGCCGCTGCGACTACTGGAGGGCTCGCTCTCGGGGCCGGCGGCGGCTCCGTGGTCAGCCTTGGCTGCGGCAGGCTGAGGAGGAGGCGGCGTGCTGGGCGTCTCCGGGTCACTGCTCGTGGTCGCGGTGGCGGCGGTGGGCTCCTGTGGGGCTGTGTGGCGCTCACTGCTGCCTCTCACATCTGCCTCCTTGGACTTGATGGAGAGAGAAAAAGGGGGGGGGGCAAGGGGGTGGGAGAGACAGAAAAGTAAGTGAAGGTGGGTTCTTTTGGGGTTGCCTTTCCTCTTTTTTACGTGGAGTGTGTGGCCAATTTGCATCGGGCCTTGAGGTGGAGGTGATGAGGACGCGCAATCGGGACCCCGAATATGTGTGTGTGTGTGGGGTGGGGGGCACCGTCCGTACACACACACACACACCGCAACAACACATCGAAAAGTATCATCAAAACGCACTCGAGTGCAGAAAAAGCAACACAAAGCGTTCTTACCATCAACTCTGTGTGTGTCCCAGCAAAGTGAAGATGAGGAGCGGGAGCGCGCCACGAGTTTCCTCTCTCACTATTTCTCTCTCTCACTCTAGTCTCCTCTCGTCTATGCTCTCCCTCGTTCCTTCTTCCTCTTTGCCCGTGTCCCCCCTCGCCTTCGTCTTCCAAGTCCTTCTCCTCCTCCTTCTCTCTCCGTAGTCCGCCGAGGAAGTGGCCACAGCGCCTCAGAGCCCGATTCGCGTGTGTGTGCGTAAGAGTGTGTGTGTGTGCGCTGCTCCGGACTGAGATGCTCAATGACATCGCGCCACACGCTTCCTCTCTTTCTCTCTTTCTCTCGCTCGCTCCTTCTCTATACGCACACACACACACACACACACACACACATACGCCACCTCAGCTCGGGGTGAAGGAGGCGGGGGCAAAGTGAAGGAGGGAGAGAGGTGGAGGGGGGGAAGTGTGTAAGTGTGTGTGGGGAGGGGGGGGGGGGGGGTCCTGCTGCCTCATTACCATGTTTGCACAGAGTTGCCCGGTGGGACCGTCCCGACATACGCGCGCACACGGTCACGTCCATTTCAACAAGGCGTGTGTGTGTGTGTGTGTGTGTGTGCGTGCGTGCGTGCGTGCGATAAATATCGCCAGCACCTCGCATATGTGATCAAAATGTAGATTTTTATCAAACCGTGCCAATTTGGTGTTACAATAAAAATAAACAGAAACAATCGTTTTACAGAGAGCCCCAAAAAATATGGACCACCGCGATCAATATGTAACATGTTATTTTTATGACAGTATGACCAGCTTTCTTGCTTATTTCAAAAGCATGTATGTTAGTTCACTGTTTAAATCAATGCTTCTCAATCATTTTCTGCTAAACCTCCTTCTCGGGAAAAAGAAAACAGTTCACACCCCCTCCACGTCTCCTCCGTTACAATAAATAGTAATATTTGCATATGCATAACACTGTGTCTTTACTAACATGAAGGCAAACACGATAATAAAGAAATATAGAGCAATTTACAAC
This sequence comes from Hippocampus zosterae, assembly GCF_025434085.1. Classification (NCBI taxonomy): domain Eukaryota; kingdom Metazoa; phylum Chordata; class Actinopteri; order Syngnathiformes; family Syngnathidae; genus Hippocampus; species Hippocampus zosterae. The sequence continues at coordinate 5,456,947 of NC_067463.1, read as the reverse complement.
AAAGACTAACTGTATTAATATTTGTTCACTGCACTTCATATTCCTGTGTGGTATTCATGCTGGGGGGCGGGGGGATCTTCACCTGAGAGGTAATACTCCTTGCAAACACTGACAATGACAGCAACCCTGCCACCTACTGTTGTGGATGTGAAATTACACTTTAGTTTGGCAAATAAAAACAAAAACACTCCCCCAAGCTAGCTGGGTTTTTCAAAGGGTGGGTCACAAGCTGAAAAGGGTTCGCAGACCATCTCAGCATTTTTTTTGTCAAATTAATAATATGGGCAAGGCTGATCATTTTTACATAAGAATGTGAATGCCTATGCTCAATGCACAGATGCATGTGAAATATCACATTTTGTGACATGATTTACATTCCAATTTTTTAAAATTTGTTAGCAATGCAAATTTTTCAGATAAATGTGTCTTATTACCACAGAACTTGAAAATGAAATAAAAGGGGGCGGGGGGTGCAGAGAGAAAGAATCAATAGATTTGTTTTATACTGATAAAAATCTGCTGCCTTTGTTTGACTTTCTGTGACTCTAATGAGAGACTAATGGAACCCAGGCAGCAGTCTGCCACCAGCACAGACCCCCCCCCCAACCCCCCACACACACAGAGGTTCACAGATTTTAATTAAGAAAAAAATGAGGAAGAGGTTCCATTTTAGCCAAATTGGTCCCCACAGCAGCAGCAGTCAAAAAGAGAGGAAAGGGTAGGGGGGCGTGCATACACACACACACACACACGCACACACACACACACACACACACACACACACACACACACCAGGGCATAGATGTATGCGACTTAGAGTGGGTCACATCTTCAACAATGAAGACATCCCGTCTGCCGCGCCTCCTCCTGATCTTCTTTCCCGCCACCTTTCGGTGTAAATCTGTTTTTCCGGCGTCATGACAGAAATGACCTGAGTGCACCTCCCAACCGAGCCTCGTCACCAAGGCGAACTTGGAGTCAAAAGAGAGCAAATTGCGCCTGAAATTGCACATCAAAGCTGTTTTGTTTGTGTTGCGCCCGGCTGGTGAGAATTGTTGAAATCGCCCCAATTGCATGAGAGCAACTATTTTCTTTTCTTAGCTATGCATTTGTCTTGTAGCTTGATTGTGATCGGTGATAGACTGCTTCATGTATTCACCTTTTGAGAAAATGATCATCTGGCCAGAACTCTGACCTAAATCTAATAAAAAAAAAATACCATTCTTGTGAATTACGTTAAAAATGAAGCACACGTGTCAAGAGGAGAAATTTGAAAATAACCCACCCTGACACATAATAATTTGACCGTTCGAGAAAGCGTGGCCAGAACCCAGAACTAAAGTTGATTGAAATCCAGAAGGGGTGACCTGAAGGGGGCATGATGCCCTTACAATCTGACAGTCTAGGAGTGCTCCTGCCACGCCTTTCAATTAGAATTTCTTTTGTGTGTTTTTGTTGTGGCGTCACGGTGAACAGCTGGTTGGCACGTCCGCCTCCCAGTTCAGTTGAAATCCGGGCTCTGATCTTCCTGTGTGGACTTTTGCATGTTATACGTTCTTCACACATTCCATCAGTTACAAAAGTAGTTAGTCCCAAAAACAGAACTGAAGACTAAGCTGTCATTAAGTGTGAAAGTGTACACGTCTGTGAGTACTTGCGTTTCGTTCCAAAGATATTTTCAAATGTATTTTGATCCTTATATCCGGCGAACACAAAAATCTCCAAAAAGAATATTTGCGTTTTCTTTTTCAATTACATTGCAAATTTTCAAATGTTTAAAAAAAAAATAGAAAAAAAAGTATTATGATTGGGGGTTTTTTTCTTAGTAAGCCCTGATTTAATTTATATGTCACGGTATTTACCAACATGATATTTCACTGGAAGTATACGGCATGTAACAAACAATACGTTCAGTTTTCAAGAAATTCGCCTGCCGAGTGCACATTTAATTTTTCAATTCACTTGTGCATGTTGCAATTTAATTCTCACCACAAATCATTTCCAGTACTGTTTTATTTTTTAACATCTGATAATTTTAGCAATCTCAGCAAGAAATGTGTCTCCTGTTGTCCCTGCAGTCTTACTAATGTAAAACGTCTAATGCGTGGAACTTAATTCGATAAAATGACAATCTGGAGGCTGAGATCCACAATTTCTGCATCATGTCTCGGAAATGTACTTCCTTGCTTTTTTTTTCTTTTTTCAAGTGGCACTCTTGTCTTTCAAGGCAAGCTCGGTGCCGCAGCATCTAGTTAACAGCTGTCATTTGTGCACTCGCCTCGGATGCTGGTAATGGCGAGGACAAAAAGAAAGTGAAATAACGGACAAGTTTGCAAGGAAAATGACAAGATGCTGCAAGACGACGTTAAAAAAAAAAGAAGCAAATACGACGGTTTCTTTTTTAGAAATACTAATGGAAAGTACGGGGCGGCCCGGTAGTGCAGTGGTTAGCACGTCGACTTCACAGTGCAGAGGTACCGGGTTCATTTCCAGCTCCGGCCTCCCTGTGTGGAGTGTGCATGTTCTCCCCGGGCCTGCGTGGGTTTTCTCCGGGTACTCCGGTTTCCTCCCACATTCCAAAAACATGCATTGCAGGCTGATTGACCGCTCTAAATTGCCCCTAGGTGTTAATGTGAGCGCGGATGGTTGTTCGTCTCTGTGTGCCCTGTGATTGGCTGGCAACCGATTCAGGGTGTCCCCCGCCTACTGCCCGAAGACAGGTGGGATAGGCTCCAGCACCCCCCGCAACCCTTGTGGGGATCAAGCAGTTCGGAAAATGGATGGATGGATGGATAATGGAAAGTGCCACCGCCTGTCGCCCAACCCCCCCCCCCCCCTTATCCCCCACCACCCTCGGGGAAAGGGTCCATGACCAAGACCGTATAATTAACTAGCGGCTCAGCTACGGATCAATTACCAGACAAGCAAGTGATAGGCGAATCAATGCAAGATCATCAGCCTCGTTATCAGTGTTGCAACTCATTAGAGGAAAAGTGTGGTAGAGAGAGAGAGCTAGATGATATGGGGATGGGTGAGGTAGGAGTCGAGTGGCTTTTGTTTTTTCTCTCTCTCTCTTTTATTTAATTTTCATTTTTATTTTTTGGGTGGCAGCGTGAAGCCCGTAAAGACAGTGCGTAGCCGGCTCCGCGGCAACAGCCACTGAGGCTTGTATGGATCAATAGAAGAGTGGCCGTGAGGTTAAAGCTCTGCCACTGCATCCTTACTCCCTCGACACATGAACACACAAACACACTCTGACATGACAACTACACCTCTGTAAAAAGTCTGCAGCAGCTCAATGGTCTCATCTAGTCTGATAGTTTCTTCTTCGGAAATGAGGGTAAAAGATTTTGTCAAATTCCGAATCGTACCATCTGAAAGATGATTTCTGCCTATGAGAGAAGTAACACTTGATAAACACAAACACTGACTCCAGCAAATATTTTTTTTTGGGGGGGGGGCAACTGGTTGTACTCAATGGCTCAGGGTTGCGACTGTCTTTGAAGCGCAAATTTTTGTCAACCGCGAATGAATTTAGGGGTGAATTAGTTAGTTTGAAGCGCCTTCGCTTGAGTGCCGTTTAAACCGAAGCAGGACCACATGGCTTTGGGCTGCTACCGTCATTTTGCTAATGGTTTTATCTCGTCCACTGTGAAACAAGTTAATTAGTTTGAAATTTTGTTCAAACTGCCTATGCTCCCAATGCTGCCTACACCCAAATAGTAGTAATGGATCCAGGGGGCTACTTCCTGTGACCACACGCACACACACTACTAAGAACTACGATTACTAAATACCAAATAGCTTAGAAAGTGTTTTTCCTTAGAGGCTTCCACTAAGTCACACAAATTCATCTTTTAAATGGCCGATATATTTTACATGTAGATGGCATCAAAAAAGAGGAACACAATCGAGAAAAGTTCAACTGGTCTTGCATGATTTCTTTAGCTAGTCAGCCAATCACTTAGTTAGCCAGTTAGCTAGCCAATCTGGAGTGTTTTTTCTCAGCCCAGGGGCTTCCACTAAGTCACACAAATTCATCTTTTTAATGGCCAAAATATTTTACATGTAGATGGCATAAAAAAAGGAGGAACGCAATCTGAGAAAAGTTCATCAACTGGTCTTGAATTATTTCTTTAGTCAGTCAGACAATCACTTAGTTAGCCAGTTAGCTAGCTAATCCGAAGAGTTTTTCCTTAGCCCAGAGGCTTCCACGAAGTCACACAAATTCATCTTTTTAATGGCCGAAATTTTGTAGATGGCTTAAAAAGAGCAGCAACGCAATCTGAGAAAAGTTGATCTTCCGAGTGAAACACTTTCACACGTTCCCTCTTTAGTTCACTCAAGTGGCACCTGGTCCTAAAGTGGGAGCCCGTGGCTCAGGGCTGCTATTGTCTTTGACTTTTGGCTAATATTTTACGTCAACTGCTTTCACGCAATTATAGTTAGTCCGCTAGTTAGTTCGAAGTGACGTTCCTGAGCTCGAGTGCTCGCTGCCTCGATCTGAGGGGGGGCACATGGCTCAGGGCTGGTACTGTCGGTGACCTGATTTAAGCGTCACAGAGATGTTCAGAGGCAAATACGTCTGCACTGTGTGCATTTCGTCCATGTCACAAGGCATGGCGTGTCGATCAGATGGCACTGGGATAGAAGTGTCACTGTTTGCCGACAGAGCCGCGGGGCATCACATGATGGTCGCTCGCTTGTGATTGCGGGCGAAGGGGAAAGAGCACCCAAAGGTCTCACCGTAATGAGGCGCAGCCACATGATCGCTGGGATCCGCTAATGAGTACAACTTCTCTCAACGACGTAACTCAACATATGTGGAAGAATTTGATGACCTTCAAATTTCAAAACATATTCCTGTTTTTAATGCAAAAACGGGGAAGCACGTGATTATTCCTTGACGGTCAAGTTCAAATAGAATGAAGCTTTGAATGGTTTCTTTTGGCAAGCACATTCTGTTGACTCAAACTTACAGCCCCCTTGCTCCTTCAAAACCTTTTTATAAATAATCAAATAAATATTAACGTTTATTATTACGCTCGCAGACCAAAAACATTTAAGTGAAGTTCATTGAAGGCTAACTTGTCCATGTTTGTTTCTCTGCACGGTGAACACAAAAAGGTTTGTGCACCCCTGTTCAAATGGCAAGTTTTAGTGATGCGAAAACATTGAAATATTATCATAGCAAATCTTTTTTTTTTTTGCTCACCCGTATTTTGAAAATCTAAACCCGTGCCACCTATTCCAAAAAAAAAAAATCTTTTTAGTTCATTGTTCATCTATCCATCCATTTTCTGATCCGCTTTACCCTCACAAGGTGTCGCGGGAGTGCTGGAACCTCTGCCAGTTGTTTTCGGGCAGTAGGCGGGGGACACCCTGAACCGGTTGCCAGCCAGTCGCAGGGCCATCATGATCGCGAAAACGTCAAATATACCTCTACAACCTATTTAAATCAAATGGTGAACAAAAAAAAACTTTTTTCAAGTGAAAGCAATTGCCTGTTCTTGTCATCTTGTCGGCTTTTCATAACAATTGTCTGGCGACCAGTTTAGGGCGCTTTGCTGTGAGCCTGGCGAAAAGAGAACATGAAAGAAAGGCTTCGTACAGTTTGTCTCGCCCTAAAAACTGAAATGGCCTTTGACTGGCAAAAAGGTCGACGCTGTTCTCAAACTTTTTTAGTGGATGAAAGACGTGATAATGAGGATGGAGACAACGTTGAGGGAGGGAGAGGAAGAGTCGGAGTTCCATCGCTTGCCTAATGACCGAGGCGCATCCTCCCGCTCGTTCTCCCTCTTTCCTCCCTCCGCTCACACTTGGGTAATTCTCCTCTAATCATCTCCACCCTCATTTTACTGCCCTCCGAGCTCTCCCTCCCTCCCGCTCGCCCGCCCTCCTTCTTCTCTCCTCACCTCATCATACGGGCCTCCACCTCATCGCCGCCTCGCCTCCATCCCTTCACTTCTGTCCTCTCCCACTGACCCGTACTCCCCCCCCCCCCACCTCACCCCAACCCCAAGTCACAGGGCCTTGTGTCTCTACCTGCCAGCCTCCCTGACAGCCCCCCGTCCCCCTTTCACCGCCATGAGAGGAGACCGGCTGACCATCCGGAACGCCGCCGTGGCAACCCCTGCCAGCGCCCCCTATTTCACACCCATCTTCCCTCCCCTTTGCCTCCAACAGCAGCCTGATCTCCTCCCTTAAACCACAGAGAGTTTGACAAAGTGCTTCTTTGCACTTCTTCTCTTTCTCTCATTACTTCATTTCAAACTTAATGTATTTATTAATTTTTTAAACTTTAACCTTCTTCTGCTCTTATGTCAGTCCAATCCAAGGTATGCTGTCCGTTTAGTAGCCCAAAAATGAGCCCGACAAAGGGAATCTTACATCTAGCACCACCCTACATACAAACTCGGATTTTGGATCGACAATTTTGTCCCTTGTTGTTCACAGAGAAATCGAGGAAAATGAGGAAAAAGTCCACATCAGAATGTTAAAGCTTATTCATTGCACCTGTCCACAAAGTTTTACCGGCAAGTGATTGAGTAGCTTTTTGCGTTGACTGCGAGCCCGGAAATTCATGCCGACTGTGGCATTTTACCCTCTGAGGCTTTGTGACAAAAAGTGCCGTGGCGTGTATGTGCAGATGTGTCGTCAGTGAGGGGTTGCTGGAGGGGTGGATTGCGGGCAACCAGCTGTGCGTGCTTGCTCCGTGGTGAGCTGGTGAAGTAATGGGAACCACACATTAAATACGGGGCCCAACTTATTGTGAGTAACAGGGAAGTCCGCGACTGCTTTTGATATGGCCAAAACAAGTGACCTCACGCAATGCCAGGAGATGTTCCAAAAGATCTGTGCGCCATCTGAAAAAAAATAAATATCACCCCTCCACACCCCCCAAAAAAAAAAAAATAGAATGCAGCTCTGCTGGGATCGAGAAGGAGAAGGAGGAGAAACATGTGGGTTACATTAGGCGGCCGAGTATTTATTTATGGCGCACACGACAAGGAACATAACCGCTGACAGCACAACAAACACTCTGGTGACTTGATGATGCCTCAATAAAGTTTAATGTCACACAAACCATCCTGATGTTGTAAAAAACAAAAAATAAATAAATAAAACATAACGATCGCTGCTTGATTTATGATGAGTAAAATAAAGGGAGGCGATAAGCTGAGGAAGAAGTGCTTTCATTCCGTTTTGCATGACGGTCCGGTTGGACCACAACAAAGCCCGAGTCAACTCAAAGGAGTCCATCTGAAAACCGAAACGATCTCACATCATGACAATTTAAATAAAAGTACGTCAGTGATTCGACGCAAATGTATATCACAAATTGCGCCTTTGTAATGGATGGATGTCATGAGTTACCACATAAGATAATTCTTGCGTTATTTTGAAAAACCTTTAAGTATGTAAGAGTTTTATTTATTTGATTTGATTTTTTTTTTACCCAGGCCAGTTATATAGAGCAGAACAGCGTAGACGGCTACGGTATTTCATTTGATATTTTACGGTATTTCATTTGATATTTTACCGAACTTTTGATCCTGAATCACGCATTTCCTTCACCGCTAAATCCTTAGCATTTATGAGCTACTCTCCTGTTCCATCACAAAAAACAGTATAAATATATATATATATATATATATATATATATATATATATATATATATATATATATATATATATATATATATATATATATATATATATATATATATATTCATTCATTCATTCATCTTCCTAACCGCTTGATCCTCACTAGGGTCGCGGGGGGTGCTGGAGCCTATCCCAGCTGTCTCCGGGCAGTAGGCGGGGGACACCCTGAATCGGTTGCCAGCCAATCGCAGGGCACACAGAGACGAACAACCATTCGCACTCACACTCACACCTAGGGACAATTTAGAGTGTTCAATCAGCCTGCCATGCATATTTTTGGAATGTGGGAGGAAACCGGAGCACCCGGAGAAAACCCACGCAGGCCCGGGGAGAACATGCAAACTCCACACAGGGAGGCCGGAGCTGGAATCGAACCCGGTACCTCTGCACTGTGAAGCCGACGTGCTAACCACTGGACTACCGGGCCGCCCTATATATATATATATATATATATATATATATATATATATATATATATATATATATATATATATATATATATATATATATATATATATATATATATATAATACATCGCTGAAGGATCTTGGCGGTCTAATAAAAACAGCTTTAATGATCTAGCAAATAAAATAACATGCTTCATAATTTGGCGGTAGCCATCACAACGTTGTCGTGATTGAAAAAATGTGAGACGCGTTACAATGGCGAGTCACAGGCCAAAACAACAGGTGGTGCTATTGCATTGTGCTGTTTTCCAAAACTGCCAATCAGAAGCAAGAAGAAAGACGCTTGGTGGAAAACATCAAACGAAAAGGAATTTTTACAGATGGACTCGGAGTTTGGTGATGCACGTTTTAATATTCAGATATTTTGGGGTTATGGGACGGAGACGTACAGACAAAGCGAGTTACAACACTTCAAATATTCGGTAAGGTTCAGGAAGGGAAGAGTCCAAAACAAAATGCAGTGCGGCTCATCCTCTGGCTTTCAGATGTCACGGCTGCCGATCGGCTTTCAAACGTCACACAAATTCCATCTTCTTTGTTTTAATATTATTATTACTTTGCCATATAAATCACCTGTACTGTATGAGACTCAGAAAATAACTAAACTATGACAAAATCAATCCATGAAATCAAATAAAACGAGCCCCAAACTGCTGATTGCTAAATACGGGACTCTCTTCAAACCTGCCGTTGTTTTAAAATAAAAGTTACGCTAAAGGCTCATACAGTGCACTCCGCTTAATAGAACACCATTGGGCCGAAGCGCTTCTGTTCTACTAAGCGGGGTTTCTATTAACCGGAGACACTTTATTAGGTACACCTTCCGACACGTCGACGACCAAGTTATGCACGCAGAAAAACCCCTGCTGACGAGTTAGAAGAGATATTTCGACTGTGGACGTCCATATCTTTAATCAAACAACAACTTTAATCAACTTCAGTCAAACATCTCAAATCACGAGAAAAATTTCGTTACTTTTGTCTGGAAACAGGAGTCCGTAATTTTGCGGTTGACTTCCCTCTCAATGCGCTGGATAAGAGGGAAGTCCTGGAAACCGCGGGCGTACCTTCTGAGAATCCGGCAATGCATCGTATCGTCTGAGTATGTCCTTCTTATCCGCAGGTGATAGCCCTCGTCTCTTGAATGAAGTTGAAGCCATTGTGACGTGCGTGTGTCTATGTGTGGAGTGACGCGTGCTACCTGTTACTGTATACGGCTAGAACTACCGCGTTTTCTCGCGATAGCGGTACAGTATCGCGATAGCTACACTTCGAAAACCACTAGTTTACAATGGTCATTGCTTACGGCCTGTTCTATTAAGCGGAGATCTGTTCTACTAAGCGGAGTATCTTTATAGGAAATTGCATTAGGCAAATCTGTTCCAGAGCCTTTTGCTCTATTAAGCGGATTACTCTATTAACCGGTGTTCTATTAAGCGGAGTGCACTGTATTTGTGTCCTGAGGTCCAAGAAAAAGCTCCATGAGTGCAGAAAGGGGAACGTTGGAGTGGAAAGCTGAAATAACGACAGTTTCGCCATCAGGTTTCAATTACAAGAGAGGGAGCGTGGGTTAAGCGAACATCAAGTGGTATTAAAATATATCGGGGGTCACTGGCATTTGGAGGCTTTGTTGAAAGCTCTCGTGTATTAACACACGCTTGTGCGCCGCCGAGCTGCGTTATTTGATTATTGCGAGTGTAGTCGCAGATTTGGCGTGACGGCTTTTCGCTTGACACTCGTCTAGGAGCCACCTCCACGCAGAATAACCTATCAGCATAAAATGAGTGATTGCAGAAGCTTATTCAAGGCTGGTTCAGTCCCACAAACATGTTGATGAAATCTGACAACCCAAAGGCTCAATCCCACAACCTGAACGTGAAGGCACACACCAAAAATAAAAATGGGTATCTGAGGACAGAGACACCAGCGACATCTCACAAACTCACAATGCAAACACAAAAGCTGAACCCGAATACGCACGACCCAAATCCTAAAACACAACTTGAAACCTACGACAGAACCCGCTAGGAGAATTAAGACGCAACCTGAAGACTCAATGGCACAACCCTAAACTGCGTACACAATCCCGACCCAACAAAGAAAACAAAAAAAACCCCGCCACAAACGTACGATTGCCGGATGTTTTTAAATTTAGGCCGTCTCAGAAACGTTGCCCGGCGCGTTTAACTCATTCACTCCCAAAGACGTTTTTAAACGTCTTTTCAGACTTGGTCCAGAATTGGCTGGTACTGAATGAGTTGATAAGATTTTCTAACGTTGGCAGTTCCCACCGATCCTGAACCTCACATAGTCCTCCTACGATTCTTTGTGTGTTAACCGTTCTGTCTGTCCTCGTTTTAGAATCTGTCCTCCGTCACGTCTTGTTCCGTCAGCCCCTCAGAGGCCGACCGATGGCATCGGCATCCCCAGAGGCGACAGACATAAAGGGGCTGTGAATGGATGGATGGATAGTGAAGGGGACGAAACCGGCGGCTAAATTATTAAGTGACACGCCGCTGCACTTTCAGACACACACACACACTCACACACACACACACACATACAGTATGCGGCGAGAGGGTAAAAGCATTAGGACATTTAGCCCCCTGAATGCACCCGACAACTCCACTACATGCTAACTCGCGTCAAAATCATCAAACTGGGCCTGGGGCTCTTAAAATTTTTACGCCATGGCTTGAAGGGACGTTGAGGAGCCTCGGAGGCTTTTTCCGAGAGTGAGTGGCCCTGTCATCGCCGCCATCGTCGCCGATAAATAAGTAACGACGCTAAACAGCATCGCCCGCAGAGTTGACAGCGCCAAGTCACTGTGAACATCAGCGAGCCGACGCGTACGCGGGTGGGTGGTGGGCGGCAACTCTTGCTCGAATGTGCTAAAGTGGGCTTTTGTTCACTTAGGTTGCACCTGGCCTTGATTTCCTGACGACAAGGCTGAAGCACACCAAGGCCAAGCTCCTCTTTAATTTGCCACATCAGGAGACTTGGATGAGGGGCCATTTGACTAGCTTTGGACTCCCGGTACCGTGTTAAGGCTAACAGGGAGCCGGGAACACAGGCGCCCAGTTTTACTTAGTGGCAAACAGGATTACACAAGAGAGTGGATCAACGTTCGCGGTGGTTCTAAAACTGGAGTCTCTCGACTCCCGGGGACCGTGTGAGGGTCGGTAGAATCATTTGCAATAACTTATAAATTATTATTTGGCTAATCCTGTGCAAAATACACATTGCTGTTCCTTTCAGATTTGAACTTTTATGGTTTGTGGAAGTAAATATCGTGGAATGTGGATTTCATGGCCGAATTGGAGGATTGGCTCATCCGTTCAAAACTCTCTCTGCCCTGCAAAAATGGCTACTAAACCTGTCCCATGCAATGTTTGGATGGGAAAGTTGCCCCTGCCAACATGGCCACCACATTGAAGCGCTTTTTAACCTGCTCTAGTCGACTGTAAAGGCTGTTTATCTATGACGAGAGATAGAGAGCGAGAGAGAGCAGCACGAGCCGTAAACGAGACCACTCTCTGTTTGTAGATGATGTCACAGTGCCGTTTAACTTGCGGTTCTATTGTATGAAAAACAATTCTATTCTTTTAAGCTTTTTAATTGAATGAAACAAAAATAGATATACTTTTTTCCAAAATGTTTTGAGCGTATGAAAAAAGGAAGGGCGTTGTCTTGAAAGAACGTTGGACTTTTAATCACAAGCAAAGCAAAAAAGGCAATTGATCAGATGGAAAAAAAAAACCTCACAATTTCCATTAAGTTGTTTTTAAATGCAGCAAGGTCCAAAAATCACCACAATTATAACCTTGATTTAATTTAGTTTCTGAGTCGGTTACTAATGTCATTAATGCTTTTTTTTCTCTCCAGCGTGGTAATGGGAAATCAAAACATTTTAGCAGAAGTTTAAAAAAAAGTATAACATAGGACTCAATGCTGCTATGACGTGCTCGATGCAACAAAAAACTTTTGTGTGCCAGTGAAGGCCCTTCATTGTGTGTGTGTGTGTGTGTGTGTGTGTGTGTGTGTGTGTGTTTGTGTGCGTGTGCAGCTCCGCTCATGGCAAAGCCATCTAATCGCAAGTGGAGACTCCTTTAATTAACACACAGAAGAGGGTCCCGAGGGGGGGGGGGGGGGGGGGGGGTGAGCGGCGCATGTGTGACGAGTTCCTTCGCAGCCAACCTGCGGGACGCACGAGCCTAATCAGAGCCTTTTAAGTCATGCCATGCTCGTGCCGGAGGATTCACCCAAGACGCACTTTTTTTTCTTAGTCGGAAAAAAACGAGACAAGCCGAGGAAGCCCGTTTTGCTCTGGAGAACCAAACAACGTAGGCCCTAAAAAAAATTGAGTAAGACAACAAACAATTTGAAGTTACGGTTATTGTAAAACTGAGCAAAAAAATGTAGCTATGTGGAATGTCTGTCCATTCATTCATTCAGTCATAAAAACAAACTAGTCGCTCGCTCAACTAAATAGCAGAAGGTTGTTTCGTGTGCGCCGCTGACTCACTCATACAATCACAAATCGAACGGCAGCCCTGTTAGATTTGCCATTGGCGGTCAGCGGAAGAGGATAGACACCCGCGTCTGCTTTAGCCTACGAAAGTTTTTTGCCAAACTAGATCCTAACGCACCATCGGAACATCGCTAAGCCTATCTAAACCCAAGTTCGTGGATACATCATATGTCACCAGGGCAAACGTGCTTGCCGTGCTAAGTGCTAGCTGCTACGTCGCTCGCAGAAGACTTATTTTTGCGTTAAAAATAACCCAACCCCCACCTCGCCACTACTCCTGCCAATTTGGCCAGGAGCCCCACCGTCAAAGACGAATTACACCACACCACATCTCAAAGCCTATCAATCTTCCGCCCCTGGAAGGCATCGCTCTTCTAATGAATGATTACGGCTTTCCAGATAGGAAGTAGTCGTGCCAAAGTGTTGCCAGCGCCGCCATCTTGTAGCACGACTGACAGCTGATGAGGCGGGGAGGTTGTGTGGTTGCGTAACGGAGGAAGTCGACAGGGGAAGAAGTCAGGAAATAATACGGTCATCGCAATCGCGACTGTAGGAGGAGCTAATGGGATTGGAGTCATTCAAATGCCCACGAGAGCGCCACCTCTGGTGCACGAAGCGCTGCACAAACAAATGCAAACAAATTTGTATTATATATATATATATATATCGGGTCTTATTCTTGCCATTGAGCTGGCTTTTTTGCCCAAGACCCGGGCAATAAACAGCTATGCCCTGCCAGTGATCAGATACCCTGCAGGAATAATAAAGTGGCCAAAGGAAGAGATTCAGACCACGGACGTTAGGACCTGAAAGCTCCTAACCATGCATGGAGGGTTCCATGCCAAATCCAGCACCCTGAGACTGTACGCAAGCCGAAAGGAAGGACTAGTGAGTGTTAGAGCCACTGTCCAGGATGAAACATCCAAGCTCCATGAATACATTAAGGAGAAGGCTCCAACGGATGACGTACTCAGAGAATGTCTCAGACAATGGGGAACAGAAGATGAGGCGCTGGAAGAGGGACCATCATGGGAGGACAAGCCCCTACACGGGATGTACCACCGGACCATAACTGAAGTGGCCGATCTCAAGAAGTCCTATCAGTGGCTAGAGAGGGCTGGCCTGAAGGACAGCACAGAGGCACTCATCCTGGCTGCTCAGGAGCAGAACTTGAGCACCAGAGCCATTGAGGCCCAGATATACCACACCAGACAAGACCCAAGGTGTAGGTTGTGCAAAGAGGCACCTGAGACGATCCAACACATAACTGCAGGGTGTAAGATGCTGGCAGGGAAAGCCTACATGGAACGCCATAACCAGGTGGCTGGCATAGTCTACCGAAACATCTGTGCGGAGTATGGACTGGAAACCCCAAGGTCAAAATGGGAAACACCTCCGAAGGTGGTGGAGAATGACAGAGCGAAGATCCTGTGGGACTTCCAGATCCAGACTGACAAGATGGTAATGGCGAACCAACCAGATATCGTGATCATAGATAAAGGGCAGAGGAAAGCCGTTGTAGTGGATGTCGCGGTCCCAAGTGATGGAAACATCAGGAAGAAGGAACATGAGAAACTCGAGAAATACCAAGGGCTCAGAGAGGAGCTGGAGAGAGCCTGGAAGGTAAAGGTGACAGTCGTGCCTGTGGTGGTCGGAGCACTCGGGGCAGTGACCCCCAAACTAGATGAGTGGTTGCAACATATCCCGGGAATAACATCGGACATCTCAGTCCAGAAATGTGCAGTGCTGGGAACAGCAAGGATACTGCGCAGAACCCTCAGGCTTCCTGGCCTCTGGTAGAGGACCCGAGCTGAATGAGGGACGGACAGCACCTGAGGGGTGAGATGAGGATTTTTTTTTATATATATACTGTATAATTCCATGCTTCCATTCATTTTCAGTGTTGTTTTTTTTTTATATGTCAAATTTCAGAAATTAAATGATATATTTATTATTATTTTTGAAACGTTTGTTTGATTCTTTGTTTGTTTTTCCAGTGTAGATAGACTAGATTAAGCCATCAAAGTGCAAAAAAAAAGTAGTTTGATTCTCTTTTCCTTTTTTAAAATTTGTGTTTGGCAAAGCAATATGTATTATTCAAACAATCTTGATCAAAAATTTGTAACAATATTCAGACTAATACCAGACTGTAACGAAATGGTGGATAGCTTTGCCTTTGATTGGCTACAACCGTCTCACGGTTAGATGTCAGTTCAGCACGTCACCTGTTGCTTCGACATGTGTGCCTCACACCATTTGAATACATATTTATTGAGATGAATTACCAAAAACAATAACCTCCATCCGTGAATGAGGGCAGTTATAGTTCCATTCATGCATTTCTCCAATTTGAACAGCAAACATGTGTTACACGGCAGCTACGGGCACCCAAATACAATTAAAGCGGATTGGACAGAGAGGTAGTGCGGTACACAGTCTTTCATCCCGCACATGATGCATTTATATGTGCAAGGGGGGGTCCGGAGGTTGGGGGGGGTAGCGATATGAAATTCTCCCACGCATGAAAGCAGATGGAGGAAGTGGTGGCGAACGCAGGGAGGGAAAGCAGCGGGCAGAACAGCGGGGTGGGCTGTGCTGGGAGCAGGGGCGTGTCGTTTAAAAAAGTGGCTGACTCAGCGATGGCCATTGGTGGCGCCGACGATGCAGTGGAGCATCAGGAAAACACATGCTGAACACGCAGGACGAGTACCACTTTGGACTCATTTACTTCATGTGGGCTATTCTTCTTATAAGCAAACATAATCAACATGTTTTTGTCCCACATATTTCCAAATGGAGTGGAACAGTGAGAGTGATTCCTTTATTTTGACAGTGGACTTAAAACTGTTTATCAAAACATGATGATTTCAACTTTCGTCTTCAGGTCTTTTCGGTACACCTGGATTTGTTACGCAATTTCGAAGATAGCCACTGATAACCACCAAACCTAGCTAGCTAGCTACAATAGATGACATAATGCGGGGGAACGAATGAATCACCACCATTACATTACAAAAGTACATTATTGTGTAAGAGCAGTTGATTTTTTACACTAGCCAGATATGAATCTCGTATTACAAATGTCTTGTAACTTCAAGAGGAAGTTAACACAAACTTTTACCAGAAGCGCGCAACAGATGATGTTCAGGAGGGAGCGAGAGAGCTGAGAGAAAGTGCAAAGAAAGCACAAGCGAGGGAGACATAGCTGCAAATGACTCAAGCCAGTCGGGAAATTCCTTAGACAGCACCACTAGCAGCGAAGGCTAAACACAGCCGCCGCGTCCGGAGTGTTGGCAGACACAAAACACAGCCGCGGTCTCGGGGCCCCAGACGCAGCTCTCGAAGCCTTATCAATGTATACCATCGGCCTTATCTATATGATGTGCTCGTACGTGCGAGCGCACCACTTCAAATAAACTTGAGTTTGAACTTTAAAAACAACAAAATGTAGCTGCTGTTTGGTCAACCTTCAAATTATATGCATCAAAATCAAGTAGAACATCACGAAACCTCAGGTGAGCTCATTCTCAAGCTGAGCATGTGGGCACTTTAATGTCAAATTCAGTTGACATCAGGTGGTAGTACCGGACAAAATGTCCGCCCCATGCGACGGACAAAATGAGTGGATTTTTCTGCGTAATCTTTTTTATTCCATAATCGCAATATTAAGCAGAATGTCCTATTTCGAATAGTGGGGGTACATAGAATATATATGGCCTGACTTAAACTTGAAATAGGCAAATACTGTTCTTTAAAAGTCACTCCTGGCCTTGGCAATGTGCTTGGAGGAAGTTGTGCTTGACATAAGTTCAGCCTCCAAAGTTTTTTGTGGCTTCAGATTGATTTCTTTACGTTGGGCTCAGGGGCGGGCGACTTTGTATCCTTCACGTTACGCAGTATTTCTGCTCCGTACAGCTGCTTTAGTTGCTTGAAGTCAGCAATTATTGGTCATTAAAAGTCACTTCTTGTTGACTCTTGACCTTGGCTAGCTGTTTGAAATATTACACACACTCCAAGCTCCGCATGAGCCTGCCTCTTTTTGTCTCACAAAAAAATCTCAAGCAAATCTGTCAAATGTGTGCCTTTATTTATTTGTCTGAAAGAAGCTAAAGCCTTCAGTTTCAATTTTCCCACCGGCCCGTCCAGTTGCCCACTGCCAGTAACTTATTTGATGGGGACAGCGCGGTCCTAATGGCACGGCAGGAATTTGCAAACAGAGACGGGGGGAGCAAACCAAGGTTATGGAGACGGAGGGGGGCACGGGCATGGTCCCAAACGCAGGCATGCGGCGATATGGACGGCACAATCTGGGGTCCTTCCTGCTGACGAGCCACGCTAAGACTCACGGCAAGGGAATGTAAGGCCTTTGCCGAGTGCCAACTTTCGCAGAAGGAAGAAAGCGTTTGAAGACGGCAAAAACTCTGGCTGCCATCACTCAGCACATCTTGATGATGAGGACAAAAAAAAAAACACACCCCATCCAAAGCCTTCTCCCTCTGATGAAGGGAGTAGAATCTCACTGGACACATGCCAATTGAGTATCAACATATTTGTGTCATTAATGGCAAGGCAAATATGTCCTGAGTTGCTGTGAGCAGCATTGTAATGGCACGGGCCAAAGGGAAACCTACCCAAAAGGTTTTGTAATTGCCTGTTGAAGCCACATGATGGCGACAAATACCTTTTTGTTTGAATAGACAAGGCTTTGACTTCATTAAATGAAGCTCCTCCTCTTATGTCAACAAAGTTCCTTAGCCTCAAGATGCTCCAAGATGGCACCACAGCAATATTTGTATAGACCCACATTAGACATGACTTTCAGCTATGAGAATTTTTTAGAATTGAGTATTAATCTCTTAAGTATTAATTTCTCTTAATCAAAACATCAGATGAAAATGGATTTTGCATTGTTAAAAGCATACACGTGAGGGGTTTTAAGATATTATCTTTGTGTATGTTGGCTCGCCTTCCTCACGTTCTACTGTAGTATCTGTGACCTCGGAGTCGTTACGGGTTAAAAAGGCCGTGTCACGTCGCGTGTCCGCCAGCAGGTGGCGGGTTTTCTCCTCCGCCATCGACACACCTGCCCGTAATTTCGGGCTGATTACCCCCCTTTATTTAGAGACTCCGGCAGTCATCTCACTGCCGGAGAATTCCTCGCCGAGCCATTATTCGCTCTCGTTCTCTATTTGCGCTATTGCTATTTGCCTCGTTGCATACTTGCCTTACGACCTATACTTGTTGCCCACTTATTTCGACTTTCGATATTTCGTATTATTCTACTATTACCACCAGCGCGATTATCTCCTCGCGTTTGCTTTAGCCGCGAGCGTTTTCTGTTTGTTTCCTGATCCTTAGTTGATCAGCGTTTTCTGTTAATTTCCTGATCCTTATTTGATCAGCGTTTTCTGTTACCGTTTTTCCCTGTCGGGCTCTTTCTGTTGTTTTTTCGTTCTGTCATTAAAGACACCTTATTTTGTGACAATACTCTCTCTTGTCTGCTTTACCTGGGATCCAACTTATTTAATTCATTGTTCTGCTCGGAGCGATTTTTTCCCCTCGAGCAGAACGTGACAGGCCGGGCCTCGCCTGGTGAGTGATATGGGTGTCAGCCATTGAGGGAGAAAAGTTGGCTGGCTGTTATCTGGCTTGTTATCAAAGGTGCACCCCGATGTCCCGAATGTATACCCTAGCCATTGTGTACTCGATGGGAGCAAGGGTGCGAGGACCCGTTCATCACTGCGCTGCTTGCAGTTTTATCTTTATGAATCGAGTAAAACAGAAAATCTTGCGACATCACTTCTCTTGCCGCTCTGCCAAAAACCACATGATACAAGTCAACACGGGACCCTGAATCTGACGTGCAGGGGGATGACCGTAAGCGCGCCCTCCAATAAACATTAGTTTCATTCTCATGAGCACAAATACCCAAAAGCAGCGTTTTACCTTGCCCCCTTTCCTTGGGACTCATGTGAAAGTAATTAAGTCCAGAAAGAGAGTGAAAGTGAGAAAGAGAAAGAAGGGGAGGGTTGGGGGGATAGTACATTCCGTTTGGCCCAAAGTGAGAGGCTCAGTGGGTGTCTGAGGGCTGCCAGTAATTGCTTCCATATAGGACCCATCTATGGTCACACACATACACTCGTTGCCATGTTAAAAAAAACCACACACACATTCATAAAAAGCCACCGTTCCAAAATGTCCAAGGGGTAAAAGTTGGAGTGACTCAGAGCAGCTGCACAAGGCAGACAAGACAGGTTGTTACCTGCACGAGGGCGTTACATCAGCGTCTAAATATAATGACATGACTGTGCTTTGCTGAGTGTCCCTGAAACCAATGAACCGCTTCACAGCTGCACAATGGACCACAACTGTGCAGGTATGCCAGGGAGGAAGAGAAAAAAACCCACCGGTTGTCACACCACTGTTCGGAGTTCAGCTTTAAGAAAAAAATCGAAAACGCAAACCTGATCACTGTCTCCATGTCGGCTCTTGGACTAGTTGTGCGAAATTATATTATTCAGACTGTCAGGTTTTTTTTTTTTTAAAACAAATGTGCTCTCCACTGAGCGAAAACAATCTTTGCACAAAAACGCCTCTCACAATCTTCTATTTATTTCTTTTTTATTATTATTTTGTTGCTCTTGGCTGCTCACGGTGTATTAAGAAGATTAAGTGGGATAGAATACAAAATTTGGTGACAAAACGCCAAACGTCGGTTTCCATTTTTAGGTCTTCCAACAAAGTGTCTCCTAAAGGCTTTAAGGAGCTGTTTATTCACCAAACCAAAGCATTCCCGAACAAGCCCAGGAATTTCAAGGAGTGTTTCTTTCGGTCCACCCGTGCCCTAAGCGAGGTGAAATTAGGTGCTCCTTTTTTTTTCTTTTTTTTTTTTTTTTTTGTCGCATGACTCGGCACGACTCGGTAATTCTAATCCCTCCGTGCAATGTACACTGGTTGAGCAAATGGAGCGAGGAGAAGGCAAAGACAAGGACCAGACAAGTACCACTGGAAAAGAAAAAAAATAAATAAATGAAAGCTTGAGAGCCGCTCGACACCGGCTGGCACAAAGAAATGTCAGCCCTTGTCATCACTTTGTCTTGAACGCAAATACGTCAGCAGTCGCACATAAAGTCATGGACTGTTTACTCCGTCCTATCTGCGAGTTACTCCCAGAGAGAAAAACGCTTGAAAAATATGTCTTTCATTTCAAGTAATGCTGAACAATCCATTTTTTTCCCCTCGATATTGTGATTAGAATTTCATGTGTGATTTTGTCCAGGTCCTCTTTTGATCTATTTTTCAATTCATTGTTCAGCGCTACTGAAAACTCAAAAGACAACTTCAACTCTCAAAACTTGAAATCTGGTCCGCCGATAATTATCTCCGCTTCTCTGACTTGCATCCTGGTCTTCGTCTTCGACAGTTGCCGTCTTCTCTCTTGATTTGAGAACTTCAGAAACATTACAAACGGCAAACTGTCCATTCTCTTTGACTTCTCTGACAGTTTACACCTTCTCGTTTCTCTGTTTGAATGTGGTAGGAATGATCATGAAAAGTAGAAGTGATGAGACGAACCGCCTGAAATCCATCTTCATTGATGTGACCAAATATGGTTGGTTTCACGATAAACGCTTCACCTTACCGCGACCCGCAGACATGCATAGACATCCTCAACTCGGCTGCTCAAAGCAAAATTTGTGGCACTTTCGCAACGCAAAACACACGCCTCCTTCAACCATATCCCATGCTCGTAAATTAACTTCCTGTTTATAGATGTCATTTAAAAAAAAAAAAAGCCGACAACGGCGTGACTGAATGAGGCTGACGGCACATAAAGAACGCCACAATAATAATCATTTAAAAAGCCGTAGCTGAGTGGGAGTCATTGGAAAATCACTTTCAAGCACTCTAGCAGGTGTAAACGGTCACCGCGACACACAAAAAGCAGGACCGCCTATATCGTAAAATAAAATCCTAGCTTTACTGGAGTTCAAATAGCAGACGGGGCTCACTGACTAGCCATGCAGCCGCGTTTATGTGACCGACACCGCTCGAGCATGTTAGCGCAGTAGAACGACTGGCCGCTGGGGACCCACCACTTCTCAGATACTAAAATGAATGAACATAACACACACAGACACTCACACACACACACGTAGGAACCCACCCACCAGGCCATGTTCCCACCTGAGCAGTATTTTTAAATGACTGTTAGCAACTGAGCTAACAAATCAAAGGCATGTGGGGGTTAGCAGCGGGATGAAGTCGTGCGAAACGCACTATATATGCTGTGTGTGTGTGTTTGTGTGTGTATGTGTGCGTGTGGGTGAACGCCCTTGTGTATGTCTGCCGATTTACCCACCTCTTGGTAACTTTAATTCATCAGTATGGGTAGTTTTTACTCCTCGTTGGATCAAAATCTTGGACCAGTGTGCATTGGCTCCCTTTTGAAACCCAGCGCTGAGTTAGCTATCTCATATAATTAGCATTATTTTTGAACCAACAAGTTGATGAATGTAGACTATATTAGAATGTAGATATAGATTCAATTGAATGCAAAGCCAAACAAATCACAATGTTGTTGAGAGTAACAGTGAGATAAAATTGATCAAGCTCTGTAAAATAGAAGTATGATGTCCGTTAGTAGCCATTGCTGGATAGAGCGATGGCTCCTTATAAAATAACCCAATTTGGGTAAAAAAAAAAAAGAAATGGACCGACCCGCTAGTTGGGTCAATTTAACCCAAATTTCTGGGTTGTTTTGCACATAAAAATCCAGAAAGCAGGGCAGTCCATTTTTGAAGCAAACTGATTTTTTTTTAACCAGCAGTTTTACAAGTGTCATAAAAGATGAAAATATTTATAATCAAAAGTTTCTAAGAAGAATCAATTTTCCCATGTCAGGCGTTGCCTTCCACAGCAAGTGACTCAGATGATATGTTTGGCACAGTTTTTAGCCCCAGATGCTTTTCCTGAAACAACCATGCCCATTTTCCATGGGTGGGCCAACCCACCACTCCCCCAGACCCAAATTTGAACTACAATCCCTGTGTCCAAAGTCTGCGGTGTTACCCACCCGGCTGCCACCAACATTTTAAAAGAATGGTTCACTGAAGTGACTTCAGAACACAAAACTCCCAAGCTCATCAATCCGCCTCAATACGATCCACTGGGTCTAAATTATTAACCCAACCTTGGGTAACAGTAACCCAATTGGCACAATATCCACAGTTACCCGTCGAGCGCGTTTGGATAACAACCGAGCATTTGTCAGTGTGTTTTCCTTTCAAAGGAGCAAGCTCTCAGCCCACCTTGGCAGCCCATTACAACCACAATTCCAATCTTTCCTCGCTGTCACCCGACACACACGGCGTGGGCCGCGGCCTCATTGAAGCCGAACCCATGTGGGACAACTCCGCCAAGATTGGCGAGCTCCGAGAGTACGGCGCTGAGTGTTTTTGCGTTTGTGGCGCGCATAAACGCGTGTGTCTGTCCTGGCGGAGTGGCTGTCACCGTATCAGCCAGATAAGGCGGCATTCAGCAGCCGTTGCCGGTAATGATGCTGGGACCTCAGGGGCGAGTGGAGGGGAGGTGCTGTTTCCTGCTGATCTCATCACAACACGGTCGCACGACAGCATCTTATATACACACAGACACAAACAAACACTAATAACCAAAACAACTAGTGTAACTGGAATTCGAAAAAGGTCCAGAATCAAATAAAATTTCCTGTGTGTGTGTGTGTGTGTGTGTGTGAAAAGTAATTTTTTAATGACTATACTTGAATGTGAATAAAATAACAATTAACAATAGTAACAAAAACATTGCTCATTTATCATTTAAAAATGATTAGTTATTCATTTTTAAATGATAAATGATTTTTTGTTGCTTTATTGTTGACAGTATTGGCCATTTATTTATTTTTTTTTAACATATTGGGTACTCATAGAGGGTTTCGTTACCAGCCACCAATACTGAAAGGGATACTTTTCCGCTGTTGCAATTTTTTAGCAGTAAAAAGTTAATATTTTGTGGATTATGAAATTGATAATTTCATTATGCATTTTGCGTCTTGATGTCACCAGGAAATTACAACACAAGTACTCAGGGCTCAGGTAACAACCAATGACAGCCGAGTGTGTGAACTAAACATGAGCCGTGATTGGTTGTTCCGACAATCACCAGATAAAAATGTAAAAAGGTATATTTTTCCACATTGGGCAGAATCCAATGCCAATTGAAGGTAAAGTGGATTAAAAAGGTAAAAATGTCAGGCCGCAATTTGTTGACCATAATATGAAAGAATGCTGGCACTGCTGAAATCATGATTTTCAGGACAATCGCTCCTTTCGTCGACCACTGAACGGTGAAAATCCAGAAGTGGGTGGTTACTGAGGCGCCCTACTTGGCAGGATCCACATGTTTGGCAGACACTCCAAGGAGATAGAAAAACAGGTTAAGAACCGACACGTATCGAATCTTACATCCCGGCGAAAAAACAAACCAGAAAGCTCGCGACACAATGTAATTCATGCATGGAAATTGGAACTGCAGAGGCTAATATATTCTCCAGCGTGCCTTTCCTTATGTTTGGCCTGACAAAAAGGATGTGGTGAGAAGTCAGAGAAATGATACAACACAAAGCGCCAGTGTCCTGTGCCTAACCCGAAGCCGCCGCTGCTTCCGCGTGTCGTCTTGGAGAGGTTTTGCGGTGCAAACTGCAGGAGCAAAGTGTCAGAACGCTCGCAATCCAAAAAGCCTGGCCTAGATCGAACCACGGCTGAGCACGGCCAGCCAAAGAGTGAGCCCTCGCCAGTGGATGGAGTGTTGTGTGTTTGTCAAGCTTGTTTGCCTCACCACAATCAAAGAAAGGATGCGGCTGACTTTCCATTGGCATTAGTGCTGAACAATTATGAAAAACAATCCAGCTATGATAGTTTATCCATAAATCTTTTGTTCTCAGATTAGGCCTTTGCCAAAATGAAGATAAATTCATTCACATGAAAGACAGTTATTTATTTACTTCAATTAGAGTTGTTGACTACGAACACTTCACAATATTCTACAAAACAAGTGTGGCGTAAACCGAAGTCGCAAATCAGATTACAACAGTAGTGCAAATTCATCTGTGGCTTTATCAACTTCAACTTTTCATATTTCATGAAACGATGACATGCAAACGTGGACTTCTTAAGCTAGCTAGCTAGCTAGCTAGCTATTTAGCTAGCTAGCTATATTCACAATAGATAGAGAGAGAGAGAGAGATGATTTCAGAGATGATTGACGTTGCGTTGGTGTTGTCAGCAACTATGTAATAGTATTAAAACTGTGATAAGGTAAACCAAAATATCAAGGAGCTAAGTTGAGCTAGCAGTCACACCACCTCGCGGGCCAACTTCAGATCAATCATTTTTTTAAGTTAGCTTTTTGACATGTCTCAATGACGACACACACGCCAAGTGAACTGTTACTCGAAGCTTGGAAAAAACAAGAGAGGTTACTGTGGGCTCATATGAAGTCCCGGCACACTTGAGGCTAAAATTGATAAGTAGCAGTACTCTGTACCACTACGTACCGGCCCACGCAAAGCACTGCATATAATGGAAACCTGTATGAGTAGGTTAAAAAAAATTGTCATAAAGCATCTGTCTGTGAACGTGAGTACCAAAGTGAGTGGAAGGAAATTAACACGTGTCGCAAAGGGCAATTAACAGTCTGCCAGTCTTCTCATACGCCGTACATCATCACTATCCGTGAGTGGATGCTTCAAATTACAACAAACTGCCACTCCAATCAAGGCAGCATGAGGACACAACTTGTACAGTTGCTAAACAAGTTGATAAGAGTTGCGCGTGGGGCCTGTGCTTTTCTTTTGTGTGTGTGTAGAGTGTGTAACAAAGTACCTCCATCAGAAAGTTGACACAATGACTGAACAGACAAGAGTAACAGTGTGTGTGATAATGCATTAACCTGCGATGAGGTGGACGAACTGCGAGACCCTTCATTCATCTCTGTCTCTCCCTCGCTCTCACACACACACACACATGGCTATGTGTGTTATTGGGGACCCTAATTGTGACACTAGCTGCTTGTGAAGGACGCTTTTCATTCGCGCCGACATAAGCAAAACAGGTCAGTGGAGTATACAAAAACATTCGGCGCCATCCACCCATTAGTTGCCGGGGGCTGTGATCCGCGAGGTGTGATAAAAGCGACCCCACCGCGTAACTTTCCGAGGAGCCGAGAAGAGAGTTAAAGAAAAACGGAGGGCAGCAAAGGAGACGACGCGAGTGGAAAAAGCTCACTTTTTGCGGCACAATGGCGCTGCGAGAAGCTTTGACGAGAACCGGGGAGCGGACGCGAGCGGCGGTGGCTCCAGTGAAAGCATGTCACGTCGTAATGAATGGGGCAGCAGATAAGAGGTGCATGTAGCAATTATTGTGGAGAGGCCATTAAGGGCCAGGAGGGTAGCTTCTTTCGACTACCACAGCAGCTGACTAATGGACAACATCCTGCCTTCATCTCGACAGCGCATATTGTACTCACTTGGTGCACTTTTAGGAGTGTTTTTTTTTTTGACATTAAGAAGAAAAAAAAACATGGTTTTACGTCTTGTGGACAATGTTCTTTTACCATCAAACCTGTACAGCTTTGGCCACCCGGAGTTAACCAGGCCTTATCTATCTGCCATATTTTTCCGACCACAAGGCGCACATAAAATCCTTTAACATTCTCAAAATATATGCCTTGTAATGTGGCGCGACCTTATGTATGGATAGATGTCACCCTTTCAGTTTGTCACATTGAATCCAAATCCCTTCACCGTATTTGCCTCGATCTGTTTTCCTTCATATTTCATGTTTCACACTCTCATCTCTGCAGTGCCATCTGCCCTTATGAAGAAATTTCTCTTTCATAAATTAATTAAATGAAATGTGTTAGCAGCACACACAACTTCCTTTTCAACAAATCTCAACTGCACCTCTTGTCGACCTGTCATAAGTCAGCAACTTAATAATCACAGGTAAGGGGAAGAGCTGTTAAAAAAAAAAAAAGAATTCACGCCAAGTGCATATGCTTGCAAGAGTCTGATCTATTTCAAGATTTTATCCATACTGCACACGTGCACGTCCATTGAAATGACACTACACTTATTAGCATTTCATTGCCATGGGTGCCTGTGTGTTAGCCTTGGGCGTTGCTGTTGGCATCATCCAGCATCACACAAACACACACATATTACTAAAGAAGTGCGAGGAGAAAGCGAAGTCTTGATGCTGTGTGTACGTGTGTGTGTGCATGTGTGTGTGTCAGAGTGAAAGAGGTGTGCACGTTGCCGCTTGTCAGCCGGGCCTCAACTAGAAACTTAAAAACTAAATTTACCTTTCATGAAGAACGACATGGAAGAGAAAAGGGGAGATGAAGGAATGCAAAGTTCAAATTGAAAGCGAAATTGATTACAAAAAAAAAAAGGAGTACACTACATGGTTGCAACCAGCAGAGGCGCTGTTTAGCAATGGGCATGTCGTTTGCTTTCAATAAATCTGCACGATTCTACTCAATGTGACGCTGGTATGGGGACAACAGTTCCCAGCGTTCGGAGAGTTCGCTTGATGCACTCGTATTTCTGAACAAGAAACAAAAAAGCTATTTTATTCTATATCACATTCACCATATGTATAGCTTGTAACTCTCATGTCTCACGGTTCTGAATTCGAATCGTGTCTTTGTCTCCAAGGTTCGATTTGTTTTTTTTCTATATCACAGGTGTTGCCATTCAAATCGGGTCAATTTAATACTTTTTCACTCATCTATATTATTGGTCAGTTCTCATGTTATTCTTACAAATTACTGCCCAAGTGCTTAAAATGGTTTAAATGTAAATGGCTCAAGATATATGCTGTTTTTGGTGTGATTTTTATTGTTATTATTATTTTGTTAAGGGCCTGAGACGTTATTGTTTTGCATATGTGAAGTATCTGGATGACGGTTTTTGGCTGGCTGGATATTTCCCCAAAGTCACTTGAGAAAATGACCTTCATCTACTTGCTTATCATTTGTTGACTTCTTTGCCATGATGACACAGAGGTTACATGACGGTAGCAAAGGGGTTAACATGGAGGCGCATGTTTTTTTTTCGGAAGGGGGGCGGGGGGAGACAACCTCGCTTCAAATGAGCTGTGCGCCCGCTCTTGTGGCGGTAATGGGAAAATTGCAGCGGAGAGGAAGGACACACGCAATTAAAATCTGGCGAGTGGCTCTGTGGTGGGTGGGCGGTAGGAAGGAGGAGATAGAGTGAAGTGGGGGCTCAAAAAGAAGGCAGAAACCCCCTCAGGACGAGAAGTGATTTATCCGAAAGATGGCTCTTTGTGCACTGGCGGGCGCTGAGCATTCCACGCCGGGTGACAGCGGCCCAGATGTCAATCAAATTAGCGGCCATTTGCGGATGATTTGCCCGTGTCATTGGCAATAACGGCTGGCCGCATCTGACGGGCGAGCGCGGAGGAGTTCGCTTCGTGGCAGCCGCTTTCCCCGTGAATGTCATCGGCCCACTTATCGCGTCCCTCCGCCGGGACGGAAGTGAAGAAGGAGGAGGAGATCCTCGCTTCCGCCGAGTGGCTCGCGAGCGCATGCAAATGGCCGACCCGCGTCTGGGGAGAGGTTGGCTCGGCATTTAATGGACTTGGGGGGCAAAACTCATTTTGCAGCCCAGATCCACGGAAGAGAATAATAATATCTGTGTGTGTGTGTGTGTGTGTGTGTGTGTGTGTGTGTGTGTGTGTGTATCTACATGTTTAATGTTTTCAATTTCCAACAATTAAAAAAAAATGTCACTCATGTCACGAGGACGCGGCTAATTCCAGTATAGAATACAAATCGTTAAAGAAATTGCTTCTCCAATTGTGTGGCTATAGCCATTGTTGCAAAAGTACCTTTTCTGGAAATGACTTTCTTCATTTTTCTGATTGATGAAACCCTTTTGGTTGGAGATTTCTCAAATTGTCAAGGGGGGGGGGGGGGGGGGGGACAAAGTTAACTCACAAAAATTACAAGATAATAGAAATGTATAACTTGGTGGTGTTTTGGCTGTAGAGTGGAAACATAAATACTTGCTGTTTAGCAGTAACAGATTTATCTTTTCAATTATTGTTTTTTTCAACCCCAAATTATTTCCCAATTTTTTGGGGCGGTGAAATTGGCTTGTAAGCTGATTTAACGCCCCGCATTTCGGACCTCTTAACCAACGGATCCTAAGATTGGAGCTTTCACAAATTTCAGCGTTCACAAATTACGATTTATGGAGGACTGGCCGGGGGGGTACCCATCGGGCTCATTTGCCTTATTCTGGATAAAAATGCCCGACCTCGCCCCCAGGAATTCGGGCCATTTCTATACCTGATTCGATGAGTAGGATGAGGGTTTATGAGTAACTGTATGTTTCAGGGTGAGGGTTAGACATCGTCCACAACGTGACACGGCAGATTTGGATAGTGACCATTGCTTTCAACGCAAGGCGCTTAATACGCTTGTTCCGGCCTGGTGGCTTCGAGGCTTTGTTACGGCGCCGTTGCTACCACTGAAAGCGAGCAATCCCAGAATCATCTTCCTCCCACCTTCTGTTAGTCAGAAAAGTGACACGTAAAAGTAAATAACGCAGCATTTTATCTGCACTGTGAAAGGGGGCCACTTTACAAGACCGAACCGCTTGTGTTGCTTCACAGATATGATCCTCGCTGTGATATTTTTACACAAGGCGGCCATGATTGATCAGCCATTCTCGAGCGCCGCCACCCCCGCACCCCCGATCCCTTTTTCTTTTTTTACGTCCGTGCTATATATGGTAATGAAGTGAATAGGTGCATGTTAGCACGCGTCGCTAGCACTGTCATTAACATAACAGCGGCAAGGCTTGATGAGCAGTGGGACGTGGCGTCATGCGGTTGTCATGTCTTGTCCCGGCGAGGCGAAAAATGCAGAGGTGTTGGCACACACACACACATGCACACGCACACACACACACACAGGCAATGGAAGGGTGGAGCCTGTCACTGCTCAGTCACCGACTCCTTCTATTTAATGCAAGTCCTGTCACAACAAGACAGCGGCAGCATGTAGAGCATCACCTACAGGCACCACACCTCCACCGTCTTGACTGACTGTTTCACGGCACAAACGCACACACACGGACACACAATGTCACCCTGGATCAATATGGCCTAATGTGACCCAATGTGACGCCAAGTGGACCCATATATCTGTCGAATGAAAACGCGGGTCCAAATCATTTGAATTTTAACCCCAGAAAGGGACTGTTGTAAATGACATTGCTTCAGTCGTTATTTTTATTTTACTAAGAATAATCATTGTGGCGGCCCGGTAGTCCAGTGGTTAGCACGTCGGCTTCACAGTGCAGAGGTACCGGGTTCGATTCCAGCTCCGGCCTCCCTGTGTGGAGTTTGCATGTTCTCCCCGGGCCTGCGTGGGTTTTCTCCGGGTGCTCCGGTTTCCTCCCACGTTCCAAAAACATGCGTGGCAGGCTGATTGAACACTCTAAATTGTCCCTAGGTGTGAGTGTGAGTGCGAATGGTTGTTTGTTTCTGTGTGCCCTGTGATTGGCTGGCAACCGATTCAAGGGTGTCCCCCGCCTACTGCCCGGAGACGGCTGGGATGGGCTCCAGCACCCCCCGCGACCCTAGTGAGGATCAAGCGGTACGGAAGATGAATGAATGAATGAATAATCATTGTGCAGTTACAAAACAGACAAATGGTACCGTCATTATCGAATATTTTTAGGATTCATTCTTTTATGCATGGGCACGGTGGTATCCTGGTAAGCAAATCTGCCTCACAGTGCAGAGGTCAAGAGTTCAATTCCAGCCCGGGCCTTCCTGTGGGGAGTTTGCATGCTCACATGATATTATATTGTCATATTATTTGGACATTGTGGAACATATTGCATCTTATATCAACATTTTATTTCAATACAATCCAAATCCAAGTATTAGATTATCTATTATTATTAAAGTTGAGTTTTTGATTCAAGTGTGACCTTCACATCACGAGTAAAAAGCTTTCTCAATTGCACTTTTCACAAATGTTGTTGCCTTTCCCAGAAACAGTTTTCTTCAGGCTTCTGATTGGCTGAAATGCGGCAAAGTAATGATGCGAAATGCGGCCTTCCCCCACAATCAAGTGTACCCTGCATCGTGGCTTCACACACACATTTCTCTTTTACAAATGACATCACCGCTCCTCCATCATCAAGCCTAAATGTATTCAGTGCGCTACTAAACAGCCGAGTTATGAATTAGCATCCATTTGTGTTCAGTTTGGGTTTGATTGTTACCCCGGCCTGGAGTGAGAGAGACGATGTGACCACATAAAGTGCATGGAGGAGGAGAAGCAGACGGAGGAGGTAAAGAAGTACAGTTAATGTCAGGATGTGCCCCATAATGACTCGTGTAAGCTCTGCTGGGAGCTTCCTTTCGCGCCAGCTCCGCAGAGGCTAGCTTGATTGGGGATAATTGGCTAGCCTTCACTAGCGGTTAGCATCCAGGCGTGGAGATCGAGGAGGGCATAGGAGAGGGCATGGGGGCTCAAGACACACACTCCACTATATCTATATATGTACTCTCAGACACACACTTTGGGAGACACAAATTCATGCAGACACACAAGACAGTTAAATTAGGCAAGCTAGAAGTTCAAAGAAATATCTTCAACGGGTTTTAAAAAGAATAAAATACACCTTCAAAGTCTGTTTTATGTGGATCTTGCCAGACTCTATCTCAGTGAGAATCATCACTTGTCTTTTGCTGCTCTCCTGGCAGTCGATAAGCGACATCAAAAGTGCATCATGACTGTGGCTCTCCTTTCCCACTTATGGGGGCATTATAGCGAATCGTGTACCGTGACATCCCGTTAAAAATTATCACTTCAAAAAGAAAATGTGATCAGCCACGACGTTGCGAGTCAACACTGCCGTCTTCAAATTAGTAATTCAAATGAAAGGTTAAGTTTCCTAAACAAGAACTCAACACTTGGCCTCTTAAACTTATCCTTTACCTTTGTCACACATTTCAGCCGTGCTTTGTCCAAGTGCTCTGTAGCAACTTGCCAGTGTGACTCATGTGCCATCCCGATCAAAAAAGAAAAAAAATCAAGTCATAAAAGAATGCAAGAGGAAATTTGTGTATTATTCGTCGGAGGGTTGACCAACTTAACACCTGACCCCCCCTCCCACCCTCACCCCACACCCTCTTCCCATGGTGACTGATTTAGCACCCCTGTTACAAGTAGTCCCCGTGTTGCTGTTATTTATTTATTTCTTTATTTATTTTGTTAAGCTGACCCGCCATGCTCTGCTGAGTCACCGGTTGGCTGCTCGCAACATGCGCACCGTCGCCAGGGCTGCAGGGCGCAACAAGCTTCAGTGGGAGAACACTTGGCACAAGAGTGGGCCTGCAGGGGGTGGGGGTGTAGAGTGGGTGGCTCTTCACTTGCTCTCTCTCAAAGGAAAGCCATTGTAGTTACAGGAGTGCGTGTGTGTGTGTGCACGCGCATGTGGTTTATACGAGCGCTTCTTCCTTCCCATCTCGTCGCCTTCACTCGCACTTGCTGATTCATGGACGCTGGACGAGGTCATCAAGAGAAATGCAACTTTGCGCAGCTATTAAACATTTGCCGGGCTGCGCGCAAGTTGACGCAAAGCCCTCCCTGTTCGATCGGTTTGTGTAATGCCGCGTATGCTGAAATGGCGTGTTTGGGGCTGCAATTAATGCACTCGCCACAGGCCACAATATTAGGGACACCGCATCTCATGGTTAGCCACATAGCCTGGTTTCCCATTTGAATGTTTTGGGTGAACAAGGGAAGTCCAGTTGCTTCAATCTACGTCCATAATGACTGAGAATTTAGATGTAAAGGAATTTGAGATGTAAAGGAAAATCTAAATTTATAGCAGACTAATTGGTAAAGACAAATATGCTCTTACCCAGGCTAAAGTATCTGAGCTCTCCCACGTCCCCCCCCCCAAAAAAAAAAAAACATCATCATTGTCACTGCATGGGGCAATGCTCGAGGCCAATCCTAATATGTTGACTCTTGTTGGGTCACCTTTGCTGGGGGACTCAAATCATATGATTTGAACTCGAGTCAATTTGACGTGCTGAATTAATGACTTTTTTGACTTGCTTGGCTATAACATCTGAAAGACAACTTGACCTTAACTTGAACTCCATGACTTGAGAAGTCATTATGTGAAAACTTGAAAATCTTTTTTTTTAAATTCTTTAAGAGGCCGGCTTTTGTTTTTGGAATAATTACTTTTGTTTATTTGTGTGTCGAGCGTGCTCCCAATCCTGCAGCCAATGACGAGGAATCAGGCAAAGATGAGTACGTTTGAATTCAAAGGAGATATTTTTCATGAAACCCGGAAAACGTCATTACATGTCGTTTTTTATTTTTAACTCAAATGTAAGACACACAACATCTATGACGTTTATTTTCAGACTCGGGTAAGATAGCTGTGTGAACTGTCGAGCTAAGCTAGCTAAGTTCGCTAAGTTAGTTGTCAAGCTAAGCTAGATAAGTCTGCTTGACAGATTCCACTCTCCAATAGCTGGTGAAATATTAACTACGCTTAATTTCACTTAAACATTAAGAATGAATGAATTTACAGATGAGACATTAGAGTGACTGTTATCTTGAATCTATAAATTACAAATTTGATTGTTAACATGAAGCAAGTAAACTAGAGACAACCTACTAAGTGCACAACGTTAATACCTCTCATTTACACACACAAAAAAAACAGAGTGGCACTGTGAACAATGTATGGGGCTCTTAAATTATAATTACGGTACACAATCTCTGTCGGTGTAAACATTAATGCAACATTCATCCTAAAAAAAATATAGGACACATAAATTTGTTTCATACTTTAATGTTATTTCATTTTTAAAGACCGAAAATGTGTTTTTGTGTGTTCATTATTTTTTTAGAGGTATAAATGTTTTTTTGTGTTATAATCAGTGAAAAATAGTTTACTCTCATATTTGTTGCGAATGAGTCTGAGTGTACGACTAGATTTATGACTTGCCTGAACTGAGTCGTGACTTGGAATTTGGTGGTGACACGATTTGACTTGCTTGATTTTTATTTTCCACCGTCACAAGGGACTTGCTTGAAGCGTGAAGGTTATGATTTGAGACTTGCGCATATGTGACCTACTCCCGCGTCTGTCAATATTACTCAGGATCACTCGGTCGTCAAGAAAATGAAATGAAATGAAATGGAACTCTCAGGTCTCATTCCAAGTGGCCAAACAGGGGCGGTATGATGATATTTAAAGCCAGCCGTAACAATAAACCTCGCACCCGCTTTTTCACGGCAAATCCTCAAAACGATCATTCAATTCTGCCTGCATAGTTTGTCATCCAGCTGTATGATCGGGGCTCATTTGACCAAATTCCTTGGGAGGAGTTTTGCTCAAAGTATGAGCCCTCGCATTCACCCAAAATGGCTGCTGAGGAACGAAATGTCCCCTGAGCGCGCAGTGACTGGAGGGAATCCCCCTTCAACGTGTCGCTCTACATGTTTGGACGACCCTCCATTATAAGCGTGACCTTGTGTAATCAGCAGAGTTCACACAGGGGCTTCCTTTGAGCCAGCAGGCACGCCACGCGGCTTCACGAATCAGCAAGGGGGTCCGTGCAGTCACCACACCCGAGAGGACACTGTTGTTGGGGTGGGGGTGGGCATAGGGGGGGGGGGGGTCTTATTGAATGGCAGGAAATTCCTTTGTCACTACCTGCTAAGATGTTGAAGGGAAAATGATGCTATGTACTTTTTTCCCCAGTGTATTTATTGTTATTCAGTGTTCTGTTCACTGCATTATTTAAGCATTATTTTTTTTTTATACAGTGTACAGTAGTTCCTTGAGACACAGGTGACCTGACCTATACGTTTTTTGATATTCAAGCTGTCATTCAGCCGATTTTTTAATTTATTTATTCATTTTTTTTTTTGCTCAACTTCAAAATAAGCAGCAATTTGGCAAATATTGGGCAGTTGATCAAAATAGTGGCTTCAGGCACTCATTCTCAGACTCCCATTTGAGGTCTAGTGTGAAACTAAACATCAAACAAGAGAAGCACCCGTTTTGTATTTCAACCAATCACGTATCGTAGCATTGCCTTAAAATTTATTAATGCTAAGAATCAATGCATAACACCATTGATATGCTAACGGCTAGCATGGCTAGTCAGTTTTAAAACATATTCCAACGTCATACCATCAGGCCCTGCCTCTTCATGGCACTTACAGTATATGACACAAACGTTGCAATACATAAAGTATTTTTCATATAGTTTATGCTTGCAATTGTTGCTTTTATATGTGTGTGCGTGTGTGTGTGTGTGTACAAATTTTTTGTGTGGAAAATGCGCTGTAATTTGTTAAAATCATTTGTGTTTTTAGGCTGATTTAGATTTTTAGCAAGATAAAATTACCAAAACCAATCATCAGCTAATAATTTTAAAAAATCTAAAATGACCAATGTGGGCATTTTAACAACAAAATATTTATTTTCTTGTCTTATTTTGCAATGTGTTCAAGTGCATTAAAAAACAAGCAAAAATTGGATTGATAAAACCTGACTTTTGCTGATGTTTAAAGAGGTGATATCAGCCAAGCCCGAGTTTAAATATCTTCAAAAGACGTGGGAGGGCTAAAACTCCGATGAAACATTATACGGTCTCACTTATGGCGGATTTTCGATGATGGCGGGAGTATCTGAAATGTACCCCGTCATAAACGGGTGTTCACTGCAACTCCGATTGTCACACACATGCACTTGCATAGAGATGGACATAAATCTGCAGCCAGATGTCCATGGGAAGGGAGGCTAGTATGGCCTATTACTCAAGCACACACACACACACACACACACACACACACACACACACACACACAGCGCCCGCAGTGTCAGTAAGCAGGGGAGTGTCCCGATGCTGGAATGCAAGGGATGATAAGTTCTTGTAGGTGTCAGGGGAAGAGCGGCGCGCTGTTACAGCCAGACACCTAACAACAACTCCGCCCCGCTTCCGACTCCTCGCTGACCATTTTATCTCTCCTCTCCCATTTTTTTTCCCTTTCCCTCCCTCCCTGCTCGTCTCGACTTCCTGCGCCGTCCGCCTCTTTGTCCCCTCGCTTGGCTCCTGATTGCATCACCTTATGCACTCCAACTGGTGACTAAAAGCAGAGACTTCCAGCTCATGCCCTGTCCTGTCCTGTCTCGTCCTGTCCTATTTTCTACTTGTCATTCCATTTCTCCTGCTTTCTCCACAAATGACTTTCTTCCCACTTCGCGGCTGTATATTTTGTTGTATTATTTCTCACTTTGTGGGTGGGCAGCCCCTCCAGAGACAAAAATATTTGTGAAACAGAAATTAAAACTCACTGTCAGGTTTTTCAGAAATCCATTGGATTTGCGTTGTCTGACTGGGAATGCTCAGGTGTGAAACTACTGAGCTTGCATTCAATTCCACACAATATCTGACTTCTATAGGTGAGCTGCACTTGCAAACAATTACGCATGCGCACAATTTTTGTGATTTCTTTATTTTCCTTTCGTGTCGTTTTGCTGTTGCGTGGCCTCAAAGAGATATATTCCCTTTGTCTGCAGAAATTCAAACCCTCTACTTGCCTGCCATGCTTGATTACTGTTGCCGAGCTGTGAAACAATGTCCCCAGTTGTTTTTCCACCGTTCATTTCTGTCTAAGTAAGAGTACTCTTTATTTTGTGCGCTTTGTAAATAGGACATAATATTACGCCTGTAGTGTTTCCATATTTTGTTAAAAAAACACACACATACACACACGCACACACGCGCACATTTGTCCCCAATACACTTTCACACATCTCTGTCACGTCGCGTGCTCGCCAGCAGGTGGCGGGTTCTCCCGCCACCTGTTCGGCACACCTGCCCGTTATTTCGGGCTGATTACGTGCCTTTATTAGGCGACTCCGGCAGTCATCTCACTGCCGGAGAATTCCTTACCGTGCCATTGCTCTCGATTTGCTATTCTCGTCGTTCGACTATTTCTCGCTGCCCTATTGCCTTACGGCCTCAATCATTCGCGTACTTCTTATATTGATCAGATTGTTATCTCGGTTGTTCCTCGCCCTTTATCGTTTCGCGAGCGTTTTCAGTTGTCTTCCTTATTTTTTTCCTGGTCCTTATTTGACCAGCGTTCTCTGTTACCGTTTTCCCTGTTCGGGCTCCTTTTGTTCTTTATTAAAAACCCCTTTGTTCTCACAAGATCTTTTCGTTGTCTGCTTCTCCGGGGATCCACCTCTTTTTCTGTTGTGCACGAGGCGATTCCTCATCGCCTCGGGCTCAACGTGACAGAATTCTCCGGCCACCATGGATCCCGCAGACGCCGAAAAGATCTTGTCCGCTCTTGCTCGACAAGAGCGGCAAATGAGTCAGCACCGCCAAGCCCTTACGGAACTCAACGGCGCGGTCTCCATGCTGGCTCATCGGTTCGATGATCTCGAACCTCGCCTTATTCGGGTGGAGGAACGAAGACCACCTTCCGGGCTTCGTCCTACCACCCCGGAGGCTCCCTCCTCGTACCCTCCTATGTCGAGGGAGCCCTCGCTTCCACACCCCCCTCGCTACGGGGGTGAACACGGGCAGTGTGGACACTTCCTACACAATTGCTCGCTAATATTTGACCAACAGCCGTCCGCCTACGCTACTGACGCCGCCAAGGTGGCCTATATCATGAGTCTCTTGACAGGTCCGGCGGCATCGTGGGCAATCGCGACCAGCGACGCAAAGCCGAATCTCCGCACCTCCTATTCTGACTTCGTGGCAGCCTTCCGTCGGGTGTTCCACCATCCCGTGCGGGGCAGAGAGGCGGAGGGGCGGCTGCTCGCCCTGCAGCAGGGCAGGCGTTCGGTCGCTGACTACTCCATCGAGTTCCGGATCCTGGCCGCGCAGAGCGGGTACGACGATCGGGCCCTGTGTGGACTGTTTCGCCGGGGTCTCAACACTCAGCTCAAGGACGAGCTGGCTACTCGCGATCACAGCACGGACTTGGAGGAGCTGATCGACCTCTCCCTCCTTATGGACAATCGCCTGAGGGAACGGGGTCGGGAGCGAGGAGGTGATCGGTACCCGTCTCGACGTCTCCCGTACCGTGAGGAATATCGGGGGCACGGCGAGCACTCCCGGGGCCGGGAGACAGCATCCGCGGAGGAGCCGATGCAGTTGGGCGGCAAAGACGGTGGCGCGGAGGAAGGAAGGTGCCGTCGCCGGGACCATGCTACACCTGACGGCGCACAACCACCCTCCCGCGCCACAACCAGCTATCCGGGATCGTCTTTCCACGCTCCTCCCGATTACTGTGAGTCACGACCTCGCGCGTCACCCTCCGAGTCTAGGCGAGTCGATAAGCGACCAGGACACCCTAATAGACTCGAGCTTGAGGCGGAGGTATTCGGCGAGTCCCGGTCAAGACGGGTTCGGGCCCTGGTGGATTCGGGAGCAGATGATTGTTTGATGGACACTAATCTCGCGTCCGAACTCGGGTGCTTCTTAGAGGAGTTGGTTGTTGCGAAGCGGGTGCGTGATCTGGATGGGCGTCTCCTGGCGGTAGTAACGCATCGAACGGAGCCGTTAAAACTTGTGTTATCCGGTAATCATATTGAGCATCGCCGTTTTTATGTTATGCGGTCCCGGAACGCCCCGATCATCCTCGGATTACCCTGGCTGCAGACGCATAACCCGGTGATATCATGGGCGCGCCCCGCTATCGATAGTTGGAGCGATTATTGCTACCAGCGCTGCCTACAGTCTGCCGTCGGGAGGCACGAACGCGTAACTCCCCCCGAGGAGATCTGCCTTGACGGAGTGCCGGAGTGCTATCGGGATCTTAAGGAGGTTTTTAGCGAGGATCGCGCGCGCTCCTTGCCCCCACACCGCCCCTACGATTGCGCGATAGACCTGCAGGCGGGCGCCCCGTTGCCGACCTCGCGGCTGTATCAGGTATCCCGGCCCGAGCGTGAGGCGTTAACAGAATATATAAACAGCTCGCTCGCTGCAGGTCTCATCAGACCTTCGCGCTCACCGTTAGGGGCGGGTTTCTTCTTCGTGGGGAAGAAGGATAAGTCCCTACGACCCTGCGTAGACTATCGTGGACTAAATGAAATTACAATTAAAAATAGATACCCGCTACCCTTGTTGGACTCCGCCTTCGCCCCATTGCAATCAGCCACCATCTTCTCAAAATTAGACTTACGCAGCGCGTACCACTTGGTTCGCATCCGAGAGGGCGACGAGTGGAAAACCGCGTTTAAGACCCCCCTGGGCCATTTCGAATATCTCGTCATGCCTTTTGGCCTCACAAACGCACCTGCCGTCTTCCAGAACCTCATTAATGACGTGCTCCGGGACATGATCAACATCTTCTGTTTTGTTTATCTTGACGACATTTTAATTTTTTCTCGTTCTCTGCATGAGCACCAGCAACATGTTCGGCTGGTGCTACAACGTTTGCTCGAGAACCGGCTCTTCGTCAAGGCAGAAAAGTGTGAGTTCCATGTTCCCGTCATCTCCTTCCTGGGGTTCATTATAGAACAGGGCAAGCTACGGGCGGACCCCATTAAGACGCGTGCGGTCACTGAATGGCCGGTCCCGTCCAACCGTAAGGAGCTGCAGCGCTTCTTGGGGTTCGCCAACTTCTATAGGCGTTTCATCCGTGGTTACAGCCAGATGGCGCTTCCCCTAACCCGCCTTACCTCTGTCAAAATCCCTTTTAAGTGGGACCCTGCCGCGGATGCGGCGTTCGCGCGTCTTAAGGCGGCGTTCACTAGTCCCCCGGTTCTGCAACATCCTGACCCTGACCGCCCTTTCGTCGTAGAGGTGGACGCCTCGGATTCAGGGGTGGGTGCGGTGCTGTCCCAACGCTCCCCAGTCGACCAGAAGCTGCACCCCTGCGCCTTCTTCTCCCGTCGACTCAGTGCCGCCGAGTCGAACTACGACGTGGGCAACCGGGAACTGTTGGCTGTGGTCACCGCATTACAGGAGTGGCGGCACTGGCTCGAGGGGGCTAAGGAACCGTTTACCGTGTACACGGACCATAAGAACCTCGCCTATCTCCGCTCCGCGAAGAGACTTAACGCCCGTCAGGCCCGGTGGGCCCTCTTCCTCACCAGGTTCGACTTCGTTCTCACCTACTCCCCCGGTTCCAAGAACACTAAGCCTGACGCCCTTTCCCGGCTCCACGAACCTGCGGGGAGGGACCGTTCCCCGGAGACCATCCTCCCGACCCAGTGCATAGTGGGGGCCGTCCAGTGGGAGATTGAGCAGCGGATCCTGTCCGCCCTGGTGGGGGTGCAGGTGCCGGCGGGGTGCCCAGCAGGGAAGCTGTTCGTGCCTCCTGCCCTCCGTTCGGAGGTCCTGCAGTGGGGACACGCATCCAAGGTGGCGTGTCATCCCGGGGTGAACCGGACTGTGCAGCTCGTCGCCCAGCGTTTCTGGTGGCCGGAGCTCCGCCGCGACACGACGGAGTTCGTCAAGGCCTGCACCTCCTGCGCCTGCGGCAAGTCGTCGCATCAGCCCCCGGCGGGACTGCTCCAACCGCTGCCCATTCCTCCTCGCCCGTGGTCTCACATCGCGGTGGACTTCGTCACGGGCCTACCGCCTTCCCGGGGCCGGACGGTCGTGCTCACGATCGTGGACCGCTTCTCCAAGGCCGCTCACTTTGTGCCCTTGTCCAGGTTGCCGTCGGCGCTGGAGACCGCCAACCTCCTCATCCAGCACGTCTTCCGTCTCCACGGCATTCCGGCGGACATCGTATCGGATCGGGGGCCCCAGTTTGTGTCCCGCGTCTGGAAGCGGTTCTGCCGGTCCCTCGGAGCTACGGCCAGCCTGACCTCGGGATACCACCCTCAGTCCAATGGGCAGGCTGAGCGCGCCAACCAGGATCTGGGGGCGGCCCTCCGCTGTGTTTGTCTCCACCGTCCGGCATCCTGGGCCGACCACCTGCC
This sequence comes from Hippocampus zosterae, assembly GCF_025434085.1. Classification (NCBI taxonomy): domain Eukaryota; kingdom Metazoa; phylum Chordata; class Actinopteri; order Syngnathiformes; family Syngnathidae; genus Hippocampus; species Hippocampus zosterae. The sequence goes on along the minus strand of NC_067463.1, from coordinate 5,417,220 downwards.
CTGGGTGGGATACGCCCACAACACTCTCGTCTCCTCCGCTACAGGCAGGTCGCCGTTCATGACGGCCTACGGCTACCAGCCACCGCTGTTCCCGTCCCAGGAGGGGCTGGTGGAGGTCCCTTCCGTGCAGCGCCACCTTAAGCGGGCCCATCACGTGTGGAGGGAGGCCCGGGCTGCGTTGTCCCGCACGGCGTCCCGGAACCAGCGGATCGCTGATCGTCGTCGGCGCCCGGCGCCCTCATATGCGGTGGGAGAGAAGGTGTGGCTGGCTACGAGGGATCTTCGCCTGGCCGGCTCGTCTGCCAAACTGGGGCCCCGATTCGCTGGCCCGTTCGAGGTCGAGGCCGTCATCAGCCCCGTCGCGGTCAGGCTCCGGCTGCCGGCCTCCATGAAGGTCCACCCCGTGTTCCACGTCTCCCTGCTCAAGCCTGTGTCTTCCAGCGCCTTGGCGCCCCCTCCCGCTCCGCCGCCGCCCCCGCGGGTGGTCGACGGGGACCCGGTGTACACGGTTCGTGCCATCCTGGACTCTCGGCGCAGGGGCAAGGGCTTCCAGTACCTGGTCGACTGGGAGGGCTACGGGCCGGAGGAGCGGCAATGGGTGCCTCGCTCCTGGATCCTTGACCCGTCCCTTCTGCGCGACTTCCACACTGCTCATCCGTCCAAACCGGGTAGTCCGCCGGGAGGCGTCCGTTGAGGGGGGGGGTACTGTCACGTCGCGTGCTCGCCAGCAGGTGGCGGGTTCTCCCGCCACCTGTTCGGCACACCTGCCCGTTATTTCGGGCTGATTACGTGCCTTTATTAGGCGACTCCGGCAGTCATCTCACTGCCGGAGAATTCCTTACCGTGCCATTGCTCTCGATTTGCTATTCTCGTCGTTCGACTATTTCTCGCTGCCCTATTGCCTTACGGCCTCAATCATTCGCGTACTTCTTATATTGATCAGATTGTTATCTCGGTTGTTCCTCGCCCTTTATCGTTTCGCGAGCGTTTTCAGTTGTCTTCCTTATTTTTTTCCTGGTCCTTATTTGACCAGCGTTCTCTGTTACCGTTTTCCCTGTTCGGGCTCCTTTTGTTCTTTATTAAAAACCCCTTTGTTCTCACAAGATCTTTTCGTTGTCTGCTTCTCCGGGGATCCACCTCTTTTTCTGTTGTGCACGAGGCGATTCCTCATCGCCTCGGGCTCAACGTGACAATCTCTCTCGGTTTTTATTAGCCCAAAATAGAAAAATCATGATCCAGCAGTGTCACCTGGTCACCATAGTCGCTGGCCGCCTCTGCAAACATCGGATAAAAACGTACTTTTTAAGAAAATATGTCCCGCATTTTCAGAATAAAATTTGACGGTGGAGGATGGGGGAAGGCCGCCCAGGGTTTCTCAATGGCTAATCAGAGGACTTCCCGGAACTTTTGAATACAATGCAGATGTTATCACGGTGGAGCAATTTGCAAGCCATTTGTCACATCTTGACGCCGGGTCCACACATACTTATAATCGGTCCTACCGGTAATTTGAGCCAGATTCCCCACTTCCGATTCAAGTCAGTAAAAGTGTGTTAAGAGCAAATGTTGCTCCTTGATCTGATGAGGACGATTGTAAACGGCAAACTGGTTTCAGTACCGACGATGGCAAATCCCCATCAACGTGCCAGCTAAGACCCGATTCTCAGATGTCTCAAAAACGTGATCCTGAGCGATCAGACCGTGGTGAATGCTGTGTATGGAGGGCTTCGCAATTGGGGGCGTGGATAGGGTTACTCATATTATTTTAAAAATACATGTGGGTGAAAATGGGTGCCTTCTTGTGTTTGTACATAATTTTTTTTGGGTCGTTTTTTTTTGTACATACCCCCAAAATTAAATTGTTTTGTACAAAACAACCCAGAAGATTGGGTCAAAATTTCAACCCAAATTGGGTTATTTTTGACCCGGCAGTTTTACGAGTGGTATGGTGTGCGTTGTGGATCATCTCAAGTATAGCACGCACACTAGAAGAGTAATAGGCACACTACACACTTAAAATAAAAAATGCTGGGTTGTTTACCAAATCGACTCGCTGGGTAGCGTTGAATTTGGAGCAGATTAGGTTACTTTTACCCATGGTTGGGTTAGTTATTTTGACCCAGAGGATTGAGTTGAAGACCGCATTTGGCTGGTCTGAAGCTGGTCGCCATTTTGGACAGAAATTGAAGCGTCAACAGAAAGTTGCTGCTTCTTAGAAATTGTCGGAAATAAAACGAGCATGATCTTTCCCCGCCACTATCACGCCTAACCCAGTGGTCCATTTCTCGGTAGCTTTATCAGGATAGTTTTTGCCTCTTTTCGATGAAAAACTTTTCCCAGCGTGATGGGTATAGATCACTTGGCATTGGCGCAGTCCCTTTTGAATCGATTTGGGTTACCCGGAAGTTTTAAGAGTATACATGTCACATTTTCAAGTCACATCCTGTATATTTGTGTTACTCCAGATTAGCCCAACACTTGAGACAGCCACTGCCGTTGTGTTCCCGGGCTTATAAAGACCGTCTCTGTGTCTGATTTGGATGAAAAACCGAACCTGAGAGAGACCTGGCTTGGACTATATTTATTGGTCACGCGTTTCTACGAGGGGATTTTGCCGCGTTGAAAGCGGCTGGCGGTAGCATGAAAGCGTTGAGTCATGCTAATAAATGCAATTGAATAAAAAGCAGATGCTCAAACTTTCCCCGGTCGTGAAGCACTGGCGCAAACGTGCGAGCGGAGGGAAGACGGAGGAGCCATTTGTGTTTCCAGGTCGCGATGATATCACCTGTTGTTTGAAGTCCTTCGAATGACATTGAAAGGAAGCACAAGTTGTATGTGTTAAATGTTTTTTTGTTTTAAGGGGGAAATTATTCATCGATGTAAATAAATGTGCATGAGTCATCTTGGAAAGCTGTGGGGATTCCAAAAAGTAATTGATTACTGGATAGTATTCATTCAATTCCAAGATTACCGTCTCTGAATTGTACACACCGAGTGTAGATTGCGACCGATTTGTGGAGCTACGATAAGAACTAGCGATGACAGTCGCGAAGTGGCGTAAGACGGCGCGTTATTACAAAGCCAACTCGCGAGATGAAGAGGAGTCGAACGTACAGACTAAATGGAAGGAATTTTGATGGATCACAGAAACTGGACAAATGCTTCAACTGCATTGGTAACATTTGATAGAATGATTGTCACAGCAATAATATTCCAGAAATTTGAAATTTGATGCGCATTCCATGATCGTGGCCAATACACACAATGTATTTTGAGACGATGCCAACGTTAAGATACATTCACGATACGCCTAAAGCCACTCCCAATAGGTGTGTTAGGGTGGTTGTGTTTGTGAGCAACAGGTGGCACTGTAGAGCTCTCGCTGCATTGTGTCATTAGTTTGTGTTTTGTTAACAGGACTCCCTGCCCCGACCAGTCAGGGCGGGGCATTGTGTTTGTTATTGTTTGTATCTGCTTGTGGTTGTATATTTTTGTTCATTACGTCTTGTCAAGTCTACTCTACTCCTCCCTGCTTTTTTGGGGTCCTCTACCACCTCGCAAATGTGACAAGGTGAGCTACTCGCTAGAAAAACTGTTTTGGTGCTCAAGCTAAAGCCGTGTCTAATATTTGTAGCGCCATTTTGTCCTATTTTAAGGCCAGGAAAATATTTTTTTAAGTAAGGGGAGGATTTTTTTGGGTCAGGCTTATGCAATGGAAAAAGTGCTTTGTCACCTTTTTGGGGTATCTATGGGATGGCACAGATATTTTTGAGCCACCGTCAGTTGTTGGAAGATGTTTGCTCTCATACTTACTTCCTGTGCTTGTATTGAATAGCAACATGAAATCTGATACAATTTTCATGCATTCACGTATTCATTCACATAGTCAACCAAATCTCTCTGATTTTTTTTTGGATAAAGTGAAAGTCAAGCCTTTATTTATTTTTCATATTTACATTGTTTGTAAAAACAATATTGGGAAGGGTGGGAATCATAATTTTTTTTTTGAAAATTGTTCAGATCAGCGACAGGGAGACTAGCGATGGTGACAACCTTTGCGCAACCTCCGGCCGCACCCGGCTGCACCCTATCCCTGAGTCAACGCTTGGCGGACCAGATGAGACGTTTGCCTTAAATCCCCTCACACCGAAGCGATTATCCATTTATAGGACAGACGAGCGGCAGTTCTATGAAATTCCGCCGAGGGGCTTTTAGAGCCGCGCTTCCAAGACGCAACGAGAGGCACGCCGCCTGTCAGCAAACGTCCGCGTGTGTAAAAACACTTCGGAAGCCAGGGGGTGACTGAAGCATCCATTTTAGCCCATCACCACTTAAGTGGCTGGAATGGGTGTTAAGGCAGCGCGCGACGTGGGGTGACGACTGGATGCGGGGGTAATTGTCCGAACCGGGTGGAGTGGTTCCCAACTAGGAGGAAGTGCGGAGGAGACACGCTCGGTCGAGCAGGAGGACGCGCGGGCGGGGTTCATCATCGACGACAACGGCCCCCTCCTAATCGCCGGTCAACCTTCGTGAGCGGGCCCCGATCAGTGCGGCCCCATTGAACATGTCACGGCCAAATGAGGGGGTTGGTGCGGGCCCGAACGGCTGTCAACACCTGACGTATGGGGAAAGGAGTGACGGGATGGATGAAACCAAGATCGAATGCGGAGTTGAAGAAGAAGAAGAAGCCTTTGGGATTAAGTCCGGTGGTCTTTGATTCAACCTTTGTGGATTAGCACAGCCACGAAAACAAGTATCACCTTCCAGAAACGGTGCAATATGATCTTTCGCCTTCCAGAGGCGCTAGAACTTAGCACAGCCAAGGCCGAGGGACTTCGGAAGGTAAAAGATGCTTAAATCTCCGGTGACAGATTTGTCAGGGAACCCCCCCCATTTCAGGGTTGCCCATTTCTTGAGCATTCGTCGGTGACCCAAGTTGAAGAAAGTGCGCAGCAAGACAGATTTTCTAACTTGCAGCACATATGATTGATAACTTTATTTATACCGCACTTTCACAACAGCTGCGGCTGTAACAGTGCGCTTGATAGAACCTTTCACATCAAATAGCGGGAATAGAACAGAACGCGATTCATAAAACATCAACAATAATACAAGCGGAACAAGGCAAAATATGCCTCTTGATGAATACTCTCAAATGATTCATAGTGTTGCGCTTGCCTTTCGCTGTCCCTCTCGCTTTGCGGCGCCCGCAACTTCGACTACGCACAAACACACACGTATCCCGACACTCACATACACGACTTCCTGCGTCCGTCCATAAATCACACCCCTCACAAGACAAAGAATGTGACACTGAAAGCTGGCGGGGAGGAGCGAGAGAAGTCTTGTGAACTGGGCCTGATCATTGCCAAAGTGCCTTGAGGAATGGGTGGCGGCGCGGGGCGGGGGCGTGGAGGGGTGATGACAAAGATGGAATACCCCCACTGCACACACACACACACACGATCCGTCCCAGCCCCCCCCACCCCCCCAACCCCCCTTTGCCCCTTCTCCTCTCTAATGCAGGTAAAGATTGTGCAGTGCAGGACACATCTGAGGCCCTCCCTCCTGAGGGGGCGCTGGGGAACATTCCTCCAGCTTTGACTCCTCCACTCTGGGCATTAATCCCCTACAGCTGTGCCCCCCCCCCCATACACCCTTTACCACCCACCCTTCCACCACTCACTTCTATCCCCCCCGGCCCTCCCCCTCACTCCGGCTGGCCCTTGCAGAACCTCATAATACATTTTTCACAAACAAGTGACATGTGTTGAACAGGCCAGTTCAGGTCCAACAACGCACATCCAACGTCACGGTGACACACACTCATATGCTTTCTTATGAGTAGCGGGGACGCAGTGACAAACATAAAAACAAGAACACAGAAAAGGCCCCTCGGCTGTGCCCGGTAGCCTTTCCCCACGGCTAGTGAGGCTTCACCGGGCAGGATCTCAGGACAGGCCGACACCAACTCCTTCGTCCCTTTGGAGGCGCAGCGCATCTCCTCCCTTCATATTTAATAGCGAGACGCACCAGCGAGGAATAATTTACAAGAGGGCCCCTGCGAAACATCAATTATGGAGGAAATATAGGCGATGGAGACAAACAGCGTTTCAGCAATATGGGGAGGCCTTCCTTCTTCGATGACAGTCCGGCGGATCCTATCAAGCCGCGCTCGTACGATTTGCTGTTTGAGCTATTCTCTATTGTCCATGATCGAAGATAATTGAAATCATAAAAACTCTGACAATGTCATACTCACTGGTGAATACATAGCATTAAACCGATTTTTTTACACAAGAGCCCCTTCGTTCAAAACGGCGGTCATCCCGTGAGTCATTTGGGTGCTAAGGCTGTAAACCTGCGAGCTCGCTAGTGGCTAGCGCCTCTAGTCGTCGCCAAGCGACAACACACGGTGAGATGTAGTCCAGCCACGGGAATATTTAAGGTTGACTATTTAAGTCTCTCTCTCTCTCTCTCGTGATATATATGTATATATATCGAGAAAGATGCAAAGTGAAGTACTATCCATTTTAAAGGGGGCGTGGTTTCAGCCATCAGCAGACACGCCCACATTTAAAAAATGTGGGGAAATGCTTGATTTTCTCAATTTGGAAGCCTTATTTTCTGTTCTTTGCACATTTTCAAGAAAAATCAAAAAATGAAAAAAAAATACTCATAAATTAACGCCTCTGCACGATTCATCATGACACCAAAGTCTAAAGTTGCAGGATTTCATATTTGTACCTAATTTCTGAATTCCCACAATTCCTCTCGAACGAAATAAGTGCGTCTGTCCAAACTGAGCAATGCACTTCGCATGTATTGTCACCCCGCGACACGCCCCCCCCCACCCTGACACACAAGTACACATTCACAAGCACACTTTCGTACGCACACATACACAAAAACATACACGTGCACACAGTGTAACAGACAGGAGCAGAGTTAATAAGCCATATCCCAGGAGATGCCGCTGTGCCATCGCACGTGTGTGTGCGTGTGTGTGTTTGTGTGTGTGTGTGTGTGCGTGTGTGTGTGTGTGTGTGTGCGTGCGTCACAGAGGCTCATAGGAGTAAATTAAAACACACTTTAATAAAGTGACCAGAGGCGAAGCCTGTAGGGCACCCGCTTCAACAAACACACACACACACAGACTCCTGGGACAGGATGGAGAGGTATCCTCGTGAAAGGAATGTGGACAGATGGGGGTGGAGGTGGAAGGAGGTGCTGGGCAGGAGTGGAGCGGTCCACAGGGGAGAAGGGAGGAGTGGATGGGGGGAGGAAAAGCGAGGCCGAGGGGGTTTGAGGGCCGGCCGGCGGTCTTATTGTGTTCCCTCGGTCTCCGCGAAGACCAGGTGTGCCTCAACACATGCACACGTGTGCCCCCCCCCCCCCCACCACCCAAATGAGAACACTTTGTGGTGTTTGAATTCCGGATTGATATTATGATAACCGATATGTGCTTCCCACCTCATCTTTCTTTACCGATGAGCGTCACAAAGAAAAAGCAAAAATTACACAAGCGTGTTGGGGGAACCCCCCAAAAAGTGTTTGGGTTCTGAATGAATTACTTTTTTCAATCCTGCTCGGTTCTTCTCGAAAAATGAATGATGCATCCCAAAAATATATTGTTTAAATTTTGACCTGGATACTCTTCTTTAATTATCACCCCCCCAGCCCCCAAAAAACCTCCCCAAAAAAGCAAAATCCTCACGAGCTAATCATTTGTTGTTCGCCTTTAAAGTCAAACGATTTTCCATGAAAGTCCCTTTAATGGCTTTATTTGCTATGTGCAGCGAAATATTGTACCTCCCACTCGCTCATCCTGTCCCTGCTCCAGTACATTCTAATGGTCCGTTTCCTTACACACACACACACACACACACACAATCATGGGCTGTGTCCAAGTGCTGGGGACTTCCACTAACATAGCTGCCAAGACTTCCAAAGAAGACCCGATAGGAGCACTGCACACACACACACACACACACACACACACACACACACACACACACACACACACACACACACACACACACACACACACACACACACACACACACACACACACACTTCCCAATGAAAACGCCTCCTTCCCCTTTGGTTGATGCCAGTCGGACCTCTCAGTTGCAAGGTGGGAACCAGGTGAAGAGACCCCTGTGCGAGGTTGCCGTATTGCACCCTGTTTTGCAAGCCTGGGGTGGGTTGTTTTTTTTTTTGTTTGGGGGGGGGGGGTGGGAAGAGATGGGAGAGGGTAGATAGGAGCGCGTCCCCGCCACAGCTGTTGAAGCATTTGAGGCGAGGAGGGAGTCCTTCAGGGTAAGGGGGGACCAGCCAGGGCGGTGACGAAAATCCCCCAGGAGAGAAGTGAGGGGAATTCTTCTCTGTTATTTGTTATGGGAAGAAGACAGAGAAGAAAGGGACAGGAGGACAGGAGAGGATGCCTTTGTATGTGTGTGTCTGTGTGCGTGTGCGTGTGCGTGTGCGTGTGCGTGTGTGTGTGTGTGTGTGTGTGTGTGTGTGTGTGTGTGTGTGTAGGTTGGGAGTTGGGGGTTGTCTGCTCAGGTGCTAGATGGGATCCTCACAAAGCAAAATGCCACGCCAAGGAGCAAGATGGAAAGTCAAGATTTACAGCATCTAAAGTGGTGCCTTACGATATGCGTGACCAGCAGTTTGGCAAATTCACGCAAAAAAAGTGGCTCAATATACTGTCAACCTGAATATAAAACAAAAACAAGTGCACTTTGTGGTCAGCCAAATAACTGTCGAAAGAAAGGCCCAGCTCACTTCATGCTAACACTACTTAGCATCTTGGTTGCGGCCCGTAAAACCCTCCCTCTCAGGAACGGATTGATCACACAAATGGTTCCGTGGCGAAACGTACTCACAGTGATATACTCTTTAACGCTTGCGTAGAATGACGAATGGTGCCGTACTGATGAGCCCGGAGAGGAGTTGACATGTTATGAATCCCACGAGTGTTCTAAGCAGCACATGCTCCATTGCAAAGAGACAAAGGACTGTCTAAAATGTGCATTCTACCAATTGCCATAATTGGTGGCCCAACCAGGAAGCTGCTCATGTGGCGTTAGCATCAGTGCTAATGCTAGTTTTCTGCATTGTCTACAGTGCCTTCAACGTGAATCTCCTCGCTAAACTGTGCTGCTGAAGGAGGAGCGAAAAAACAACCCCCCCCCCCAAAAAAAACCTCATTGTTACGTATTGTTGCTTTAAACTGGGCTCTCACACGTCGCACTTTTATGTGAACGCACGCACGGCCATGTGTGTTTATAATGGGACGCTTCCCTACTGTGAATGTATTCAAATGGGACTTGGCAGCGCACGCAAATACCTCCGCCCGAGAGTTCTAAACATACACAGACCGCAAGTTACAACAGTGTGCACGTGTGTGAGTCGCCACACACACACACACACACACACACACACACACACACACGCACGCACGCACGCACGCACGCACGCACACGATTGCGATAATAAGTAATGGCTGCTTATCGAGCCAATGTGTTTCTACTTTTCTAATCGGCATCATTTATTACGGGCAAAAAGCAGAAGAAGGAACGTAGCCACGGTCAATATTATGTCTTGGCACGGCCACCCTTGTGGGTCCTGAATGTAGGAGCTCATGCACGATACCACACATGCTTGCACGTTCACTTTTGCTCCCGTAGGACCCTTTACCGAAAATATATGTTTTATTCAGGGAGTGTTTGAAAAAATGATAATAAAGCTTTTCAACATGAAATAAAATGCAGCTTGTCGTCACAGTGAAATATGAGAGCTGATACAGAAGATGGAACAAATGTAGTCAGAACAGTTTTTTTCTAAGCACACACACACTGATATCCTGTATTCCCTCATGTCGTGTTTATTTACTCAAATAATGATAGTTGCAAGGATGCGTTTGAGGAAAGGCATTTATTCAAACGAATCATACTTTTTTTTTCAAGTGGAGAACGGCATTAACAGCAAACTCACGACACCGACTGTTGTTTAGCCTTGCAGATTAGGATTTGGCATTTATTTGAGGTGTGGCGTTAAAGGACCAACACATGAAGAAAACAGAAAAATGAAATCGTTGGCAGACTTTATTGGACTGACATGTGACGAGGAATACGGTGTGTGTGCGTGTGCGTGTGTCTGTGTGTGTGCGTGTGTGTGTGCGTGTGTAAGATAGGAGTGTTTAAGGAGCCTGGGGTCTCTGAAGGATTAATGGTGGCAGGCCAAGCAGGGTAATCAGGACAGCGGATAAGTCCTGGTCATCCAGGCGTTGAGCTGAATAAACATGAGAGCCCCGTGATATCTCCTGCACACACACACGCACGGACACGCACACAGAAATAATCGCACACATGCACATACGTCAACTGCATCGAGAGGGAGCCCGGCTCGTTCCAGAGGATGATGCCAATCAAGGGGCGCGCACGCGTACACACACACACACACACACAGATAAAGGCCTCCTAACTTCATGCTGCATACTCTCTGGACATTTTATTAGGTACACTTCACTGCCAAAAATTGTACTTGGGGTGCGGGGGGGGAGCATGGTTAAGACAGCCTAAAAGGAATAAAAGTTGCGACAAATTATTGCTAAGGTCCCAGCGGGTGTTCACTTTTTTACGTCCGGTGATCTAGTGGTTAGCGCGTAGACCTCACAGTACAGAGGTGCAGGGTTCGATTCCGGCTCCGGCCTCCCTATGTGGGACTTGCATTTTTCTTCCCACATTCCCAAAACATGCAGGGCAGGTTAACGGAACACTTTAAATTTTCCCTCTGTGTCATTGCGAGCGTGGATGATTGTTTGTCTCTGTCTCTGTGTGCCCTGCGATTGGCTGGCAACCGGTTCAGGGTGTACTGCCCAAAGACAGCTGGCGATAGGCTCCAGCACCCCCCACGACCTTTGTGAGGATAAAATGGATCGGAAAATGGATGGATGGATGGATATTTTATATATTGTATATTTTTTTTTCCATTCATCCATCCATTTTCCGAACCGCTTGATCCCCACAAGGGTCGCGGGGGTTGCTGGAGCCTATCCCAGCTGTCTTTGGGCAGTACACCCTGAACCGGTTGCCAGCCAATCGCAGGGCACACAGAGACGAACAACCAACCACGCCCACACTCACACCTAGGGACAATTTAGAACGTCCAAACAGCCTGCCATGCATGTTTTTGGGAATGTGGGAGGAAACCGGAGTACCCGGAGAAAACCCACGCAGGCCCGGGGAGAACATGCAAACTCCACACAGGGAGGCCGGAGCTGGAATCGAACTCGGTACCTCTGCACTGTGAAGCAGACGTGCTAACCACAGGACTACCGGGCCGTATATATTTTTTTATATTTTATATTTATTTATATATCAAAAATATACATAAATACCATATATCAAGTTTTTCTCTCATAAAATGAAGACTACCCTCTGTTAAATTGTGGTAGTACAACTTTGTTCTCGTAAAATTCTGCCAAGTGATGGCCTTGTGGACGCCATCTGCGCGCATTTCAAAGGTGCGCGTCTCGTGCATGCGTGCGAAAGCAGGAGCAAAAGCTGTGGGCCAAAATGGCAGCTACCAAGCGGGAGAGCGGGACATTCCTGCGAGATGACAAGCCGTCACAGTCACACAGCAGCGCAGGAATGCTGAAAAAAACAGACAGGCTGGGGGTGGGGGGGGGATGAGTGAGGGGGCGCGCGGTAGTGGGCAACAGAGAGGAAAGAGTGTCATTTCATCAGACCTTGTAGCTACGCCCCCCCCCCCCAAAAAAAGAAGTGGGGAGCTACTCTAATTAGTTTGTGCTCACCGGGAAAGGATGGAGAGTGAAGTGGATGGGAGACGTCCGACTTTTACCCCCACACAAAGTCCCCCCTCTTTCCACCCGTCCAATTTCTGTCATGCGACTGAAAAAGCGCCGAAGGGGTGAAAAAAAAAAGCTAGTGGTGGTGGGATCCTGGAACAAATCTGTATATGCGTGCCTAAACTTTCAAGGTGAGCCTTCCGTTAATGACGAAGCGGGGGGCCGTCCGGTCGGGAGGCTGGGTGGGGTGGGGGTTATGCAGGAATGCGTCTGGTGGCAGCAAGTGTGAACACTTGCGAATATGCGCTCCAGATGTGTCGGCCTGTCACGCCGCGAGTAAACACCCGCGCTGATAGACAGCTCGGGACTGGATGGCCCCACCGGCACTTGCCCCTTGGGAGCCAGGCCGGACGAGGGGGTGGGGGGTGCTCGGGGAGAGGAGGGGCGCAGAGGGGCTCTCACCCCGAGGACACGTGCGTCCGCACACTTTTTTTCTCAGGGCATTCTGTGATGACTTTTCGAATATGATGACTTGTTCGTCTACATTTTCCGACTGAAGAGTTGTAAGGGAGGTCCAACATTAATGGTAGCCCGATGGCCAGTAGGGCACTGTGTCAGGCCACCAGATGCCTTACAAATACTGGCCCAAACAGACCATTACAAAGTTCTTAAATAAATACAATGAAATGAACACATTCTTGCTTTTAAACCCAAAATATTTAGTTGATATTAATATGGTATTTTCTTGTTGTATATTGGATATTCCATTTTATATGGCCCCAAAAAATTACATGCAAAATCACTACCATACAGAACTAATATTGTCATAAAGGCTGAATAATATAGCGTAAAGATGCTGAATATTGACTAATACTTTATTATAATATAATCATGTGTCATATTCGATCATGAATACATGTTTATGGGACCAGTACCAGTTCTAACACGGCCACCACTGAAAAGGTTTTAATGACGGACCCTGTTGTAATAATTTCCAACATTTTTTGGGGGGAAAAAAACTGCCACCTTTTTCCAACATAACACTACGCCTAGATACGCTTGTGAACTGAGGGACTGCAGCCAAAGAGCGGGACACCCTGAGGACCCGTGCATCCTGGCAGTCTGGACACAGATGAGACACTGGGAGAGGAAACGAGAGAACGGGAGAAAGAAGTTAAGAGGGGAAAAAAATTGAAGGGGGGGGGGCGGTAAAAACACGAGGAGGGAGGACTGGGCCCGATTGTTCCCCCCTGTCCCTCCTCCGTGTGGCCTCCGAGGGGGCTCCTTGCAACCTCAGCAAATATCCGTCTGGCACGGAGTTGCGAGCTCCTGGGAGCAAACTGAAACATGAACTGCGAGAGGAGGGGACCAGGCAGCGGAGAGAGGGAACAAGAAGGCAAAGGAGAGGGAATTCAAGGGGAAGGAGGTTTGGGGAGGGAGAGGGAGGGGGGCACCAAGCTGGAGAAGCCGCCAGCAGGCGGTCCACCTGGGTTGATCCGACACATGTACTCGGGACTTGTTTATTGAACAAAACATGGCGTTAGTGAGGTTTGTGCAGAAGCTTTTTTTTTTTTCCAGTTTCACGACCGAGTTACTCAAACCGCCAACATATCGTCCTTCGGATCATGCGATTAGGCTGCAGTGACACTTTAAGCTGAAAAAATATCAGAAGCAAGTGAAAGTGAAGACACAAATGTGCCGCACACGTGAAAGGTGTAGCGTGCCCGTGTTTTTCCAACTGCTGCCCCGTGTTGTTCTAGCTGCACCAGATGGGAGCGCTCCTGCAGAGTGAGCATGATTGGATGACTGGGCGTACCGCAGGTCAGGTGACCCAGAAGGTGTCACGGGTCTCCAAAACCCTCCTGTGGTTGAGTTCAGATTAGGTTGCTACCATTATTGACAGAAAATGGTGTGACATCAGACACGTTGAACCATCCATCCATTTCTGTCTGTTTGGGGAAAAATGTGGACTATGAACCACGGATTGATCGGCAGGCAATCACAGAGCGACTTTGGATGGTTCTTACAAGATAAATCTTAAATAAGAATCAATGAAAACATGTAAATAAGACATCCACACACTTATGTATCGATGCGAGGATTTTGTGGGATAAAAAATATATATGCTGTATGTACATTTTTTTCAAGATTAATCTGACCTACAACTTGTACAATCAAGTGAAAAAATATATTTTCAAGAGTGGAAGCAAAAATAAACAATTGCAAAAAGCACACACACCTGCCACCATTTAAAATGCCTTAGTGGTTTGTGAACACATCAGCTGGGTAGTTGATCGAACGAACCGTTGACAGTTCATTTGAAATGCATTAAGAGTGACCGTAACATACCGTTGAATGGGTTGGAAACTTGGGTGGGATTAAATGGAACACTCCTAAAATGGTCCAGGTCCTACTTCAGGGAAGGGAGCTTGTACTTTGTGAGCATTGGAAGTTTTTAATCTTATCGAATGGCCATGACATGTGGGGTTCCTCAAGGGTCCGTCCTTTCACCCCTTCTGTTCAGTATGTTAATTTTACCTTTGGGTCATATTTTGGAAAAGGTTGTGTCTTGGAGAATAAAAAAAGACCCATGGCCATTGGACTAAATTTCCTTGACAATGGGGAAAATGAATGCCATCAATTTCCAGCTCTGAGCTCCTCTTTCAATGTTAAACTAAGGAGAATCATGGAGGCGTTACCTTTGGTACTCCCCTTTGCTGTGCAAACGTCCTGTTTTCCTTTTTTAGGCAGTCAAGCTTGTTTAAAATCCTACGGGCTCACTTTGACAACGATTCAAACACTGAGAAATGTTTTTTTCCGTCAAAAAGTACAAATCTCATCTTGCAAGGGCACACGAGAAGTAATTCGTTTTTATCAAGGTGTTCCAAAACCACCACAGTTGATCTGCAAAATGTGAGTTGAGGCTTCGGGGACGAGGGCTGAAGCCGACGCATTTGAGCCATGTCAGGTGAGATGCAGCCGCTATCGGATAGCAGGCGCCGATGACACCAATGCATTAAGCAACTGTCCACTCTGATGATCATTAGTGAGATACGGATGCAGCCGAGCAGCGAGCGGCATGCTGCTGCGCTACAAAGCCAACTCTCCAGGGGCAAATGCGGGGTGGATGAGTCTAAACAACATCAAGTCACCGCAGCCCTCAGAGACACGGTCCAAACTTCGTCACGCACAAATAAACACAGCGAGGCTCCTCACTGTATTTGCGATACAAAAAAATACCGTACGGCCACAGCGGCAGCTTCAGGAAAACTATTTCCTCGAGCATCTGTTCTCCGTGTAGCTTGATATCAAACTGGTGACTGGCGGGCTAAATAAATAACAGTCTGTCTAGAATTTTATGGTCCTGTTTCCCTGTTACTGCTTTGATAGTGCTGGACTACATAGTCGTAAAAAAAATGTTTGCCTGATATTTCCTCAGTCAGTGCCAAGTAGTAAAATATTCTTTTCTAGAGATATAATGTAGGGGCGGGGTGGCCATCGAGAGGTTTGGGAGACTTCATGTACGGTCGCTCCATTCGTGGCTGATATTGTCACGGTCAGTTTGTGTGCGTGTCTTTTTATGATTTGTTTTAAATGATTTATGGGCTCCCGTAGCGGCAGCTCATGGCAGCTTACAGTGAAACGTAAAAATCTGATGTCAATATTTAAGTGTAAACATGCTGAGGACAAGTGTGACAAGTGGAGAAAGAGAACGCTGCTGACAATTTGAGCTGTGACTACAGAGCTTTCACCGCTTCCAGGTGTGAATTTACGTACTTTAGTTCGCACATAAGGGAGGGGCGTGGCTTTGAGGATAAAGTTGTACATGTTTTCATCAGAACATTTTGGACTTGGAAAATTTACTAAATACTGTGATTGGGCTATTATGTCACGATTGGGTAAATTCATTCATTCATTTTCCGCTTTATCCTCACAAGGGTCATGGGTGGTGCTGGAGCCTATCCCAGCTGTCTTCGGGCAGTAGGGGGGGGACACCCTGAACCGGTTGCCAGCCAATCACAGAGCACACAGAGACGAACAACACTCACACCCAGGGACAATTTGAATTGAATAGAACTTTATTGTTCTATTCATTTGGAGTGTTCAATCTGCCTGCCATGCATGTTTTTTGGAATGTGGGAGGAAACCGGACTACCCGTTGAAAACCCACGCAGGCCCAGGGAGAACATGCAAACTCCACACAGGGAGGCCAAAGCTGGAATTGTACCCGGTACCTCTGCACTGTGAGGTTGACGCGCTAACCACTGGACCACCGGGCTGCCACAATTTGGTAAATGTCATATATCTTCACAAATCCGTATTTTTGGTTCGTTGTGTTTGACAATGCAATCTTAATGGTTCAACAAGTGCGACGTTTTTAGAGGTCTCTTCAAAAGTGATTTTGGAGCTGGCCTGACGCCAACGAAATTGCAATATACTCTATTCGCTCTATTCTATACTTCCACATAAGTTTTTTTGTTGCATTATCACATATTCTCACAATTTCCTTCCCACATCATGATTCCAAGACTCGTTTGTGTATGTGAATCACACTGAAGGGTTAATCCTGCCTTTTATTTTCGTTATGTAAAGATGTTGCCTTCCTGGTTCGAAGGTTAAGCCAAAGCAGCCCGAGGACCCCACCGATGCTAAAACCAGGGAAGATGACCTGTGTAATGCTTCGGGTTGCATGAGTGTTTGTAATCAGAGAAAGGAAAAGTATTCAAGCTTAACTTTGTCGGCCTTTAGACATCTGCGAGATATAACCTTGTTCTTTGATTATCCCGACGATCTGACCAACAAAGAGAATTGCGGTTAAAACGTGACGTCTCATTAGCTTAATTACTAGCTTTAGGAAGGGGATTAGCGGCTATTAATCAGAAACGGCTAACGAGTCGCTGAGAGAAGCGGTTCTTTTCCGATCAAATCGGTTGCCGCGAGCAGCAAACGAGTGATCCGTTGTTAGCTGGTCTGAGATGAGGAGGGGAAAAAATGCTAATTGAAACATGAATGAAGAAAAGGCAAGGCCAGAAAAAAGAAAGAACCAAGAATATATGAATTTATATTTGGTTGGTACACATTGTACCTCACTGACGTACGGATTTGTGATCATAAAAATTGGACAGCTTTAAAGCTTTACGATTGTCGGCCCTGGCGCTTTTCTGTGCAGATCCAATAACATTGGTCAACAACAAATTGTCATCCGAAATGGCGTTATGTGTCGCTTAATGTATTTTTGAAACTGATTTTTAAAAATAAAAAAATAAAAATTTGAGCTTTTTTGTCTAGACAAGATTGCGCAATACAGATTTTACCAAGTGTTGTAATGTATAGGCATGACAAAAAAAAAGAAAAAAATCCACAGCGCCACGGATGACTCGTCTCTTCCGAGCCGGAGACTATGATTGAATATTCGTATCGCGTTGGGACACGCTGTTCCCGGTGGACCACCGCCCCTGCTTTTGCCTGGCCTCGTGATTTGGACGGCAATCAAGCAAGACACCGGGGAGGCCGTTCGAAAACCACACGAGTGCTTCAATGTACTTGTGATCGAATCATACTGGGGAGTTGAGGACAGACAATATGGAAGCGACTATTAAAATGCCCTCTAATGGCCCGACGAGTGGTCCTCGAATATGAGACGGAGGGCTTTTACAGAGCCCCTTTCTGAGTGGTGGCCCATAGGAGGGATGCGCAGTGGAGTGTCAGTGGCTGTGATGTTTATTTGATCCCGCCCGGGAATGCGCCACAGCTCTCAGTTCAGTCTGAGCCAGAGGGCAGCAGCACAAGGGAGCTCCGGAGGCACTTCACGCAGCAGACCCCAACAATTTGCTTTAACTGCTCGAGCAGCCTCACAACACACACTTATTACATAAAGCATTTCACGTGAAAATCTGCACCGAACGAGGGAATCAATCAACAGAAAATAGTGTCCAGACCATTGAAATTGCCACAATACCTTCCAAAATGGCCGTCATTTACCACAACACCGCATCCACAGACTGATGCTGTTCGTGCGCTTCCAGCTTGATAAACTTACTTAAAGTAGACTAAAGCAGGCTGACGAGTGGCCATGTCATTAGGGGTGACTTTCCCATCAAAAGCAAAATATGGACATATGCGACGGTCATGTTAGAAGGGTAGGCAGTCTCGGCAAAGGTATGAAAGCATGGTTAGCTTAGCATCGGTGCAGTCGCATAGCTCAAAACGAGCAAGCCGGTGTCGACCTATTCATATCCGTGGCTGTTGTTTAGAAGTATATATGTCTCTCGAACATGCTATTTTGGGTGCGGTCCACAGATTTTTTTGTTTGTTTGTTGTTTTTTTTTTGTAAGGTCATTATCTCTACCATGTAATTGTAATGCGGGTGAAAAAAGGAGATGCTAACGTTGTGGCAAATAACATGACCAGAAATTTACCCTTTCAAAGCACTAACAAGGTAAATTTGGATCAATTAAAACCCAAGTGTCTTTGTTATATTTACTTACAAACATTTTATACTGCACTGGCTACAAAAAAAGACAATCATTTTGTACTTTATTGGGGTGTGACGAAAAAAAGTGCCTTGATGGAACAGACAATCGACTACAACTAACGACCCCTTCCCCCAATTAGTTGTTAAATTGACGGTCCATTCTAAAAAAAAAATAAAACAAAACAATGTATTAGAGTATTTGTAGCCCTTATGCCCTTAAAAAATCTTTGTTGTTCTCCACCACTGAATAACAATTCATAACAGTTTTTAAAATCAGCTCAAAATTATGACTTCACAATGAATTACGCCCAAGGGAAAAAAAATCGAGAGTTAAACAGTAATCCTGTCAAGGACCATTTGAAAATAACAGTGCTACAAAGGGACTTTTACAAACTTGCCTTTTTTTGGAGGGGGGGGGGAACCCTGTGTGTTATCCTTTGTTATTTCGCAGCAAAAATATTTTCCTTGCTTAACAACAGTTTCAAGACCATTGCATCAAATTTACTCTTGACTAAAACCTCCGCATGCAGAACGTCAAAGCTACGCGGCATCTGCTGAATGGTGTCCCTTCAACGTACTGTACAGGAAAGAGAGTTTCCCCTCTCACGTGACCTACCGCCACACTGACAAATGATTAGGCGGCCGAAAGCATCTCATTATGAGCATTTACGAGAGTCCGCCAGTCAGAGTAATGACAGCTTTACTTCCAAAATGCTGCTCTTTCTTTTCCCCCACCCCTACCCGTCTCTGCCCCACCTCCTTTTTCGTTTTCTATCTACCTCAACAAACTCGCTCACTCTGTTTTCCTACATGCAGACACACAACAGAAAAAGTGTTGACAGATGGAAACAATAAGAATGTTTTCTTACTTTGAACCACTATTTTCTGCCCACTACTTCCGTGTGTGTGTGTGTGTGTGTGTGTGTGTGTGTGTGTGTGTGTGCGTTCTCCAGCACGCTATAGAGTGTATGTTTATCTTTACAAGAGCATACTGTGTATAAGAGGCCCTTAAGAATGACATAAGACCTGCTTGACTGACTTTTTTTTTGATGGCAGTAAGAGTTCTAATTTGCGTGTGTGTGTGTGTGTGTGTGTGCGTGTGTGTGTGTGTGTGTGTGTGGAAGTGGAAGTGTGGTCAGACAGCTTTTCCCACAGGAAAAATGGAAATCTGTTCTTTGACAAAAGTGTCTTACCTCTATTAAGTGCATGACGAAGTGAAAAAAAGAAGTCAGTCACTGTTAAAATGTAACAATAATTATAATAATAATAATTTGGGATGTGCGAGTATTGATAACAGGTATCGGTATTGGGTCGATACCAGCCTTATTTTAAGCCAGTGATTCGCAACCAGTGTGTCACGGCACATTTGTGTGAGGTGAGAGGTCAAAAAAGTGTGCCATGGGAAATGAGCTACAGTGCCTTATTTTGACAAAAAAAAAATTTGTTTGCCTACGAATGATTAAATGCTCTTCAAATGACTCCCATCAATGACCTATACTGTGACTTTTTTTGTAAAGTGGTATGCCGTGATTTCCCCCCCCCCCCCCCCGATGTGAAATACAGTATGTGTCATAATTCGTTAACGTATTGGGTGTTCATGGATGTTGCCAATACCAGCCACCGATACTGAATAAATCTCTATAGTGTTGTAATGATTCTGTTTGTGACCAACATGTGGCACTGTAGAGCTCCCCCTGCAGCTGCACACCTGTTGGTCGTTATGTCGTTACTGCTTTAAAAGGACTCCTGGCACGACCACTCAGTGTCGGGTCATTGTTTGTTGCTGTTTGCTACGCTCATGTTTGTTTGTGTGTTTGCTCTCGGTCATAGTTAGTTTTTGCTTCAGTCATGGTTTTGTTTGCTACTTTGGATTCTTTTTGTTGTTAGTACTCTTTTTGTTTAGGATTTAGTTTTCTCTGTGTTTTAATACAACTAGTCAAGTACACCCTGCTCCTCCCTCTTGCCTGCTTTTTGGGATCCACCACCACCTCGCAACGTGACAAGTGTGAAACATCGACGAAGCATCATCTGTGTCCGAAAGGTCGTTGTTTACCATTTTCTTGTCATTTGTGTTGAATGAAAATGGATATTTCCAAAATATTACAGGTATTGATCTTCAGGATCAATTAGCTTGTTGCGATCCAGAGCAGGTAACTGTCGACTGAGAGGTCAGCACGTCTGCGTCACAGTTCCGAGGTTCTGGGTTTGAATCACGGCTCCCGCGTTCCTGCACAGAGTTTGAATGTTTCCCTTGCACTAGGAAGTGAGACATGACTCAAGTGTACCCACGCAGGGATTCTTTTACGTACCACTAGAGGGAGCTCATGCAGAAGTATTGGTAATATTCATTCATTCATTCATTCATCTTCCGAGCCGCTTGATCCTCACTAGGGTTGCGGGGGGTGCTGGAGCCTATCCCAGCTGTCTTCGGGCAGTAGGCGGGGGACACCCTGAATTGGTTGCCAGCCAATCACAGGGCACACAGAGACGAACAACCATCCACGCTCACACTCACACCTAGGGACAATTTTTAGAGTGTTCAATCAGCCTGCCACGCATGTTTTTGGAATGTGGGAGGAAACCGGAGCACCCGGAGAAAACCCACGCAGGCCCGGGGAGAACATGCAAACTCCACACAGGGAGGCCAGAGCTGCAATCGAACCCGGTACCTCTGCACTGTGAAGCCGATGTGCTAACCACTGGACTACCGGGCCGCCGTATTGGTAATAGTTCACACACAATCAATTCCATGACAAAAAAAATGGATGGATTACTGGACCTTTCAGTTCAAAGTGGCTTATTGAGCATCGTTGGTTGAAATCAAGTTTTGGTCACAAATAAATAACTTTCACTGTGATCATTATATATATATATATATATATATATATATATATATTATATTTTTTTTTTTTCTTTATCAATACACACAATCCGACCATCCAAGAGAGTGAAGCGATCTCTTATTAGTTTAGATCCTCTTGCCTTGGGGGGCCAGAAGGCGATGAGATATTTGACCAAACGCGCAAACCAATAAGGGGCCATCGATTAGATGGAATGAGCACCTTATTGGAGACACTGGTGGCTAGGTAGAGATTAAAAAAAAAAGTGCAACAAAGTAATGGAGAAATCACAAGTTAGAAGTTGTTCTGTTCATGCTTTGGATCCTTTAAATCGCCTACCTTTGGCCAAGAAATGAGGGCTCATATCGTTAAGGGTGGCCCAGTGACCCTGTCACTTTGTTAGGGCACCAAAGAGATTTCACAAAGAAATACGATGAACTCAACATTCTTGCTTTTTACGCTGAGAATTTGGGGGGAATTCAATCAAGTCCTTTTACGGCATTGCGCACACGTCCAGGCTAAATCGACATGAAAACAATTTAACTTAGTTTCTAAAAATGTATTCAGTTGTTTCTCGCTTCAGTGAGCGCTCACTCGCTAAATTGGACGGGGCGCTCTTCAACCTCTGTGGCCAATCCCTCATTCCCGACGGGCTACTACTACCCCTGCCACGTTGTCGCCGTTTACGACTCTCCGTAGCAACACGTGGTTCATGTTACCGTGATGTAAATGCTGATGTCGACTGTATCGGAAAACAAAACAAAAAAAAGAAGTAAAAAAAACCTTGGCAATGTGCAGTCATTACAGTCCACATTTACCATTGGCACGGAGGCGGGATGATGTTTGTGTTGTAAATACGACGCGAGTGGCGGCTATAATATGAATTGGCTGCAACTGGATACTTGTGACTCGGGGGCAAATGGATCTAATGGTACTCTTAATGCCGGCCTTGAATAATGAGGCCTTTGTCTAATAAAACTGGAAAGCCTCCAAATACCTATAGGGACCTGGGCCAGTTAGAGCAATAACAGTCTATCAAAAGAGAAAGCAAAGTCATTACTTAGAGGCTAATAAATACAAGCTCCGTGCTGGGGGGCGCGGCGGAGAGGGAGGAAGACGGACGGACGGGGACCAAAACGAAGAGGAAGAGAAAAGACAGAAGTGGAAAAGAAGAGAGAAAATGGGAAGAACAAGGTGTGATTAATCCATTGTTCTTTTTTTTTTTTAGCATTTAGTTGCCAGCTTCTGCGGGAATATATCATTTCAAGTGTTTTTAAATGGATGTAGCTGATCATAGGAAAGCGGTACTGTATATATTCAGAAAATCGTGTATTATTTATTTTCGGAGGGTTTTACTCTTTCACAGTGATGACTCTGTAAAGTGAGCTCAGAGATTTTAGATGTACAAAAATGATTTTCCGCCCTCATAAACTCTCATAATTATTATGGTTTTTTTTTTCTAGTTCGTCCACTCTGATGTAGACGATCATCCAACAAAGATAAGATTCTGGAAATAAACATAACATGCAGTTTTTGATAGATGTCTCTTTAAAAGCTGTTGGAACCTGTGTGGGGAAACCATTCACTGACCACTCCCAAACCTGATTGCATCCAGACCTGTCCAATCAAGATATCGCCTAAAAAGGAGCCGACTGGCAAAATCAGTCAAAAAGGCCTCAGGAAGCTGCCCCAAAATGCCCGATCCAAAGAAATTCCAAAACAGATGAAAAATAAAGTAAAATCACTTCAGTCTGGAAAGGGTGACAAAGGCAAGTCCAGCACCCCCCACAAAAAAAACAACTGATTAATTCACGTTAAATGAATGAATCTTTCAAAAAAATTTCAGCCCGAATTTTACATGTCAGAAAATTAACAGCAGTAGCTCAGTCAGTCTAAAATGAAATGTGTCATTTTTAAGATGAATGCGGAGTCAAAAATGGGACATTTTTTGTCACCAAGGAACCAATGTGCTGCTTTTTTTGGGGGGGTTGTGTTTTTGCCATTTTGGCACAAAATGTCCCAAAGATCTTAAAGGTTCAAGTATAACCACACTCGCCGAATCCGAACACGGCGTTCGACGTGAATGAAGGCAGCCTTGGAAGAGTTTCTAAAGATTTAAGCACATAAATAAAGAGCGATGGACCTTGATCAACAGGCAGATGACAAGCACGACTACAAAGAAGTTAACTTTTTTTTTCTTCATCCTTAAAATTGAAAACGATTTCACGCTCCGCCTCGTAATTGCTTCGCCAAACGAAGTTGAGCTATGCAAGGCCCGCCAAACAAAGAGCACAATCATAGCCACGGTGAGCGCTCCGACAGTAGCCAAGGGCATGGCTCGCACAACACTGTCCCTTATTCAAAGTGTGTGTGGGTGGGGGGGGGCACGTTAAAATAAGGGTCACGCTTCAAAGATAAGATTGTTTCTAAACATTTTGTAGCACTGATTGACAAATAAGACGGCGCACTTTGGTCATTTCTGTCACAGACTAAACAAACGGCTCATCCTGACTGGGTCATGATCTGCGTTTTTTGGGTTACTTTTTGGATTTGCTTTGCGTTGCTTTTTCATCTCATTTGCAAGTCGTCCCTGCTCCTTGTTTCGACCTATCGGGGACCTCCGAGCCCGTCACGCAAAGTATTTCTGTGACTTGACATCTCAGTCTCAACACTAGGGGGCACTACAGAGAGATGCAATAGATAAGAGCCAAAACAGAAATATGAAAAAGAGTTTCCAGTTTGCTGGATTAACAAGCAGGAAGGCAGCTAGCTCTTTGGGTTCATTATGGAATAAAGGTGGAAAAAGAAATATAAGTCTGCTTCTTGAGAACAACATAAGTTGTCAAATGAAACTGTGCCCATGACAGCTGCAGTGACGCTATGCAACCGATACTGCGGAAGGGTGGTGGGTCTCTCCCCTTGTGTTTCTTCGTCTATCGCCGACCAACATAACTTCTTCTCTTACTAGGGACTCAAGTGAAGCTGTCGAAGCGGCGATGGTGTTGCGGGAGGTCTTTGTACTCAACGTCACGTCCACTGCACGCGAGGCGTACCGGATGAACATTCGCTACACAAAATGACAAGGTAAGAACACACTGACGAAGTGCTGCGTCCACGGGTGAAACTACAATCCATCTTATGAGGTTTGCAGTGGCCTGCGTGTGGATTGCAGTTGACATTTGCTTCTTTCGAATCATAGGCAAGCCGAGAAAGAGAAAGTCAATTCTTAATACTTGGGGTAATTTTGACAAAAGCAAGACACCAGAGAATTATTTTTAAAATGCATAATATATCACGCATGCAGTAGATTTGGGTGCAGATTTAAGTCAACCTAGGTAAAAGAAGACAAAGAAATATTCACATGGAGCCAGGGTCAGGTTGCGCTCCTTCCTGCACAGCGATGTTCCTCTCGGCAAGGAACAGTCAGATGCTCAAGGTGTTGTCGCAGTGAGACAGCCAATTGTTAACTTGCAAAAACTCTCGCCTCTTCTCGAATATGAAAATGTCAAAATGTGTGTTTGTGGACGTGCCGGCTGATTGGGTTCAAAATATATCTTTTGTGTCGCCCGTCCTGGAACGTTTTGGACACATCCCGTAGTCCGAGGTGTGCAAGGAAATCAAATTGGCACAATGACACTCATGAGGCTCCTCCTCACCCAAAATACAAGACCACCATGTCATGTTTCACAGCCAAATGAGGCTGTTTCTTACAAGCCATTAAAAACGGAATTCCTACAGAAAGCACTTGCGTTTTTACTGCAGCTCCTCCACCACGCTCGTCCGCTCACGTTTCCGTCAACAACTTACTTTCCCGCCCGCTATCAACATGTGGCGCGGCAAAGCCGAGCGGAGCTTTCGCCACAGGAGATGGGCGGCGGTGTCAAGCTCTTTCCTCCCCGTTTTTCCCCCTCTTCCCTTTGCGCCCCCCCCCCCGCCCTCCCCCGGCCCCCTCGCTCCCGTGGTCCCTCAGAACAGGCCGACTCTCTCTTCATATTGAGTTGCCATAGTAGAAGGAGGCCTGAGGAATCTAATAACTGTGACAGTGGGGCTTTTTTTGGCATTGTTCCTAAAGCTTTGCAGACTGTCTGCTGGCTCTAATGAAAGGTTAAATGAATAGGACAAAGTGACAGGAGGTACAATAAAGAAACATGGAAGAGGACAGTGTGTGTGTGTGTGTGTGCGTGTGTGTGTTAGCGTGTGTGTCTTTTGAGGCCATGCCCCATTGGTAGCCGATCAAAAGTACGGCCACATTATTGAGACCCTACATGTGAGACTTTCGTCAGATTGAAATGTACTCGACTTAATATTGTCGTGTCTCATGCCGATCCAGAGTTGAAAAAAAATGGCCATTTTTCTATAAATTTCATTGTTGTCCTCGATATTTTTATTTCAACACAATTGTACTGTCCCCAAACTGGTTGACAAAAAATATATGAAGTCAACGTTTTTCTTTTTGAACGATGGAATCAGTCGGAAATGGGCATTTTTCAGATTGGTTAGTTGGTTGGTTTGTTGGGGTGCTGTTTGTTGGTTGAGTGGTTGGTAGCTTAGGTTGTAGGTTTAGTTGGTAGCTTAGTTAGCATCTTACTGTTTAGCTTGGTTGAATGTAGGTAGCTTTTTGGTTGGTTGATTACTTAGTTGGTAGTTTAGTTGTTTGTAGGTTGGTTGGCTGATCGATTAGTTAGTAGTTAAGTTAGTATCTTGCTTGGTTGTTTGTAGGTAGCTTTTTTGTTGGTTGGTTGGTTGGTTGGTATCTAGCTTAGTTGGGAGCTTGGTTGTTTGTAAGTAGATTGATGGTTGGTTGGATAGTTGGTTGGATGGTTGGTTGTTGAGTATGTAGTCAGGTTCAATCGGAAATTGTTTTCAGGGTTATGCACAATGTACATATATTTTAGTGAAGACTTTTGTTCTTTGTGAGCAGCGTTATGAAAAGAGACACTCAATTAGTTTAAGTGGTGATAATTCAAAGTAGAGAAAAAGTCGGAATATTTTTGAGCACTTTTCCCAGAACCTATTCTGTACAATTACAGAAACGGAACGGGGCTGTAAAATGTCTCCTGAATATTTCACCTTATAAGAGACTATCAGCATCAGGTGGGACAGCGGCGCTGTAAAAGCAGAGTCTGCAATGCCGAAACACTGCCTTGTGTTGTGTTGAAAGCAATTGTCGCCGGCCCACAAATATGTCGTTATCACGCATCATTCTTGAAAAGTGCTGTGTTGCTGCGCAAAAGTGGATAACATTGCAGCGATATCCCGCTTCGCTGGGTACTGTGTAAAAGAAGACGGCACATAATCAATGTCGGGTCAACTCCTATGTGAGAGTTGTTACAGAGTGTCCAGATAAGAATGATTTCATCTTTATCTATGATAATCTAAGATTTTGAATTAATTTACGATTGTATTTATTTTTAATTCAAATGCATGGAAATATACAGTAGTCCTCTAAATATCTATTAGCGCTTATCTTTCATTCTTATTTATGGTCTTGGCAGTGCTGCTAGCTACCAGTCGTCTCATAAACATGAAACCTCGCGAAACTTTTAGTACAATTTCCTGCAAAAATCTCATGAGGACGCTTAATGCGCAAAGCAGATGTGTGCGTGCCATGCCCTGCACGTTGACACAGATGGTCCGAAAGAATTCCACCACGGGGTCCTTTGACAAACGTTAAGGTCATCAAGCAGCAGAGCGACGAGGTGGGTGGAGGGCGGGGTTCACGTCAGACGCATGTTCTGTCTTGTGCCTGCGCCTGCCCTGGCGGAATGCAGAGTCACATGAAAGAGGCCCTATTTCTCCCCGCCTGCCGCGCTGGGAGACTTGTCTCCTGTGTCCTCCTCAAAAGCGCCACTGTCCCCCCACCAGCCGACACGCTACCTGTCAGCAGAATTCCCCCCGCGGCTCTAAAAACATCACCGACGCCACTGCGCCCCGCCCGCTTGCAGAAACGACAGCCTGCTCTTTTCAAACGGGCCGCCAACACGTTACTCCAAAACTGCTGCTGTATTGAAATATAACGAAATGAATAAAGTAATGAAAAAGTGATTAGAATCAGGGAAGAAAAATGTGTCGATTTAAACGATGCAACTGCATTGAATTGAATTAAATTGTCTTTTTGTGGTGGGGGGGGTGTATGAATAGCCTAAAAACATGAACAAGTAACACTAAGCGACAACATCCTGCCCTGATTCAGCTGGAGTCAAATTCTGAACTAAAGTGTGCAAGGGGTGGGGGGGGGGTGGGGGGGGGGGGGTCCTTCAGCAAGGCTGAAAGAGCATTAAAAAAACATGATCGCTTCAATGAAGGTCCACTTATTGTCAGTGTAAACCTTGTGGGTTATAAAGAAAGCACATGAATGTGTTTCTGAACCTGTTTACCATTTAAACTCGAGGACCGAGCAGACTAGACAATCATTATTTTACTTTGCATGACATTATAACACACCAAGATGATTCGTTTATCGTTCGGTAGGTCTGCACAATGGAGCCAATTCAAGTTGGACAATGTTCGCTATTTGTGAATGTAAAAGAATCGGTAATTACGCACACTGCAGCACATTGGTCCAGAGGTTAGCGCGTCTGCCTGACAGTTCTTAGGTCCTGGGTTTGACTCTCAGCTCAGATCTTCCAGTGTGGAGTTTGCAACGGGTTGAGGGAGTCGTTCGTCCATGCTCGCACTTGATCTTTCCTGCCACTGACTGGTGACTCGGCTAAAGTATCCCGCATTTCCCTCAGCCAAAATTAAAGACCGAATTGTTCAAAGTTGTTCATTTTAATAATTGCTTGTCTGCTGCACGTGCCCAAAGAGTGACTGTCGCATACAGAATAAATTGAAGAATATATTGGCATTATTATTTTTTAAACCTATGATAAGGCAAACAGGTTGGAATTGTTCATGATATGGGGGGGGGGTCCACAGCCCTGTATCCCACTAGAGTAGATCCGCCCCTGCCCTGAGCTAGATCTTCACATTCAGAACAAAAGCAAGATCTGCATCGTCTGTAAAAAGGTGACATTTTTTTAAATATAGAAAGTGGAGGAAAATATTTATTGCTTCTGAAACTGAACTCTCTCTTTTTATCAGGCATTATTAAGAGACATAATTCATTCATTTTCCAATCCGCTTTATCCTCACAAGGGTCACGGGGGGTGCTGGAGCCTATCCCAGCCGTCATCGGGCAGTAGGCGGGGGACACCCTGAACCGGTTGCCAGCCAATCGCACGGCACAAACAGACAAACAACCATCCGCGCACTCACTTGCACCTATGGACAATTTATTATTATTATTTTGTTTCATTATCCTGCCATGCATGTTTTTGGAATGTGGGAGATCAGTCCAGGGTTTAGCTCACTTCTCTCCCCCCGGCCCCCCCAAAAAAGGGCAAATGTTAGTGTGAATATTTGTTTGTTCATCCGTCACCCTTCCACTCGACTGATTTATTTCAGGACAAAGTGGCCAATAACAGTATTGGTCGACATGCTTGGGGGAGAATGTCTGGAATGAACTACATGGGGGGAGGGGGGGTTCACTTTCTCCAGCCCTTTGCTGTGTATATACTGTAAACAGGTTCTAAATGAGAACATTCTGGAGTGAGCCGTTTTTGCAGGAAAAGTAACTTTTGTCGGGTAGAGCTCCTCCACGCCAGCCATTCCAAAGTCAACATGCTACGTCTCGGTCCTCAGGAATTTTTCATGAGCCACCACTTATCTTGTCATATCACATTTCTCACGCCAGCTTTTCGGCAGGGAACAGAAAAGACACCTCGAGGGCAAATGATTCTCTTTGAATCAAATCATCCCCGTGTGGCCCGAGGTGATCTTTTTTCCACCGCGCCTAACATTCAGCGGCACGCTGATGCGCAAATATGGAAAGAACCTGCGCAGAAAGTCATCGGAAGTCACTGAAAGAAAAAAAAAAGAAAGAAACAAAGAGTTGTTGGAGTTTCCAGCGAGCAGCTTTTATGGCAGTAGGGAGCTGTAAAAAGTAAATGACACCACGTAAGCGCGAATGTCCCAGCAGAACCATTTCTCTCCCATTTGGGAGGCGGCTCCTTGCGTAACATCACTTTGAATTACAGTCCGCACAGCGACGTATGGATTACGATTGAAATATAATCCCACTACCGACTGGGCTGTTGACACGCCATCACACGGAAATGTTTTTGGGGGGTTTTTTTGCACTAACTGCTAATTAGTTGTGGATAAGTCCAATTAAAGCAGCAGGGTTTTTTTCCCTCAAGGGCTCCCCCTATAGTAGTGAAGTGTAATTGATGTTTAAGACACAAATATTGAAAATATGCGCTTCCATTCTGAATTAGAGATCATGGCTTAATAGATATCAGCATTACTCACTGCAGGTCATGAGTGAGTTGAGAGAGCAACCACATGCAAGTTTTTTGCTTTTAACGTTTGTGGCTTTTTTTTTTAAACCATGTGTGAAAACAATGACCATTGCGCCGTTGTGGGTGTGAACGCAGCAGAGTCTATTCAACACCAATCAACGCGACTCATCTCATTCCCTATGAACGTGGCACAGTCACATCTCACATGGAAACATCTTTTTGCGGAAAAGGACACAATGTTGTGTATGTGTCCAGAGCATCAGCAGCGGGTACCCTCGCGTAATGAGCTTGTGATCACCGCTGACTATTTTAAGATATTCCAGGATCTCGTGTGTCTATAAAGCAATAATTAGAGAACTTTTTGTTAACTTGGTTTTATTCATTCATTCAATTTCCAATCCACTTATCCTCATAAGGGTCACGCGGGGTGCTGGAGCCTATCCCAGCTGTCTTCAGGCAGTAGGTGGGGGACACCCTGAAGCGGTTGCCAGCTAATTGCAGGGCACACAGAGACGAACAACCATCCACGCTCACACTCACACCTAGGAACAATTTAGAGCGTTCAATCAGCCTGCCACGCATGTTTTTGGAATGTGGGAGAAAACCGGAGTACCCAGAGAAAACCCACGCAGGCCCGGGGAGTACATGCAAACTCC
The DNA here is from genome assembly GCF_025434085.1 of Hippocampus zosterae. Taxonomy (NCBI): domain Eukaryota; kingdom Metazoa; phylum Chordata; class Actinopteri; order Syngnathiformes; family Syngnathidae; genus Hippocampus; species Hippocampus zosterae. The sequence continues at coordinate 5,387,089 of NC_067463.1, read as the reverse complement.
ACACAGGGAGGCCGGAGCTGGCATTGAACCCAGAATCTCTGCACTGTTAGGTCGATGTGCTAAGCACTGGACCACCAGGCCGCCAACTTTGTTTTCCTTTAAAAACAAAAAACTGTGCTTGACATTATCAGAACCATTAGATTATGTCTTGAGGTAGCCACCATATCAGTTACAAATAATTGCCTAACGGCAAATCTCTTTACCATTACATGTTGCTGAACCATCAAGATAAATTTTGGAATCTATTCTTTCAAACTAGCCCAAATTACAGCGAAAAATGTTGAGAATTGCAAGTGCGCCTTTGAAAATGGTCTTCCTTTCTAATCGCGCACGAAATGCACGGTGGTGAGCGCACTGGGTGTGTTTGCGTTTTTTTCCTCCTGTTCCTTTCTCGGGAAATTGAATTTGGATGAGCATTTAAAAATGCAGCCTGACAAAAAGGATGGGGGGGGGGCAGTGTAAGTACATGGTTCAGGTTCCACTTTAAACACTTTTTGTGGTCTTTCTTGATTGTAATCTGATTAAAGACAGCCATCAGTATGAGGCAAAAGGCGATCTATCTTTGAGCAGATTTAAACGACCGCAGATAGAAATCTATGTGATAAGGCAAGAGTAAAAACACACTAAATGCTCCTGTCATAACAGCCGTTAAGCCCGTTGATCAGTGTCCATTGTTTATTTCAGGTAGCGAGGAGTTTTAAAATGTATTCGCAGGAAATTAAAGTCTAAGTGAGGCGGGAGGATTCAATTTCTTATGCCGTGTTGCTGAGACACCGAGAAGCCTAATTATATCTATTAGGTGTTTATTGTTTCGAATTATTAACGTCTCACCCCTTGCTTTCTTAAAATTAAGAAGCCAGCCGTGCAATTTGTTTTAAGTACTCTGCCTCTGCTGATGCTCTGGTGTCGTGTTCCAACATTTTTTCCATCTCCAGCCGCCACAGGTGTGTGACCCTCGCCCTGCTCCACTCCCTTCTCACAATATTACCTTTTCTGTTGTGGCCAAGACGCACCGTTGGGCCACCTGAGACATTAGTGGGGCCAAATGGGCGCAGCGGCGACCCTCCCCTAGATGGATAAATACACCGCAAGAATGTTGCTTTGAAATCACTGTCTGGATAAAGTTCCTCTAAAATAAATGTGTTCTCTCTTTTTTTTTTTTTTTTTTTGGTTCCCCTCCTCTTCCTACCCCGCGTGTCTCACATACTTTGTATTCACCCGCGCATTGCTGAGGTTTTAACTTCACAGCAAAGCTTTGTGGAGGATGGATGAGCACGGAGGCCATCTCATGATTGTCTCCCAAATCAAAACGGATGCTAATAATAATCGGAATAATGAATTTAATGATAAAACTGAAAATGAAAAATAAACATCAGAGATATTCAGTTTCAACTGGAAGTGTGGACTTCCACTACACTGTGGCTTCCTCGCAATTTTTGGGGAGTGTGTGTTCAAACATGTTAAAAATCATCGTTAAAAGTTGAGGATCACAGATTTTTAAGTTGTGACTATAAATGAACCCCGGAGATGGTCCCACAAAGCTTAGCTGGCCTGGACGTATATGTACATTAACCGGGCGCGCACGTTATTGTAGCTAGCAACGACCTTCGGCTGGCTAGCTAGTGTGGCAAAATATGTTACAAGGTCGCTTCTAAGTCATGGTTCATCGCCTCGATGGCGACAATAAGCTATGTTTCTCACATGTATCGTATCGTTCTGACAAACGGATGATGATGAGTAACGAACAGAAGATAGAGAAGCCATGCTAATTGCTAAGCTAACCGAAAGTTGGCAAGTAATCTTGAAACACCGGAATGAAGTCCTGGAGCTGTGTTAAAGTGAAGTGCATCCAACTTTCAAGAGCAAAATCAAAGGCAATTTGATTCGTGCCTGGAGTGAAAATTATACTCAATAATGCTACACAGCTAAAAACGACCAGAAACCGGAAATGAAATCCTTTACATTCCGGCGTATAAAGTTACAACTATATTAATGTAGAACATTTTATATTTACAATATTAATATTTGTTTTGTTTTTTGGCATAAAGTCCTGGGTTTTGATTTTGTGTGTGTGTGTGTTTTTTTTAATTGCCAAAGCTAAAAAATGTTCTAAACAAGAAAATACTGTTGCATGGTGTGACTGTATCATCTTTGGTTGACTATTTGAGTCATTGTTCATGCAAGTGAGCAGTCTTTTGTGTCAAGTGCAAGGTCTGACTTATGTTCGCCATTGATGTGGTTATCAAAAGAAATCGTTTAATAGAGTTGGTCTCTTAACATTGTTATCATTACGCACGGCATTCTATTTCAAATTAAGAGAAAGGGATGTGGCAGTCGGCAGTACAGGCAGAATGGAGAGCATGGAGTGTTCTGGTTCTTGGGCAGTTATCAGAGGAAGCCAGCAGGGGGTACAGTGTAGGGTTGATGGGGTTGGAGCGGAGCACCTCTAAGCAGCCTTTCTCTTCATTAGCAGCCTCTCTAAGGGCCAGCGGCAGAGAGGGTCTTCACTGGCCCACCTGTCCAGGAGATTATTGAACCGACTAACCGGCAGCGCGGCACACGCACTTCTCTCCCCTTTCATGATTCCCGAAGTACCAAAGGAATCACGACCGGGCTGACAACCTCCGCTTTTTTTTTTCCCACTGCTTTTTCTTTCTTTTTGCTTTCCACCTCACGCATGATTAGCTGGAGGAACATTTATAGCAACACTGCTACGAATGTTTATATATTGCGTATGCTAATAGCAATGCCATTTCTCAACAAAAATGACCACTTGATCAAAGTACAAAATGTTTTTTTTTATTGAGGAAGGGAATTTAGTACTTTTCACATTCCACAAATTCACCAGAACCAAATTATTAGACAAGAGCAAGAAAGTGAATGATGTCATGGTCTCATCTAATCAGATTGTTCCGATGTCATCCCCGCACTGTTAACATGGGGGAAGGGGGGGGCAATCTCGGAAGTGCTGTGATATGCCGCGATGCTTGTTAAGTCCAGTCAAATTTACTTTGATAGCCCTTAATCACAGAAGAGTCTCAAAGGGCTTGACGTGCCGTGCCTGCTGTTGACAAATATTGTTCAACCTAACACACCATTTCTGTGGCACTTTTTCTTCACGAGTCCTTTTTCATCATTCATCTCCACTAACGAGAGCCCACGGCAACACTTGTGATCGTAATCCATGGCTCGCAAAATCCCAATACCTGCAGAAGTGAAGGTGCTTTGTTTGCTGGTCGAGAAAATGTGAATTGCACACGCACACGCACGCACATGCCCTCTGCCAGGGAAGAGAAATAAAAGTCATGAAATGACATCCCTGGAACGTAAATTGTCATTCTTCACAAACAATTCCGAAATATCCCCAACACACAAAAACACACACAGTCAAGCCAGGCCAAAAATCCTCTGAAACACACACACACACTCATTCATTGATGAATGTGTGAAGGTACCTTGGTGGCGCTTTCAATTGGGGGGTCATTCATTCATCTCACACTGTTCTGTTATTCCTGCTCTCTTCTTGCTCTTAGCTGTCCACTAAAATGTACGACATGGACATGGCAAGCGCGTGTGTGTGTGTGTGTGTGCATGTGAGTGTGTTGTGTGTGTGTGTTACATTTTGTCTGAGCTCAATGTCTCCTCCCTTTATAATTCTGATGAGAGGACAACATTGTAAAATATTGTCTTCACCTTTTATGTGCCTTGCCAGCCAAGAAACTTTTTTTCACCCCAAAATAAACAACCACGTAAGGAGTGGTTGTTTCAGGAAGTCCCCCAAAACAAACTGAAATTGTCACCCACTGCACGGATGAGGCCTCGAAGAATTTTAGGCCTTAACATAATCCACAAAATGAATGTCCTTGGCTCATTGGTGACATTTTGAGGTCAATTGGGCAGTTTTAGATAACTCACTGCAGGTACAGTAGTTGAGACTGGACACATGAAATTAGATGCCACTTTTGCTGCTTCAATGTCAGTTTTTGATCAGTTATAAATTTACTTCAGATTTGCAAAAATGTTCCATTTTCTCCTTTCTTGTGAGGTCAGGTGCTGTATTTGGTTGGTTAATGCGGGGGGAGAACAACAAAAAAGTGACAGAAAAATGACAAATGCGTGATTAAGTTTTCGTTTGCTCTGATGCGTTCACGTACCGCAGACTAAATCAAGTGAACCCCAGTGTCGTCTCCTGATTCTGCATTTCCTAACCAGAATAAGATTAATATGGAAACAAAAATCGTAATTACCATGGCTGCATGACGCATCTGACAGAACTGACGAACTCCTTTGGCACGTTGGCAAACTTTGCGTCCTCCGGCACACAAAAAGCCTGCTTTCGCCCTCAAGCGGGGAACTTTCTCCTCGACGCCGCTGCTCGCCGCGTGCCGGGAATCGGCGCCGAATTAAAAAACTTGTACTTGATACTCGTAGGTGATTCTTTGGTGGAGGAGGCTTCGGAACCTGCTTGGGTGGTGGTGGGGCAACTCGCGAGTCACCCAGATTCGGGAAAGTCGGACGCTGACGCGCAATCACGACGTCGCCTTCTTTTCCTTCGTCTTTTCCCCTTTTCCTTTCTTAGTTTGCCTTCTTAACGAGAGAAGCCGACAAGCTCAACGTGTCTGTCCTACCTTGTGGAAAAGCTAGGAGAGAAAAGAAAAACGCCTCCCCGGCCCCCACGCACACGCACTCCCCTGGATGGTTGTCCGTCTGCGCTGCCCTGCAGGGAAGGTGTTCTGTCTGCAAGCTTCTTGGCGCTCCGTGTGTGACTACTTGGTTGTTTGATGAGTTTGTGTCACGGACCAAGTGTGGCGTCTTTGTGCAAGCAACACGAACAAGAGGAAACTTTCTTTCTTCTTGTTCAACGCGTGGGTCAAATTATTAGAGACTGCGCTCAATTAAAAGTTCGCGTCATCGTTTTAGTATGATCGCACAAAAACAGTGGGGAATTCTCTGAAACTTTTTGAATGCAGGGCCCCCCAGTGGGGCAAGGTGCATTTTTTTCTCAAAACACCAGATGCATTCACACTGTACGTATTACACAGTAAGTGCTTCTCCACTCACCCCTGTAACTATAAATAGTATCATTTGTCTATAAAATTGAAAATGCATTTTTCCTGGATGCCACAGTTTCCAGAAAAACTCGATCTCTTTATTGAAATTCCTCAGCAAAGAAAGAGGATTTACAAAAAGGAGTTCAACTCTGCCCTGCATTAATGGAAAATAAATCAGAAAGAAAACAGCAACATCTAGCATCCTCCGGTGCTGCTATTTTGGTGAGCAACGGATGCAATTGTTTCTTGATACTATGAGGGAGGTGTCTATTTGAAGGAAGCTTTTGACTGTATTTGCCTTAAGTAGATGGAAAACGGTGTGTATACAGGCAGCCAAATCCCAAGGGAGCCATTCCGACCAAGTCAAGCGTCCGGAAGCGCCACTTGCATGTTTTGGTCAAGGGGTAAATAATCGGTCTGGGATTAGGCTTGTGTTGAATTCATTGGCGGTTAACAAGCTGCAGAGGTCCCACTCTATGCATATTCATAGCTTGGCTGAAGCCGTGGGAGAGTGAAGACCATATGCCTGTTCGCCCGAGTGCTTGACTTTGCTAATTAAACGAGATATTACAAACTCGTATATGAGCCAAAAGCCCACATGTACAATACAGCCTGGAAGTAAACTCACAAGTCACACTTTTCGGTACACTTGCACGATCTGAAGGGAATCGACACAAGGATGATAATGCTGTGTCAAATACTTGAATCATAACATTCTGACCATAAAATACTGAATTGTTTTGATATTGTATGTGTTTCTTCTTGTATAATCAGGACATTTTTCTTTACAAGCTCGTGACTTTTACTCATAAAATGATATGGTACTGTAATTCCTGAATTTTCCCTCTGGGGATCATTCTAACATTATTTTATTTGACATAGAATTTTTTGGGGGGGGTAAACTTTACAACTATATTTTTAAACGCCTATATTCTTTTTGTCCTGGGAAAAAAAAAATTTCTTCACATGAAATATTTTTCCTACTTAAACAACCTGCAGACGTTTTGTCTTAACCAATATTGTGTTTGTCTAAAATACAACTTTGTTCTCATAAAATTGCGTAAGATTTTTTTTTCAGTTTTGTGGGGCTCAACACAGAAACAAACCACCCTTGTGCATGTTCCCATACAAACAAACTGCACTTTGAATTGACAATCATTTACTGACGAGAAAGCAAATGTCTGTGGGATGGATATGATTTCATCGAAACGGCCAAAATAAGAATTTTCAAGGCTCTCTTTACAAGAGATTATTGGTTTCAGGACGAGATCATGGTTCAGATTAAAATGCCTCATGATTTTCTTTATAATAAACTCTGGAATTGTGAAATCCTGTAGTTTCAGGGGGAAAAAAACCTGCCTGTTTTTCTTGCGATTTATCATTGCAGCCATCTGATTATCTCATTTACACATGGAACCAAAAACATACTGTGAAACGAAGATTTCATGGGAAGATTATTTTTACATCATAACTCTGTCATTCTAACAATCAATCCTTATGTGCTGCTTTTGGCCCATTTTAATGGTGAGCCAAGGTAGTTAGCCAGTAAGTGAGCATACTGTGTGTGTGTGTATTTGTTGCTGTGACAAGTCCCCCACCTTTCATTATTCAGGCAGCGGGTCTAAATGATGGTAATGATAATGAGCTATTGAACCTCCCACCTCCTGGGACAGCCACCAGCTTATGCCCCTGTACATCAGGAGTCCAACCCTCTGAGGTTCATCTCTTCATTAAGTCCCGGTCACTCGCAACAGCAGCACATGCAGTAAAGAGTCTGGAAAGGTCACTTGAGCTGCTTTGCAGTTCTTCAGATTGTCAAGATATACAAACCACGCAGCCTTGTTATAATCGCAGTGTTTTCTGATGTAAATATATTGTGGAAATTTGACTCCGAGCTTCAAAATAAGTAATTTTACATTCCGGTTTGTGAGACAAATTTAGCATTTTGCGCCTCATAAATACATACTGAAGAACAAAATTGAGGAATGCGCTGTGGTACTTATGCAGAAGCAGCTAGCTAGCAACAGCTTTGACTTGCTGTTTAATAAAACCCTCGAAGAAACTCAGCTAAATTAAACTCAGCTAAATTAAAAAGTTGCCCCTCCACAAAGTCATTAATTTGCAATACTGCTCCGCAAAGAAAGACATTATTTCGAACCTTCAATATAAATAAAGGGGGAGGGGGAGCCGAAACACCATTCACAAGGACTTCGTCAAAGCGCATCTGCTGTGTTAACATATATTAGCATTAGCTAACAGCGTTTTCAGTGTTCACTGTATTAACTCTAGTAATTCAACAGCTTAGTGTTGTTAACATCAGTTGGAATCTTCAAGCACTAGAATTGTAGCAGTCACTCGCTTTATTGTAATCACAAAGCCATTGCAATGAAAGTCATACTCGGATTTGGCCCAACATTGATGGAGCAACGTGAGCATGGTTCATGTTCATGAGACAGGACCACCCCATTGTAATGGGCTCATTGGAGTGCGGCGGTAAGACACGCAGGATCTGTCCTAAAATATATATATATATATATATATATATATATATATATATATATATGATACGCGTAATGGCTGGTGAAATGTGGCAAAACGTAAGGAAATGAGAAACTTTTTTCAACAAAGGAACCACAGAAATGTGAGAAATTAACAATGACCCATAAGTGAAAAACAACGGTAACAAAAGGTCGCCATGAATAAAGACTGCGTTTAAAAATAGCCAACAAGTCAGAATTGGCCATGAAAACCCAGCAGTGTAAACTCAGCCTAAATGTGAATGTCCTTCATCTCCCCAAACTAACAAAGAGGCAGACCACAGGTGTTGGGAATACTTTGCTCATCCCAATGCTGTTTTTCACGAGGGCAACCTTTACATTGGGCAATCAATGTCCCAAGTCCTTGGTCTTTTCTTTTCTCCTCGGGGGAAATAAGAACTTTAAACAGCCTCAACAGTGTAATTTACCCTTTGAGCAAGAAAAGGACAAGATCCCTGGGGGAAATGCTCCGATCTCATTCCTACACTTCCTGAGTCGTCCACATTGGTGCGCTTCGCGGGACCGTGCATACGTCAGCGTCATGTACGGTATATACTGTACATACATTCTGTTTCTGCTTTGAGGAAGTGGCCTGAAAGTGGATCAATTCATCTTCTGTGATGGGACCAGAAGGTCAGCAGTTAAACAACGAGGCCATACCACTTCGATGGGCCTGCGGTACATGCATGACAAAGTGGGCTTGTGCAGGAAAATCATCAGATACATCCAGATGTGCGCATGACAGCGGTAGTACAAAAGAGAGTAGTGTTCGTGGTATGTTTGGTGAACCAGAGTTAGTGTCTTCTGTCTGGAAAGAGGTCAAAACGTTTTGGTGATCAAGTTCAAGGGAAAGAGGGACTTTTTTGGGGGTAATCAATCTTCTCCCCAGAGAGAGAGAGAGAGTTTTCACAAAAATTGATCGAATTTTGGGGGACCTAAACATGCACAAAAACTCACTAAATATTTTGCACACTGATAGGCCCTGGTGGAGAATTAGACAAAAAAAAATTGTCATAAACAATTAAAACAAAATGGGTCTGCAGCGCCACCTAGTGGTGTAACATAAAACCCCAACCCTGTACGTTTGCGCTAGTGTACCGGTGTCAAACTCAAGGCCCAGAGGCCAGATCTGGCCCACTACATCATATTATGTGGCCGCGAAAGCAAATCAAGCAGGTCAATTCCATGATGCTTGCTAAAATCGAAACCAAAATTTCAACTTGTCATCTGTGGTAAATAATTAATGTTGGGATATTGCAAGTATTTTCTTGTTCCATTATTACAGTGACTTGAACAAGAGTTGAACAAACTACTATTCTTTGCTGTTGATTTCAAAATGTGTTTTCCGTTAATTGTGTACTTTATATGTCATAATACGTGAAGGCGAATAAACTTTTACAGTATACGGTTTCACAGTCATAATGGCCCTCTAAGGGAAACTGTGACAACAATGTAGCCTGCCACAAAAATTAATTTGACACCTCTGACCTCAGCCGACAAAAATTGGCAGGCACGTGTAGAACCCCAAGACGTACAAAAAAAAGTCCATTGCAGCCATAGGTGAACTATCAATTTTTGAAAGTCCAATTTGACTTGGGTCATACTTTGATTTCAAACTTCGGCTATACCATCTTAAGAGCTGGGAAAACAAGAGGTAAAAAAAATTTGAGGTTTCGAAGGTTTTGACGCACTGTTTAAACGTCAGTGGTTGAGCAGCGTTGACGCGCCCCCCCCCCCCCCCCACGTTGAACAAGAACGAAGCCATTTAGCAAATAAAGGTATCAGCCATGCTCCAAAGTGACTCAAGTGACTTCATCTCTTGCATGTAGTCTTATTTCCACCCAGCGGGATGATGTTCTACAAAACACTCTGTTAGTCTTGACATCCCTGCTGGCATTTGTACAATCGCTCGCTGTTCCTCTGGTACTTGAAGTGCCTTTTGTCATCTCACGCAAGTCTTAGGTTCTTCAGCATCAAAGACATAGACGAAAGAAAGCCAATGCATGACAATATCCCCACTTACCTTCAGGCAACAGGCGGAGGAGACATGCTTTGTACAACTCTCCGCGGAGTGTCGCGTTTTGTGCCTCTCCTCCTCTATGCCGCCTGCCTGCGTCGGCACAGTGTTGGAGCTCGTCGTCGGGGGGTCTTTGGGGAATTTTTCATCCCGCTGCATTTGTATCATCGCAATTGTAGCGACCCTCCTACAATTGGTCGAGTAAATGCGACAGAGCAATCACACTTTTCAGTCACTCTGCTCATCAAATGAGAGTGAAAAGAGAAAATGGATTTTAATATATATTTTAAAAAGTTTAAAAAAATAATGTTTATTTTATTTGGGAATCTTAAAAATGAGAATGGTACTAAAAGAAGATGAGCATCCAAATTAGCAGGATGGTATTTGTGTCATAATGCGAATGAAGATATTTTTTTTCCCCCAACCATTATTTGTCAGAATTTTCAGTGACAGAGACTCACCACACTTTGCTTTCAACAGTCCCAATGTGATCAGTTCAATTCAGAGAGCACAATGACATGGATGAATCAGAATATTCACGGACATGCTCTGCCAATTCGTGTATTGCATTTGGAAAATGTATTTATCTAAATGAGAAAAAAATCATGGATATATTTTCTTTTCATTCCTGTGGTATTACAAAGACTGATTTTCCCATTTGGTTGTGTATCAAAGTAGCTCTGCTGTCACTGCAGTGACCGTGTTTGTGGTTTCTGGTTGAAAGGTATGTCGGTCTGACACATCCAGGCCAGAGGCAAAGCTGGAGGGTCTGTGAAAATGTATCATTTTTTTTCCTAAATGCAGGAAGTGTGTCCTGGCTAATATGAGTGATTGCTCATATCTCCCATTTATGTGCTTTAATCTGTCCAAAGCAAGTCAGACTGCATTTGAAAATGGTAAATACAAGGTGCTTGCACAGTCAAAACGTGGTGGAATATGCCGGTGCAGATCGGCGAAGCATATGGAAGTGTTCAAATGACTGTATGATATAGATGTGATGCTGATTTTATTCATTTGTTTTTGTAAATATTTTCATGTACAAAAGACTTGTTCCAATGTGTTCTTGCATGCGGTCAGAAACAGGGCTGTTCTACTGATGCATGACGGTGATTAATTCCTGTGACCAAATACAGAGAGGAACATTCAAATAAATCACGTCAGTTTATTTATTTGACCGAGGACGCGGGCAGATGTCGCACATTATCTGGCAATTTAACGCCGCTAAAATGAATTTTTCGCAAATGAGCATCCTAATGACAGGCTGCGTTCTTGGGTCAAGAAACCATGCTAAATCCATCGAATGAAAGAGATGAAACAACATTTGTGTGGCTGCGGAGAAGTTATTTGTCATATTTCTTCATTTTCCTCGAACTCTGACACTAAGACGGTAAGCACATTAGCCACACAAAATGGAGTCGCCACGCCTAATTGGCAAAGCAGATGTCTACCCCTCCATTTTGTGTAGCAATTGTCCTCATTAGAGTCAGGGGTGATCTGAAACAGGTGCTTTTCTCACATTACCTTTGGGTGAGATGCAGAGTATACCCTGGACAGGTCACCAGCAAATCGAAGGGCACATAAAGACAAAGAAGCCCTCACACTCACATTCACTTGACTGAACAATTTAGCATCTTCAATTAACCTACCATGCATGTTTTTGGACACATGGCAGGAAACCAGAGTACCTGGAGGAAACCCACACAAGCATGGGGAAGAAGATATAACTGCATACAAGAAGGCTAGGAGCCCAGATTTGAACCCACAAGTGCTTTCTCTGGTAATGGTAAAGGGGCAGGATTCGAAAGAGTAATTCTTCATCCTACTCATATTTGGACTGGCATCGCACAATGTTTTAGTAGGCGACATGTTTTTGTACTTGCATGTTTAAAACCAATCAATTAGTAGTTTGAAGCCTTTTTTGATAATTGATCTGAATAGAGAATGCAATTTCAGGAGTAATTGTGCTGAATGAAAATATAAATTCATAAATGTCTGGACACTGGAGAGAAAACATTCACGGCTGTAAATTTCCCCATTGTGGGACAAATAAAGGATATCTTATCGTACATAGAATAGACAACAATTTGGACTTTCTAACAAACTAGAGCCTCGTGGGAATTCTTAGTTGGGTTTATTTTGTATTTATAAAGGACACGTGTGTTTTGTTAGGAAGATAAAAAAATTAAAAAAAATTAACATGCAGATATACAGTACTGTATTTGTAATTGATTTTGTCAATGTCATATGTTGCCTTGAACTGTCGTAAAACGTCGTGTTCTTCATGACGTAGCCAGTAACAGCGGGCTGGTTTGAAATGAGGAAGCCATTGAGAAAAATACTGTAGAAAGCATGTTGGATGCTATTGACAATCATGATAAATAAAGTCTCGTTTGAACGTGATATCTCTGGATCACGCTCTTGACCCAAGGCGGACCTTTTAACGGCGACTGAAACTCACACGAACGAGTGCGCATTAGCTGTCGGCTAACGCCTTAGCAGGCTTAGCTTATTGTGGCTCAGTTCTACTAGTATTGTTCAAAGTTCTTATTTTGAGGGTGAAACTACATTCGTGGGCCCACCATGTCGTCTCCAGACGCCGCTCGTATGTTGGCACTGGAGAAGCAAGTGAGAAGTTTATCGGAGGAGTTGTCGGAATGCCAGGTATGTCGCCAAAACATTTCAAAAATTGTCGATGATACTGTATTACACGAGTACTGTTTGCATAACTTTTACCGAGCTAAGACACGCATTTCACGTTTGACAACAGTTTTACGACGCGCAAACCCCCAACACAATAACGTTACTGAAATTACACATCAATTGCCAAAACTCTTAAAAGCATTTCATTCGTCTGCCTTGTCACCCTAAGTCGCTGGCAGAGATGAACAAAAATATATTTACATATACTTTGTGCGAAGTCAGTCCCCGTAGCCTGTGTCTATATTTATTTATTTAGTTGCGCTGAAGCCATTCTGCCTTGTGCATGTACTGTAAATCCAAAAACACTAAGTCCTCACCGAGTATCATTGAGAAACTTCACCTCCTTAGTTTGGCAGGGAGAAAAGTTTCCCTTGCATGCTCGCCACCAGGTGGTGCTTAATGTGAACATGTGTACTGTTGCTGTGCTTTCCAAATGTCAGAAGGTAGTCAGTCACGCGACAGGTAGTTTATTTCCTGCAACATACTGTAGATTCCATTGACTCACCCTATTGATGAGCGTACTGAAAAAACGGCATGTAACTTAGACGTTTTACTTCTTAATTGCAAGGAATTGATCGGTGCATCATTAGAAGGCAATAATTTTGAGCGGAAAAGCAAACTTTCCTGTTTTTAATTGCGGGAAGATATATAAAAAAAATGATTAGAATCCGTCAAGTGGAATTTCAACATACACCCCAGGCTGCTGTGTTTTAGTTTTTTTTTTGTTGCACATCGATGCTAATCACACGTGTATGCATACGCAAAAAGATGTGTGAGGATGCAATGCCTTGCTCGAGGGCATTTTGACAGATAAAGGGATGGATATTAAGATATTTTGATGAATCCATAAATAATCATCGATTAATCAAATATTAATATTCATCATTCTTAATTTTATTTTATGACTTAATTTAATCAACTTATTTTGAGCCGCAACGTAAAGGGAGTAACTTCTCCAGTCTAAGAGCCGAGAACTTCCCCCTGGTTTCCTTGCCGCGGCGGCACACGTTAAGTGCCTGAAACACACAACATCCTTGGTGGTCTCATCATGGAGTACGACATCTGAGCTTCGGACCCTCTAATTGAGGCAGGGGTGGGGGGGGGGGGGCTTTAGTTCTATAGTGTACCATTTAAATATTGCTATTTGAATATCAGTGATGTCTTAAGTCTCTGGCAAGATGTACTCAGGGACAGCCATTAACTACAAAGGCGCCCATCTGTCAGCCAGCAAGTGCTCCTGCTAGACTGATGCTAATTGAATTATTATGTGTGGCTGAATTCCAGTGGCTCGCCCCCACTCTGTTTGGCCCGTGGTGTTTCGGTGTCTTAACATGTAAAATGAATAATTCATCTAGCCATCAAACGCACATTCAACACATGTTTAAGTGCGCGCTGATGAGGTTCTTGACCAAACGTTTGGCTGTCTTAACGGCTAAAGGCGGCTAACGGGCCGGCGTGATTTCAAGATATTCGCTGCGACTTGACTGTAGGCAGAATTGCAGAATCTCCAGCGGCCCTTCTGCTGCGTCTCGGCGCAGATGCATGCGCATCAGCAGACCCTGACAGTCCTTCCACTTTATATGTTCCACTCATGGTCTCATCAAGGTCCGCGCTGCCATTTTGCTCAATAATTGATGAGACACTTTTGAGATGGAGGCGCTAAAATTCGTGTACTAATTGGAGACCAACGGAGTCCAGTGGGAGGGATGACTTTTATCTTGTGATGATGTGAACATAATTTATCAGATCATTTTATATCAAGTCGATTTGGTATAATTCTGTCTTTTAATGTCAGAAATGTAGTCTTTTTTTTAAGATGTCCCTCATTAAATGAAATGTAGCTTTAAAAAAAAAAGAAAGAAAACTCCAGAGACAATTTGAATTGGAAATGCGTCGACTTCAGGATGACTCATTCTGTCATGAGTTTTGAGGTTCTCCGGGGCTGCTTACTTTGGGAAAAACAGATCTGGAGAGTGCTTGATTAATGAAGAAACTGCAAGCCCCTTATCAAAATGGATGCCAGGCCCTCGCCGATCATAAATAGTTGATCACGACAAGTGTCAATGCATGCTCCCCTTGAGTAGAATGTCACCTCCCAGACGCCTGCGTTCGGAGCCGCTCACGACTTGACTCGGGCCGATCAAAAATTATTTTGTACGAGACGGCTTAAATTATTGATCGACTCCTCTTTTCCCTGGTATGCTAAATGTCATCAGTGATTCCTCTTCATTTTTGTTTTTTAAGGGGAGAGAAAACTGACATGTTTTGCCGCTGTCCTTAGTGGAAATGACTCAAAGGAAAGCGTTGTTTCATGTAGTCGGAGTCAAAATTCAAACAACAAGCACTCCTGCTGTGCTGAGGAAAATTCTTGTTCTCATGTCGCTGTTCATTGACAACCACGTAAGTCTATTTTGTGACAATTTGAGATCTATCTATTTTTCGGGCCTTCAAACATCTACTGAGCAAACACTCCCAGTGTGGTCATGCATGATCTTATCAAATAAGTTGATGGAATTCCCTTTTCTCTCAAAGTAAACCTGTAATGTAACGATTAATAAGAACAAATGTACACACGGGGCTGTAGACTTTTTGCACAAGTGGGCACAACTATTTTTCTTTGGTGCACCCAAATCTTCGACTGCAATGGGGGCTTTCTTCTGGTGGTGGTGGGTACTATTTTAGGCCAATCAAGAATAACCCATTCTAACGTTGTTTTCCCCAGGCCGATAAAGACTTTGTATGGTCCCTGTGGAAACGACTTCAAGTGGAACATCCAGACTTGACCCAGGCTGTGAGTCTGGTTGTTGAGCGGTGAGTCGATCCATCTTTTCTCCAAACCCCACACAGCTGTAGATTGTAAATTTCTACTCCCCCCCCCCCCCCCCCCACTTTTTTTTTTTAACCTCTCCAGTGCGATGAGATAAGCGCGAAAGTCGCTCGGACGGCGTAAGGCACCTTGGCCGTTCTACTGGGGTTAGGACGGAATTTGCCGCAGATGCCGATTTAAGCCTTGTGATCCTCGGTATCGCGGTTCAGCCATGGAAACCTTTTTAATGAAAACACTCTTACACGGCTCCCGTTGTGGACCGTTGGAATACCCCTGGCAACGCGCGTCTTTAACGGATAAATTGAGATTTAATATGACCTTTTTCACCGAGTGGCTAAGATCAGTGGCATGGGAACATTCGCAAAAGATAAAATATGTACACTTTTCCTGACAATGCCCATGTGTATAAATGTAATCTAATCTAGGAGGCTTCTTGTCTTTGGGGTATGTTTCTGGACAGATAGATCCAAGGACGGCAATTTCTGGCGCAGATGCTCGGCAGTACGCCGCCTCGAAAGCGTCCGTGCACCCCTTGACTTCTCAGGTTGTTATTTTGGAAAGCTAACGTTTTTCATCCCTCAAGAGAAGTCATCTGGCCCGCAGAACTTTGGAACACTTTCTTCGGGGATGTTCGGATATGAGTGAGACGCCTTCACAGGCTTTTGTTGCCGCGGCAACTGCAGAATTTCATTTTTTGTTCACAAGTCGGATGATGACGAATGTGATGTGATTTCTCTCGTCTGCCGCTTGATCAGGTTTGGACATCATGGTTCTTAAATCAACAAGCGAAGCAAGGAGAAATCTCTGTCCGATTTCAAACACTCTGACTCGGTGTCGACAGATGCTCAAAAATTCAATTGACTCGGATGTGGATTTGGATGAAAAAAATGTTACAGGAACATCCCTATTTAAAATACCTGTACAAAATATGCATTTTGCACTCCGAAAACCATACCGGAATGGAAAAGAGATGTACCGTACCGTCATGAAAAATAATAAAACCCAATTTGGGTTAATTTCATTCATCCATGAATGAAATTGGCTGATTCCGATTCCCCATTGAGTTGTTCACGGATTATTTTAATAACGGCTCAATCAGTCACTTTTTTTTTTAAATTGATTCATCCAAATTTTTTTTCTTTTCCATCCACATTTCCATTCCGTTCAAAACGTTGCATTTTTTTTTCAAATTAATAGTGAAGAAAACCGATATTACGATACAGTGCCGGGTCTGCTCTGTAGCGTGCAATGTTAAGGAAACGCAGATGGAACGCTACACTGCACACAGGCTGAGCTCTAGATGGCTACAGGCTGCAAAATATGAGCTGCGAATGATCTCTTTTTTTTTTTTTTTTGCTACCGGCAATGAAAGGCATCGATCGGCATATGCCGATGACGCACTTTTCCACGGAAATCGGCTGATCACAACCCGCGGCCGATCGACGGGAATACCACTATACAATCAGTCATAATTAGACCAGCAACCACTGGAGGAGAACAGCAGTCTCATGTATTTATCATGCATTTACTACTCATCCTATGTCTGTCGGCAACTTGGCCCGTGTTCTTTTGGAGGGGTCATTTCTAGCCATGCATCTTCCAATGTTACATTGTTGCATCGATAACAAATGTCCTCAACTGATGAGTGACCGCCAGGCCGTCACCTGTATGGTATCTACTTGACACACTTAGTAATGTATAATGAGGTTTGATCTCGACTACAAATTACAAGCGTAAAGGTAGCTTCACAAACATCTACGCACAGTAGATAAAATCTGAAGGGCTGTGGGAGTTGTGAGCCGATTTTGAACAGGAGAGTAAAAAAGCTCAACACGGCGTCTAAGTGAGGAGAGAGAGAGAGTTCCTCGGTACAGGTGCCTCCCGTTCTTCCTCCACACTCACTTCAGTTAGTTCACAGCCCCACAGGAAACCCATCAAAGTGTGCCGGTCCGCCGAGACTGCCGGGGAACATCCACCCAGAGATCGCGGTGAGCCTGTGTACTGTATCACCTGATGCGCAGGAGGATATTGACATGGTAATTGTGTCGACTCCAGTCAAGCGCAAGTTCCCACCTGGATCCTCCGCTCAAACCCCCTCCGACCCAGGGGGCGGATTTATTTATTTATTTTTGGGCAAAGCAATTGGTTGCTTTGCGAGGGAATGCGGTGAGCACCGGCGCACCAGGAGATGTAGCTAGGGCAGCTCGCGTTCCATCTCTTAGCCCAAGGGATCCCCAAGATACTTATTTCAGTGTCTGTCAGGGGAGGAGGCTGATCAGGAGAGGCAAAGAGACTGGCGGAAAGGCCTTGAAGACGGGAGGTGTTGCGGGAGTGAGCGATGAGTACATGGAGTGGGAGGGAGGGGGGAGCCCCGGTGGCCTCGAGCAGTTGAAACAACCCGGTCCCCAATTGCTGCTCTTTTTTTGTCTCCTTCGAAGTTCACACGGTTTTACAGATGCGCTGGGGGCTGAAAGAAAGTTCACTCTGATGCCGTTGTAAATCTTTGGAATGCTACGCATTTCTTCTTCGTCTTCATATCCGGTAAAAAAATGGGAAGAGCGTTAATTGCCTTTGGTGATGGATTTTAGAAGGGACATTATAGAGCAGCTGAGTGGCATGATGCACCTTGTCGTGTTTGCCAGTAAATCACATTGCAACCATCCACATTCACATTCAGACCTATGGACGATTCAGTCTTCAATTTGCCTAACGTGCATGTTTTCGGAATGTGCGAGGAAGCCACAGTACCTGCAAAAAATGCGTACAAGCCGACAAAAAACATGCACACACAAGGGCCTGAGCCGATTTGAACCAACCTGGGACATCTCGTCTGTGAGGCAGACGAGCTACACACTAGGGTGCCATGCTGCCCTCATGTGAAGATCCAAGGGCTGAAACGAGTCCTCAATTAGAGTACCGGTAAACAAATAAATAAAAAAGAAATGCTCGAGGCATCAAAATGAAACTAATCTGAAACTCGTACAAAACAAATTGCTGAATAACTAGTTTTATAATAAGAAGTCAAGGATAATAGTTGTCCATGTTACTGTAAAAAAGGAGTTTGATTGCCCAAAATTATTTATTACACATGAACATTTTGAGAGATGTTTGCAAAATCCTGGAAGTTGATGCACAAGATTTGCTTTCACAAGCCATATGACGTGGTGGGCTGGATCTGGTCTGCTGGCCTGAAATTTGACACGCGTTTCATCCTGATAAGTGTGGAGTCTTATGTATGAACAACTTCCCTTTGCAGTATTTAAAATGGTCCTACGTTGTCTTGTGCTCTAGCAGACTTTGACAAGATCATTTTCCAATGTTTCTTCGTGACTTATTTCCGGCTAGTCTATTTTATTATTATTTGATTTCATTTTATTTTATTTTTTGCAATCACGATACATTTCTATTTCTCCAAGAGAGTCTGTTTTAAAAGCTGACTTTGAAACACCGCTTTTACATCACGTGCAATTCGGTTGTCAGTACACGTCATCTGCAGTCGTGCACATCATTCTGTCTTTTAGAGAGAAGCACAAAGGTGAGATGAAGGACAGGAAGGTGTTGGAGATCCTCCAGGCCAAAGACTTCAAGATACACGATCTGGAGCAGGTACTATGACATTTTTTTAAATCTTGCAACTTGTCGCATTGAGTGCCAAGGTCAGCGCTCACCTCGTCTTTGCCATTGAAAGCTACAAATCAAGCATGACATTTTGGTGTATGCTTTTATATTCAGTAGGCTGGATTACAGTAATGGTATCTTTAAAAAAAAAAAAATCAGTCAGGCAGCTGCAGCTGATCCAAAATTAAGCCACTTGAAAACCCCCAGCAAACTTTACCGCATGACACCTGTCTTGAAATCATTCCACCGGCCTCCCGTGAGTCAAAGACTAGATTTTAAAATCTTGTTGTTGTATAAATCTCTAAATGGTCTTCGACCAAATCTATGTCTGAGTCGTCTGGAACAGGTCTATTGTCGGTTCCCGGACCGTGTACAAGCAAAGCGTTTTGCCCTCAAAAGCCGTTGTTCGGTGAATTGAGCGCGACCAAGGTTCAAATTGTTCTTGCTGACTAGATTATCAACGTTTGAATTTATTTGACGCTCCTACTCCTAAATCTCTATTAAAGCCCCCCCGCCTACCCCTGCTCGCCCCTGCGCTCTTAGCACAGCGATCTGGAAGTAGCGAGGACCGTCTAAATCCACGATCTGGTCGGATCAGAGCCATTTCCCGCATCGCGGCAATTAATTGCATCCCAGAGCAGCGTGTTATTTGAGACGAGTGCACGCTCGCAGACGGTAGCGGATTATAAAACAATAGCAAATCGCAGCCGCTTGCGCAGCGAGGCTGAAAGGGCCACAAAAGCTGCCATGGAGCTGCTCATGAAATTTGGGTTTGCATCAAGCGTCTGTTCTGTTGCTTCTTGGGTATTCGTCCTAAGATATTCCCAATCAATTTTGTGTGCAGCCCAAACCTTGATGACATCATATAATTGATCAACCCTGGTAGATGCTTCCATGAAATTTCAGCCGCTCAAAGCAAGTTTGCCTTATGTATGGATCCTGGGTCGAGAATTCAGACCAAGTGAACAGACTTTTTACCACCCGGGAGCTTAAAATGCATCATTTGACTTCAATCATATCTTTTGCTGGATTTCTGTCGGTAGAAAGTGTCAGAAAAGCAGCAAGAGGTCAACAAGCTTCTCCAAAGATGCCCGTCGATGGACAAGGAGGCTTCTTTAATGAAGAGCGAGCTGGAAGACGTCAACCAACAACTGCTCGACAAGAGCAAACAACTGCAGGTTGGTCCGACGCGTTCTCTTTTTGCGCGGCATCCAATGTGACGTGTGCCCCTTGAGCTTTGTCTTGCTACAGACAACAGAGAATACTTAAAAGGACGTGCAAGAATAAACAAACCAAAAAAGGCAGGTTGTTGACTGTGTCAGCGGGGAGGAGAGTGGAACACAACAAGTGTCGTATGGTGTGCCCTGCCCAAAATTATCATAGCACAGGACCCGGCGATGTTTAATTGATAGAAGAACGTCCCTCTCGCGGTTTTTGGTGCAGTCTCACAGCGAGGGATGGCAGGGGGACAGCATCAAAAGGGGGAGCCTAATGGGCCTTGCGGCCAGCGTCGGTCTCATTAGAACTGACACGGCGGCCCCTCTTACCTGCATGTGTCCGGCGAGCACAGCCAGCGGCTAGCGCAGCCGGCGGCTTGCTCGCTTACTCGCTCGCACGGGCCCCTCAGCACAGATGACCTTGGCCAATCAGTGGCTCATGCGGGCATCTCCCGGAATAAATTAAGGGAAAAAAAAAACAAAATATCAAAGCCTCGCCAGTCATTACATATTCATTTCAGGGTAAAACCTCGACTGTTGCATGTATAAAAACCCAAGGGGCAACTCATAACGGTGATACCCACAATCGGTGAGGGAAAAAAAAAAAACGTGCCTTTCGAAAAATTTTGCAGGGGTCTCCAGATGAACCGTGGTGATGGCTAGGGTTCACCACATTTCGAATTATATACGACACTTCCAGATCAGTTCATAACTTTTTGACACACCCTGGTAGTCGGCAATCACATAAGCAGGGGCAAGCAAAACCTCCGCTGTATCAACTTTTTCCTTTTCCTCGTGTTATTGTTTATTTGCCCCTCTCGACCCCGTCTCCTGACACGCACACCTTCCTCGTCCTCATCCAGGAATGGAAGACGGCGTGCGGTAGGAAAGAGGAGGAGGCGCAGCAGGTGGCGCGTGCGCTCGACGAGGAGAAAGGGGGATTAACGTCCCGCTGTGTCGCCCTGCAAGCTGACCTGGAGGAGAAAGAGAGGCAGGCCAAGCACCAGCGTGACCAGAGGGAGGCTGCCCAGGCCAGAGTCAAGGTTTGAATAATACACACGGGACGGTCCTAGTCTTTTATGTCGTTTCCATTCCTTCTACACACCCTTGACATCTGTGATCTCTCACTCCCTTTTCCTCTCAAACTAACATCAGGGAAGAAAACAAAAAAAAACAAAACTGAATTTAAAAACAGCATCCATTCCATGTATACGTCCCAATAGAAAAAAAGCTGGATTTTTTCGATGGCGGGTACATGTGGTTACTTCACCAAGGGGGTGCCATTTTTTTGGTCTCAATCGGATACACTGATGACAAAATATCCATTTTGTTTCTAATGAGTGAAATCAGGAAAGAGGCACCCTGAATGTGCGAAAATGATAAGAGATCATTTTACAGGAAAGGTATCGCCCCTAGAAAAATAAATATTTGGAAAATAATGTTCTACTTTTTGTGAGAGAATGTGATAATTCCCTAAAATAAGCGAAACACTCAGCACAGACATGTAAGTTTGTATATATGCAGTAGCATCCCTTAATAGTTCAACAATCATGAGTAATTTCTTGTAATTTTACAACTATCTACAACTTCAGTAGTGTGCAGGCATTATTCCCATAAAATTAATACAATACTTTTTCAGGATCATTGTGCTTTTGGTTTCTTGTATAATTCTTACTTTATTCCAGTAAAACTGCCTTTTTTTCCACATCAATATTTTTGTAATTAATTTTGACTCATCAAGCTTGGGAGATTTTTCCTCAAAAAATTACTATTCTAATAAAATGGCAACCTTTTTTTCCTGTTATATTACTTTATCTTATATAACTTTATTTGTAGTGCCACATCATCAGTTTGTGACATTTTTCCCCCCACCAAGTATATACAGTATTTTTTATTCATGTGAACTCATGACTTTATTCTGGTAAAAATGCCATTTTTACTCATGACAATGTCTTCCATGGTGAAGTACTTCTTTTTACCTGTGAAATTGCTGTTTTTTATTTTTTCCTTTCCTTTTTCAACTTTGTTCTTGTCACTTTGTGATTAATTGCTCATGTATTCCAACTTTTTAAATGATGCGAATAATTATGCATTATTTTTTCATGAAGATTTTATTTGGCGTAAAATCTTGACTTGAGTCCAGTAAAATAGCAAATTTTTTTTTCTCTTAGGTGGTGGTGGGGTGGGTGCCAATCTTGCAACTTCATTCTTGAAAATTTCCCCTCTAATTTACAAATGTAATCACACAAATGACATTTTTTATGATCCTTTATCCTAATTGTCACAACATCAAAATCCATTTACACCGAGTCAGAAGCTGTCATGTTGGAACCGCGAACCTCGACACCCAAAATCCCATTGAATATGTCCAGACACGCTTATCTTGGGTGGAATGTCGTATTTGACAGATTAGATGACTTACTGCAACAATTCCTTTCTAGGATCTTGAGGAAGAAGTACGCAACGCCTGGCAGGAGGTCTCCAGGATGCAGAACCACAACAGCAACCTGGCAGCTTGCATCTCACTCAAAGAACAGGAGATGGCAACAAAAGTGGATCAGCTTCATCAACTTGGGTGAGTCGCTCGTGTCACGGTACACCTCCTCTACTTTCTCCTGACAAGTACGAGTAAATGGTTTACGTTTAATGGTGAGTGTGTTATTAAAATGGAGTGCACCGTGCATGCAGTTCATGTGGATCACGGTAAGTACGTTGCTTTCAATGCCAAGGCTCGGGGTGACACTGATATTTCCAACCGCGGCTCACCTAAAGCCACCCTGTAAGCCCCCGCATAGTGGATGCGCTTTCAAGGAGGGAGAAAAGGGAAACTGGGCAGGCTTTGGCTAAGCTGTAGTCGATACGATAAAAACTCTGGGAACCGTTAGGAGCCTAAGAGGTAATCTCATCCTTTTTTAATTTTTTTTTTAACTAGTTTTCTGTTTTAATGGCCGCTGCGCTCTCATGTGTCAGTCACATTCGGAGCTTGCGAAGGCCTCTCCAGGTTTTAGCTTGGTGATTAAAGATGGCTTCATGCGTTAGAGGAGCACTTTACGCTTGTAATTCTCCAGCAACTTTGGGAATTGATCCGTATTAACCATACTTTATCGGTCACACAGTGGTGCCAAAATTAATTTGGGTGAAACGCGTTGTGTGCATGTGCGTCTCAGGTGCGAGTTTGCCGAAGTGCAGACGTTGTACAGACGGAGCACGGAGCACGCGGCGGCCCAGAGCCATCTGATCAAGCAACTGGAGGGACTCAACGTGGAGACACAGAGGGTGATGAGGAACCAGGAAGAAGAGCACAATGCTGACACCACTTCGAGTCAGAAGGTAGACACACACATTCTGGACATTCTCACAACCGCGACGCAGCACACATTAGCCACATATGAGAACTGCTTTTGTTACTGCAATGGTGATGACCAGTGCAATGGTTGTTCTGCTCGTTGGGCCAGAGTCAGAATAAGCAAGCACAATCTGCGAAGAGGAAAGAAGAAAGACCAACAGTTTGCAGTAAAACTCCGTTTCCATTTTCACTAATGGAAGCAGCACTTCATCTGTAATCACGCACTTTTCAATTCGTGTCTCAGATCTGTGCATGTTGCCCAGTGGACACTGCCAAATACAAATAAGCCTGTCCCCGAATGAACAACTTGACCGAAAACTGAAGTGTGTTCCACTTCCAGTTCTTATTCTTTTTCAACTCTGCAGCTTTGCTTACCTTTTAGCTTTGCCACGGACAGGTATTCAAATGAAATCTTTGGTCAGCTTTGAAAATCCACCTTATGACTTGACCTGAAATGTTCCCCCATTGTGTCCTTCCACGTGACATTGACTTTACCTTCTCAACACCCCCCACAACCCGATATGTATTTGACACAGCTATACAGCGATTTGAGCCAATGCTACCAGGCCCTCATGTCAAGCGAGGCCAAGCTGCGGCAGAGCCACCAGGAGCTGAGCAGCCAGCTGGCCCAGAAAGAGCAGCAGATACTGCAACTGCAGGCCCAGCTGAAAGAACAAAAGCAACAGTGGCGGAAGGAACAACTACAGCTGCAGCAAGCTCAGCGGACAACCAGTTGCATCTCAAGCAACAGACAAACGAACTTGAAGGTGAGCGTTTTCCTGTTGCTCTCGAGTTGTGATTCCCAACCTCTGTATAATGTTATATATAGATAGACAGATAGAAACAGACCAATTACCATTGGAGTGAAGTGATTCATTGGAGCTTATAAGGTGTGGAAAATGATGCCAGGTTGAGTGTTTGACATTCAGTGCAGTGTGAGAGCTCCCTACCTTTGAACTGTCACCCCAGAGGTATAGAGGGTCTTGGAGTGAGATGAAAACACGCATCCAAATTAAGTGGCAATTGGTAGCTAATGAGGTGGAGAACTCCCCACCCCCTTTTTTTAAAAGACCGCTTAAAGCTAAGATCAGCCTGTAGCCACACAAACTCACTCAACTGGGACTGGACTTAGCAAGATAACATATTTGTGGCAGCTGATTAATTTTTATGCCTGCGCAGGCTGTGCTTGTTCAAATTTGACTGCTCGGTAGTCGCCGACAGACTGTCACAGATATCAGCTCCAAATGGGAAGTGAGACGCGATCGCCCCGCACCACTTAACCCCGTTAATTTAACCAGCCACCATATGTATAAATGGATTGTTTAGCCAGTAATTAATTATAGTAGTGTAGTGTTCCTGACAGTAATTAATATGATATTTAGAGGAGGTGCCGGTTACGTCGAGCATGTATCTACAGCGCACCCCCTTAAAGTTGAATTCTTCTGAAGTGGTCCAAATTGTTTTGTTTTCGGGGGGTATGTGACATCCTTTGAAGTTGAAGTTGAAGTCCGGGGTTCTTTTCTCTGGCCTCTTTGTGTTCTCAGGTTTCATTTCACATGACTAAAACACTCATACATATTTAGGTTATTTGAAGTCATAGACAGCACATCGTTTTGAATGTGTATGTGGATGCATGTTTTTCTAGATATGCCCAGTGATCGGCCACAATGTCCAGACTGTACCCCAAAATCTCCTGGGATAGGCTGTAGGTCACCTGTGGCCCTCGTGATATAAAAATCAAAGGGTTGAGTGTACACCTTTTGCTTTTTGGCTTTTTGTGACACTTATTCCACATGGGATAATGTACAACAAGAATTTGAACAGGGGAAGTGAGAAGAATAAGAAACGGGGAGCCCTCCAGGTTCAGGTGAGGCAAGGTTCAGCCACCTTGCCTTAAAAATACTCCACATTCCGCCCTGCTCATTTGTCTGTAATGTCAGGAATTGGAACGCTCTCTATTTCATGTTAAAGGTTATAATGGTGCTGTTTGAGATGCTGCACTTAAAACTACAACCACCAGTGCCCATGTCACCATCTCCCTACCCAGTGTTTTCCTTTCTGAACTCTGACTATAAATTTCCCCATTGCGGGACAAATAAAGGATATCTTAATTTAATTTACCTCGGGATAAATTGATCATCCCTTTTGCCTAAAGCAATTGTCTCTGTCTCAAAAATACATCAAACGGTAAAATTTCAGGTTTTATTTTTTTCCCCAATACTCCATTGTGAATAAATCATGGTAACAATGGTGCTGCCATGCATGTGCATTAGTGAACCGAGGTTGTTCTTTTGCGACGACTTTTGCCCCTCTGTGAGTCATCACCTTACCATGGTGGAGGGGTTGGTGTGTCCCAATGATCCTAGGAGCTAAGTTGTCTGGGGCTTTATGCCCCTGGCAGGGTCACCCATGGCAAACAGTTTCTAGGTGAGGGGCCAGACAAAGCACGGCTCAAAGACCCCTGATGATGATTACAATAAATGGATCTAAGTTTAAGACACCAGCAGTAAGGGGGCATCCAGTCAAGCTGAAGAAGGAGTCCTATTGAGCCTTTATGGCCTGTGGGACCCCAGAGACAGCTGACGGGTATCGACTGGCCAAGCAGAACACAGCTTCGGTGGTCGCTAAGGCAAAAACCAGAGCGTGGGAAGAGTTCGGGGAGGCCATGGAAGCCTACTTCCGGACGGCTTCGAGGAAATTCTGGTCCACCATCCGACGTCTCAGGAGGGGGAAGCAGTGCACCACTAACACTGTGTACAGTGGGGATGGGGTGCTGCTGACTTCGACTCGGGATGTTGTGAACCGGTGGGCAGAGTACTTCGAAGACCTCCTCAACTCCACCAACACGCCCTCCTTGGAGGAAGCAGAGCCTGGGGACTCTGAGGTGGGCTCTCCTATCTCTGTGGTTGAAGTCACCGATGTGGTTAAAAAGCTCCTCGGTGGCAAGGCCCCAGGGGTGGATGAGATCCGCCCGGAGTTCCTCAAGGCTCTGGATGTTGTGGGGCTGTCCTGGTTGACACGCCTCTGCAACATCGCGTGGTCAACAGGGAGAGTGCCTCTGGATTGGCAGACCGGGGTGGTAGTCGCTCTTTTTAAAAAGGGGGACCGGAGGGTGTGTTCCAACTACAGAGGGATCACACTCCTCAGCCTCCCTGGTAAGGTCTATTCAGGGGTGCTGGAGAGGAGGGTCCGTCAGGAAGTCGAGCCTCAGATTGAGGAGGAGCAGTGTGGTTTTCGTCCCGGCCGTGGAACAGTGGACCAGCTCTACACACTTAGCAGGGTCCTCGAGGGAATGTGGGAATTCGCCCAACCAGTCTACATGTGTTTTGTGGACTTGGAGAAGGCGTTTGACCGTGTCCCTCGGGGAGTTCTGTGGGGGGCGCTTCATGGGTATGGGGTACCGAACGCCCTGATACGGGCTGTTCGCTCACTATACCACCGATGTCAGAGTTTGGTTCGCATTGCCGGCAGTAAGTCGGAATCGTTTCCAGTGGGGGTAGGACTCCGCCAAGGCTGCCCTTTGTCGCCGATTCTGTTCATAACCTTTATGGACAGAATTTCTAGGCGCAGCCGAAGCGTTGAGGGGGTCTGTTTTGGGGGCCTCAGTATTGTATCCCTGCTTTTTCAAGTCAAGTCAAGTCAACAGTATTTTTAGAGCACTTTCAAACAGCCACCGCTGCATAGAAAGTGCTGTAC
The DNA here is from genome assembly GCF_025434085.1 of Hippocampus zosterae. Classification (NCBI taxonomy): domain Eukaryota; kingdom Metazoa; phylum Chordata; class Actinopteri; order Syngnathiformes; family Syngnathidae; genus Hippocampus; species Hippocampus zosterae. The sequence goes on along the minus strand of NC_067463.1, from coordinate 5,360,080 downwards.
ATAGAGCGATTTAACATACACAATAAACAGTAAGACGAATCGGTAATAAAGGCGATAGAAAGCACCAAGCAGTAAAATCAAGAAGAAATCTAAGTCATGCTGAGTCGAACGCCAAAGAATACAAGTGAGTTTTGAGGAGGGCTTTAAAGATGGGCAGCGAGGAGGCTTGCCGAATGTTCAGTGGGAGGTCATTCCAGAGAGAGGGACCAGCAACAGAAAAGGCTCGATCCCCTCTGAGCCTCAGTTTAGTTCTTGGTACTTCTAACAAAGACTGGTCCACAGACCTGAGGCGCCGGGCAGGTGTGTAGGGGCGGATGAGCTCAGAGAGGTAAGGTGGCGCGAGATTATTCAGAGATTTGAAAACAAAGAGGAGGATCTTGAAAATAACTCTAAAATGAATGGGGAGCCTTTTTGCAGATGATGTGGTGCTGTTGGCTCCTTCAAACAGGGCTCCCCCACTCTCACTGGAGCGTTTCACAGCCGATGAAAATCAGCACCTCCAAATGTGAAACCATGGTCCTCAGTCGGAAAAGGGTGGAGTGCCCCCTTCGGGTCGGAGAGGAGATCTTGCCCCAAGTGGAGGAGCCCAAGTTGAAGTCAGGCTGCAACCAAATCTTGCTAGCACCTTCATGAATACGTTCTTCAACAGTTCACCTGGACAGTATGACTATGGGCCCTCATTGAGGTGAGGGTTCTTCGATGCACTCAATCGGGTGGGCGTTCGGTTTCCCCACACTGCAATTGTACCGACGAGGTTGTATGTGCGTGAGCGTCCATATTTGTGCACGAGTGGAAAGCATAGAATTAAAACCGTGCGTCCGTGCGTTTGGGTACGTCGTCAGAAATTCCGTAACAAGTTCTTGCGGACCACCTGTTAAATTCTAATGCTCAGGTTGTCGGGGCAGATGTGATTTTAAATTTAAATGTTTGGTTGGAGGTTACCGTCGGAGGTGATCAAAGCGCTGATCGCAACAGGAGCACAAGGCGGAGGGGAGACAGCGCTCATTTGAAAACAGGCCAGAGTGGCGGCTTTGAACACCCCGCTTGTCCCGCGTTGTTAATTTTTTATTTATTTATTTTTAATCACGGTGCATGTGTGGGTAGGTCTAGGGCAGGGGTGTCCAAACTTTTTGCCAAGGGGGCCAGATTTTATGTGGTAAAATGTCGGGGGGCCGACCTTGGCTGACATTCTTTACATTGAACAACAATATTGTTCAACAAATTTTAGTAAGCCAGTCTGTTTCACATTTCCATTTTTATTTTAATTTCAACAATCTTAAGAATTTCTTTTGGTTCATTTGAAACAGGAATTTGAAATATGATATCAGTCAATATAAACACGGAGTGATGTCTTGTTAACTCGTGAGCGATGCCCTCTAGTGTCTAAATGCTATTACTCATTTAGTGAATGCTATTACTCATTTAGCCACTAGAGGGAAGCAGTACTCTATGAAACATCACTCACCAGTCTACGAGACCTCAGTCAATGCAACACGTGTTCCATTGCGCCCAACCTGCGGGCCAGACGGCACTGATTTTATGACAGGGGCCGAGGGCCGGATGAAATTCGACCGCGGGCCGGATTTGGCCCGCGGGCCGGACTTTGGACATGCCTGGTCTAGGGAATACATGGGAAGAATAACACCCATTGTTCACTTATCTTTATGCTCAGGTAAAAGTGTGATGATAACCGCAACATAGACCGTTGCCTGGCTGCACAGAAACATGAGCAGTTTAATAATAGAAATGTCTGATTCCTTTCAGACTTCTTTAAGGAATCCTTTTACTTAATTTTAGTTTTAACTATACCGAGGCACCAGTAAATGGTAAATGGGCTGTCGCTTATAGAGCGCTTTTCTACCTCGGGTCCTCAGAGCGCTTAACACTGTTACCTTGCTTTGAAGTCAAGATGGCGCCCGAGCAGGCAGCCGTCAGCAAGTGCTCTCATGAGCCTTGCTTTTTTTGTTGTTCTTGTGTTTCTTTTGTCACTTTGTGTTTGTTGTTACGTCGTGTGGACTTGATGTGGACCTTTTTCAGCATTTTTTGGCCACGACATTCATCAAGGAGGAGACTCTGTGCTTGGTGGTTGCGCCTTCTCGGCAGCATGGGTATACCAGCACTGTTTTTGACTGGAGGAATGTCGGCGCCATTTGACTGTCGTTGCTGGACAGTCCCGGGGGGCTTGTGTCTTGCGCCTGTAATGGGCAGCATTTTTCACAGCCCCGCTTTGTTCAGCGGAGAGATCGGTGCTGTTGAACGGTCTGCGGCTGGATGGATGGAGGTCTTGAGGAGCCGACGATGAGAAGAAAGGAGCGTTGGTGCAGAGTGCCGATGCGGATTTGGAGCTGGGAGTCGCGGCTTGGAGTTTGAAGCGGATTACGTGGGACAGGAGAAGTGAACTAATCTCTTTTCGTCAATGGATGCTACAGCTTTGTGTTTGCTTTCAAAACTTAGCTTGTAGCAGACGTGTGCACATTTTCAGCATGACGTCTCTGATCCACTGGAGAAAGGACACTTTGATCCTCTCCTCTTTCATCTAGAACTGCTTCAGACAACAAAGTGTATGCAGAAAATTGGTGAAGATTGAACGACTGTCTGTGTCCTATGTGTTGTCTTGTGTTATTTTTGTTATTTTGACTTCAAAATGGCGCCGCGAGAGTGGCTGCCTTTCCAGCAGCTCCTATATTTTGTTGTTCTACTTCTTACTTTCATAACTTTGCTGCTGTGAATTGGGAATTTCTCCATTGTGAGACTAATAAAGGTTTTTCTTATTTTTCTCTTACCTCATTCACCAACTGATGACGGAGCATCAGGAACAAATGAGGGTTCAGCATCTCTGTGTTGCGAAACAAACACTCTACCTCCGAGCCATGTCGCCCAAGTTACCTCGAATTTCCATTGAAAATAGTTGGATTTCAACCAGGCAATTGTGTGTCCACTTTGGAGGTTGCACTGCAACTCCGATTTTTTTCAATCGACAACACAAGAGTCAAGTTTACTATTGTCGGGGGGGGGGGGGGGGGGGGGGGGAGTGTTCCTCTCCCCGTGGCTGTCAGTCAGTGTTGTGGGTTGATTAAAGAGCACCATTACAGTGTAATCCGGAGCAGACCTCAGGCTTTCTGGAAGCTTCACCTGAGTTCATGAGTGATAATGTGCTCGTCCTGTGGGCACTCGTTCAACTACTGGAAACTACCATCGAGTACTGTGGGGAGGCCAGTTTATTCGGTTTCGGAAAGTTGTATTCGCTCCTTGTGTTCTGCTCTGACTTTGTTATGGCGCCAGCACTTTGCATTCAGGTATTTTTGTTCACTGAACGTTTTGATGCCGTGCTGAGTGGAGATGATGTGGTGACCGTTGGTTGCTGGATTACATTTAATAGCATTTTTCAATCATTGGGTTTGAACGCTATGCTAACCTTAGCTAGCCGGTAGCGCTAGGCATGATGTCGTCACTTACTACCAGAAGCTGAGTTTATTTGACTTTTTTTTTTTATGTTCTAATGTTGCGTGTTCCGTCACTAATGGTTTTGATGACAATTTCATCAAAACAAGGCAGAGGTTTAAGGATTAACAAGTATATTTCATATTATTTGAAACCATTCAAACATTATGCCACATTTGAATATTAAAATGAGAATAAACAAACACAGATTAAAAAATGATTCATAGATATTGCATATCAATTCACAAAAATTGTGCCCAACTAAATGTTGGAAAATAAACTGTTCTTAAATAATTACATGCAAATGTAGTGAATTAATGAAAAAAAAAATAGTAATGAATAAATCGATACACTGTAATTCAATCAGTTCTATGCCCTGAGAAAGCCACTGTAACTTAATACACAGTTTGAACGTTTTATTAATGAATTTGTATTGGCTTGAATGTCTTCTTTAAATCAGTATATGTGTGATGTTGTTTTTACATTAACCCTCAGATATGAAAGATATTATACAGATTAATGTGCAATTGCCTTTTTTTCCCCCGCTAGTTTTGTTTCATGTTGCTTCGACTCGGGCAGTTTACCATCTGCTCCGCTCTTTTACCATCACTATCAGAATAGAGCATGTTTAATTTAAATATGATGCAGTCTGCTATTTACACCCCATATATTCTCCTCATCTGCATTGTGTTTGTATTTGGGGGGAATCTCACATTAGAACACTTCTTCTGGGCTTTTATGAAAAATAAATAACATTGTCAACGCGAGTTGTCATGCGCCCTCTGGAGCCGAGCCTCGTCCGGGGCCACAGACGTTCCTAATGACATGGACTCCGGCGGTGCGCTTTTACCAGCTCAACTGCTCTCATTAGATGAGAAGCCCGCCCCGTTTGCACAGCCCACCTCATTAACGAAGCACAGCCATGTGCCGCCTTGGATACATGGCGCTTGTTTAAGCACATATGCGCTGGGGTCAAACAGACTGCGTGGGAGGACTCAGGGCTATGTGTTCACGCACACGCAAATGCGCGCACACAAATATATACACTACTTACCTTCTACTCGCCGCTCCCTGTCCTTGTCCAAAGTCCCTCTCCACAGCAGTTACCCGCACACACTCATACATATATGCACACACTTGTTCTTTGAAGAAGCACCGTCTTGCATACCAAGTGTACCTCTTGGCCTGTGGTGGGGGGGGGGGGGGCTTTACCTCGCATCCCCCTCCAACTTTTTTTATGCCTCAGATCAGTTCCATACACGGCTTGTTGGTGTCCACTCCACAGCTTATTAAAACGCGAAAATCATACTTTTACCCCAATTCCAAAAGTTATTTGGATGTGTCATTACCGTTAGAAACCGCTGGCTGACCGATTAAAAATGGCCGACGATGACAGGAGCACATACTGTGTACATAAAATTGAAATTAACGCACATTCACTCCCAAAGATGCAAAGATGTATATGTCTTCAGACTACACACATTCAATCACAGGTACGGTACTCATTATATTAAAAAAATGTTCAAGAGTTAAGGTGATTTTTTTTTTTTTAAAGCTTCTGAAAATGTCTGGGACAAGATGAGTTCCAATCACATCTTAAAGTGTCATCCCGGTGCAGATGATGGACTGTGTGTCTTCGTGAATGCCCGCAACTGTTGTTGTGTGTTGTTTGTGTGCAGCAGGAGGCCCCTCCTGATTGTAGCCGCCGCGTAATTAACATTGATCAGATTTGTTTTGTGGCATAAATGGCGCACGTGTAGCACATTAGTCCCGGCAAGTCTCATTGCGCATTCAGCTCAAGGGCTCGGCAGCAGACGGGTCACGGGCTTCGGGGAGAGCGATCGCAAGCCTCCCTCCATATGGTCGAGCCTCGCCAGCTCACGAGTGCCAGACAAGTTCCCCCAAGAACCTAATCGTGTTCGGTAATTACCAAGACAGGTTTTTTTTTCTTCTTCTTCTTCTCTCTCTTATACATCCCCCTCCCTGCATACCTCAGCCTCCCACTTACCATCTTTGTGCTGTCTGGTCTCACTGCACCTGCATGCTCTTTTCTCCTTCACGCTCACCCCAAGCCTGTTGTTTTCAACTCATGACACCATTGTGTCCTCTTTACATCTAAACTCTTCTTTTTATCTTGAACTCGAAAATCATGATGGGAGTGCTATGCATTTTTAGAACACAATCTACTGCCTTTGTTGTTTTGGTACGTTGTACAGTGCATTTTAGAAGTAGTGCAAAGGAGAAAAAAAAACACCATCAAACTGCTTAATAGCTGCTGCTGCTGAAAAAAAAAGCCCGTCTGTCCTCATGCCTCTGTAAAAGTGATAAATAATTGTAGAAGATTTGCCAGTATGGCCAGCATCCATTAAATTAGGCCCCAGATAATTCGGCCAAGCCCCATTTTGACAGGACAATTTAATAAAATATGAACAAACTCTTCTTTACTAATAATTTATCATCCACCTCGCCTCCCGGTTTGCTTAAAGTTGATGACTCCAGCAGTTAATAGGGTCGCGGCCAGATGCCAAATCCCCGATAATGCAATCACAACCTCGTTGGAGGTGGAGGGGGGGTGATGACATCGTTTTCTGCTCAAGAGTAAGACACAGTTGCGAAAGCCCTCTCTCTGTCAGGCTCAGATTTGATGAGTTAAGTGTCGACAAGCAGCAGGTGTGGCTTCTTCTTGCCGTGATTTTTATGCCATCTTGTCACAAGGTTTGAACAAAGGTGTGAAGATGTCGGCAAATGTCAAGTTTTAAAGAGCCAAAGAGACGCACCTCAGAAGCGTCTTCAATTTGCACCTTTTTGATGTACCTTTTCTGTTTTGAAATTTTCACTTGATGGCTAATCTGGAGTGATGTTCAAAGTAAGTTTACCACTGTAGCTTTTTTTTTATGGTACAAACTGCGTAAACAACTGGAGGAGGCCTGCTACATTGTGGTTGTATATTACCATGCAGTCAGCTTGTATTTGAATGCAAGCCATTTTAATTATTATAGAATATGTGATTATTTCAATATTATTATGGCGCATAAAACAGACTCAGGGATGCTTCCCACCCCACTCCACCGCCACCTTCACATGTGCTAATCTGTGTGTCATGTATTAATGTGTGCCTGTTGGCTAAAGGTTTTTTTTTCCGTATCCATACTGTGCTCCCCTTACAAGAGCTTAGTCTGGGTTTGGTTTATTTCCCCCCTCCACCTCCCATGTCTTTTTTTTTTTTGTTCTCTTGGATGGGTTGTCTGTGCCATTTCGTTGTACCCTGCTGTGCAATGACAATAAAGCTCTTGTGATTCTTATTCTAATTAAAATCTTTTAACCTGTCGCTCTTTGAGTTTTAACGATGTCGCTCAGAGAGCTGTTTGGCCAAACTGTTCCCTCCTGTGGTCTGTGTGGCTTCGGGAATTTGTGGTATCTTTCCGCTTACCCTGACTGGCTATTAGACTGTACGCAAAATGTTTCCACATCTCACCGCGTGCTTCTTTTTTCTTAAAAAGAGCTGAGGACATGCGCGGAAGGAAGCTTGTGGCCATTTCCAATACGGGCTTGAGGGACAAAGGCGCCGCACACTACTGGCTTCAGGCTGCAGGAAATCTTTTGGTAGACACTTCGCTTTCCGAACAATAATCGGATCAGGACAACTGCAGCTTTTAGTTGATGTTTCTCAAAATTAATAAAAGGAAAAAAATTGCTGCACTTTGACAATACAGGTTTCAAACAGAGTTTGCTGGAATGCTTGTCAAAAACCAACCACCCGGCCGAAAGTGTGTTGGCCCTCGTTTTGGGAAGGCCCAATCTACTCAAAATTGATCATTGGGGCAGTTTTATAATTCAGTTTTCGCTACAGTGATCTGTTTTCTTTTGTTTCTTTTTGTTGTTGTTATTCTTTTTCTAAAAGTAGGCAAATCTTGAGAATACAGGTTTAGGTACCCACTACTAGTGCACAATGTTAACAATGTTTGCTGTAGTTTTATCTTCCTCACTCTGTACTTTGCTACGGTAGTCTTTTTTTCCTCTTTTTTTTTAATGGATAGAGAGACCCTCTTTCACCTTGCCTAATCTGACTTTCTGATCGCTACATTCAACGAGGCTGGATTTGGTGGTACTATTTTGCAACCCCCCCCCCCCCCCCCCCACCCACCCATACTGCTTTTATGCGATTCAGCTCTTCTTGTTGCTGCTGAAAGGAAAGTCACGTCCACCGAACAAACACTCATACCTGCTCCTTCCGTCCCTTCCAGGCACTTGCATCTGACCAGACGGTTGCCGCGTCTCACAGTCTTCATTGTGAGCATTCAGAGGATAAAGCCCTTCACTACATCTCTCCTGTCAGGAGGCAGCAGGTGGGTCGGCGTCGACACACATTTCTCTTTTAGCCGGTTAGAAGGGCGCGTGTGCGAGGAGCTTACATGGCCGCACTTCCCGAAAATTACCGCGCTCGCGTCAGATCAAAGCCGCGGCGGTGACACCAAGGCAGCGGTGATTTGAGAGCCATGTGATTCATTAGACCCTTCCTCTGCCAAGCTTTTTTGTCCTGAAAACACACTTACACACGCACACCTCCTTCTGTGATCAGGCCCGGCGTGTGCTGCTGGTTTCACGCATGCCTTGGGCCCAGGCACTGGCTGATTTACCGCTTCAGCGGGACATTATGAACACCAAGACAGCCTTTTGATCTTCTCGCGATTCCTTCTCTTTAAGTTTGGCAGGTTTCTAGATGGCCTCACCCGCACAACTAAAGCTGGCCTGAAGAGACGTTGTTTGATTTCTACCACTGTCCTCATTAAAGCTTCAGCGGGAGGCCTTCTGTTCTTCCTCTTGATACACGTAATGCAATTATTTTGCACGAAATGCTTTAATAGTATTGATGCCATTCAACGTTGTTTTCCGAGTCGCGGGCCGGCTCGCTTGCCTCGGGACACGCCCGCACATTATAGAGCATTGCTGTTTACACCTAATTACCATTAAGTTGCTGATTTATCTCATGTCCGCTTGAGTATCACTGGCGCCGCAATCTGATGTCGACAATGTATTTTTCAACGGAATAATGGCGGGGATGTTAGGCTGATCCATAAAATCATATCTAGAGTGCACGCCTTCTGATTTCTAAAGCGTTCTTACTTCGCATGTTATTGATGCCGACGTGCTACGTTCAATGCGTCATGTACCTTTTGTTTTACAGGCATTAAAGACACGGGAGCAGATTAGCTGTATTTCCATTGTTTCCACTTGGGGGGAATAAATATAAAATGAATGTAAAAATGTGACAAATGTCTCAGTATGAAATTGTGATTCTTTATTTACATTGTGGCTTTTCTTCACAGACGAATTAGCTCACACCTTCTCAAACTGTGTATCTTTTTTATGTGCTTCTTTGTGCAAATGGAACCAAGTTGTGCTTTGAGTGCTCTGGATTCACACGAGACATGCTGCTGAAATCGTAAATAAGCCCACTGATAACCGTGACCTCTCTCTCTCTCTCTTTCTCTCTCCCTCTCCCTCTCTCTCTGTCTCTCTCTGAGAGATGTGGAGGAAAGGTGAAGAGAGGCAAGAAGATGTCTATGAAAGGTTTCTTCTTGGGGCCCCCACAACAGCCAGTTTTTATTCCCACTCAGAATAGAGGCTCGTTTCAAATGGTGTTTTTATAACTTGCTTTCCTCAGTATCGCGTGTGTCTGTATGTGTGTGTGATGTGCTTCCATGTTTGCCAAGACATTAGCAGGTGTAACGGTCAGGTCGCGGTCGCTATACCAGCTGCACGACTAATGTCGATCGTGGCGCTCTCTGCTTTTTCATCTTATTCTCTTGGCCCTTTTTCTGAACCAGAAATATCCGTACAGTAGTGTGACATCAAATGCTATCTTCAGAAAATTCCCAATTTTGTTTGAGTCCATCCATCGTTAGGACCGTGCGTGACACCTTGCGCGATATGGTATACGTGTACTATATGGTCAACTTTTTCTGAGTCTAACCCTTGTCTTCAAGTTTTTACCGCCCTGAAAACTGTCAGTTTAACTAAAAGTGCTTATTATCCTCCTAGAATACCACGCATCGAGAATGTTTTTATTTTAACTTCATCATTGGCCTTTTTTTGGGGTGTCGGGGGGGGGGGGTGATCTGGGATTCCCCTTCTGGCCATTCGCGATGTCCTCGCGGGGTCTGGCCATTTGGCACGCCTCGCAACAAGAATATGTAGATCAATCTGCTAATTAGTTGCACGCAGCCATTAAGGCTGACTTAAAGCACATGCGGTTGGCACCCGAGCAGACACGGCGGCGGAATGAAGAGCGCCAGGTCACCGGAGTCGGCCAAAGCCGTCGCGCGCATTCCCACACACATACGCCTCCGGAGTGAATCGAACACGTAAGTAAAGATGAACAACGGCGGCGTTCGGTTCAGAAACAGCCATCAGAACACGAATTAATGATCTGCCATCTTTATCTAACACTCTTCCTCTTTGCACTTCACACCCACTCCGGCTCAAGGACTGCTGTGCGTTTAGACGCCCTGCTTTTTTTTTTTTTCCTTTAGCCCGCCATCTGGTCAGGCCTCCTGGGCTCCGCGGGGCGCCTCCCATCGTCTCCTATTCATATTCCATGAGCATATTGTTCCCACTGCTTTTTTTTGTTTTTTTTTGTGCAAAGCACTTCTTTATTTATTTTCATGTTAGAGGCGAGGCTGGCGAGCAACTGCACCCCCCCCCCCACACACCCACACACACCTCGCCCCGCTCCCCGCTAATCGGTTGTCCTATCAAGTGTAACCTGGAGGCCCCTGGTAGAGCAATTAGAGCGACCTCCCTGCCCACCTCTTGTAATGAAGCCCAGCACATTCTGGAATCTATAGCCCCTTTAGTCTTCCCTAATGGGACATCATTATTGTCAAAGAAACAATGTAAATGGAAATGAACATACTCATTAGCCAGTCGCAGAGAGAAACCTTTGCCGTTCTTTCACACAGGCACACGAGCTGAACTTCCTGCCTTCAGCTGATGCAGCCTGCTGCCCCAGCATGCTTTTAATCCTCTGGTAGCCTGTTTGTTTTTGTGAGCATCTGTGTGTACCAAAGTCAGAAATGCATGTGTTTTTATTTATTTTTTTGTAAAGATGAAGAGGGGAATTGGATTATGCACCCCTTTTTTCTCCCTCTCGGCATTCGGTCAGTGTCGACGGTACAGATGTTAATTGTTGCATTGTTACGTGATCCTGCTCTCAACCGAACGCCTCTCTTGGCTTACGTCTCGTCTCCCAGGATGCATCTGTGCAGCGATCCCGGTCTCTGTCCCCAGCTGGCAGTGCGGAACATTATCATGGCGGAAGAAGGGGCGCACAACAAAGGATTCGAGACCTCGAGGATTTGCTCCGGTCAAAGGTGAAGTAGTAGCTCATGTGGATGAAAACATTTTGTGTAGAGTTGGGACCCATTCATAGGATGCGGGGCGGGGGGACTGATATGTTTATTTATTTATTTTCACATCGAAAAAATTGTACGCAAATCCCAACTTCGTAGGACCAATGTCACAGGTTTTTTTTCTCGGGAGGGGGGCGGGGGGATGGCAAGGTCAACACCAAAAGGGCACTGTTGATCGCTAGGTGGAAACGTACCATAGAAGCTACATCACACTACAGTATCTCTCAACCAAGTCTTTTGTGAACTGCCCCTTCGAGAAACCGGGCTGTTGTATGTGTTAAATACATCCCAGTGGCTATGGCCGAGCAACTATTCATTTGCAGTCTGGACACAAAAGGGATGAAGTTCTCCTTCTTTGAAGGGAGTCTCCGAGTCGCCAGTCATCACTGAAGCGGTCAGAAAAGTTGTGATATAGCAACAAAATCAAGGCATGCAAATTACTTAATTTTCCCCACTGGTACGACAGTTGAAAAGCGCTTTGGCTAGTTGAGAGGAGTCACTGTTCACTTCCCTAAGTGCTACAATATTGCCGTGCACCACCAATGAGTATTTGTTTCCTATAGTTTATTTATTATTATTTTTTTTTTTTATTACAGTGGATAACTTCTTTTAACAGTCAAACTTGGGCAGTTAATAACTGTTTTGTGATGGCCACAGTTTGAAATTGAAAACTGTAAGCTCCAAGACGTATTCCCCCTGAAAAAGACGTGTCATTGACAATTGTCCGTAAGTGACTTTGACTTTGGTAACGTCCAATGGCATGTAGCGAGGTCCAGTGCAAACCCTCAGATGGGAGACACTTTCTTGACGACGGTATGTGGCCGGTGGCTCACTTTCCCGTATGTTTGATTACAGCTATCAGCTGCTGTAAGGATGCGAATCTCTGCAGCTCACTGTCACCGTTTCAAACGGTTCAATTGCGATTCCTAGGTGACCTTCTCCAGCACGAATGTTGTCGACACATACACACTCAACCTTTAAGGTAAATTCCCCTGAGGTTGTGCAATGTTTAATTTCACCAAGATTTCCTTTTAAGAGGCGGCAAGTCTTAATGGATTAGTAGCAATTTTTTTTTAGCTTTTTGAGCCTTTTAGAATTTTAGAGGTGTTGAATAATGTTTGCCAGAAGTCATCAGAAGTCAACCATACAAACAGCACTTGTAGTCAAAGCTTATGTTTTATTTCCAGCTTTGGTGATTTTCCTTTGATACTTCTTTTACACTTTGATATTAAGATGAATCACATTCTAGGTATTTGTCAACCCTGAACGCTGGAAACATTTTTGATGCCATGTCTTCCATGTGTCAAAAAGGTGCTGCCATCTTGACTTGATACTGCGCTATGCCAAAATGACGCGAGGCCAAAATGACGACATTGGAAGAGGAAATTGTATTTTGTTTTTCTAATTGCTCGTATGCAAATATTTGTCCTCACCCCCTTGTGATTATCTGCCACTTTTGGTCACCAAACAAATGAAACTCGCAAACAACTGCCGTTGCAATTCTGTTCGACCTTTGAGCTTCCACTCCAGATTGATCAAATGTCACACATTCTTCTTCATAAAACATCCAAGGAGGAATTTTACATAGATGGAGAGTAATTTCAATCGCTTTAGTTAACCTCAGACCTACCCTGGAGCGGTCCTCCGCTTCACCTCTCTTTATCCTTCCCGTCTTTTGGGTTGACCGGCGAGCAAGTGATTAAGCAGAGGTCATCTCCCTTTAGAACACAATCCGGAGAACGTATTAGGCATCATTTTCTTGTCAGATCTGAAGTGTCTGACTTAATATCACTGGCAGGCACCAGTGATGCTCGGCATGGATTCAGACGACACGCATGACTGTCTTAGTTAATGGTGCCATTTACGTATCTGCCGCTTGAGGAGCGCTTCGTGAAGGAATGCACAGCGGGAGGGGGACGGGGGCGGGGGGGGGGGGGGGGGGGGGGGTTGACAACTCAAATGTGGAACTGACTGCATTTATTAATGGTTTGAGTGCATATGGGAAGTAGGTGTATGTATAAATGTGTTATTCGTTTTATCGCTGATTGTTTTGGTATTCATCTCATCGTTTTTCAGGAAACCAAAGAGCCGTGTGAGTTGATGGAATCAATTGCATTGACCAATATAATTGGGATTAAAAAAAAGTAAAAACTTGACTGAAAAAAAATAGCTGGAAAAGAATTAGAATCTTAGGGAGAGGCGGTTTGAGGAAGAAACCAATGAATGAGTGAATTATTAAAATGTATTTTAAAAATTGCAACAAATACTTCAAATATCATCGAAAATATGATTGAAAAGAAGATCACATTTATTGAAATGTTGTCTTTTTTCTGACATTGGAAATAAAGCCCTGGGAAAAAAGGCTGAATTGTGGTAATTTTACTTTAACATAGAATACTTCAAATTTTAATTGAACGCCACTCAACTATGAAAATAAATAAATAAACTGGTCAGTATAAGAATTAAATGCTTATTTGCGTTAGAGGCTACCTCCAAAGCAGTTATGGTTGATAGTCACATTAACCTTCATTCAATGTTCATAACAGTGTTAAGTGTCATCAATACTCGAGGACTACTTTATCTTTTTAGCGGACCCACAATTGCCATCGTCCATCTCCTATTTTACTTTCCTGTTTTTGACTTGCGTTACCGAGGCTCTTTTATGGCTAACACTGGCACAAGCACATCAAATTCGGTCTTATTTTTTCATATCATTCGGACAAGGGTGTGGAGACTTTTTGTATCCACTGTAGAAAAAGCTGCGGGTCTGCCTATTGAGGACCTCTGGCCTAGATCTCCTGTTAAGCAATGTGCCCTCTGTCAAATTGCCGTCAAGTGACCTCGCCTCCAGCGTCTTGCACTCTAGGCCGCATCTTCTCAACTTGGTCTTTCCAACAGAGTGCCTTTCAAATTGGGATCGCCCGGCTGTGCCGTTGACATTTTGACCTTCGCAACGAACTGCGGCGGGCAAGCAAACAAACGGCCAATCCTCATTGTCTTCGCTTTCAAGCAAACAGTGGCTCATTGCCGCGTAATTATTTTTCAGCTTGAGAACGTCCACCGCATGAGTCGCGTATTGATCTGCGGGCAGGGGGGCTGTGGCGTGATCACCCAGTCGGGCTGCCCATGGGAAGTGCTGACGAAGCCTGGGAATCCACGATTCAGGCTAATGCCCCGCCACTTGTTCCGCCCTCCTGTGCGTCACCCCTTTGTCACTAGTTAGTAGCACTGCGCCGAGTGTGGACCCTTTCATTAGCACGTTGTTTTTGAGAGGCTCTGGGCTGCTTGAAGGAGCAGAGGATGTCTCGCAGCTGTCCTCTGTGAATAATCCGCGCTAGGGAAAATCCATACTTGTCATTGGCAGTCTCTGTTTGTGCGCACTTGCTGTCCGGCGCATGTTCGTGTGGGCTCTCTCTGTTCTCTTTGTCCTTGTTAATAATAACAGGGCTGAGGGCTCGCATTTCCCTCTCTGCAGGGCAGCCGTGTCATATCAGCAGTAAACAAGCTCCTTCCCTTCAGAAAGACAACTCTCCCAAGCCCTGGCCACTCGAGCAGAAACCTACAACCCCCCCCCCCTACCTCTCCCCCCAATGCACCCCTCAAACCCACCACCCTCACCCACTCTTCCTTTCACTTTCCTTCATGCTTTCTTCCCGTTGTAATTTCTCCGTTGTTCTCTCCTTTCACTCGCAGACCCCTGTTTGTCCTGTCGGCCGAAAGCGTTTTCTCGCTCGCCCTCGCTGTTAAGGTCAGAGCGATTGGGGAGGAGGCGGAGAAGGGCTTCTCTTGACAAGAAAAATCCATATGCTGTCTTTTCTTACTCCACCGTTTTAAAATCAGGAGTCCGATCTGCCTGTGTTTTAATGGCTGTCAACCGTTCGGAACGCGACCTACAGCCCACCTACCGGTAGTTTTAAGGACAGGAGATTGTCCAACACTGTGGCAGCGACTGCCTTTCAAGTGGTTCCGTTAAATAATCATCATCATCATCATTTCTTCCAGGTTAACCGTTCAAGCAATAATTTAAGATTTTTTTTTCATAACTGACACATTTTATCCATGACAAGTTAACGACGATATAATGATAGGATAATACAGTATAGAGTTCAAATCATGTTTTGAAGACAAACGCGGCTTGACCGACAAAATGCAGGAACCTGTTTGCTGAGCAATGTAGTTGCTGCTGCAATTAATAGAGCCTTGATGAAGTATGATGTGCTCGTGGTTCGCACATTTGAATCACAGTTTCTGAGGTTCTGAGTCAAATCCTGGCCCACTTGTGTGAATTTTCTGGTTTTCTTTACTTATTTCTGGCCACCAAGTTCGGTCAACATGAGCTGACTGAATTGAAATGCTCCAAAATGTCCATAATTGACTGTTTAAAAAAAATGCAATTTAATACAACACGTACAACTAATATGAGGACAAATAAAATAAAAATAAGACAAACACACACACACACACTACCATGCAAAACAGTTAATTGTTGAGGTCATTGAGCTTAATTCGCACAAGATTTTCTGAAATCTTGTGTCAAGCCCTGAGGTGAAGATTTGTTTTGTTTAATTTTAATGTAATTTTTTTTCCCAGGACATTTTTGGTCTATCTCCACTTTTGTTTGAGCCGGTCAACCTTGGAGGTTTCAACTTTTTGATTAACAGTTCTGCTGTCATGTTTCGGTTTGGGATCAACAGGTGGCATTGTAGGGCTCTCCCGGCAGCTGCACACCTGTTGGTCGTTATGTAATTATTAGTTGTATAAAAGGACTCCAGCCCACTCAGTGTCGGGTCATGTTTGTTTGTTGCCGTTTGTCTGCTGCTGTCAGGTTTGTTTCGGTCATGTTTTGGTCACGGTTCTGTTTTAGCTTCAGTTGTGATTTTTGTTTGATACTTTGGGTTCGTTTTGGTTGTTAGCACTTTGTTTAGGATTTAGTTTTCTGTGTTTCATCAACACACTCCTTCAAATACACCCTGCTCCTCCCTCCTGCATGCTTTTTGGGGTCCTCCACCACCTTGCAACGTGACATGTGCCCCACCTTCTCGGTAATGTAAGCTTCAAACTCGTCAATCAAGACACAAATGTTTATAATCAAAGCTGAATCTGATGGTGTTTGTCTTTTACCTCTATAAAATTCCTTACCCCAGTTAAGGGGTCAAAGGTTCCTCACCCCAAACAAATTTTAGTTTGGCTTCCAAAAACAACTATTTCATCAAACAAAATGAGCGCTTCAAAGTTTAATGCCCAGCCAGTTCGATGGTGCTGACATAAATTCTCCATTTCAGTCGATACATGGAATTGTATGCATGACAAACAAAGCACTTTCAATCAATGTTGTGTTTCTCACAGACTGAGGAGAATGAAGAACTGAGAAAGGCTCACAACAGAAGACGGGAACGCCTTTTAGTAGTACAGAAGAACTACAAGGCCGTCAAAAACCAGCTGAAAGCGGCGGAGAAAGCAAATGACACGTGCGTACAATGTTTTTAATGTTTCCTGAATTAAATGATGGATGTTGTAACAATACTTTGTACAGAACCTTGAAGGTGGTGCCACACTAACAATAGACCAAATTCAAACACCAGCTGATTCAGATCACAGAAAATGAAAAGGTGTGTTTGGGGAAAGATACAAAAATCGATGTGTAAATTTCAAGGTAATTAGTTAGTTACAAATAATTATCTCAAAGTAATTCAATGACAGTAGTTACTAATGACTTCTTCATAAATATAATTAGTTATGAAATAAAACAAACATGGCGGGGAGGGGGGGGGGGGGGGTTCCAAAACCGTTTAAATATGTCCAATGATTTCTGAGCATGCGTAATTCAAGTATTTTCTTCAGGAATAAAACTCGATGTACTTTTTATTTATTTTAAAGGCTGATTGTTTCCATTTCTATCCATGATGGAAATTGAAATAAGCGGCACAATCCAGCCATTTTCATCCATCTCTTTGGGCGGACTGAAAATGATATCGCAGTTCCCCTCGGGCTCAGCGGGCAAACGTCACATGACCAAACCCATGCAACAAGTGAGCCTGTGATCGGTTGAAACCTGAGTGAGCCCTTTGGCACTATGATGTCATTTTTCAGTCAAGAGTTCAATCTGAACCATTTCAAAACCGTTTCCACCACTAACGCCAGGAAAAGAACAGTTCAACTTTATTTGGTGCTAATCAGTTGTGTTAAATGTTGTCAAGTGTGTGTTGACTCCCACTTTACATGACTTTTAGCATGATTGATCAATGCTGAAGAGGGTGTGAACGCATTATCCCAGTTGTTGTTTTCACTAGTTCTAGGTCACACTGACAAAATGGTTACACTTTTTGTTTTTTTTTTGTACTAGGAAGAGCCTTTTCGTGTCCACGGTGTCTTGTATCAAAAGCACCGTGCCACACCAACACACTGATGCGCTTCAAGTCTTAAAGTGAACCCTTCTTCTCCACATGAGTTTCAAAGGACCAGAGTGCAGTTATTTATTTTTTTAAGATGCGCACCAATACCTCCCTCTCACATAGAAAAACTCAGCAATTTTAAGCCTACTAAATCTGTGGCGTTTTGTGCCAAATGCATACTCGGGCTCCTCTCCCACCTCGGCGTTCATTAGAATGTGAGAGCCGGAGGTTGGAGGTGTCTACTCCTGCAGGGTGCAAGGTGCGGAGGAAAGGGAAAGGGCCACTTCCTGCTATATTCAACAGTAACCACAGGATTTTTTTTCTCAAAGTGTCAAAATATTAATAAGCGGCTGTTGTTATCTCCATTCATTCACTGCGGCTGTTTAAAAATGCATGTCCGAGTGGACATGGGTGGCGGCTGAACGGGAGCTAAGTACGGACCCCCGTCAGCAGTTTTCTCTCCGGGTTAATTAAAGAAAACAGCGGTGCAACGTGAGCCCGTGAGAAAGTGCGGCGAGCGTGCTCTGCGCCCCGGCTCACGTCAGCTCAGCACGGCTCAGCGCGAAATGGCTCAGGCGGTGAGAACAAAGGGCGGGCGGAGGCAACGCCGCTTTGGCCCCGTGTTTTTCAGAGTGCCATCAAGGAATGGTATCACGCTAAAATTGACTAACTCTGGAAATGCAGAAGCAACCTGGTCTTAAAACTGTCCGTACACTGTGCAAGTGTTGTCTGAAAATGTCATGTTTGGTGCATTTGATTAAGTAATCATTGCTCTTCCGCTCAGACGCTTTCACCAATTGAAAATGGCATTTCATGTTGCTTTGGGTCGCTATTGCTAACCTGTGCTGAAAAAAAAAAATTCATATGGTATTTTTCTACTGCCTGCGGAAGCCCAGTCAGAGTTTGAGACTTATTTTTCACCAGAGCTTCAGCTGTCCAAAGTTATGGACCAAAGTCAGAAATGAGGCAATAGAGTCTCCATTTAGACGCTTCCACGTATCCACTCGCCGTCAACTCCAAACAGCTCTTGAAACGACTTGAATGAACTACTGGAGCCTGTTGAAATCATGGAGTCAGTCTCACTGAACACAACAATCTCGTGGTCCTCCGTCACAAGTTGCCCAAGTAGTAATTTATCGACATATCGGCAACTTCGAACATATCGTTGTTGATGGCCCAAAACTATATCTCTGCGTTATAAATGTCGTTTTACAGCTATGAAATTGTCACGTTATCCATTTGCTGAGTTGCACAGAGAGCCACCACCAATGAGGAAAATCCAACATCGAAGCACCGGCCAATCACAAAGCACGTGTGAACTTTGTCTCATTAGCATGCAGAGAGCGTGCAGCCCATCCGTCCCCGTGAAACCTCGCTGCCATTCAGCATTACCGATATATTTTTACAAAACGGCATGGTCGAGAGTGGGGAAAACCTTACTTCCTGTTTAGATTAGAGATGGGGAAAAAGTTTTTTAATCATACTGGGTGTGATGGGGGCGGGGGGTGGGGGAGGTGCGCAAATAAAATTAAAGTTTATTAAAGCATCCGTACTCTGATCAAAGCTGCGCCCATAAACAGATTCCCCCTGAATCAGAGCAATTAGCCGTAGCAGTGTGGAAAAGTTCTCTTCGTTTCCCCCTGCTTAATAATGGAAACTAGGATACCATGGGGGGACGCACCGAGGCCTGAAGACGATAGCTCTCTCATGGTTTTGTGTTCAACAACCTTTAGGAGCACGCTAAACAAATTAAAATGTATAAAGCTTTACTGTGACTTAATAAAACATCTTCCACGTTTCTTTAGAACGCACCTCACTATCACATTGAGGGAATTGGAACCGCTTTGAAGGTAGTGGAGGCCAAATTCTCAGTGACTCCAGAATGAGATTTGCTAACATGACGCACACTAAATACTAATAAAGTTCAAGGGATCCAAATTACGTACGCTTACCAGCGCATAAGCAACATTAGAGTAGCCGCTTGTTGAACTAGCATTAGCGTAGCATGTATACATGGTCAATAATGGCCGCTGTCCACCATTTCTGTAAACTTCTTGACCCAGAGCGCAAGACTCTTAAAAGTCCAGGATGCTGGAACAGCTTCCCCCCACAACTGGAAATAACAAAAAAAATGCAACTTCCAGGATCTAACCTGTCGCAGTCATCAAAAACCTTAATATCTCTTCATGCTTTGCATTTTATTGTTGTCACACAACCAATAACATACCGTTACCTTAACTGACAAGACGTTTGGGAAATGGCCAATGGCAATCTGGCTAAAAATTTGATTTCCAACGTGTAGCTGCATCTCAATAAATTTGAACAACGATGAAATCTTAGTTTATTGCCGTAGCAAATGAAAAGGTAATTGAAATTCAATCCTTCAAGTAAAAACTGATTGGGTAAATGTTAAATTCAGTGTTGGAGCCAGCTACTGTAGAAAAAACAAGGTGTCATTAAGTATTTATAAGTGAGGTGTAGACATTTGAAGGGCCCTTGTTTGCATGTAAGCCATTATTTGCATTTTCAAGGCGCACTGGAAATGTGCCGCCGCTTGTCCGTGCAAGGCAGCACCCTGGGCTTTCACAAATGCATAGGTGGCTACATGATTTGCCACTAAAATGTCAAAGTCAAGGCTGCTCATTTCAATACGGCTAAACCGGGCAGAATAATGAAAATAGAGTGCGACTAAGGGCCTCGTTACCCCATGCGAATTGGCCGAAGGGCGGCAAGGTAATGTGCTGCACCGACCATTATCCCCACAGTGTAATATTGGCTTTTCATATGTATATCTCTGTGTTCCATAACCCGTACACGATGTATAATGCAACAAATTAAGCGGGACAGTTTGCTATAATACCTGCAGGAAAGGAGGCAATATGGCACTTCCCATCTCTGAACAACTGTATAAAAAGCTTCTGTTCTTCTCGGAAGATATTGTACAAGATTTCAATCACGGAGCGGGAACACCAAGTCGGTTTTCAATGTGTGGCCCCAGCGTGGGAACTTTAAACCGTTCCTTCTCTCCAGAGTATGTTTGGCAAGTTGTTTGTTTCCGTTCAAACTTTAGCTCCTGCAATGGGGGTGCTGTCACGCATGCCGTGATTGCAAGATTACCATTTGACCATTAGGGCGCCGTCGTACTGGTCAGTGGAGACTTCAGTCTTTCCTTTCTTTCATTGACGAGCAGCATGTTGATTGTGCAAAGGAGCGAATTAAACTCGGGACCGCTTGTATGCCAAATGACAATTTGGCTTGTCTAGTTATGAATGAAAAGGTGAATTGATTGCTTATTCATTGCGTTGTTTTAGAATGTATGTTTGATATCACGTGCATCACTTTGTCAGACAAGTCGACGTTGTGACACCCCCCTCCCCCCACCACCAACACCAGTTTTGTTTATCTTTTGAGGCATAGGTTCTAGGGAGAGAAAAAAAAGTTTGCACTCAAATGGTATTACCATTGGGCCATCGTTTTTGAATGTTCCACTGTATTGAGTCCTGATGGTCTGCATTGGAATTATTTGGAAAATTTGGTGTTCACAGGACTCGAAATTCCAGGAGGTGAACTAAGGGGACTATGGTTTCTTTCTGACTTCCGGGTTGAGTGAACGCTGGCGCGTTTTGGCTGCCGCTGCTCAACCCATATGGTTTTGTGTTTTTTGTTATTGTAAAGTGTCCTTGGGTGTCTTGAAAGGCGCTTATAAATAAAATGTATTATTATTATCATTATTATTCCCTAATCAATTGATTGCTTGAGTAATCACTTTGTACTTCAGGCCACGTGGAAGGATGCCACGCGCCGAGCCCTGGCAACTAAGACAAGAGAACAGCGATGCCGTGTGGAACGAACTTGCCTACTTCAAAAACCTCACCCGGAAACTCACTCTGGAAAAGTAAGTCACTTTCGAAGTACTTGACACACTTCTGTTTTATCGTCCCCACCATGATAATACTGACCAACTGATTTTTTTTTTTTTTTTTTTAATCACTATGACCTCCCCAACTTCACAGCATCCCTTCAGTCCGTCACATCATTACCCACCAGCGGGGGTCAGACTAAAATCATTAGACTCTCCTCATTTGTTAAATTGGCCACCCAACTCTTCTCACATGGAAGCGCAGCGGATACAAATGACGTGGTCTCACCAAGGGTGTTGTCACACCTTTAGTCCACATGATCTGCTACAATTGTGTTGATGAACCTTGTAAAATTGTGAATTTCTTTTGAAAGAGGAGGGGGAAAAAATTCCAACCAAATCTCGTTCCGTCACTTTGAATCACAAGATTGCATTTCTGCATGGGACAGACACCCACGCGGACGATCGAGTCAAATTACGGCAATTTTTTGCTCTTTTGACCGCGGTTGGTTTGCTTTAACGTAATGTCCTGTGTGATTATCCTGTGTATTCGTTTTGGAGAAGTGAGAGGTGGGGATCAAACTAATATTTAGCTCACGATGACTTTACTACTGTCATCTTGGGTTCGCGATAGACTACAGAGCTTTTCGGCTTGTTATTTGGGTTACGTTTTTGCTAAATGAGCAGAATTCTGTCATAGATTAGAAGGCCCCCTTTTTCAGTTTTTTTTTTGTGGGCGACAGGGGAGATCATTTAGACCAGCGGTGCCCAATACATCAACCGGGAGCCAGCGGACTGTCCCAAGTCGACTACGAAGGGTGGGAGGAGGAAATGGCGGGGAAAAAAAAGATTTGTGTGTTTCGGTTTCACTCATGTTCGGGGCCGGCTGTTGCTCGACGTGGCGTGCGTGACCGAAGATCAAAAGTCGATCTTCTGTCAAAAAAAGTTTGTCCACCTCTGATTTAAACAGTGTCGTCTATTTTTGAAACTGTTTTTTAAAATCAGTTTTTACTAGATTGTTCATCTTGTATAGTAAACCAGCGAGCCCACACAACCATTTTGTGACATAGTTGGACAAAGTAAGCCAACCTAATTCGGTTTCACGTACTCACTTATCTGATGTAATAGTATCGTGTATCTTCGTCTATCCGTCTGTGCCAGCGATGTCTAGTGACCCCCGACAGGTAGAACAATGAAATACTCTTCCAGGAAATGGTAGAAGATACACTTAAGTGCCTGTTTTGAAATTCCTTCAAGCAGATTGGGTGGTTAGCATGTCCTTCAGCTTTATGCTTCACACTCAATAGATTTGTTGTAGAAATAGAGACAATATCCCTTCTGTGATGTTTTTGTGCCAGGACATTTTCGTAATGCAAAATATGTGCCTTCTTTGAGGCCCGCTACAGCAAACGTACATTCACTGTCTTCCAAAAATGGTGACTAAAATACGCTTCCCTTCCCGCTCCGGTCTTCAAAAACATTTGAAATCCACTTTAGGAGGATTGTACCCTTTTCGGTTATCTTGCCTCCTTTACTCTTCTTTTGTGTCTCTTTTTGGAGTGTAACCGTTGTCTGGTTTGATCTTGAGAAGCCCTTGTAACTGCAGCACTACCGGTGACCCTTCGTGACGCTCCGCACAAAGCTTGGCCTAAAGCCATCGTCTTGGCTCCTCCTGTCTCCCCCGGCCTTCACCTTTGTTCACCTTCTCCATCCTCTCTCCTGCGCCTCTGCGCTTTCTTTCCTCTTCACTTTTCCGCCTCGTCTTTCCCGGTTGTCTCCCCCCGGCCCCTCCGCGATGCCACAGTGCAGGTTGAGGCCAGAATAGTGGTACCCCCCTCACGCCTCCCCTTCCCTCCGATCCTTCCCCTCTGCTCACCCCCCTGCCCTGTCCTCCTAATCCCAGCTGAGCTCATTATGATATAGCCCGGCTGCCTCTCTCCAAGCCTGAGCTGTCTGAGTTAATTACAGGCTAGTAGCACTAGTGCCGCTGATGCTGCCTGTTAAGGGATGTCCATCCGGCAGCTTGCCTGCCTGGAACTGAGCAGTTCACTGCATGGTCTGGGGGAAATGCGGGCCAGTACTTTGGGGGGGACAGAGGGGATTGGCAAACACGCTCCACGCAAGGTCCTTGAAACTGACCTGTGAAGGGAATCCACGAGGGATGACGAGAGCCTGGCCTCTTTTCCTGACGGTGTGACTTGCCTGTCCTGAGGGCTTAGTGTTGATCCCCTTCATGTGCCCCCGACGAGCTTCACTTTATTTTTCACATCACAGCCTCTCACAGGTCAGCCCAGTTACAACGTCAGGTTACATTTGATCACCAGAATCGTCTGGTTATTGGGATGAGACCCTTAATTGTGCTCACAGTGCACCGTGTGTTGTGTTGGTCATGCCCAAAGTACTGTCGGTCCTCAGTAGAGTTATGCTAGAGCTTTGAATGTCATTTTTTTTTAAATCAGTTTCTTCATCTTATTTTAGTTTTCATTAATTTTGGTGGGGGTTTTTTTCAATATATGGAGTACTTGTCAGGTTCAAGATTTTAAAAAAAACTAAAAGTATCTACCATTCTCAAATGACTGCTTGACCGTCCTTCTTCTGTATGGACATGCAGCTAAACCAAAATAAACATTTTTAATGCATCCTGAAGTTGAATTTTTGCTATAATTAACTGAGTTTTATACAAGTACGGTGAAGTTTCAGTTAGTTTTCTTTTTCATCAATACATTTTCGTTTTTCTTATTTTGTTCACAAAAATGTTGTTTTCCAGTTTAAAGTTTGTTCACGCTACCCACTAATAAATGTTTAGGTTGGTTTTTTTTTCCCCTCTATCAAATGTCTCTGAACGGGCGTTATGGACCACTGCACTGCAGCACGGTTCTACTTGGTTACAAATTTGGGACAGCGTTCTGTACGAAACCACTCACTGTACGATTATTAAGCTCCTCCGTACCTGCAAAAGTCGATCCGTTATAAAGCGCAAGCAGCCCAATTTTCTGAAGGTCTAACTTGTGGGGCAAGTCGTCACAGCTTGTTCCTCTGACCGTGTGATGATGATTACGCTTGTGAAGGTTATGCTGCGCAAGTGTCGGGCAGTAATCGACTAATGGCCAATTAACTCCCGCTAGTTGAGAATTTAGAACCAAATGAAGACCCATTTAAAAGCTTTAAATGCCAGTGGTGTTCATCTGTCCATTTTTCGTTTTTGGAGCCTTCTTTGTCATGGGACGACGCGCAGATGCTCCTGATCACCTCTTCCGCAAACAACACTTGTAAAACACCTTCCAGAGGTCCAAAATGACTCTTTGGCTCAGCGAGTACAGCAGGGTTGACTCCTGCGCAGCGGGTCCCACGCAGTGCTGAGAGAAGGTTAGATCCTCCTGTCGTATTTGCACTGTAATTCAAGGTTGAGTGAGGAGGTGAAAAATGTGCTTTAATTGACTTTGACTCTGAGCGGCGACTAAATTAAGAGATGCATTTCGACCTCCGAAACTTTTGCCCGCAACGAGGACTATCGTGTTATTGGACTGCACCTTTTGTAAATGTAGTTTGAATGTAATTCAAACCCAAAAGACAAATACCCCAAAAAGATTTCCTTCTCAGTGGGTAGTACCAGTGAGTTCTTAAAGCTGGTACACGTAAAAAAATATTGTAAAAAATGATTAACATCTTAATTTTAAAACTGTGACAATACCAACACATGCTGAAAAACATTCAATGTTATTACTGCTTTTATAGTGTGGGGTGTACTTGTAATGACCAACATGGCACACTACACGCTCGTTGGGATTATTTTTTAGAGACATTCGATAATCTGATTTTGCTGACAATCGGGCTCAAAATAAGTCCACTTATTGGAACCAGCACAATTGCTATACAATCCAACAAAATTAAAAAATGGCAAATTTTATCATGGTGCGACAAAATAAGTATTTCATCAAGAAATCTTTCCTCGTGATTGTGTGAAATTGAATCTCAATTCACTTGTCGGCACTTGTCCCTCTGTTTTCTTTTTGTTGCAAGGAATTTGTTAAAAAGGTTCTCATAAAGACATTTTTCACAGTTCTAAAATGTTATCAATAAAAATCATTTGAGTGTTCCATTTTGGTATTTACCGTAGTAGTCCATTTATGGAATTTCGTCAGATGCTCGTCATCACACTATTGCGCACTAGTATTAAAATTTTGCGGCGTGGAAATAATTTGGAGCCATTGGCCAATTTGTGTCCAATTACACAACAAACGTTTCGTCTTTTTTTTTTTAAATTTATTGAGATGTCCTCATGGTTGACTGGTAAAGTAAAGGCAGTGCGGGTTCGAAAACCCCACAGTGGGATCCTTTATCTGCCTCATTATGCGCCTTTCTCCACTCGGTGTCCGCGCTTGTTAATTGTTATAAAAGGTTTGTTGGTAAAAAAAGAGGCAGGAATTATTTAGACCTCATAAGTAGAGTAAACACATACAGTGCGCCCTCAGACTTAAGATACTGCTCTCAGACGACATCAAAGCATAAATTAGCCAGCGTTTACTGACGGGGAGGCTTTGAGATCATTTGCACTGCTGCAGCAGCAATGTGAGATTCTTTACACGGTGACCATTACAGACGTGAACCTCCCCAGTGAGCGACGTTGACTCTAATTAAGTTTAATAAAGTTTACCACAGTGTTCCTCATCTCTCTGCCCGTTTCATCGTGATTTGCTAAAAGGTAATACAAGTAATGAGTTTCTTTTGCCCCCACCCACTGGACCCCAGGCAGAGTTGGAGGAGGGACACATTTTGCTTGCACAAACAGAATGTTTTATGCATGTTAAGTCAGACGACGGATTTTCCCCCCTTCATTTATTATTTGGGGAAATTATTTTATTTATTTTTTGCGGGGAGGCCATAATTTGCTTAGCATTTTGTAATTATAATGCATGCTTTAGTGCTGCCATCCAGTCTTGGCCTCTCTCAAAGCAAAAAAAAAGAGAACCAATAATGCAGCTTATTTCAATGGACTCAAATTCAGAAAAATAATTAGCACTTTGGAAAGATGATGAAGTATTCAATTTTTTTTTCAATCTTGATTTGCTTTACATGGACACCTGCAGATATCACCAAGATGTATATGCATTCTAACGAAGGCACTTTGAGACATGGAAGTCGCTTTCACTGAGATCCTGCAAAATTGTCAGGAGTGAAGATCCAGAACTGTGCCTTATGCAGAACAGCGAGCCACGCTGTATCCCGCAGTTACATTCGGGGATGCACGATGACGCGTAAAATTGTCATCGTGCATCGTGTGATGATTGTGTCAGGTGTTTAACGTGTCACCGCGTAGCATCCCGCTCCTCATACGGCGCCGATACGACATCTGAAGCTTGAAGATGACCAAATCGACCTAGTCCCTTAAATCTCCGTCTGTGCCGTTTTGACAGGAAAAACATCACAGAAAATTCTTGACTTTTAAAGGCATCATGAAAATGGCCTTACAATTTCAACAGCGCCGGGTTATGCGCTCCCCATTTCAGCCACTTGAGACTTTCGAAGAACAAGGAGCCCTCGAGCGCAAGTTTGACTACGGGGGTAATCCCCAACAGCCCTCAAAACAAGATGATTTTTTCCAACAATAGAAATGCCAGAGGTCCTTCCACTTTCCTTCCCTTGATTCCTTGTGAATTCTTGTTCCGAGCAAGTGCTCCGTGCGCTCTTCCAGGCGTGAGCACAATGGCTGCCAAGGATGCAGCTGTGTTGCGCACCCTTGTGGATCGGAACGGGCGGCGTGTGCTCGGCGCGGCATTGGTAGACTGGAGATCAAATGACATGGAGGGCATTGCTCTAGGCTAAAGTTCTCGCGCTCAATGAGAGAGAGATTTTTTTTTCTCAAAAGCAAGACCAAAAGAGCAGCTCCAAACACAGACTTACAAGTGTCGTTCGTCCACATCGCCAAGGATCCAGTTGCATCTCTCTCTGTTGCTTTGTTTGCTTTCTGCAAAATTCTATCCAAATCCACTATTGTTGTTGACTTCTGAAGACATGCGGTACAGCAAAAGTCCAGCACAACCCCACAAGGTACAAACTGCGCCGATGTACCTTTTATAGGGTGAAAATGTGTACTCCAATGTGACTCTTTATACCTTTTCAGGGGCTGACAATATAATGTTATGTTTCCAAACTCTGTAAGCCAATATTCCTTGTATGCTGCCCGTTCACGCCGTGATGTACACTTTTGGTGGACATATACAGTAGGTGCTAAGCCCTGCCGCAAATTACGACCCCTACATAAAAGTTAACCATTGCCTTGATCAACATACCACACACTATGACTGTTTAAAATAAGAGCAAATAAATCGTCCTTCATTCTCCTCAAATTGAATGGTTTCAGGTTGATTTCATTTCGCCCCAAAAAAATAAAAGTGCCCCATTCTGCCGAATGACGGCCTTGAACAAAGTCCATGGCAAGACAGCAGATTCGCACACTGGGCTCACTTCTCCCACCAAGTGGAAAAGCACGTGCACGCCGTTGTGGCAATGCTCACCTTCCCCAGGTTTGGTTGCAAAAAGCAAGGCAAGATGTTCTCCTCCTCCTCTCGTGTGGCTGCTCCCCCCTCCCCTCTTTCAATCTGTGCGAAAGAGTGTGAAAGATATAAAAAGTAGATAGGCCTATTTGAAGCGGACCCCAGGGTCAAAGGAGTTGGTTTCAAAATGGAAATTATTTTGAAAGAAGGAAAAAAAAGGGCTTTGTTGATGACAATGAAAACGTAAAGCACCTGTGCCCGGCAAATTTGCCACTGCTCAACCCAGCCTCTCTACTGTAAGGCCAATGCAAAGTATGGTTTGGATTTCCAATAAGGGGGGGGGGGGCTGCATGTGGAATTTTGTGGTCGCTCTGGATGTCTACAATAATCAAACATCAAGTAAAAAATTGACTATATTTCCTTCTGCGCTTTCAGTGTAGCCTTTGTAGCTTCTGTGATATCATCGGATTGCTTTCCCCAATGTGCCGTATGTTCGATCCATTAGTTGCACAGCATGCTAATAGAGTGAAGGATTCCTGGGATAAGAATGCACTTGGTTTGGAGCTGCGGATTTGAACTGAAACCGGAGGCTCTCGGCCAACACCGTCCGATATCTGCAATTCAATCCTCTCCTCTCTCGTCACGAAAACACGCTAGTCCTTGAACAAAATTGAATGTTTTGCATGTGATTTTTGGCTTTGGTGTCGATAACGCCAGCATCTTGACGCGCGAACGAGAGAAACACGAGCTGGGACAGGCATCTTCTACTTACTGCATATTTCAGCTCGTTTGTCCCATTAACAGGCAGGACGCAGGAGGCAGCGCTGGTGCCTCATCGACTTGAGTTCATTTATGGAGGAAAATCCATAAAGGAGCGACACATATCCATCTGCTTCCTCACCCCCGCCCCTCGGGGAGAGTCATTTGTGTACTTATTTAAGCTGCGGTCAGCCATTAGGCCAGGCGTTTACTGGACTGTGAGGGCTAAAAAGCTAATTATTTCCCTTCCCTGTGCACTGGCTGTAACTTTCCGCAGGTCATTTTCCTGACATTTGGCAGGGAAAAACATCTGTAAAATGAAAGCTGTCTCGTTAGTTAATTGCCATTGTGATTGCCATTGTTCGCGCTCTCACAAGTGACCTCTTTTAACTCCGCGGAGTGGCTCACGTATTTGCCTTTTTTTTTTTTGCCTCCGCAAATGAGGTTAACAGACGGTAGAATGCCACTCTGCGAGCAGGAGCTTGTTTCTGCCGTTGCACTCCACAGCAAAGGGGAGGGATAGGAGCTGTGTGTTCTTCAGGTGTGCTCGTCTCAACGGGGGCCTCGTGCGTATCCTCGCAAGGCGTTCACTTGGTGTCCTAATAATAACTTGAAAGTGCAAAGTCTCCAGAATGGCTCCTCGTAATTAGCCTTTAGCAGGAATCAAGCTAATTGCCGGGTGGTAATTGGGCACACTTTCCTAGTCAGATTGTCTGCTGCGTTGCACGCAAACACACTGCGCGGCGACCTCCTACCTTGGCGTTTCATCTCACTTGTCACTTTGATTTACATGTGAATAAATAAAACACGCTTCAATTAATTTCTTCTTGTCATCTTCTCTGTGGGGAGGTGAAAGTGGAGCATGAGATTCCAGAAGGAAACGAGTGGCAAATGTTACGACATAAATGAAGGCCGTAATGGGGTATTTGTAGAATATGTAAAACCGGTCTTGTTATACAGTGTGGGGAAAAAAATAAACACTTTTTGTTTTGAATGAATGCAGGGCTGGCTTGGAGGAGGAGCTGGACATGCTGCGAGTCCAGGCTGCGATGGATCGGGCCACGGTGAAGGAGCTCAACTTGTGTCTCACTGAAGAACACCAAGGTGAATTCATATGTATTTTTTTTTTTATTCGGATCTCTTTAACGAATGTGACGAAACCTTAATTGCTCAAAAGTATTCTTCAGCAATCAGCGAGCCCATTTGTTTGTGTTGTGTGAGGACACGACAGAATGGCAGGTAGCAGCTGCTGCTATGTGTGAGGAGGGCATCTTCTATTTCGGCGCTGCGCTTCATGTTGAGAAATGTTTCACTCAGGAGCTTCCACTTTCTGGCATCGGATGGCACATTTGTAACCACGACCAAATAAGAGCGAGCCGGAAATTGGGCACTGTTGTACATGAGCTGTACTACAAGGTGAAAACCAAGTGCAGTGTAAAAACGGCCTCAAACGTGTTGAGCCGTTGACGTGAAATGTCGCCAACGAAAGTATGTGTGTGTATGTGTATGTATATATATATATATATATAATATATATATACACGCACACAATTTTTTTTGGGGGGGGTGGGGGCAGAGAAATGTTTTGGCCAACTCTGCATTGAGCATGAACCTGGGAACATAAAAGTAAATAACAGTAACCTACAGAGGGCAGCAGTGGGTCTTTTTTGGATGATATCACAATATATCAAATCAATAATTGACGTTTGTGATAGTTGTGGTCCTCTGGAACTTTGACCATTACAACCAGCTTGTCATTCATCAAAGTATTTGTCTCATTAAATTTACGACAGAGTCCAAAAATGTGAGAAAAGTTATTTGAAGTTCGAAGTCGAAGCGATGACGTAATATGCACACATGCATGTCACAATGCACGCACACACTACTAAATACTATTTCTACTAAATAGTGTATATGTGTTTGTAAAATGTAAAATTGTTACATTGCTGAAGATTTGTACAATACAATATTTTGCCATCTAAAACATATTTTCTTTGTTGTTGGTCTTGGGGCTGGGAAAGAAATTCCCAGAGTAATCGACAGAATAATCGGATAATCGATTCCCCTGTCCCAAAATAGTTTGCGACAGACGTAGTTGGTATTTTATAAGGGCTGTTCATATCTTTAAAGAGTCACTAAAGCATGATATAAAGACATTTTTCTTCATATTTACACAAATCAGTTGTACAATCGTGAATTTGTCCACTTTCAACGGCTCACTTCATTTCTTTGGCGTTCGACTCAGCATGACTTAGATTTGTTCTTGATTTTATTGTTTGGTGCTTTCTACCGCCTTTATTACCGATTTGTCTTACTGTTTATTGTGCATGTTAAATCGCTCCATGTACAGCACTTTGTATGCAGCGATGGCTGTTTGAAAGTACTCTATAAATACTGTTGACTTGACTTGCAGCATTGTAACATTACTCATGGCTGTTATTGAGTGAAAATGTTTATATCTTAAATGTGACAGTACTTTTGACTCCTATCCATGCAAATTTGCGGGCCAAATAAACGAGGCGACTCGCATTGGAATTAATTGGACAACTCAATTAAGACTTGATCAACCCCACTGCTAATTGATTGGTAGATCAAATGCTGTTCGTGTCAGCAGGAACCATTCCCGATGTTTGAAAAAGCACATCGCTTTTAATTCAGTTTGCAGCCTTTTGTCAGTCGGTGACCGCCGCAACCGCTATGGCTTTAATTAAGCAGTTCAATAACGAATCTGTCCTGGATCACTTTCATTTTCCTCCCCACCAATGATGGTGTCTGGCGGTTGAGGTGCGAGCATTTCATTAAAAGGATGGCACTAATTAAAATGGAGCGTCCTTTGCTATTGACACTCGAGGCAGGAAGCGAAAGTATTGAGCTTCTCGAAAAGGACGTTCTAATTTTACATCTTCTCTGACAAATAATCACTGGAGGGAGCTGTGTATTTACATTTTAAATCATATGATAGATAACGCTTATGAGTGGATTTATTATCGTTACTATAAGTGCATGCCTATAATAGGACAAAAGAATGTTGAGTGATTGACTGAATTACTCCAAAATAGAATATATTGATAACATTTAACGATGGTCAAAAAGACCAAACAAAAAAATTTGGTTCAACTCTTTGTTGCATTTACAGTATATTCTCCAAAAGCTTGCAAAAGATCTCATTTGATACAGTTAGAGTCCAAGTACAACATTTCAAACCATTTTTTTTCAATAAGAAATTGCCTTGACAGGTTCCAGAATACAATTTTCTCACTCAAATTGTAAAATCGCCTGAAATGCAGTATTACATTACAACAGTACAACACTACCTGCAGCTAACGCCAACGGCTTCCCTGTTTTTCACACTTTTCAGCTGCGCTGAGATGTCAATTTTGCTTCCACCTTTTGTGGCATCGGTTTATTTTCCAAACTGTACAGCCATTCCGTTCATCGTATAGGGTTGCGTTCCAGACCCACGGCAATAGGTGATATTGGGAGGCCATGTCAGTTTTCGTGTCTTTACCTCTTCCATGCACTTTAAAGGACATTTGAACTTAACACAGTGCGCTCTTTGTTTTTGTTTCCCTTCCCATATGTGAGGACATCACACTAAGTATTCTGTAAAAACCTCTATGCCAAAGCGATATAGCATGGGCGCCAACAATGAAACACGATATGGCAAGGAGCCCTGTGTCGCCGTGTACTAGAACGAAAAGCTAAACTAATACGTTCAGTGGCAACTACCTCTGACGCCATAACGTTTGGCACGTTTGCCAACAAAGCTTTGAAATGATTCACCTCATTACTTGTGCGCCCCATCATGAACGGTTTGACTGGCAACCCGCATGTCAGAAGTCATGAGGAGGCCGCCCCAACAGTGCTGGAAAATAAGTTGTGAGTGACTACAACGTTCACCGGCGAAACCTCTGCGACCTGATCAAAGAGCCGCGGGGTTGTTCACACAAGGATTATCTCTAACGAAAGGCAACACATGAAAGGGAGCGGGCCTTTGTGCCATAGCCCACGAGCAGACATGGGAGGGGACACTAATGTATGCCGCCGATGCCGGGACCTCCTCCCCGCCGCGGGTGACTAGGGAGCCACCGTGTCTTCTCATCAAGGTGGTGCCGAGGTGACAACTCCCAATCCGTCGGTGGTGGATCGTTTTCTCCCACTGCCGGTCGTGTATACCCAACGAACACGGCAGCGCTCCTGTCCTTGCGGCTGCTCCTTTTGATTGGATGTGACACGCCAGGAAGACAAAAGAGCCGGCTAATTCGAAGTAACAAACTTCCCAGGACAAAGCATCGATTCGACACGAGGGAGCAGGGCTGCTCCGCACAGCCGATTTCGCTTTGTCCTTCTTTTTTGTCTTTGACCGTGCCCAGGTAGCTGACCTGAAGCGTCCATGTCAGAACAAATTCTTTTGGTCACGTAGTCTTTTTGTTTGTTTTTTTTAACCAGAAGAGGATCACCCGTTTGCTTGGTTTGCTCAGCCAAGAAACTAGCCATGGAAACACATATTACTCGACGTGCGATAGAACGTTAGATCAGACTGAGATGTTTCAATTTATAATTCATTTCGGTTGTTTGTGACCGCCACGTGCCTGGATGCACGTTGGTGTCTCGCAGGCTGCAGACGTCAAGGCAAGAAATCATGTCGTTGAAAATCAGGACAAAAAGGCATACCAATGGTCAATGGAAAACCCAAATCCTGAACACACAGAGAATACTCAACCAAAACGGGAAAAGGGAATTGAAAGCTGATATGGCGTCATTGTGCCCGTATGCTAATTGCCTCTCCTTTGCCAGTATTGTGGAGTCATGTAATATTACCACCATATTCTGCAAATGACAATGATAACACCAGTCAACAGCAAATATTAACCAGAGATGACTTCACATATGTCCCTCGACCTGTTTTTGATGCTGATTTTAAATTGTTTCCCTTTTTTCCCTAGCACATTTCGTTTCTGAGATATTTTCATTGTTTGTGTTTCACAGCTTGGACAATACGGATTTTACCATGCGTTGTTGTCTTGACTTTTTCATGGAGGGAAAAAAAATTACCTTTGCTGAACATAACCCTTCATTCATAAATATTACAAAGTTTTATTCGTAGAAGTAATCACACTAGTAGTAAAAAAACATGTGTAATTTTATGTTTTATACGCCAACTATGACCTCCACTTTCATCCCATCAGAACGTTCAAATGCCGAGTTAGCCTCCGTGAATTTGTGAAAGAAAACTGATCATGTGACTTTATGCACTCTTTAAAACATCTGGGCGAATTCCTGATGAGTCACGCTCTCGCTTCCTCAACGGACAGGTTGACTGACGTCCCCGAAGTGCGGTTAACTTTATACCCTGACAAATGTGTGTTTGCTTTATTCATTTATAGTGAAGAGAGTATTTGTCACGGTTGAGAGTGAGATTCCCTGGATAAAACGATATGTTAGTCTGTGCATATAAGTTGTCCATTGGGGGAATCCTAGTGGACTACAAAGCAGCGCGGCCCGGGGGCTGTACGGTGTTCACCAGAGACTCGAGTGCTTCTCGCATTTGTTTATGATCCCGTGAGAGAGGTTGCATGTTGTGTGCTTTTTTCAACATTGTTTTCCCATTTCCTTGTGGACTATTAGATCAACACTCCTCTGTTGTGTAAGATGAAGATGACTGGAGCCAAGTGTCTGAAAATTCTTCATTCTTTCGACTCGACTGGCAGGGGAAGGGGGCAGGAAGGGTGGGGGTGTGTGCTTTACGAATGTACCGATGGAGGAAATTAGGCCAGGAGCAGTGCTAATTGATTTAATGCAGTCTTTTTTTCTATCGTCCTATTGCCTGACCCGCCTGGGTTTGACGCGCCGTGTCACAACAAGAACCTTTGTTCTCCTATTCAGAGCTGCTTCGCAAAGTGGAAGAGGAGCACCAGGTCAAAAGCACTTCTCCGAAAAGACCCTCTGTTTCCTCAAAGCGATTGGAACAGTCGTTTATGAAGGTACGACGCTTTGCCATCACTTAGTGTTCTTTGTCACCAGCAGGGGGGAAAAAAAAGAAGATGGACAGAATCGTAACTGTAGCACAATGGCAGTGACGAAATTAGCCTCTAATCTGTCAGCCGTGATTTGAGTGTGAGCACAGATTTTTTTTTTTTTTTCCTGTCACATTTTAGTCGGTGGCTCATCGTGTCAACTAAAAATGTGTTTTTCTTTCAGTCAGCAGTGCATTAGGTTTAATTAGTCATTTAAAAAAAACAGCCTACCTCAACTTTGAAGTGCCATATTATTCAAGTACAACTTTGTCACCTCCCGTTTACTTTTGTGGCATTGTCTCCATCCGTGGCTTGCTGTTTTAATTCAGGCTGAAAGGTACCAAGCTTCACCAGTGGTCAGAGTGAAAAGGGAAAAAACAATGCCCGGGTTGGGTGGGGACAATCCCAATTTTGTAGCTTGGGAGCTTGCATCTGGACATTTGATTTCCAGCACACTCTAACAGTTGATGCTCACCTCTCTGTGAGTATTTTTCCGGCGTGTTGTTTCAACTTTCCAAGACTCATCCACTTCATATGTTCCCAGGCCAAATTTGTTTAAGCCCCCCCCCCCTTTTTTTGTGCGTTTTGCTGGCTAACCCAAAATTATTGGATGATTGATTTCTTTGCCATTTGCGTTGAGCAGAAGTTTTGCCAATTCTAAGCCAGTACAGAACCGCATGTACCACTATGGCCACAAGGTCACCAGCAGTTTTTCCCTCTTTTCCATCACCGGTGCACATTTGTGTTGGACTCACAAAATGCACAGCGAAAAATGCTTGTCATGTTTATCCTTCGATGCTCGTTGAGCTGAAATCTCAAGGGATTCAATTACGTTTGTGACATCATTGCAAAGTGGTAGTTCGACCTCTGTTGTTTTTCAATTGCAGTTAAATTATCTAAGGGACTTATATTTATCTACATAGTTTAAACTTGTAAACGGTCTGATATGCGCTATTCAGTTATATCACTGAAGCTTCAAATCCTTGATTCCCCTAGATTGAGCAGCTGGAGCGGAGGATGGTGTCCCTGGAGGGTGAGACGGAGCTTCTGAGGGAAGAGAAACAGCAGCTCCTCCAGGCCAACGAAGACCTGGCCCGCGACTGCCGCGGACTTCAAGCCTCGCTGGATCATCTGCAAACCCAGGAAGCTGTCCGCCTACAGACTGCCCAAGCGCAAGCCCTGGCCCTGGCCTCGGCTCAGGGGGAGCTGCATCGCTGCGAGGTCGCGGCTCTCCAATCCCGGCTGGCCGCCTCTCACAAAGAGTCCGCTGAGCTCCATCGGCGGCTCCTGAAGCTGAGGCAGGAGTTTGGCGTTCTCAGGGCGGCCAGGGACTTCTACAGGAAGCGTGCGGCGGGACCGGTGCGGCCGAGCGGGATCGCTGGCAACGTTAGCGGCAAGCCAAAGTTGAAAACAATTAGGCTCACGGGTTCGTTACGCCAGCGCAGCCACCCGACCGTCATCCCCAATCAAGCCATCAGCTGGCAAGGCCGTAGCCCCAGTCCCTCGAAGGACGAGTGGGAGGACATGAGCGTAGCGAGGTAATGATGCACGCGCACCTACTCGCAGCGTCCAACCTCATTATTTTTAGGCGTTTCGAGTGGGCTGGCGGGCCACAGAGCATCGAGGGGACAACGCGCGTATTTGCAAAACATAAGCAAATGGGTGATTGAATTTCATCCTCCTGTCTTGTTGGTAATTCAGGAGCCAAAGAGGACTACAAGCAGGAATGATAGCGAGACCGTGAGGGGGGGGGTGAACCACTGTCAGATCCCGTCAAGTGTCCTGGGACGGCTCGCTTGGAGCTTATTGACTGAAATTTGCATGCAAAATTAGAAGTCTCTGTGTACAATGTTGAAGCGGTGCCAGAGAAGCCCTGGGATAAGGGGCCCGCCAAAGTCTTGATACCTTTCAGCGGTGCCATTTTCATGCACGAGTAATGCAGGCCTGGAATTGACAGTTTGGCAGTTTGATTTAATATACTGGTCCTTTGCATATTCACCAGCACCCCCCTCAGCCCACTACCCACCCTTGACAGCTCCAAGGATCCCCCTGCAAGCACTAAACCACCCACGGTACATGCAGCGAACCTCGCCCCGCGCCTCGTTGTGTTGCTTCTCTTCTCTTGTCGTGTCAATTCACAAATGTGCCTTTGCCCCACTCGCTCTCGATTCCGAACAAACACGCACACACACTACTCGCCTTAATTTAGTTGGATAAATTTTGAATGGCCCTACTCGGCTCTCTACCAGATGTCTACAAGCTGTTAAACACCCTCTAAATTAAGACCCATCGACAGTAATTATTTCATGTATGTTTTATGCAAAAAAGCCACTGAGCCGTTTATTGAGTGATGGTCGGAATGATTTCATTTCAAACACTCTGAGCTATTGCTGATATTTAGTCCCCCCCCCCCTCCGTCTCCCACCCCGAACGCTCCCTTGTGCTCAGCCCTGCCTCCTCGGCATCTAATTCATCAGACCGTAATCCACCCCGGCCCACTGGAGGCAGTTTAGCGGGGACTTGGTGCTGCTATGCCCCGGCTTTCCTAATGCCCTCCATGTGGCTAATAAGCAGCCGTCTAATAGGCGCTTTACCTGCGAGAAAGGATCTGAATGGATTTGCGGAAACGGCGTCTAAACCGAGATGCTGTCTTATTTAAGGCACCCGTCTACCCATTTGTTCGCGTTACTATAAAGCCCTTCCGCGCTTCTCATCTCGCCGGGGCCTTCTTCAGCGATATGTCGGGCAATGACCTGCTTCCGCCTCAAGAAGTTTATACTAAAATGTGACAAAGGTGTCAGGCCTGTGAAAAGATGCTGACATGTCTTTGTTTTCATCCTCTGCCTCTCCCACTCTCTCTTGTCTCTCAAGTTTTAAACAGCTGGAGGCAGTTGACTATTTTGACCGCATCAGCGGTTTTTCATTGTTGGTCCGGAAAGAATAAGGTGAAAGAATGGGTCAGAATCAGCTTGTTATAGAGTAGAGATTAAGAGAACAATGGGATCCAAAAGATTCTATTGTTTCCTTGACGCAACGGGAGGCAAAAAAGGAGCGCACTACTTTTCTCCAAACAGCAGAGGCGCCGTTGATTCATTCTCAACTAGTTTCAAAGTCTGAAGAAGAACATGCCAGCTTTGAGTAGTTGAGCTCACGTCTTTCAGGAAAGATTCTGTATGTATAATGTAATCTATTAATTGATCATAAATATTCCTAATGTTTTATAGGCAACCGATGACCTTCCTTTGTAGCATCAACATGCTTCAATAATTCATACCCCCCCCAAAAAAAACACAATCCTATAGTATTTCCCTGAACCAGCGCTGGTGGTGCTTGCCCGGCGCTACACAAGCACCTGCGATGGTCCAGCCAAATTCCCTCCTGACCAGTTTTAACCCTAAATAGCCTGCGGCCTTGTCATGTTCCCTTTAGATCCCCTTACTCTGGTCTCTCCCTCCGCTGCCTTTCCCCCGTGCTCCACCTTAATAAACCCACTGGCGTAAATGTCACTGGCTCCCACCTTCACGTCAAAGGTCACTGTCAATAAACGTGCCTGTGTTTGTGTGTCTCCGAGAGCCCTTACCCGTTGCTGTCCGTCAGACGTAACCCGGTTTGCTTCTGCTCAGCTGCCGCGCCTCTCGCGAACGTCTGTCACACGTTGGCGGGCTAATGAAGGCCACAGCCGCTCTCATACATCTTGATGCATTCACTGTCGGCAACAGACGCCACAATTTTTCCACTTAATTTACAAGCCACATTTACACTTCCTGCTTAGAAATTGGACGGGGGCATTGATTTTCTGTTAAAAGGTAGGAGGAGAGCTTGAAATGCACATATTTTGCTTCAAGTCAACTAAATCAACCATAAAAGGTAAATTGGGTTTGTGGTCCAAAGGTGGTATATAAACACACACACACATACACACAAACACAAGCTCGGAGTCAATTCAGACAGTAATGAACTTCAACTTTCTTTCCAGTGACAGTGAGGAATATTCAGACAGCCTCAACAGCGCGCCCTCGGGGACAAGGCCTCCCAGACGGCACAAAAGGAAGGTGAGTCTAGCCTGCTGTTTTGGAGTGTAACATTGGATGCACTGTATCCCATTTGGCGCTGACACCCACCCATCATAAATCTGCTGTCAGCTGTCAGTTTCAGAGCGATAAAATCAACACAGCTTTCACAATGAATGGTCTTCGTTTCCCTCAGTTGACTCTAGTGGCAAGATTAAAAATGTAATGACTCGTCTGCTATAAGTGTTGTGAAGGGGTGCATCTCTTAAAAGTTTGGGAAATGGCTATTTTCCTACCATGTAAAATCAAAGTGGTTATACACTGAAGGGGATGTAGGGAGATTTTTATGGGGGCGTGGCTTGTTCTTCTCAGCATTAGGGTGGCGGCACTCGGTCGAGGAGCCAGCCGTAAGGGCCCTTCAGACAATATAAATTGAACTAAAGGATGCCTCTGTTGATTTTGATATGTGGGAGCCCGTAGGGGTTGTGCTGCCAGGATTTGTGTTATGCCTACGAGGACTAGGCACAATGTCTAGAAAAGTATCATGATATTAAGGTAGCGACCGTCACGGCTCACCCGTAGTCTGTTTGGTCGTGTGACGTTCACAAGCCGAGCCTTTAAGCACTGTGATGTCATTTGCAGTCGACAACACGTGACAGTACAAGCCAAAATGGCAGCTACCAGGCATGGATAAAATACAGGTGAATTTTTCTGCTCAATTCAAATTCCACAAGCGCAACAATAAACAGAATACCGTGTTTAGACTCGTGAGGGTGCATAGAACAGATTGAAAAGAAACCTTTTGACTACTCCTCAATAACAACACTTTGCCTCCATGTCCTGTCTTGACCATCACCTTCACTGGTCCACTCCATTCTGTGAAGCGTTCTATTTTCAGACATGACAAATGAGCGTATCCCAACGGTAACATGAAGTGTAACTTTTTGAGTGCCCGTAGTAAAAAAAATAGAAGGGACCATCCTCATCTAAGGACACCTACCCTAACTTTCCAATGGAAAACCGCCCATCGCGAGTACAGCTGTGTGGAGCTGAATAGATACCGCGCCATGGAATTTGTTCCCCATGTTCCAGCTTTTGCTAACTGCGCCCCGCGGCTCCTCCCAGGCTGAATCGCAGCATGACTTCCATCACCTCAATGACGAGCTTTGGTCTTTAACAGTTCATCTCCTGTCGCCTAAGCGCGGCTCCGTGTGATCAAACATGCTGCTGATGAAATCATACCTGACCGTCACAGGAAGCAAACAGAGAGGAGTTAGTGAGGGAGCAGAGTGGATGGGGGGGTGGGGTGGGGGGGCTTTGGAGGAGCTTGCCTCTTTGATGTCACTACAAACGATCCTGCGCTCGGGAGATGTCACACATATGCGCAAATGACTGCGCTGAGACATGTCATACAGTAGGAGCGCATCAGGACTCAAAGACCGTATTGAACAAAGGCGGCCTACGCACGCTCCCGTCACGGCTAATATCACTGAGCGACGTTGGCTCCGAAAGTCGGGCGAGCGCGCTCAGGTGAATTATTAAAGCAGCGGGTGATTTGTCTTGTCGTGTTAAACCGAGAGCGGCCTGTGATCATGGTGTCGTTATGAGCCGCGTTGCGGGAAGTGCAACATGTCAACCGCTTGTGTTAGATTATGCGCTTGCTTTTCATCACTGTCTCTTGATTGCTCTTGTGCTTTTAGTTCGACAGGTGTCAGGCAAACGCAGGCGTGAAAGTGCTGGCGGCGGATTCGAGCAGTAAGCACCTCAACGTTACCAATCAAGGTAGCGAACCGAACGTTTGCATATCACACTTAACCAAAACTGCCCCCAAAAAGAAATGACTTGAAGCTTCCAATAGTCACCCACTGGGTATACCTGCTGTAGAAGCAAGACTACATCTCATTTTAAGTAATCCCGCTATTTGTGACCAAGGCCCGTGGCACAAATAGCAAAAAAACGCAACTGACATGCCCCAAAATTTTTTTTAATTGCCTGTTAGATTGCTGGACAATTTTTAAAATCAGACATGCAAATAAATTTCTCGATACTGTAATTTCTTTTCCACCTGATCTTCCCTCAGTTTTTTTTCTGCACCACATCATGTTTTCAAAAAAAGATGACTAATGAGACTATCCATAGTTCCCACTCACAACCAAGGTTAAATTTGGCACCGCTCGTCGTTAAAAAGAGCTCAATTTAGCCTGGGTTGTTACGGCGAGTCTTCATCGCACTTGTACATTGTGTCCTTTTTTTCCCCGCACAAACGTAATCTGCTATTTTTAGGAGTCCTGTTGCAAGATGAGTTTGAAATATTATTAAACTATTTTGGGATCATAGTCTGTTGTTACATTTTATACCTCTGTAGTAATATAGACAATGCAACATTTTTCACATCATTTTTTTTTTTGATGACTGGTGTTTACTGTATTCCAAAAATGTGTGTGCATATAAAGTCCTGCCTCCTATGTGCAACTGATAATAGATTGCTCTCCTCGCCCCACCTGTAGTTCAGTAAACTCCATCCACTATTGAACAAAATCCAGTCATTAGGATGTATGTGGTGTTCCCATGTGAATTTTTTGATGGCACATGTCCATTCCCTCTTTTTAGACAACAAACAGCACGAGCGCTGGGAGCGTGGGACAAGAGGCGAGAAGAGGAAGAAGTGGCTGCTAATAAATGCTTCTTCCTCCTCTTCTTCCCTGCACCACCGCGTCGAGTCCCTACAGCGGCACGTGGAAGTACTGCGACGTGCCCAGAAAGCCGCTGCACTCTCAGCCCAAGAGCTGCGCAGCACCAACAAGAAGATGGCGGCACAGCTCAACTCCCTCGCTGAGAAACTGAG
The DNA here is from genome assembly GCF_025434085.1 of Hippocampus zosterae. Classification (NCBI taxonomy): domain Eukaryota; kingdom Metazoa; phylum Chordata; class Actinopteri; order Syngnathiformes; family Syngnathidae; genus Hippocampus; species Hippocampus zosterae. The sequence continues at coordinate 5,318,851 of NC_067463.1, read as the reverse complement.
CGGCAGCAAGCAGCTCACGCAGGTAACTCCAACTGTACAGGAGATAGAAGTTTGTGCCTTTCTCTTTTTGTACCTCTCATATATTTATTTGCTGCGAGGCCTTAGAGCACCGAGTAACAGGTCCTCATACTTTATGAGTTGGATTGACAAGCAAAATCTCGGTGGTGCCGCTCCATTGCACCTTCTGTGACTGCTTGTTGTGTCGTCCTGATCAATCTTTCAACAGCAGTCTGTCACTTCACTTTCTCCAAACATGTCCACCAAGGTGCTCATTCAGGCACAAGTTTGTATTTCTGGCCTGAACTGTTACTTTTTGTATTGCGGATCAGCTATATTGCAGATTTTTTTTTTGGGGGGGGGGGGGTTATTTCTAACTGTCTACTGTAGAAATCTCTGCATTAAAGCTGAAATCTGCAGTCTAGAGTGTGGCATTAACAATTCATGTAGATCAAATAACACCGTAGCAGTCATGTCAGAGCCACCTTTGTCTCACATGAACACACTCAAAGGGAGCAGCAGAATAGCACGCACTCTCAAGTCAGACGCACATGGTCATTAATCTGACAGGCCACGGAAACATCTATGGCGGTTTCCAACATGGCACTTGCCAGCAGAGGACACCACCTGATTAGGTGTTAGTCGGTCTGCATTTCCTCTATGTGCTCTTACAGTACAGTGGACTCATGCACGAGTGTATTACTGACCTCACAGTGATGCTACCTGGGATGTGGCCCCTGTGTGCTCCCACCGAGGCACCTGATTGCCAAGTCCAACCTCACAAGTGAACTACACGCACGCGCACGTTCACCGTTATAGTCAGAGAGGCGTTGTTGTCTTGTTTGCTTCCTCTTTACTCTTGCAGTATTAATGCCAGCCTGCCGCAAAAAGTTGGAGCCGACTGAGGCGGACAGCCTCCCCGATAAAGGGCAGGAGGTGACGGGCTTGAGGTCCGTTCCAGCCGGGTCGCGTGTAATTGGCCTAAGATGGCCTCTTTGGGGCGGAGGGGAATCATGTGAGAAGGACTATGCCACTTTCACAGGAACTTGTTTGTGGTGGGCTCAATATATCAAGGTCGTTGTGTCAATTCTCAAAACGCAATGACGGGCAACTGGTAACAGTGTAAGCACCAATAGTCCCCATTTAAATGACCAGAAAATTTTCAAATTAGGGCTGAGCAATTAAGCAAATTCAAAGCCACGTTGCTATGTAGTAGAAAAGGTTCTTTGTTTACCTTCACAGGCGTGCGCGCGCACACACACACACACAGAGTTAAGTAGTACATGGCGTTGATGCTAAATAATTTTCCAACCACCTTGCTAAAAAAAACCAGTAAGGTTAATAAGAGTGTATCGTCCCGTTCAAAGTGTACTGAACATAGGCACTTCGATAAACAATTTGAGGATTCTTAGTGGAATGCAGCGTTGTCCTCTGTCTGTGTATTTTTAGTTTTGCACCAGTTGCACTCTCTGGTGACATCTCACACTCTCCGAGACAAGCGCTCTTCCAAAAATCTGCAATTACTTTGTGAATACGTTAGGCGGGCTAAATTAACGTTATTTAACATACACAAAACCGTTTAATGTTGTTGCTTTTAAACACTGGATGTTAAAAAAATCGAGTAAAACTTTACATCTTATACGGAACAGAACATTTTCCAAGTGAGAGTCGATTTGTTAAATTCCTCAGTTATTTTACGGTGGAATAAGAAGCTTTAAGAGAAAAAAAAACTGGTGACAAAACGAAAAGCCTCCTTTTGACAAAATACTCCCGCCTTGCGTATGCGAGATAATTTCCTTGCTCGCATGGATTACGTGGCTCCACCTCCGGTCGTCGGTTTTGTGACGTCGTGCGTGTTTTTACCTGCCTGAACTTTTTAAGTGCGGGATGTTCTACCCTCCTCTTTCATGTAAAGTGGTGGGATTATCGCAGGATTTAAGTCTGCTCTGACTGATCCCCCAAAAATATATATATCCTAGTTATTCGTAGAATTTAGATGTCGGTTGCCTAAAAAGAATTTGAAGTGTTTTGGTTCAAATGTTTCTTTCTTGTTCAGTCCCCCCCCCCCATGAACAAATTCACGTTTTTTGCCGGCAAGTGTGGCTTCAAACATTGACAGGCAAGTCCTGGACGTGTGGCTATTTCTGCAACCTGTCCTCCCTTATTTATCCCGCACGTGATTGACTGTCACTCTGAGCCATGTTAGTCATGAGAGGTGTCCTGTCTTTTCCAGCCTAATAGCCCGCCAGTATGTCATCAGTCCATGTCAGTGTCACGTCTCACCAAGGGGCTGAAAATGGCCCCGGTGAAATCAAAGCCCGTGTTACAGGAAACGTCATCAATGCCACTCCCAATTCCTACAGTGCTGCCCGACCCCCCGCCCCATCACTTTTTAACCACCAGTCGGTGTCTTCAACAGAGCGCTGGACATCAAAAGCTAGCGTGATTCTATTCAAAGGTGTCAGCCACCAACCAGATATCAATAATGTCAATGCATGCAGAGCTGAGCGCCAACCTGTGGGAATCTGTAGTTTCAAATGTGTGTACGTGTGATCTCATATCTTCATGTGTCGGGTCTCCTTCGAGTGCCATTCGGTATTCATCATTTCGTGTTGCTAGACCATATTTGGTTGAAAGCGTCAACAGTGATGTTTGGGATCATCAATACACAGCTAACATTATTTGGCGCTCTTAAGCTAACCGCTAGACAGCAGTTGGAGGCCATCTGGTATTTTTATTCAGAATTTTTTTTCTGACAATTTGCCATTATATGCAAAACAAACATACATCAATAATAATAAAATATGAATTAAGTTTATTTTTGCAGATTTTTTTTTTCCTTGCACAAAATTTGTTTCTTGCTCAGCAGTTGAGTGCCGTTCTTGAATGGTAATCTTTTTTTCCCAGATTAAAAATGAGGTCTAAAAAAAACAGCTTGCAACCATATGCGAGTATCTGCAGCACACACGCGATCAATCACACTTGAAAGATCTGCACTCAGCACAACACGGCTTGTACACCCTCTACAGTAACACAAAACAATAACACGCATAACATGTAACAAAATTTGCTTCAGATGGTCACTTTTTCTCACAATAGCCCAGTTTGCACCCATATACTGCATTGAAATGTAATGACAGCAAGGCTTAACGATATTTCAAAGTGTATGAAATGTCGTTCTCAGCCGTTGTTAAAAGACACATTTTATGGAGGAATGTTATTTTCATGAACCCACCAACGCCGTGTCCTGGTCACCTTGTAGAAGCTGACATCTGAGCTGGGGGCCTTGGACCAGCAGAAGAAGGTTCTGGAGATGGAATTGGAGCAGTGGAGGCAAAGCACTTTCCCCCGTCGCACAGCTGAGTGCTCCTGCCAGGCCCTGGAGGCAGAGGTCAAACAACTGCAAGCCAAGCTCAAGGTCAGTCCGCTCACCGGACGCTTCATTAGTTACCCCTCTCCGAAGTGAAAGCCAATGGAAAACAATTTTTAAAAGTCTGCCTTTAGAAAGACGCTCACTTTCCCTGACACTTGATCTGTATTTTCTTTACTGTGGTTGCAGTTTGCTGTAGTGTGCTACCTCACGACATCAAATTGAAATCTGTTTCTAATACCGTCAAACCTCGGTTTTCGAACGTCTCTGTTCTCGACCAAACCGGTTTTCGACTAAAAATTTTTATTTTTTTATGCCTCAGATGACGAACTTCGGTTCTCGAACAAACTGAGCGCACTTGGTTGCGCCACTTGATTCCTCTCGCCTTCCTTACACGAGGAAGTGACGCTTCCTCGGGTAGACGAGGAAGTGACGCTTCCTCGTGTAGCGTTCCATTGTAAGCAGACATTTTCAATCAAGATTTTCTTTTTCAAAAAGAGCCCGGTTTCGGTTTTCGAACTGCCGTCTGGAATGGATTATGGTCGAAAACCGAGGTATGACTATATTTTGTTTCTTGTTATTGTTGCATTCATCCAGCTTTATTGCGTCTGACTCGACTCTCGGCATCCTGAAACATGAGTGCCTTAGCCACCGGGAACAGAATGTCAACACAGCATAACCCATGAACAAGCCCAGCCCCCCCAGCACCTCACCCTACCCCCTGTAAAGTTAAAAAAAAGTCATGCAATTTGGTTAAAAGGTGATTCCAGTGTTCAAGGTATCACACATCCCAGGTAGAGTCAATCGGAATCGCTTCAAGCAAGAAAATGTCGAACAACGACTTAGACCTTGACGTTTCTGGACCAACTTCAAGGCTTCACATTCAAATACCGGTAGTTTAACAAAAGAGAGAGTGAGTGAGGGGAAAGATCTTGAAACATACTTTTCAATTTCTACATATCGGCTGCAATTGCATGTGATTTCCACACAAATTAGCATTTCATAGCATTTGATCTTATTGGGTTGCACTTTTCAGAATGAGAATAACAGTCGAGACAGGTGCCCCCGCGTGGCACGGGGGATGAGAACTAGCGCCGCTATACCTCGCCGGGCTCGTCAATGTCACGCAGCAGATTGTTGCTGTCGTGAAACTCAGCGCAGGGAACTCATGTCAGGTGGCAGTTTAAAAAAGAAAGAAAGGAGGTCGCGGGGGTGGGGGACAAGGAAGAGGCTATAGGGGCACATGCGATATCAAAAGCATTCTGGATTGTGAGGCTTCCACAAGCGATGCGGGGCTTCTTTAAACATTCAGAATGCAACCATTCTGTAAGAGAAATCCGTACCTATTGCCCAGAGTACCCTAACCACCCCCCCCCCCACCACCACCGCCACCAATTCCACCAGAAGACCATGGATAGGTGAAGGGTGCAGTGGCCGTTGTGGGGGTGGCAAACCCCCACAGCCTGCTAACTGGAGCGGGCCAGGTCCCAGGAGTCACTTCAAGTTAGAATCCAAGAGCCTCAAAGGGCTTCACAGGCCCTCTGATTAGCAATATCGCCTGATCGAAAAATAAAACATATCTTACACCAGGGGTGCCCAAACCTTTTGGACCGAAGATCTACTTTTCGATCAACTAACCTCACGGAATCTACCCTCACCGACACGCGCGCACACGCACGCACGCACGCACACACACACACACACACACACACACACACACACACACACACACACACACACTAGGGATGTGAATCTCAGCACTGAGGACGATTCGATACACATCTCGATCCACTGCCAGCGATGCGATACTTAAACGATACATGGAATTTTCTGGCGATACGATGCGATACGTTTCACTGTCGTCACGGTGCGATACGATTCGATACACATTAAGTTCAAATCAATGCGATCCGATACGATACAATGCAATTTGTTGCGATATTGTGCAATTAAACATGATGCAAATAAGCAAAGAAAAAAAGCTTTTAAAAAGATGGAATTCAGTATGGTATTACAAAAAGGATACCACTTTATTCCTTATAAAGAGTAGAACTTGTAAAACAACTTATTTAAGCCCTTTCACAATTGGGTTTTGTGCAAAGAAAATGTAAACAATTTGGCACCTGAGACTCACAGCTGTTGCTATAGTGTAAACACAAACAGACTCTCACTGAGTGTCTTATATGAAATATATATATATATATATATATATATATATGAATCTATAGCGCAAGATGTCCACCCATCCACTGTAAGTGCAACTCTTTGCGCACTGTTCAGCGACACAGTAATCTCACTTCTCACTTTGTTGTACACATCGGGAATATGTTTGTAAGTGAACACAGACCTGTCTGGTATTTTATACCTGGGTTCCAAAACGTGCACGAGCTGTCTGAACCCCTCGTTGTCCACCACGCTAAGGCTGGAGGTCTTTGCATATGAAATAAGCAGTGGCCTTAGTTATAGCCATTGCGCGGTCACAGTGAGTTGCAAGGGGACTCCCAAAATAAGAGGCAATTTTTTTCTGATCCTGACCTGGTTTACCAAGAGTTTCTCCGGTGTCCGACGAGGAACTGGGCGGGGAAGCGGGAGGGAAACTTGTCGGTGATCTGGTGCCATCGGTTTAAGTGGGTCTGCATATTTGTGGTGCTGCCGTTGTATGGCTTCTTAGTGCGACATTCCTTGCAAATTACGGAGGTTTTATCAAGCTTTCCGTCTTTCTTTTCGAAGCCGTAGTATTTCCAAACATAAGATTTGAATGTTGCGGCTGCATTAAATATAGTAGTTTCCTTGCTGTTGCGTGCGCTAACTTCCATAATGTTTCGCTCGTTGTGTACTGGACTGTATGTGACGCACGGCTACCGTCCGTATTCAACACAAAACGCAAAGCAATGATGGTGCATTCATTGCGCCTAGGAAAGGGCAGATATGTGACGTTTAACATGAATAAAACGGCGATTGAATCGGATTTTACCGATACCCATCAATGCATCGTGATGAATCGCGATTTCACCGATACCCATCAATGCATCGTGATGAATCGCGATTTCACCCGTCAATCGCGTCGTACCCAGTGAATGAGCCGATGCACTCGGATCGCGGATGTGCGCATCGATGTATCGATTAATATCGATTATTTTCCACACCCTTAACACACACACACACACACACACGTAGTGATGAGAAACAGCCTGAAACTGAGGCATGCGATGCACTTTTGCAGCCTGTTAACTATCGTAGCTCACACGTACCGTTTTAAAGTGCTTCCTGGACCCTCCTGGATTCCTATTCTTTGCCCGTGCCCTCGGTGAATTGTACACGAAGCAAACTCTGAATGAGACTAATGACGCTAAAAGATAGAGCGCAACAGCTTTTATCACAAGCTGCAATTGCAGACTGCTGAGTGCTAACAACTTCCGGTGACGTAATCGCGCGCCACCGTAAATTTAAGATTGCTTACCTGCTTTATTTTATTTTTTAAATATTTATTTTGTGAAAATGACACTGATAGGATGATTAGGGTGCAGCGTACATTAACACAAAAATGTATTACTAACATGTACGAAGACACACAAATGTTTTTTTTTTTCTTCTCCTTGACACTCCTCGGATCTACTTCGGACCTGTCTTAGATCTACCGGTAGAACAGGATCGACCTAATGGGCACCCCTGCCTTACACTGTAGATCAAATAAAGCTGACTGATGGAGCAAAATAAAGAAGATGCTTTGGAGATTTTTTTTTGCCCCTAAAATTGCAGCCTTTACATATGTCCAAGCAACCCCCTTTCTCTCATCCACTTTGAACACTACGCTTTCCTCTTAACCTCTTTTAGCACCCCCCCCCCCCCCCCCCCGCTCCCGCTGTAACTATAATGAGGAGGCATGCTGCGGCTGACCTGTCATCAGCCGTGTCGTGAGACCCCCCCGCCCCCCTCCGTCAACCCCGCCTCCCCCTCATATACGGCACGCACGGAGACGCATTAACACATGCTCACAATGTGTCCCTCCCCCCCACCAGAGTACAAGTGTGGAGGTCACGAGGCAGGTGGCAGCTAACAAAACCCTGCGAGGCCAAGCGCAGGAGAAGGAGGACAAGCTCCGCCAGCTGCAGGACAAGTTAGTCACTTCTCCATGTTTGGTTGCTCTTGTTTTTCCTCTTTCTGCTCTCTCTTCTCTTTCCAGCACCCTCCCCTATCCCGTCTTTGTCTCTTACTCTCCATCCTGCCTTCCCTCCCTTACCATCACATCAGCTGCAGCTCTGATCTGCAGTGTTTGATTCCACCATGTGGCAGCACACAGGCACGCGCTCCTCCGCTCTGCACGTTTGTGGCAAAAAAGAAATAAATCCACACGCCGACAAATGTTGAGGAATGCCAAAAAAAGAAATAACACCAGTGTCAATTTATCACCGTGTATCGAAATGCCTTGATGCAATTTGAATCTTCACTCATGGCTGTAAAAACTATGGGGTTTAATAGTGTGTGTGTGTGTGTGTATGTGTGTGTGCGTGTGTGTGTGTCCGTGTGCGTGCGCGCGTGTGTGTAGCAGTCTCATCTACTCCATATTGTATCATGTCATAACAAAATAGCAATTTTGTTTGTGGAAAAAGATGCATGTAATATTTTATCAAATAAATTATTACATTCAAAAATGTCCTTTTTATATTAATATGTGATGAAATGATTGTTCATCTTATTCGTTCAAGAAATACATTTAATTTTTAAAATACATTCTTAAATCCATAATAAATGCTCAAAAACATTTGTGTTCATAGTTTGTTGAAAGCATTAAATTGAATTATTAGGCATCAAATAAATGCATAAATATTCTCATCCATTTCATTTTAATTAAATGTGTTTTTAGGTCTCAATATTATAGGACAATGTACAGTATATGGTCGTTTTTCATTTTTCTGGCCTCATGCTAATTTTGTTGTTTTACTAAGTTTTAATCTGTTCAGCAATGATGCGAGGCATTTGTATTGTTTGTGTGTATGCTTAGCTGTCAACCATTCACATTAGTATGTATCTATGAGCAAGTGAAGAAATTAGCGCGTGCGTGTGCATATGTGTCATGTAGTGCTGCTGTTGTTTATGTGGATAGTCGATGCGGAGTGCTGATCAAAGCAGCGCATCGATCGATTGTGTGCCGCAGGAGGCAACATTTTGGCCCGTGACACTCAACCCCACGCAGCATCACTCTTTGCCTGTGGGCCGCGAGCCTTAATGAGTTAGATGACGCACAAGCGCGCACGCGCACACATTGTGGCACTCGACGCGGTACGCACTTCCCAATGTATTGCTCGAAACAATTCATGTGCCTTGTCATAGGTGTGGACAGATACTTTAGAGGTTGAAAACACTTCTGAAATGCTTGTGGACCACCGAATGGCTTGGGGGAGAAGGAATCCCCAAAGGTGGTGTCTCACTGAGGAGCAAAGGCCTAAACTTGCCTGCAAGCTGAATTCTGGTGAGACTGTGAGTTCACAAAACTCAGAGAATCCATCAAGCCCTGAGCCCGCTGATTTTCTCCGAGTCGCATCGCCGGTGGTGCGGGGGAGTCGTAAAGCAACGATGCGTTTGGAGGCGGGACAGGCGGCCGTGACAAAAACTCGATTGACAGTCGGCTTGATTCGAAAATCAACGTGTTATTTAAGAATATCCGACAACTATCACTCAACTCCTCAATGCCATCCGTGCCAATCATCGAGAAAACAGGACTTAGCTGGTCAAATCAGGGTGCATGCCGGTGACGATGTTTTGATCCGTTTCTGGGAATGGACAAAACAAAAGTTTGCCGAATGCCCCCAATCAGCGAGATGTACTGGAAATAAGAAATCGCAATATTGAGGGGGGGGGTGGGTGGCTGCAATGGCATTCTTTTTCAAAGTCGTTCAGTTTCACCTGCGGTCTTCGATTCACCTGACGTGAATGGATTTGGAACGTGAGAGGAACCCACGCAAGCACTCGAAGCACACGCAAACGACGAAGCCGAGATTCGTACCCACAATCTTCTGAATCCGTCAGGTCACATGCGACATTTCCTTCACCAAACGTCTGTCACGTTTCAAACCGTCTGCCCGAAGCTCCCGCCACATCATCGCAACGCTTCGTTTTCATCTCTACGGGTGCTACAAAGGGCAGTCCTTCCTCTCCGCTGCTTCCTTCCTCTTTCTCAGGCGTGCTGCGTCGTTGCGCCCGCCGCACCCTCAATAATGCATCCGGGGCATGTGTACAATCACAGTGGATCTGTTGTTTTTTTGTGACCAAAGCGCCGGGCGGATCACAGCGCAGACAGAGCGAAACATCCCCTTCGCTCAGTTTCCACGACAGCCTGAGACGCACCAAGTCAGAAACCCAAAGTGCCCACCGCTCCGTTTGCTTCTATGTAGGGAGCGCTCTTCTCGGAATGAAAGACCCCGTCTAGACGCCTCTGAAATATACATTTCAGTGCACACACGGGGACCCGCGCGGCTTTGACTTAAAGAAGAGGGGAGCACACACGCACAAAAAAAAAATAAAAAAGAATTTCAAAGTACACCGACATGTCCTCAGTCAATATCCGGCGCTGTGGCGCTGCTTTATTTATGAAGGTGCGGCTTTCATCTTTTCACCCTGTTGTCTATCAGCCGCATCAAGTGTCCGCGCCGTTTTTTTAACACGGCCGGAAAAGCACATGCGCGCTCGCCGCTGTTATCATGACAATGAGCGCATGTTTGATGAACAATATTGCCGCAACAAGCGCGAGAACAAAGGGGAACAAACGCGGCGAGTGATCAGAGCCGTAGTTTTCCCGCTCTGCCGTCTGCTTACACTCATAAATACAGATCACACACTGGAGACGAGGCAGCGTCGATATATCCCTCATTCTTTTTCATCCTCTATTCTTTTTGGGCTGCGCAAGAAGGGAACATCTAAAATAAATGTTGTCCATCTAATTGCCATTAGCGACGGGGCAGAGGAAGCCTACCGGGGCCCTTATTGCCGCTCTTCATCTTTAAGTCAACACCAGACAGTCATCTGAAAGGTTCAATATGGGTTTTCTCATTAATGGCCAAATCCATAGGGGGGAACCAGTGAGCACCGCTCTTCCTCCTCGAACCCCCGCCCCTCCGCCCCCAAGTCCTCCGGCCAAACTCCACTCTTATTTAATTTAATGCCACTCCAATAGGACAAGCAGGCTCGCATTTATTCAGCCGCTGTGCCCTCAGGCACTCGTCCGCCCAGGGAGACGGGGGACATTTACTTACACGAAAGCTTTTGCTCGAGCCTTGCATCATATGTGTTGAATTGCAAAACACAAGTCGCAGCCAGTGTGAGGGGAGCTTACGAGTCACTCGATCCCACAACCCGCATCCTTCTTTAGTCTGTTTGTTCTCGTCTCAGCCATGGTAAAAAGCTCAGAAACTTGAACGGACGCCGATGTCGTGAGCCCATTTAAAATAGAATGCCACCGAGTCGAAGACCTCCACAAGGGGTAACTATTCTATTTCAGAGCAGTACGCGCCAATCAGAGACAAATTGCGCTGGCGTCTATTATGCGTATTAGCATGTCTGAAAGGCGGGTGCCAAAATGCATGCAAATGGTCCTGCTGGCAAAATGAGAGGGGGCAAGGAGAACTTTGTGCACATGCAAATAAACATATCTGAAACGCCCCAAAATGTTTTGTTTTTTATCTTGAGCTTCTGAATAATCCAACGACTGACTTGGAACCAGTTATACGAAGGAGTCATGCCATATCACCCCCAGTATGACATCGAGTATCACAGTTGATCTAAGTGCCACTTGGTGTATCAAGTTTGAGAACCACTAACCTCTGAGCTGAATCATTTCTGCATTTCCATGCATCTGGGCCATTTTAGTGCACTGTGACTTTCAGTGGTGGCCTCTTCAAGTTGAAGTAGAAACAGCGCAAAAAATAGCTCGCCCGTCACCGACCAACTCTGGTTGAAAGCTGCAATATTTTCAAATTCAGTTTTTTTTTTCCACATGCTAGTTCAATTTCCCCCGTGTCTCACTCTGATTGTATTATCCTCAGAAAGGCAAATTGCCGTGGGAAAAGAAAATTACAGTGAACGGCTCCCCACAGTGTATTTCAAGCCATTTCTGTTCATTCTGTATTGTTTCCTTCTGCAAGGGCTATTGGTGTATGTATAGCTAACTTGGTATACCGTACCATTATGCTGAAAAATCAAACGTGTCACAAAAGGCCGGTAATTAAAATGGAAAGTGACATGAGCTGCATTTTGTCTGAACGAAACAGATGGCGCAGAACGGGCCACATGCGTCTGAAGGGGATTATTGTCAGCATACAAATATTTTCTGTCATCCATACTAAGACCTCCCGCTGATGCGTTCTTGTACGCGACTGGTGCACTTCAGGTCATAATTTAAACATTTACATTCATTGATTAGTGTCTGCCTAGCAGTGTCACTGCTGATTCAAAATGCTGTTTGTCAACAAGAGGATGCAATGGGTGGCACGCAGTCCCGCTTCCCGTTCCTCCACAGGGCACTTGATTTATTATGCGCCTGTTGGGATGCATCTTCAAATCAGCGCCTCACCGCACGTGCTTATTTAGTTGTCATAATGTCCGCACGTGCGTATTTAGTTGTCATAATGAACTGTCGTGCCTGCCGCACTACTTGGGGGACTCGGTGCCTGCCGGTGTTGCAATAGCGCGAGCGCGTGTGTGCCAGCGCGAGCGCGTGTGTGCCAGCGCACGCGCGCATAGTCGATGTGTTTTGTTGCCTTAACAGACTTGTGTTTTTACAATTTATTTCATCTCTGTTGTTAGGGGGTTTTTTTTGTTGTTGTTGTAACAATGTAGTGTATTTGAATATTTTACATTTCTATCATTTGACTCCTGTGATTATTAACATAACATTTTAATAATAGAAAATATATAGGACACTATCAATATTTGTTTTCCTATTACTGAGAGCAGGAAACGCACGCAGTGGATCAGCCTTAGAAGTAAAAGTAGCAAGGTGTCAAGAGCACGTGTCTACATTTGAAACATTTGGCATTTGGGAATTTTGATCTGTCTGAGCAAATGCTGGATAGCCAATCAGAGGCGAGGGCTAATTTTCTATTCCCTCTGGTAATATGTGTCCAGAGCAAGCCACGCCGAGCGAGATGTTACCATGAAGAGGCAGCTGGTGGACGACCTGAAGACGAGGCTCAAGTTTTTGCAGGAGATGGAGAAAAGTTACCGTGGGCAGGTGGACGAGCTGGAGAAGAAGGTGCTCGAAATGCTTGAAATCATCCATGAATCGTCTCCGTTCTAATCATAATACTTACTAAATTGTGGTTTCGATTTTTCTTAATCTGTAACATGAAAAGTAAAATCACCGGTATGTGACTACAAACGCCAAATGATAAACTTTGTTTTTGTAAAAAGGATTGAAACGACGAACGCGTCCTGAAGGATTTTAAGGAGTCATATTCACAGATTCCCTTTTTTATTTATTTATTTTTTATTTATTTATTTTACATAAAAGTAAACAATATTCAAAATCTTATGTGGTAAATATTGTGAGTCTAACTGAAGCTATCAGATATTTGGAATAGATTTCAAAAGCAGGACTCCTTTTGTCAAAATTGATTAATAAAAAAAACCGTTGTAACGTAAAACATTCACGTCACAACATGGGAGTCTTGTGGAGAGAAGTCCCATTTAAGGCTTCCTGAACATTTGAGTCAAACTCCAAAATTTCATGAGCTTTGAGGCGGACAATGATGGTTCCAAGTTACATGCATAAATCTCATAAGCACGAGGAGCCATCGCCCTGTCCTGGGGGCCGCATTCCTCGATAACGAGGGCCTTCACCGACCGACCGACCGACCGGCATAAATTTCAAAGCATGATTACACAATGTCTTAAAATGGTCAATTCCACCTCTGCCTGGATGGAAAAATGCAGATGGTTGTGTGCGCACACAGTTGATCTGCGGCCAAATGCAGCAAAGATGATGTCATTTACCTGACTGATACGTACGTTCCAGCGGACGCGGTGCTGCTGGCATGAGTCATCCGATGGCTTCCGCACTAAGAGAATATCAGATTACAGCCGACCAGTTTGATGCGTGTAGCGGCGTGGTGTCGTTTGCACGCTAATTTCATGAAAGTAAACAGTCAACAGCAGTGCATGAAGTGCAGCTTGCAGGCAAAACCCTTGAGAAGCCACGTTGTTATGGATGTGCGGCGTGTACGTGCTTTAAAAGTAAATAGATAAATAACGTGACCCTTTTGCGCTCGCAGGTCAAGTGTTTATCAGAGGAAGCTTCCAACAGGAAGGCTTTCGTTGAATCTCTCAAGAGGAGACTGAGCGTTGCAACCACGGAGAAAGCCCAGCATGAGGCTTCCTGCGCCAAACTGAAGGATGACCTGGAAAAAAAGGTTTGACAATGTCATTCTGCAATTGTTTCCGATTTTACGCAGTGGTAAAGGGGGTCCCCGGTTTTTGACGGTCCCAGTGTACGGCTTTTTGAGGTTCCGAAAGGCGCGCGGGGAACTGAATTGTGCTGTATTGTGAGAATATCAATTTCATTCGATTTTTTTTTCAATATAAATATTGACTGTAATTACAACATTCAGCACTGCGTTACTAAATGGCAGTGCTGAATGTTGTAATCTTTGATGCAAAGTCTGATTACGGTGCCGCCAATTCCTCAAAACTTAAACCACACAGCTAACAAATTGTGCATCGGCACGTTACAGCCGTGAAGCATTTGCAGACGTGAATAGATTTTTCTAAAAATGCAGAGAAAGTTCAACAATGTTGCTTCTCTCCCTAGGATTGACATTCCTGTAAAGATGCCTGCAAAATCAAAATGCTCAAGGTGAAGAGCAATCCAAAAGTGTCAGCTAATGAATAACTCTTGACATGTGTTAACATCTCTGTTAACGGAGATGTTAACAGGATAATCTAGGATAAATAAAACACCAGCAGATGTTATTGAAACAAGTCACCCCAGTCCACAAAAATCATTTCTCCAAGTTTCACGTTTTCAAAGAGTGCCTGGATGTTCCATAGTGTGGGCAGATGAAACCAATGCGGACTCCTTTGAAAGGAACAAACAACGCCATGCTTGGGGGGGGAAAAAAAGGAAAAGCACACCATCAAAATCGCAACTGTCAAGTAGGGTGGATTATATCGTGTTTTGCTATTTCAGGGCTTGGACGGATTGCTATCATCAACCGAAAAGAATTAGAAGTTCTCCTGCATAATGCCTCGATAAACTGAACTCTGCCAATTGAAGCTCAACAGAGGGTGGATGATGTAACAAAGCAACCATTCAAAGGAGAAAAAGTAATCACTGGTCACATACTTTTCTCACCCTGCGCTGCGATGGTCAAGTTGTTTTTATGAGCGCGATGATCAGGTCAAAATTTCTGACCAATGTTTGAGGGAAATCCAGGTAATGCCAAAGGATTCGCATACTTTGTTTCGCCTCTCTGTATCCGATTGATCTTCTTGCGCAGACATTCGTTCCCTCCCTTCTTTTTTTACATTGCTGACCATCGACGCGCACTTGTGTGCTTGTGTGCAGGAGCAGCGCATTCAAGCCCTCCAGGCTCGCGTGGGAGCTAGCGAGCAGGCCTTGGCCGCTCTGGAGCAGAGCGCCACTGAGCAAACGGAGCGGCTGACCCAGCAGCGCTCCCAAGCGTTGGACGAGCTTCAGAGGCAGCTCGGCCAGGCCTCCTCCCAGCTGGAGCAACTTCGCTCTTTCATCAAGGTGCTCCGCTTAAAAGCTCCGCTTGATCAAAAGCCCAATGGGTGCAGCATTGAATCATCTAACTCGTCTTAAATCACCATCCGGGGCCAGCAAATTTTTTCACAGACAAGGGTGTGGGGGGGAGAATAGAAGATTGATGTCATTATGCCTGTTTTTCATGGGTATAAAGAGATAAAGGCCATCGCAGGTAGATAAATGAGTGGTTGGAGGGAATTGGCATGGTGTTTTTTTTTTTTTTTGTAGAGATGTGATCCATCATTGTGGTGCCGTGTTTATGTATCTGGCAAAGAGAAGAGAAAGCGATAAAGAGTGTCCTGCAGCTCTGCTTTGCTGACACCTGTCTGTCAAGGAAGGAAGAGGCCAGACGGAGATAGCGGAGTCTATTTCTGCACATCCATAAATCATGCGCAGAGTTTGGTGGCGCTTTGCCATGGCCCTTTGGATTTTCTGTGGATAAGGGCATGTTTTATCCTCCTCCCTTCTTTCCCCAGTGCTTCCATTACTTTCACTAGATTTCCCCCCTTTTATTTATCTCCCTTTCCACCCATAACGGTTCATGTCTTGACTGTATGTCAGCATTTCTAAAATGTTTGCCGATACAAGAAAAAAAAATCTGAAAAACGTATGATAAAATACAGTCGTTGCAATCTCGCAAGCACGCCAAAGAGTGTTGTGATGAGTGGAAAAGCGATTTGTTCCAATATCATGTACCAGGTTGAGTGCTCTTCTCCTCACAGGTCCGTGCAAAATGGCAGAACCTGGGGCCATTTGTGTGTGTTATTTTTTAACCTCAAAAGACCCCCAGGGGGTTCAATTGTTGGTTGAGGACGCTGACCTCAGAATTCCCAAAATTGCATAAAGGCAGGTGATCAACAATCAATGTGTGCTAAACTGAAAGGACCGGCGCCGTGGAGCTTGAACCTTTTTCTCCTGCGAACAATGTGTACAGTATGTGTCTGTCAGCCGGCAGACCACAATTCAAATCCAGATTGTGCGGGGGTGGTAAACTTGTGGGACCGACCATGGTTGGGAGGACGCAAATCAAAGAGTGTGGCTCTCTTGCTGTTGTGGTCAGTCAGCATTGAGGTAAATGATGAAGTGGTATGGTGGTTAGTTGGGCTGAGCAATTTTGAGAAATCATGTCAGTGGGATTTTTTTTCTTCTCTATATTATTAGGATTTAATATGTCATTTTTTTCAAGTACTCTCCGTACGAATTCACAAAAACAAGTGAAAAATCATTCCACTATACTATCAAATTTATTTTACTTTTTTGGGGGGGGGGTTCTTGTAGGTTAGGCTAAAATAAAGGCTAATGAACCGTGATTTCATATGAAATCAACCGTACTTCAATTAGAGTTGTTCACTAAATACTTGGACTTGCACTCTTTTAAGCATTCACTGACGTGTTCCCCAGAGTTCCGTAAAAAAAAAATTGTCAGAAGTGGGCAAGACCATCCATGACATGCCCAGTTTAAGTGAAAGTTTAATAACCTTTGCATACCCTCGTCTAACATATAAATACTCTTGACTTGACAGTACGAGAACATGGAGTAGAGGAAAAAAATGAATTTCTTGATTATTTGAGGAGTGGTTTGGTGGTACTGTGGGGTTGTCTTCACAAATGTCTTTTTTTTTCCGTTAGTATGTCCCCAACCCCCTCCATTACTAGGAACTTTCTACAAGACATGCTAAGAACGCGTAGGCATGAGATCTATTGCACATATCTCCCACAAACAAAAGCAGCATTATCTTAATTCACGCAAGCAAAGATGTACAATATTGATATACAGTCGATGCCTCCATTTTCCCATAACCTGAGGCGGGGTGGGGCCATGGTGGTGGTGGTGGTGTTGTTGTGTCGAGGATTCGCATCATTGTTTGTCTGCCCCTGGCTCCTGTGATCCTCTATAAGAACAGCCAGCCCTTTGATTGGGCTGCCTAACGTCCGGAGGAGATTTACTCTTGTCGTGTATTGATCACGACTGGAGGGGCTGTGCATGTGTGTGTGTGTGTGTGTGTGTGTGTGTGTGTATATATATATGTGTGTTGTCTCACTCTCTTTGTGAGCCTGTTGTTGCTCAATCTCAATGTGTTTTTTTTTGTATTATCATTATTATCGGCCAGCAGACCCCTTTGGCCCCTGCACATGCCTCAGGCTGTCAAAACTGCTAAAAAGTCACCTCTGTGCAGTGGCCCAAGTGCACAATAAGTTTCACATTATTGTCCTTCTTATAGAGTACAAGTAGAATTGGCTTTACGTCAATAAAAGCTGTCAAAACTCTAGTTTGCCATGCTAATGTTCTTTCTAGAGTGCACATTTTAAACACCAAATGAATACGTTTTCATTTACATTTTCTTCTCCGAGTTGCTTTGTTTTGCTCATGAACAGCTTTTTGTGCCCTCGTGTGCGTGTATGTGTGTGTGTGTGTGTGTGTGCGCATGCAGGTGTATGTGTGTGAGAAAAGATTCCGAAGGAGCTAGTTATTATTGAAGATGTCTTTTTAGCTGCCCATTTGATCCCCATTGCTATGCCTTAATCCTCGCCTCGTCTAAATTGGCCCTCTGGCTATAGCAATCGTGCCGCTAGCCCGGGTAAGAGTCCTCAACAAACAGGCAGACTGAAGTACGCATTTCACACACATACACACTATTGTGTGTGTGCGTGCGTGTGCGCGTGCATTCAGTCGTTCCTCTCGCAGCTCAGAACAGCTGATGAATTCCCTTCCTAATCTCCTTTCCGGATTATTCCACATGCTGGATTTAGGTCAATTAAATGTAACCCTCGACTAGTGACAGTGAATATCTATTAGGCCGTAAATAAAAGAACAGGATCTGTGGCTTTTAGGTAATAAGCTACGTATTCCTTAAGGGTAAACGCGCGCTTTTATCACCAAAACCAGCTCGTGCAGCAGTCGTTTATCAGATCAAATGGATGACGGTTATGAGTTAGTCGTATTCTGCTTGCTGCGGAAGGTCGACCACAGTCTCTTCTGGGATTCCGGTTGACCTCTCGTTTGAAAATCGGATTCATCCGCACTTTAGGAAAAGTGTCGCCATTGTGAAACATGTATTCATTGTACAGGCAATTTCATTGAAATTTACATTCATGGCTGTCAAGTGGGGCTGAATTAAGACAATCAAGTACAAATCGGCATCGCGCTGTAATAGAATGCAATTTTCAAATCCCAAAGGCAGCAATTAAGAATAAAAACACACAGAGAGAGAGAGAGAGAGAGAGAGAGAGAGAGAGAGAGAGAGAGAGAGAGAGAGAGAGAGAGAGAGAGAGAGAGAGAGAGAGAGAGAGAGAGAGAGAGAGAGAGAGAGAGAGAGAGAGAGAGAGAGAGAGAGAGAGAGAGAGAGAGAGAGAGAGAGAGAGAGAGAGAGAGAGAGAGAGAGAGAGAGAGAGAGAGAGAGAGAGAGAGAGAGAGAATATAATAAATATGAATATTTTTTTCCCTTGGGTGTCAGCCATTTTGCCACTTGCTGTCGACTGAAAATGACATCACAGATGCTCAGGTAGCGTAATGTCACATGACCAAACTCAGAAAACAGGTGAGCCGTGATTGGTTGTTACCTGAGCTGAGCAAATGTCACCAGCAAGTGGCAAAATGGCCACCATGAAAACAGGTATTTTTCTGCTTAATTCATATTCCACAAATGCAATATTATATAATACTAGCTGGTTCGCCGCCCTCCGGGCGGCTCATAAGCTAGTTCCTGCTGAAGGCTGGTAAGGTGGGCCTACGGCCCACAAAAGTGTTGTTGCTTGGTTCAACTTTTTGTTCATCTTCATTGCTTATCGCGAAAATAAAGAGATGTTTAGCTCTACTAAATAACTAACAATTTTATTGCAATGCTTGTGGGTAGACAACATTTTTTCGCTAAGATGCCCGCGCGATCGTAGTGAGCCACTGCCTGAGCAGCACAGTGGCGGCGCGCAGCGGCGCGGTGAAGTAGGTACGTTTTGAAAAGGGACAGACGGAAGGACAGACCGCGTGCGGGACGACGCGCAATATATATATATATATATATATATATATATATATATATATATATATATATATATAGATATATAAGATCACAATACCGTGTTTAGAGTAGTGAGGCAGAAACACATTGTTAATACATTTTATGAGTTGAAACATTCAACTGTTGTTGCATTTTTAATTTAAAAAAAAGTTGCTCTTTTTCAACTTTTTAAATTGATTATTTAAGTAAGTGTGTGTTGGGTCAATATAAAAAAAATCTTGCTTCAAATGCCCCACCGGGCCATACTTTGAATGGCTTTGCCCTACGCTGTTTTCCTTTTATCTTTCATGACAATAATAGCAAACATGACATAATGGAGTACAATGTACTTGTTTTTTTGTTTGTTTGTTTTGTTTCATTGCGTATGCTGTTTGTTTATGAACATCTACATTTAATCGCATCACAACTCTGTAGTGTTGTCCTTATATATTTATTCCTGCAAACAAACAAAGCCTAACTGCACCGCAGCTTTATTAACGCCACCGGTGTACAACTACGAGAGCAATAGATGTTGCCACGCTTGAAAAATCTTCATCAAGCTTTACGCTTGTATGGGGTTTTTTTGTTTTGTTTTTTCCCCCCCGCCGTCCCTTGCTCCAAAAGCAAGTTGTACAGTTCTTTTTGTTTATTTGTTTGCGCGCAATGAGAGCGGGAGCCATCCCTTGCTCCCCTTGTCCGACCATCTATTCCAAGGTCAGCTTTTCGGCAGGCTTGCAAGGGAATGATACGGAAGATTATTGCCTCGATCAATAAGCTGAAAATGAAGCAAAGGGGAGTTTGCTTTATTGACTTGCTCGTGTACAGTGGCAGTTTTAACATTTAATTGTCTCTCCGTATTTAGCGTACACGCTCCCATTTAGCGCCCCGGCAGCCGCGCCATCCCGGGTCTTTGCTCGCCTCGCTTTGCCATCCACCCGGGCACCATTTTCGAACGGCCCCTCGCAAGCTTAATAATTAACCGTGTTATGCTGCCCTGTTGTGCCACGAGACCTTCAGAAAGCAAATAAATAAATGAATGGCTGTATCTTTCACGAGCCCCCCTCTGCCTGTTCTGCCTCTGATGAATGATTCCTTGTCTGTGGAGATTTTAGCCAAAACTCGAGGTGCATTCCATATCAAAGCGTCGTTGCCGCGGCTTCTCGATCGACGGGGCAACGCACCCTCGGGACCGTATTCCTTCAAGGGAGTGCGCCGCAAAAACCGGAGAGAATCTGAGTGCGTCAAACTCAATATTCCTCCATAATGTACTAAGCCGCTCTGCCGCATACTTGATCAATTTCATTTATTCATCGGCCGGGGCAGGGCCGTCCCTCACACTTCTTCTCGGTCTCCGTTTCGTCATGTTCTTCTCACTTGTATTCCTCCTCCCCCCTGCAGGCTCTGGCCAGCGAAATGCTGTTAGACGTGCACGAGGTCAAACAGCAGCTGATGAAGAGGAGGAGGTTGAGGCGGACCGACGCTGTTGCGGCAAAGGGCGGCCCGTCAGCTAAATCCATGATCAAAGCCAAGTCCATCGCCGCCTCCATCCTCAACATGTCCGAGAACGATCTGGCCGACATCATGGACTCGGAGCAGGTGAGGCCGAGGGACGACGGGCCGTTCGTTTAACACCAGGGTGTGGATAAACTTTTTCTTCGTGTACATAAAAATTGAAGGAGGCAAGGTTCACATCTTACAAGTATAATTCTACCTGTGCTGAAAGCAGTGGAGGAAATACGAAGAAATGTTTTTTTGTCTTTTTATGTAGTTTTTAAAAAACTGGTAGTTTTGGGGATTTTGGGGGTAAGCAGTGTCCCTGGATCCCTCACCCGGTACTGAGCAGCGACAGTATCACATTGCCGCATTCAAAACCGAAATAAGCACAATCGATGCTGATAGTCAGGTGGAGCAAATGATCGCTCATAATGAATTTGTTTTGCAAACCTAGAAAATCTCTAAACTTTATCAAACCGACAAACGATACAAACAAACAGGGGTGGACTTATTCTTTTACAACGGCTCCAAGTGACTCAACAAGATAAAATACAATACAGTACAATAAATCTTTATTTATACAGCTATCTGCTCAAATAGATTTTTTTATACAGGATAAAGAAAATTACCCCTGTGAAGATTATATTATCTCTCTACATGTCTTGTTTCACCGTCTATGATGACATTTATGTATTGTAAAACAATCGATGCTAACCGTTAGCATCTCAATGGCATTTTTTATTTGTTAGCATAAGCTAGCGGCGCTATTATTTGAGGCAACATACTTTGCTTGTCTTCAATACATTTTTTTTAAGTAAAAAAAAAATATATTTGTGTTTAGTTTGATAGTAAATCAAGTGACATGAAGCCTCTCTTTTTTATGAAATGTTCATTGTTTGCCAAGCCCCTGCTTTTTGTAGCACAAGTTGAATTGTGTTTAATGACTCCAGACAGCTCTCATATCTCAAGTCATAGCACACCCCCACCCCCCCCAAAAAAGTTGTCCAGATGACAATATCTCAAAAAACTCTTGAGTCAGGTTACTCTTACCCAAAGTCTCGGTACACACATGAGGATCGTTCAAATCATGCACTCAATCTTGTTCAGATTCTATACTTGAAGATAACAAATCAAGCATTTAACATTTTCCAACACCACATCCTCCCACAAAGATTCTCACCGTCTGGGGAACCAACTTTTATTGAATAAAGTAAAAATGACATGAGATATTTGTAGTTATTTATGTCCATTTCCTTGTTCCTTGTCAGGGCGCTGATTTGATTGGCTGCACTCGGGGATACAAGCCTTTTTTCGCTTTCCTCGTGCACATCAAGTCTTTTGTTGGTAAATGTGGAAGATGTTTAATATTTCAGATTGTCAGCACACCTCAGGCCGAAGGATAATCTTTCAGATTCATTTTTTCGAAAACTCGTAAAACCATACGTTTCATCTGATTGTCCTTCTTGTTCGGGAAGAGGAAAAATTGGGATGAAAACGGCCCGATTCACACGGGCCCATCCCACTTGTTAATTTTAGTATCTGCTCTGCACCGTTTAAAACAAAAAACAAAAAAAATGTCTGTTTAGCCATAGTTTGGACGCTGCCGGTGTGGACAAGTCTTCAATGATGCCCACCACACAACGCGCATACTTGCAACTCATCACACCGTTACAATTTGAAACAAGTTCACGTAAGATTTGGCTAAGTAAATATGGAGCAATCTACTTGTTGCTTTTGGACACCGTTTTTGACATCGTCGGAGACTAAATGAACGCACTAACCTCAGCCTATCCTCTGGGAGTCCAAACAGTCGATTGGCGTCGGTGTGGAAATAAGTTCTGAGTTCATTTCTGTTGTTGAGCCTCGCTGCGGTTCTTTGCTCCTGGTCAACCTCGTGTTATTGATGGATACGCAGACGTGGGCAAGGCTGAACACAAAGCAAACTTTTATCAAGACCATCCATCTATTTTCTTTAGCGCTCGTCCTTATTAGGCCCGTGGATGAGCCGGGGCCCTATCCCAGCTGACTTTATGTGAGAGGCGCGATAGCGCCGAGATTCGAACCGTGACGCTCACAACTGCCCGGCCGTAACATTTTATTTGCAAATATTCATGAAAAATGGATTGACCCCCTTTCGTCAAGAGACTATTTAACGTCAAATTCTTTCGACCCTTTCGCTGTCGGTGAACGCTTAACTTTTACAATGTTGAAGAACATGAAAGAGGATTTTATAACTGAATTCACTTTTCCTGAACCGCAAATGGTGAGGCAGATATGCTTCCCCCTAATTTAAGTTTCAGTGGGTGACCTCGCAGGTTCGGATTTCAAATCAATTGTTTTCGTATCTAGGTTTCTTTTTCACAGTCATTTTGTTTTTTAACTGTTCAAAACCGTTTCAGGGTGGGTAGTCAAGTCCAAAACATTATGTTCTATGCCACCTGTTTTCTGAATTTAGTCATGTCACGCTCACAAGCTGAGCCGTGAGCATCTGTGATGTCATTACTTAAAAGCATCTTTTAAAAACTTTTTTTAGCTATCACAGACCGGATTACCCAAAACCAGTGCACACTTTGGGCCCGTAGAGCTTCATAAAACTGCTGGAACGAAGAGTACAGGTCGTGGTATGCATTGTGAGCAGAGAGCAAAGATAGGGCGGGGTCTCACCAATCAGAGTTTGATAAACCAACATGGACTTGGGATAGTTGTTGAACTTCCCACTGTCCATGTTTCACTAAAAGCACAAATTAAAAGCCCTTCTTTTCAATTGTTCCTCATCGCAGTCAGTTTCACTCTTTTCCCGGGCTGCCCAACTCTTCCTGCCACCGTAGATCTCGCCCGACAGCGTCATCAATTACCAAATCCTCGTTGCAATCCAGCTCAAGTCCCATGAGATGTCGTCGTCTTCTCCTTCTACCGGGAGATGAGTGTTTGCTCGCCCGGCGCTTACTCACACTTGAAACCAATTTCATTCCCTTGCAGCTCAGCTCAAACCGCGGAGATGCGAGGGGAACAAAATGTCCCACTCATCACCGCTGAAATCTCTCCGATCTCCTCGGCACTCGTTGCTTGACAGCTGCTCTTTTCTCGACCTTGACGTGGTCACCGGCCGGCGATGAAATCGCGGCGTAACTTCCAATCCCATGTTATCGCCAACAATAGCAATAATGGACTTCGAGCGATTAAGCGTCGCTTGCGCCCTGTTTTTCATGGCAACTCCTCTAATGTTCGTCAAACTTTTGACACCATCTTCCGCCCCCATCAGGCCAAAATCCGTTGCAATTTAGCAACACGCATCCGTCTAGGGTAATTGGTTGTCCAGGAGGAGTTCAGTAAAGATGCAACCTTTGCGGGACTCACTGTCGTAATACATCCTTGTCGAAACCTCAAAATGCTCATCAGATGCGGGTGTTTTGATGTCGTGCTCTGCCCACGTAGGATGGCCTGGGTGAAAAACGAACAAAAATAAAAAGGACAGTGACTCAGTCCCCAAGTACAATTCAGGTGTATGTAATGTTTCAACTTCACAGAATTTGTATTTGTTTTTAATAACATCAGAAGCAAATCGCGAAATCCAAAATGATATTTTCCTATCGTCAAACATAAACTGCGCATCACGTTACCGTGGCTTGCAATCACATCAGAGCACTTGCTTGTTGCCGTCTTGTGATCTCTAGCTTCTTCTCCACAAAGCAACTTCTTTGCTCTCTCAATACGTCTCGGTTGGCCGAGCTATTTCTGCCACACTGATCTTCTCCCGCCGTTTTACTCAATAAACGACAATAAACTCGTTGAAAGTTTCCGTGATATTAATTGGCCTTCGTAGCTAATAAGAATCCAACATCGAGGCTGGCCTGTCAGGTTGAAACGCCCGTGCAAGACTCATCAGATCAATAGAAACGTACCTATATAACACGTGTGCCCTCATCTCCCACTCCTGTAGCACACCGCCCATGTGCATGTGTCCATTTCATCGTATGCAGCAAAAAGTTCAGCGAGGGTCAAGCGGCTCCGGGCCTTTTCAATCGCCTATGGAGGATGAGTACATTATTCTGAATGGAGATCACCCCTGACACATTTTATGTTAGAAGACCACCTTCTCACACTCCCCCTCTTCTCAGTTACGATAAGCAGCAACCACTAATTAGGCACACACTGAAATTAGCCCGATCCGTGGTGTTATCGCAAAGCATCGCACCTGCGGTTCCAGGAAGCTGATAAAAGGCCAAGGGATAAACACGTGCTTAATCTACTGTAAGTGTTAAACCCTGTGTGTGTGTGCGTGTGTGTGTGTGTGTGTGTCTGTGTGTGTGTGTGTCTGTGTGTCTGCGTGTGTGTGTGCGTGTGTGTGTGTGTGTGTGTGTGTGCGCGCGCGCGTGTGGAGTTTACAACATGAGTGGGTTTGTTCTAAAAAAATCGCTCACTAGTGTCACTATAACTTGCTCTGAAGAATAAAAACAGAAGAAGATAAACTTTTTTTTAACTTAACTCAACATTTCTTAATGTGCCAATATGTTGTTTTGTTTAAAATTAAAATTGATTTTAAAAAAATCCTTAAGATTAAAAAACTATATTCTAATATCGTTTTTTCTTTCATTCTTCATTATATTGGCAGTAATTTTCAGACAAAGACACTGCGAATTTTTTCTTATCATGCCGTCAGAATCTAATATCAGCCCATGCTAGCGAACGCAACAAAATCTTAAAGTGGACAAAATAATGTTTGCAACTGATTCCTGTCAAATTATTAACATCCTCTTACAGTGAGTACTATATATGCTTTCGGTGCCTGGAGCAGTACACATAAAGTTTGTATGCACACATCTGCTCTGGCTTTCCAGGACTTGGGAGTGTTTGGTCAGCCACACACAACCGCGCGCTTTCTCTTCTGCTCGGCCATGTCGCGCTGAGACAGTACCCGGCTTGTCACTTCTTTTCAAACGGTAACCCCTAGTTCCAAAGCCAGGAGGCAGAACGGTGTGGTGCAGTCACCCTTCACTGTGTTCATTCGTCGTTACAAGGCTACCGTTCTATCGGTTCGTTTTACATGAGAAGCATGTAATCATTCTCTGGCGTCCGCCAAATCTCCGGGGAAAGTCCTCAAGGTCCGGACCTCGGTACTCTCGGGCCGGCCAGTGTTTGGATGAATAGTGGCCCGTTCTTTCTGGAGAAATCTAGGTTGATTTTGGTCTCTGCTGTTTCTGTCTCCATCTTTCAGGGGACAGAGAGTCTTTCAGGGCTTCCCAAAGATCAGGAATGGCTGGACCAGCTAAACCACATCCTCCAGCAGAAGGTTTGTATGCATCATTGATACCCCCCCCCCCCCCCCCGCCCCCCAAAAGTGAGTGCCAAATATTTTTTTTAATGGTTTCTGGGTAATTTTGGGCTGCTGAGTCCGAATATCACGTAATTTTGTTTAAATTGGCTATAGTTTGGAGATATCGATATTTTTGACAATTGATCAGTCACGTTTTTTGTCAGTTGATAAAATGTACTTATTAATTTAAAAAGTGTGTTCTGACATCACCTGTTTTACAGCTAATATTGACGAAATTGGTGAATGTGTGCTTTATTTTCACATGAAGCATGATTTGCATTGCAAAGGCTGTCTGTGAGAACGATTGCCGTCTTTCATGCCATCGCATCAAAAATGAAAGCACACTGTATGGACACGCTTGATAAGACAGCTACGGCCTCATCAGCGTTGTAGCTCGAAGAGAATACCAATGTCATAACTGGCACCTCAACAAAAATATGGAATAGCTCAGAAACGAGAGCCAATGTCGACACTCCTTTTCAAATTCGGCAATATAAGATTTTTCTTCTAAACAATCAATACGAACTGTCCTTTCGATAGCAGTTAATGGCATCAATTTTCGATTGAAACAAAATCTGGGTTTTTTTGTTTGTTTTTTACAAATTGATTTTAGTTATCGTTCACAAAAGTTTTGAGTTTCCACATTTTTACACAGTGTCTTGCATTTGTTTTGTTGTTTGGGAATTGCCCTTCCTGATGTGCACATCTTGTCTTAGTCGTCTCTCAGACTTCATGCTTCCGTTCCTTAACGCCACTGTACTACTTTTCCAATTCAGCATGATCTTGCGTCATCTTTGGGTGTTTCAGAAAGAGCTTTAAAAAAAAAACGAACAGGTGAGCTTTTCAGCAAAGAGCTGCAGATCACTTCCACGGCAAAAATGACCGAATACTAAACAACAGCGAACATAATGTGGCCGGTCAACTTGTTTTGGCTTCCATCTCCAATGCCGAACATGGCCAAAAAGTATGGTGGTCGAAAAGTATATTGGCTCTGTGAGCCCGCAGGTTGCTGCAGGTCCGTGTGTTCCAGGATGGACTAGTTGATTCGTTCAAGAGGCCTCTGGCAAACCTGTGAGGGGTTACAGCGCCACCCCTTGCTTTGGCATGCGTATGACACTTGCCCCTTTTTCACAAAATAAAAGAACAAAAACAACAAAACAAAACAATTTCACAATATCCAATGTACTTTTGTGTGAACTTGGACGTGAGATGCCGAGCTGTATCTTCCTCGGGAAAAAAAAAGAAACTGCGGCCACTCATCTGCGAGCGCTCTGCACAAGCTTTACTGGAGCGCTGTCAACGTCCGCTCTCTGTGATATGTGTGTGATTGAGTGTTGCTGTGTCTGTGTGTGCGCACCCGTCTCGTCTGTGTTCTTGTCAGAGGCTGCCGCAGGCACTCATGCGTCGCCTCCGCACCACGACACACACCAGGCACTGTTCTCTTGTTCCCCAGATCTTCCTCTGACCTTTCCACCTTCCTCTCCCACACTAACACACACACACACACACACACACACACAAACACACACTTGACACTCTACTTGAATCCATGTTTTTACCTTCTAGCTGGACAGCTTTCAGTCCCTGTTCTCTGTCTATCTCTGCCATCCTGCCCTGTCCCACATTTTTCTCTCTCTCTCTTTCTCTCTCTGGCTCAGACCCCGAGGCAGCTTGTTAGTGGGGAACTAAATATTGATTTGGTGGGCCTGTCGATGCCGGGAGAATGAGCTAGTGTTCACTAGAGACCTCGGCACCGGCAGCCTGCTATCGACGTTTTCCGTGGGCAGAACAGGGGTGATGGGGGCGGGGGGGTGGAGAAGAGAGGAGGAGGAAGAGAGGAGCGGAGTATGACAAGCCTGAGACTTGCCCCCAGGTCCCTTTGGGGACTGCCGGGACCGTTGCAGTCAACCCCCTCCTCACCGCTTACTCCAGCAGACTTTTTCCATCTTCTTTCAAGTCCATCTTGTTCTTTTTTTTTCTTATTTATTTATTTGGAGAATTTTCTACTCTATTCTCGAGCTGGATTGTTCCACTCATCTTGTTTTGTTTTTGTCTTGGAGATGAGCATTTTGTTTTTTCTTGCTTTCTCAGCGCATTGGACTGTGTTTTTTAGGGGGAAGCTAGCCTCTGTTGTTTGCTGTAAAACTCACCTATTCGCTGCATTAACAGAGTTATTTTGGTGATATCTTGGTGCTCAGGTAATCCTGTAGTGAGTTGAGGAGCTTCATGGAGACAATAGCGGTTTTTGGTGGTCCTCTTGTGGCATTTCTGAGAACTCAGATCTCAGCCAGAGAGAACCCCTTTTTGAGGTTTCGCAGGCAATCAGAAAGGAACAATCATCATTTATACAATCAAACTACATGATAATCACTTATGGAGCGTAATGGCTGTCAACGGTAAGGACCTGCTTGTACAACACGGGTCCAAAAAAAAAAAAAAAAGCAAGCTGTCGTCTTCTCCTCCCTGTTATTGCTCAAGAAAAGCTCACCGAGCAGAACATCTGTGAAGTCGACTGCCCCCGCCTGTCACCCTGCCCGTGACACTAATAGCACTCTGCCAGCACTCTGCCCTAATGGTGATATCATCCCACCGCTGAGCTGCACTTCCTAAAATAAGAAGACACCGAAATAGACGGATAAGGAGAAGACGAGTGTCCTTAACCGGCTCGGCTGTCAGCGACGCGATATGAGGACGTATCCGTCGGTGCAGCCGCCGCTTGTCACTGACAGAGTCTAATAGAGCTGCCAGTGGGACAGCACTTTATTATCTCAGTGGCCCTGTCAATTGCCGAGCCATCAGTCACTCAGTTGGCGCACAAGTGTGTGTGCGTGCGTGTATGTCCCCTCCAGTGAGGGCCATTCCTCTCCATGGCTGTCATGTTCAGCCACATGTCAACATAACAAGAGCGGCGAACGGAATGCGCACTTGGAATGGTGTATTCGTGGTCAAGGAGTAGCATCGCGGTCGGGCCGCTCAAAGCCAAACGAAATCTGCCGTTCATCTGCTGTTGTAATGTTCGATTTGAATACAACACTGCGACGTCACATATCTAACAGTCAATTTAAAATGCAAACAATTTCGTGAAAAAAAAAATATAATAATAAACAATTGTTGTGGCACCGATACAATATACTGTATATTGCGCATATGAATCCCCCCCAATACGATACAAATCTTGATATGTTTTAATCTGTCACAATTTGATCCTATTTGATTTGTTGCACTTGCATCTTTTAAATCCAAACCGATTTGTCCAATTCAAAATGCATAACTATATGTATAATGTACTCGTGACTAGAAAGCCAAGCGTGCAGAGTGTCTTTCGGTGCAATAAGTGAGTGGGGCGATGAGTCATTGCCAACAGCTTCTAAAAATATCCTTTCTTTCCTCTTGTCCATGACCAATCTGCTTCTACCTTTACAATCACATCATGTTTTTATGGTTCAGTCAAAAAAAAACAATAATGTACCCTACATTGTATGTGGGGCAGGGCTGTGCGAAATTCAGAGTTGAATTGAGAATGACCTGTACGTAATTTCCGATTCGATTCTCGAATTTCAATTGAAGTGGCAAACAGGAAGCAGAAGTCCAATTTGATTGCTCAGTTGCTTGATGTGCGGCGAAGAGTCAACAACTGTTATGTTTTCTCGATGGTCCATTTTCAAGCCACTTGGTGTGTGGCAGACCTACCGCATGTTTTTGGACTATGAGAGAGGAAACTGCAGCTTCTAATTAAAAAAAAGAAAAAAATTAAAATGCAATCACTGGAAGCAATATGCAAACTGCAAACAGAAAAGCCAGAACTGAAATTGAACCTCCGAGCGGCGGCCTTTCCTCCGATACATGAAACCCAAGCTGTTTTGTTGATGTTCAATCAAGTTTGACACTTACCGTTGAAAAGTTGATACGATTGACTCATCAGGTTAATCCCAAAGTGCTCACTTCTGATGGCGGGCTAATGGAATCAAAAGCCTACGCCGGTCAGTGGAGAGCCACCACGAGCGGCACTCTGCAGCCGGAATCGAGGGACGGCGCTGTCTAATAATCATGAGCAGGCCGGGGGGGGTGCTGTACGGCTCCACCGCAGCCCGCCATGAATAATGCCAGCGGTGAAGATGGAGTGTCCACGTGGGCCACGGGGTCCAGGCACCAGCCCAGGGAAGCATTGATTTAATTGCCTTTGGTTTATTTGTGGAGTCCTAATTATTGAATAGAGGTAGATTTTAATGGGCCAAGTCTTTATGAAGACAGGGAAATGACTGGCTTCGGCTGCCGGCCAATAATGAAAACGGAGAAACGAGTGCACCCAAACACACACGCACTCGCGGTCCCTCCAGATCATTTTTCAGACTCATTTCACCC
This sequence comes from Hippocampus zosterae, assembly GCF_025434085.1. Classification (NCBI taxonomy): domain Eukaryota; kingdom Metazoa; phylum Chordata; class Actinopteri; order Syngnathiformes; family Syngnathidae; genus Hippocampus; species Hippocampus zosterae. The sequence goes on along the minus strand of NC_067463.1, from coordinate 5,288,561 downwards.
TCGCGCACGCACGCACACACACACACACACACGGGCCTCCGGCCTCATGACAGTATATTAACATTTAAAAAGTCATTGGGTCTGTTGATTTCTTTATGAGAGGACAGTGGTTTACTGGCGCCGGGCGACGCCGAGGGCCCGCTAATATTTACTCCACAATCACACCCCGGGGAGACCTCCGAGCATCACTTCTTATCAGCCTCGGAACCATAACAAGCAGGTGAACATTAGGCTGGCCGTGTAGAGACAAGCCGGACCAATCTGGAAGGGGGCTCTCTATAAAACGTCAAAGGCCGTTATGGATTGGCTACAGGGCTGACATAACTCCTTTCATTTTTAAAAGCCTATTGAACTTTGAAGTGAGGGAAGTGTGGGGGGGGGGGCGGTGTTGCTATCGCTCACCGCTGCTAAATAATACACTTAATTTGTGTTGCCACAGCCGCTTACATCATTATTCCTCTGCGCTAAACATATCAAAGATGCCGCGCCTTGGAATAAAAAATAAACTTTTATTGTTATGATCCCGGCTGTTGAGGCAGCGCGTCGTGTTCTGTGGCTCATTATGGCTCGGTAATGACAAGGAACAGCTCTGCTCGCCCAAGGAAAGTGACTCTAATTAAGCTTCATTTAATTATTGGACTAATTAAATCTTTTTGGGTGCCTCTAAGTGTGCCTGTATGCGTGCGGCGGGGACTGGAGCCCGTGGCTTTGTTATCGCGGATATGTCACAACACAGTGGCAGAGATAAGGAGAAGTCTCTAGAGATTCTGTTGTTTTGTTTTTGGGGGGGGGGGGGGATTTCCCCCTCAAACCCAGATGGAGTTATTTGGCTTGTTAGAGTGGCTTTTGATAGAAGGAGAACCATCGCATGCAGAGTCTCGGTGTGTTTTTATGTGCCATTAAACACTTGGTGTTATTAGTAAATACCAGAAGCTGCAGCGGTATTACGAGATGAGATAAAAAAAAACGTTATTTGTCTCATAATGGAGAAATTCCCAATTTACAGCGGCGAAATTATGAAATGGAGAAGTAGAAGAACAAAAAGTACAGAAATAAATGTAACTTACAATTTATATACATTAAATAGATTTTATTTTATATATCAGTGGGCGGCCTAATCGGTTATCGGAATTTTATTCTGCCAAATAAACTGCATCTCGTTAAAAAAAAAAAAGAAATCCGTTGGGCCTGAATAATCAAATTTTTCATCTTAAAAAATGAAGTGATTTGGAAAAAAATATATTGATGACCTAGTCAGAAAAGTGAGGATAAAGTTTTACTGCATGTTCTTGGGAGGTGTGTCTCTTCACATTGAGATGAAATTCTTCGGTGGCATCCAAAAAGAAACACAACAAATAAAGCCAAAGAAAAAGCAAAACGCTTGGAGAGTTAAACCTTCAGGTGGTGACTGAACTCCCGCATGGTGACTGAACTCCCGCATGATGCTCGGAAGTCTCGCGAGATTTGTGAAGTCTGACGTTCTGGCGGCATCGTTATCCAAATGGCGCAACTTTTTTGGGGGGACTGCCGCGTTGATCGCTCCGCCGCTTCTTGACACGTTCCCGCCCCCCCCCCCCCCCCCCCCCTACTCGGCCAATGAGCCGTGCCAAAGTCGCCAGCGTTATTCTCGATTGCTAAATCCTACCCAAAGGGTTGCGTCTCCTTTGTATGGATATCACCTGTCTATATTTAAACCCCGGCGGCGCCTGTATCACCTCATTTTCACACTTAATGAGCGAAGCAACCTGAAACAAAGCTCCGGTGTTTCCCTGTGTTGAATCTGGGGTGTATTTAGGTCAGATCCCTAACAAATGCACGTTGCACACCAAAAATGATGTTTCCAAACAACGTATCAAGCACAGGAGTGTTTTTTTTTTTTTTTTTAATTACAGCACGTATGGGCCCAAGTGTCCAATTCCCTTTCATATCAGTCTCCTGTGGCTTAAAGGGGAGAAAGGAGGGATCGGCTCCGCTGCAGGGGTAGGTAATTACGAAGCAGAGAATAGACGCTTGGAGTGATTCTCTTACCTGAAGCCCCACTTTACAAATGTGACATATTCATTATCGGAGATAATCAAATGCAAGATTTTTATACGGTGATGCCTTTGTGCTTGGACTTTTTTTAATCTGTTTATCACCCATGTTGTTGTTGTTATTATTCCCCTGTTTGATATATTTGATTTTCAAACAAAAGTGAGATCAAAGATCAGCAGGAGTGTTTTTTTTGGTGTTTTTTTGTTTATTTTTTTTTAACTCCGCCCATTTCGCCTCACCTTGAATGGTGGTCTACATGCGAGTGCTTCTGAAAAGTGGGGACAATGATTTCTTCATGTGCCTATCATGGAAAGTAGGCTAGTGGTTCTACAAAGCTGACCATGGCCCAGCCAAATCAATTCGGGAGGAACGTGTCGACACAAATGATTATTTTACTAGTCGACTAGTCGTAGACCCGATTAGTCGACTCGTCTGATAATATGTAAATCGCAGCATATTGCAGCTGCTCTGATTTACCCATTATTAGCTTCCATCTTGAATTCTTTCAGGTATTTGCAAAAAAAAACAAAAAACATCTTCCACTTTTATTCAACTTTGCAGCTTGTTTTAACATGCTTAAATGTGTTTCAAATGAATGAGAGGGGTACAACAATTTATTTTTCCAAACCGCTCTCACAGATTTTCACCTGCACTGGGTAAATTGCATGTTGGGCTCGCTTGATCTGTCCTCCCCTACCCCCGGTTCTTGTTTTACATATCCGGCAGCCTGCCACAGTCTCCCAAATTGAGCCCTTGAAAATAATTGTGCTAACCTGTTCCGAGGGAGAAGACAAAAGAGCCGAAATGATGCATCTGACTGGCGGTGGTGGAGACGGGGGGAGGAGGAAAAAAAAGTTGCCGTGTATCATGCCAAGAGCAGACAATGGCCACTGGAGTGCCGCAAACTCCTCCGCCCCGAGGTGCGCCCCGGGCTACGGAATAGCAATGTCATTTAATTGGCTCATGAAAACACCTTTTGCTTGCTGAGCCACTGTCCTTGTCCTCTCTCCCTGGCACACGCGCTCGCGCACACACACACAATGCAGCGCTGTCAGTGTCAGTGGCTTTCCATGTCAGTTCACTTCTAAAACATGTTCATGGAATCACAGCGAGACAAAAGGTCTGCTCTGCGGGGCCTGTTGAATAGTAATGGGTGTGAGTTATCATGGCTTAATGCTGCTGTAGCAATTTGCCTGTTGCCGAGGGGGACAGGCCCTTCTTGCCCAAAAAAAAAAAAAAAAACCCAAGCTCGTTGGGCCTTCTTAGCTCCCTTTTTGACACTCTGCGCCGGCTCCCGCGCTCCGCCGAAGGGGACAGGGGGCGGCCCGGCTAAATCAAGTGTAGCATAACATTAGCGGCCGGCTGCTAACACCTTTGCCTTAAGCGGCCCAGGGGATGCAGGAGAGCAGGTGCAGACCCCTGCGCACCTTCTAACCAGACTGCAGGGTATCAAGTGTGCACGGGGATGCAACACACAGAGAGTTGCACAGGCCAAGGCACCAATCCGAAGTGAAAACACTTACATTTCACAACAAAAATCCTCTGTTCCAACCCCTCTAAAACACCAAATGATGAGCAGTTAATTGAAGCGATTATTTGTCGATTAATCATTGGAGCTCTAAATTAATATCTGGACATATAAAGAAGCTACTTCCTGATGGCATCAATTAAACGATGGCAGATTATTGATTTGGTTTCCCTGAAGCATCTCATTTTCCCCAGAGTGAGTCACATGCAACTGTAAGACTTGATCTCGATCACCAGTTATTGTTTATAACCCAGATTCCCACGTCGGTCGTACTAATCTCCCCTTCACCTCGCAGGCCCGCCGAGGCCTCGCCGCGTCACGGCCGCCTCGCTTCTACTTTGTGTTGTTTGTGTGCCCAGTTAGTGTCTTGCGAGTGCAATTAGCTGATGAGGACTCGGCGCACCCTTGTGTGGGTGTGTCTTTGCGGGACCTCCAGAGCGAAGGCCGCCTTGGGGAGGTGTGGGTTCTTGGAGGCGTCGGCTGCAAAGGGCTCGATGTCTCAGCAGTTCCTTTTGGCGCTGGCGGCTCTCCGAGGACCCGCGCTGCGTTTGATGTTACCGCGGACTCCCACTGCACGTGAGTGCGCGCTGCCCAGCCTTGTGTTGCCATCTCCTGCTACCTTTTAATGAAGAAGAGGCAGGTTTCCAGGGACAGGGGAGACTCTTTGAATGGTTGATTTTCATGAGCTTCTCACTCTCCAGACAATAGTGCCGATTGATCTCGCGCTGGTTTTGAAGCTCACCTCAGCCATCAGGTGTCTTGAAGATATGGAGACTGCTTGTTGGAATATGAGGGGTCCACATTTTATGTTTGATTTGATTTGATTTGATTTGGACACAAGGCAGAAAACGCTTGAGTCAGATCTCAAATCATCTGTCCCCATTGATCTGTCTGAGTATTCCGCTGATTTTTTTTTTTCAATCGGAAAAATAGAAATGGGTGTTCGACTGGTTAGCACGTCAGCCTCACAGCGCTTAGGTGCAGGGTTCGATTCCAGCTCTGGAACTTGCTGTGTGGAGTTTGCATGTTCTCGCCGTGTCTGCGTGGGTTTTCTCCCGGTACTCCGCTTCCCTCCCACATTCCAAAACATGCCTGGCAGGTTAATTGAACATGCTAAATTGTCCCGAGATGTGAGCGTGAGCACGAATGGTTGTTTGTTTCTGCGTGCCTTGCGATTGGCTGGCAACCTGTTCAGGGTGTCCCCCACCTACTGCCCGAAGACAGCTGGGATAGGCTCCAGCATGCCCGCAACCCTTGTGAGGATAAAGCGGTTCAGAAAATGGATGGATGGTTGAAAAATAGCACTTGATATTTTCAATGATACACTTGCTGACAACATATAATTAGGACAAACTGGGGGCGGGGGGTGTCTCAATTTCTCTTTCAATGCTCATTCCATGTGCACCGTGGCTGTCAGAAAGAGACAGATATACTGTACCTGAATACCGTCTCAACTTCCAATAGTTGTTCTTCACAGAGGATCAAGAAAATATGCCCGTTTACTTTGTTATATTGACTGTGTGCTTTTCTTAAAGGGTTGTAACACTTCCAGAAAGTTGCTAAATATTCGCCCATGCCTCTGCCGTGTCCCATTATCAAGTGAAAGAGCTTTTAATTGTGATCCCTGTCTATATATTGGCATAGATAGAGGAACAAAGATATAATTCCCTAGTAAATAATCATTTTCGTCAACAAAAGCAAGGAAAGGCCCTTGAAGGTGTTCTTGGATGAGGTGAGCTGACACTGAACTCCATCACGCATCTTTTGAAATGAACATGACCATATTTTCCCCACATTTGGGAACCAAAATCAATATAAGTGCAGACGTTTAAGTGATGATGAAAGGTACTCGCCGTGTTTTATTTTTCTTCCTCCTTTTCTCTCACCCCTTCTTCTGCCATCACCCTGACACCCCTGTGCCCACCCCCCTACTCCCCCACCCACCCCGCAGATCCCCTCTGCTGGCCAGCTAATGGAGGCTTTGCGTGTGAAGATGAAGGAGAGGAAAGTGCTGACAGAAGAACTGGCCACGCTGGCAACAGCAGCCGCAGTCAGCGAAAAAGCCTGACTCCCCGGGCTGAGGTTGGGAAAACTGTCATCCTCTTCTTTTTCGCCCCCAACCCCCAAACTTACCTCCCCTCCACCATCGCCCCGATTCGGTGGGAACTCAACCGAGCTGGGACTCAGACTCGCTGCACGCCGAGCTTTTGTAATGAGCCCCCTCAACATCTGTGTTTCCAGAAACGCCTTTTAGCCCCGAACTCAACAAAGAACCAGTGGTGAGAAAATAAATTTTCCAATTTTCTTTTTCCCCTAATTTGGCATCTTATGGACTTTAAGGGGCAGGACCTTGACCCGACGAATGCCAAGTTGAGACTTTGACAATGTCGGAATTGTAATTAACAGTAAAATCATGGATTTCGATTGCAGGGTGATTGGATTCATTTTGTCGTATCCCAAACCTACAAAGTACACCTGTTGTCTCGTTCCGAAAACGTGTCCGAGTTCAAGGATCATCGGCCGTCTGCGAGGCGTTCGATTCTGTGGGCGGCGAAGGTCCCGCTCCTCATTCCTCGTGATTGACAGCCGACCGGGTGGGCGGCGACCCCCCTCGCTGTTGACATGACGAGCACGGCGCACACGGGAACGGTTCCATCCTTGACACCTTTACGTCCGCCTCGCTTCTTATTCATGTTTGAGGTGCAAGGCGGCTCTCCGCTGTCCTTGAGTCGGCGTCCTCCACCGGAGACCATACTTTTTTCTTTTTAATTCATATCCTTGCCTTTTTATTTTGCCCTCTCTCGATATTATGTATAATTAACCGTGCAAAGAATCCTCCGTTGAAGAATTTAGAAGAAAAAAAAATCTACTTTTTAATCCCCTCACCACCGCCGCCACCTCCCTCCTCCCTTCTCGAGTATATGCTAATGATGTCGTTTTCCTTTATCTTTTTATAATAAAGGATTAGGCCAGGACTGTCTCGGGCTGCATCTCGGGGACCAATTTAGTCAAGATCCAGGAGAGATGAGCCCTGGTGGTTAATTACCATTCATTAACATAGTTTGCATCTCCTCGCTCCAATACCCACGAGCCAACTATTGTCAATATTTGTCCCATATACATTTCTGCCTGTTTTTGTGTCCGTGTGGGTATGTGCGTATGACCACCCTCCCTTTTGTCGCTGTCCTCATCGTCGCTAATGACACATTAATAACTTGCAGCCCCTTCTTCCTTTTGCGCAGTCAACATGTTTGTGCCCCCACAAAGCTATTCTATTTCTGTGACATATTCAAATGCGCCCCCCACCCACCCTGCTTAGCCCCTTTAGCTGCGACCCCTCGGGTTTAATTAACCTGGCCTTGCCTCTCATGCTCCCACAGTGAAGACGTTAAAACCATCTTGAACACACGCACACACACCAATGTCCCACTCCAGACGTCTTTTTTTTTTTTGTCTTTCCAAGTGTCGGAATGGCGTGCGATTCTCTTTCTTCCCCACGTTTCATTCTCCTCATCTTCCACTTGTCTTTCCTTGTTCTGCTCTCATTAAGAGGGAGGCGTCCGCTGGGAATGACTTTGATCGCTTCTTCCAAATGCAGACTTTCGCTTGCCTGTTTATTCATTCCAGCACAGTCAACTCGGTGTCATTTCCCCTCCTCTTATCCCCATGTCTCTGTGTCTCGTTTTTTTTAAACTTTCTCCCAACTTTCTGGGGTCTCTCGCTGCAGGAGATCTTCAAGGTCAAATCGTCTTTCCCCCTTAAAATCGTATTCATCTGTTCCAGCCCTCCATAAAACACCAACAAAAAGGTCTTTTAACGTGTAAAAACCAAATTGCAATTGACAACATTGTAAAAACGTAAAGGTCAACATTCTTGAAATGTATCGTGACCTCACCCTTTAATTCAATAGACATTGTGCTGCTCCTTCTGTTGTGTGTGCCTTGACCCAGCAGGGGGCAGCACAAGAAATAAATGCAGATGCTCTATTAAAGAAGACGGACAAAACTGCTCAGTAAGCGACAGGATTAGTTGTCTTTTTAGGCAGAATTCATGCCTTGTTCGTTCCCTGTCAAGATTTCCGGAGAGATGTGGATAGCTTATGTCAATTCAAAATGATTTGTATTGCTTAACAGGTAGTTTTCCACATTTATAGATCCACTGCGATCTAACAAGTCACACGTGTAAATGAATAACGAATTCAGACTGTTGTTGAAATTGCACTCGTTTTTCGTAAAGAGACTTCATGACGTGACAAAAATAATTGGTTTGCCCTGCCACTGGAGCATTCTAGTCCGGTCTTCCCCCTCAGTCATTCCTTACACTATCCCTATGTAGTCACATCGACACAAGAGCCTTCCTTGTGGTAGTCGCAGAGCAGAGCTGCTCGTCTCAAAGGTGATGTTGACAACGGCAACCCGTAAGAGGAGGTGGATTAGCAAGCGGGTCAACCGGTCCTTCATTCGCATCCCACCCACCCCCACCCCTTCCTCCCCAGGATCTTAGACTGAGGCTTTAGTGAGCCAGCCGCCATGGGGCAAGGCTTAGGACGTCCGCAGGGACGTACCAGAAAAGGATTGCCTGGACACCAGACACAAGAAATAAGCTGCTATAACCACAGAGCATTTGAGATTTTGTTTCATTTTTCACAAAGCTGTACAAATACTTTTGCCACACTGTATCTACGAAAGCAACTACTTTCCATGAATGACCGATCGTGGCCAACTGTAGCGCTGCCATTCGAAAATTGGAATGTACCGGTAGTTTTGCCGTAAGAAGACCGTCTGTCAGAGTTTTTCCATTTCAGCGTGTTGATATGCATGCTAAGGCCGATCGCCAATTTGATCACAATTGTCCAGTTCATTTGGTCATGTTGCTTCGCGTATGGCCTTGATGTGTTGAAAAGTTATCGTCAAAGGGCCATCGTGCTCCAAAATATCATCGACGGTAGAGTGCGACAGAAAAATAATCGTCAACGGGCTGTTTGAGAAAACGAACATATTTTCCCCAAATTCCCGATGCCCACCCAAAACGATAGGTAGTGTAAACCCAACTACGTTGTGGATTACTATTCCAGGATCCCGCTACTTTGGAGATCGTTTTAAATGCAGTTATTGACTTCATTTTGGCGAGGTTGTTGTGTGTAATTCCGCTGTTGATCACTTGATGGTGGCACACTATTTAGTTTGAGCCTGGAATTTTCAAAGGAGACAAAACACCGAAAGTATCTTAGCACAGCCTTTTTTTTTTGTTGAATATTATTAAATGCCATCCTCTGTTATCCTGTTTTTTATTTCCATACAAATTTTTATACAACTTTTATAATGTATGATATGGCATTTTCCTTCATAGGCACACAGGGTCTTGTCGGGCTTCAAAGTGAAGTGAACGCCAATGGGGATGTGCACGGGGCAACGTGAAGGTGAAGTGAATGTTGTGGGTGAGGCGAGATGGTAAAACTTCCATCCATCCTTTGAGAAGGACGCTTTCTTCCCTCGTGGTGCAGACATGGAGGTTACAGGCACAATGCAAAAGGAGTAAACACGCTGCATTATACATGTGTCAAAAATGCATTTGGCTGCATGTCCCGGGTTCGCTTGTTATCTATAAAGTGGGTGCCAAACGTCTGCGGCGGCCGATATCAAAGTGGGACGTTGGCAGCACAGTGAAGTGTGTCAGCGAAGCAGTCACCAGAGAGACTCCGCTGCAAACGACTAATTGTGAAGCCAGAACACCCTGTGTTTGTTTCGGGAGGGGAGGAGGGGCACGAAGGGCCATTTTTGGGCCCTTCCCATCCAGGTTTATAACAAGGCGACCTAGTAAAAAAAAAAACAATCAATTGAATGCCCTTTGTGTCGGTCTTTCTGGTGTTCCTGTATTCGCCACATGGGGTCAGTATAAGACATGCACGTGAATAAAGAGTTCATTTTGGCAATTATGAATCCCACTACAGTTCTATGCAGTCCTGCGGAAAGTCTTACCTATGTCGTTTTCAATATACAACATATAAATTGCTCAGTTTCACTGTATACATCAATAATGATTAGGAGTCTCCCTCAATAAGTGTGACGCCCTTGAACTCGTTGACCACCTTTTTCTGGCACTGACAACATGCGTGCCCCTGCAAACACCTTCTCCGCCTTCAAGATCTTCTCCTCGCACACTTATCAGTGCTGCATGATGTCTCTGCAGTGTGTGGACCAACATAACACTCCCGAAAGTGTAGTCTATCTCAGGTGATCTCGCTAATTAAGTCAAGAAAGTAACATACCTTCTTTTTTTTCCTCTTCTAATTCTTGTTCTCTCTCTGCCCTCAGTTCCAGTGGCCGATAACAAAGACGTGTTTGTATGCATAATATGAACGCCCGGAAGGCGGCCCTGCACTGCAGGCACCCACAACCCACCTCACCCTATGAGCACAGGTGGAGCAGGCCAGCATCACTGGGACCAATTAGAGCAGAGCGCAGGTACATTAGCATGTTTGAATGGAGGGACATGCTCGAGTTGGTAATGTGGTTTAAAAATACGAATATTATATAAACTAGACACATCACACCAATAGCTACAGTGTTTGTGGTTATAGATATATTATTCTTACTGAAAAACACGTAACACCATCCATCCATCCATCATCTACCGCTTATCCGAGGCCGGGTCGCGGGGGCAACAGCTTTAGCAGGGAAGCCCAGACTTCCCTCTCCCTAGCCACTTCTTCCAGCTCTACCCGGGGGATCACGAGTCGTTCCCAGGCAAGCTGGGTGACATCGTCTCTCCAGCGTGTCCTGGGTCTTCCTCGGGGTCTCCTCCCGGTGGGACATGACCGGAACACCTCACCAGGGAGGCGCTCAGGAGGCATCCGAATCAGATGCCCAAGCCACCTCATCTGGCTCCTCTCGATGTGGAGGAGAAGCGGCTCGACTCTGAGCCCCTCCCGGATGACTGAGCTTCTCACCTTATCTCTAAGGGAGAGCCCGGACATCCTGCAGAGAAAACTCATTTCAGCCGCTTGTATCCGGGATCTCGTTCTTTCGGTCACGACCCATAGCTCGTGGCCATAGATGAGGGTTGGGACGTAGATCGACCGGTAAATTGAGAGCTTCGCCCTTTGGCTCAGCTCCTTCTTCACCACGACAGACCGATACAACGTCCGCATCACAGCAGACGCTGCACCGATCCGCCTGTCGATCTCCCGCTCCCTCCTACCCCCACTCGTGAACAAGACCCCAAGATACTTGAACTCCTCCACTTGGGGCAAGATCTCCTCCCCGACCCGCAGGGGGCACTCCACCCTTTTCCGACTGAGGACCATGGTTTCAGATTTGGAGGTGCTGATTTTCATCCCAACCGCTTCACACTCGGCTGCGAAACGCTCCAGTGAGAGTTGTAGAGCCCCGTTTGAAGGAGCCAACAGCACCACATCATCTGCAAAAAGCAGGGATGCAATACTGAGGCCCCCAAAACGGACCCCATCAACGCTTCGGCAGTGTTTGGATCAACACTCCCCCCCCCCCCCCCCCCAAATGGTGGGTCTTTTCCAGCTTCCCAGTTTGAATTAATTAAAATGGCGAAAGTCCCGTTAAATCACTGGCAGGAGTGTGAGTGCAGGTTTGTGTCCACTAGAGGGCAGAGCTCGATCATGTTCAATTGGAACGGAAGATCGGTTGCCATGTTTCAGAATCATTGGCATTCTGTGGTTATCATTTCGAGTCAGAAAAACACATTTTCATCTGATTTTTGCATCATATTTCAATATGAATTATTTAGATCGATTGGACAGTACAGATGAAACGTTTTAAACAGATAGATCAGCTTTTTTTAGTTTTATTATACAGAAAAAAACCAGACAGTCACAAGTGACCCTGTAAATGTACTTCAATATTGCAGCAGCTAAAAAGCTGCCATTATTCGCGAGCCTTTTTTTTTTACTTGCATGCTCTCTCATTTTCCACAAGATGGCACTGCTCGCATACTAGACCTATCTACAGTACCTCGTTGAAAACTAGCTGATGCAGTACAGTATTGTATTCACACATGCATACTTGCAACAGCGATATGGATTAAAGGTCACTCACAACTGAGCATTTTTTTAATACCGTGTGTGTCAATGTGTGTGTGTGCGTGTGCACGCAAGCGCGCGCTTTAAACACTTTTTACTATATCGCCTTATACAGTGTACTGACGCACCGGAAGTCGTGTCCCCCCGCCCTTCACTCTCTCCAACTGCATGTAACTCATGACAACGAATCACGTGACTCGTAGTATGTATGCGTTAATCTAAGATTTAAAACCAGGAGATTAGCTGTTCAAACCACCACCTACATCGAATTATCCCAGCATTAAGAGTCATCTAATTACTCGTATCATTTGATGTCAATGTCGCAATAAAAATGTTTTAATTTATTTGGATTCAATCACTATTTTAAATGAGACCTGTCTCTGCCTACTGATTCTTTGCAGGAGTCCTTTTAGGAAGGGGCGGAGTTGCTGTCTCTGACGTCACCCAACGAGTGGTCACATGCTCCCACGGTCCAATCGGGTTTCCGAGGAGAGCCCATCGAGACCCCCGCAAAGTGAAGACGTACGCGCGGCAGCCACCACACACTCCAACCCCACCGTGCGTATTATCAATTACTGTTATTAATTTGCGAACGCTGAGCCATCTCGTCTGCCAGCATGTCTGTAGCGGGCCTCAAGAAGCAATTCCACAAAGCCACTCAGGTAAGTGAGGATGTCCTGCACAATGTCACGCTCTTTTTACTATGATTTAAAAATGTATTTTGATTTATTATTGATGTGTATAAGAGGGTGGAGGCTTTGCTGATGCTGCGGCACCTCACCTCGAATGTTTAATTGCATCGGAATTTTCAGCCTTTCCACCGCATATCAGCCTTCCATCCTACCCTTCAGATGACATTCTGCGTCACGTGACGTGGGCTTGGCGCGTTGAAACAGCCGATTAACGTTTTTTTTTTTCTGTCCTTATCCATTATTATTAGGGTGCACGCAGCGCACACACGCGCACACTCACTCTCCACGATGGGGGTGTTATGCAATCGTTAAGTGCGACTGTCCGGAAATCCTCTCCTCTCAGCTGCGGCACGACATGACCTGAGCGCCCTCTAAGCATTTTGGGCGAGGGACACTTAATTTGGTACACCTCCCGTATTCAGAGTAATTAATAGTATTAGTCGGGAATCCACTGCAGATCATCTTTACTCATATATGCATCAAGGCCCCCCTTTAGCCCCGGGAGACCAAAAAATCTTGAAGGCTTTTCTTCACCTGGATGGACCGTTGCCACCAGGGGCAGTATAATATGGACACAGATAAAATACGCGAAGAACATTGGCAACTATATGGCTGTAAAATTATTCATTATTCACCGCTCAGAATTTATATGCCAATAAGTATCGCTACATGGTCTGTCTGCATGTGTTGCTTCACCATTTGTGTTCAATTACCCTGTGCTTACTTCTGTGACACAGAAGCTGAATTCATTTGTCCACCTGTAGCGTTTTTCTTTGTGAATTAGTATTCAATTAGTGGACTTCTGAAAAACAAAGTTAATGTCGTTCTTAATGTGTAGTTTGACACTAAACTTCAAGCCCGGGGATGTCGACGACTATATTTCGAACAACTCTTAGGTCAAGGACCCACTTTACTTTAAAAAGGGTTTACCTAATTTTTTTTCTCCATTGCATCCATAATGAGGTCACCAAAACTATTAGATACACTGTACAGTGGATTTTCACACACTGGCGGTTCAGCAACCGCAGATTCAACTATTTGTGGATTACAGTATTTGTTTTTAATCTTTATATTTAAAGAAACTAATTGTATTCTTCTACAAGTGTGCATTTACACAAAGTCTGGAACATCAACGAACAATCTCAAGACACAATTTAGCTTCTTCCCGACATACAAAACTTGTATCGTAACATTTCATCAGTTCCATGACAACAATGTTTACGAACACATCAACCATGAGGAGACTTGCCAAAGGTCAGAGCTTAATTTCTACAATCAAGATCTTGTTGGCGCTCTTGTCTCGTTGTGAGTCATTGGTGTTGTCGTTTATTCCTCACTGAGAGGCTTGTATAGATGATTTAAACCAAATAGCACATAACATCGTTGCCGGAAGTGTTCAACAATCAAGTCAAGTCAACAGTATTTATAGAGCACTTTCAAACAGCCATCGCTGCATACAAAGTGCTGTACATGGAGCGATTTAACATGCACAATAAACAGTAAGACAAATCGGTAATAAAGGCGGTGGAAAACACCAAACAGTAAAATCAATGTGAGCTGTTCAATAGAAAGGTGAGGAAAAAAGGTGCTATTACCCGTGAATTTATTAGTCATCAGCTCATTTCACCACACTGGACCCAGATCAAGTGGTTGGAGTGTGATTGTTTTATTGTCGTCCATTGGCTGCGCTTCTCAAAAACTCATGTGCCAGAGTGAGAGTGTGTGCGTGTGCGTGTGCGTGTGTGTGTGTGTGTGCGAGTGCGTGCGTGCGTGCGTGTGTGTGCACCAGGCTGTAATTGTATGAGGCACTGAGTTTCAGCAATATACTTTTTATTCCCTGTCACACATTCGCCATGAAATCTTAATTAGTAAGTGTGCAGGGAAAGTCACATTTGAACATGATCTGACAAATGTTCAAAAAGTAATAAAGTAGGAATACAAAAATCCCCTAAGCACTCGTTAAGTGTAAAGACAAAGAGCATTTAAAATGATAGCAGGTTTGACTTCCAATTTGATGTCATTGGTTAATTCTGACCACAGCCCCGTTCCTGTTTATTGAGGGTGTGCACACTTGCGCAACTACATTGTCTGGGTTGTTTGATTTTACTTCCCCTCGTTAATCTATTCCACACCCCCCACTCTTATTCAGGTTTATCTGTCTGTCTATCTTGCTAGCGAGCAAGCTATCCACAGGCCGGGCTAGCTAGCTGGCTAGCTAGCTTTTCTTCCATCTGTCATCTATCCATGGATTTGCCTAGTGAACCCCAATTAGGCAAAAGACGCTCTTTGCACCTCCTGTCACGGCCCTGTAATCCAAAATCCAGACATAGACCCACACACACACACCCACACACAGACACACACACACACACACACACACACAAACGCACTGCACTCACAGGAGACCTGTCTGTGATGGTCACGAGATGAAGTAATACGTCGACAGGCTTAGGGGGATCAGATGCATATCTGCACTTATGGGTCATTACTCCATTGCCAGTGAATGTCATTTGATTTAAGACGGCATTTTCGTCCGTATTAATAGCAGTGATTGAGTGATTAATAGCGATGATTCATTTGTGCTTTATTGCATGTCGGCTAATCAAATGGCATGGCCGGCCGCTTTGTCGTCCCCATTCAGGTTGTTTTACCTTTCTGGCGCGGCTTTAGAGACGACAGCAGAAGTTGGTTGTGCATTAAACAACAAGCACCGATTGTTGGTAGTCATTTCATGACTTTTCCATCATAATTATCAGAGTTCAGTCCTCAAGCGTAAGGCCTCAGTTTTGCTCTTTCTTTGGTTTATTTCAAGAAGGAGCCAAATGCGGTGCTGCTGACGGTGCATACTGTATCTGCGCAGAAGCAGGTTCGATGATGATATGTGTGGAAGGGCGTGGCCCGGCGGAACTGCAGTCGGCCCATCTGCGCCACTGTGGGAGTGTATACAATTCACCTTGACTTCGTATGTCAATTCAAGCAGCTCCTCTCATTCGCTTTAAATGGGGCACGCTCACTCTCAATTGAAGACATGATGTGCATTTTCACTGCTCGAGCGTTGGTGAAGTAGATTTTTTTAACCCGCTTCTCTTATCAAAACACACCTGCAATTAAGGTGATTAAAGCAATGAAATAACTCAAACTAAAAATAAAAATTGTTTTGTTATTGATATAAAATAAAAGCGAAAATGCTAACTGAATCTACATCTGGCATTTATAAAACTAACTGAAGAAAGAAATCAATGTTCGACTGGCTTAGCGAGCAAGATGGCCGCCGGTAGCTTCACTGTTGATGTATTAGCGCATCACTTGTATTTAAAGCTTCCACTGCACCCACTGCGGCACATCTTGCAATCTGACCGATGAGAGCCACACAGAAATTGGCTTACGCCTCGCCGGGGACAGATGGCCCATCCGAAAAATGCTGCAGTGACCTTAGCACCGTGCGTCTGCTAGTCGCTAACTAGCTTGGTAGCTTTGCGTTAAGTCATGCTATAAGACTTAAGCGAGAAAAAAGACGTCTACTCTCAGGGACTCAAGGACATCACGGCCATTTTGCAAACGAAGCACGGTGTAGGAATAGAAAACTGCCGTCTTTTGAATTTTGCAGTCGTAGAAGTGAAGAAAAGTGTGTGTGAAAGATTCTGTTTTGCACCTATTGGTTAACTTTGCCTCATTGCAGAGCAAATGTTGCTCTCCTAGAGAACGCCTTAGTTCCTTCTCATGTGTGTGTGTGGGGGGGGGGGCGGGAGGTTGCATCGAGCTGCAGTTTTTCAGCGCAGTATGCAAGTGGAATCCGTTATTTTCCTCGGTGGACTATTGTGTGTGTGTGAGCGGCATACTAATACGCTCACTGTCAAGAAGTGTGTGTGTCCACTGTTGTGAAGGATGGCAATGCTTGCAGCCTTCCGTTCATCCATTAAGAGGGATTGTTTGGTAGGATGGAAGTGGAAGTGGAATAGTAGACAGGTAAATTGAGGTGATGGGGGGGGGGGCAGAAGGCAAGTGGGTGACTCATGCCGCCCGGATGCTCGGTGAGGAGCACTGCAGTACAGCGAAAAGTCCATCCAGCTGGGATGAGAGCAGATGGGGGGGGGGGGGGGGGGGTTCCCCCCTGAGGAGCTGGTGATGGAGTGATGGGGGATTCAATGAGGCTCTCTCTTGGCTGTGTATAATGGCATGCTTTTTACCAGTTTAAATCTTTCTGTTGTGCCGGCGCGTCACATTATCATCAACTGTGGGTCCGACGGTCACTGTTACTGTCAAAGTAAACATCCAACAAAGAGCAAACGCACAGCCTCTGCTACCTGTAATCAAAAAAATATATTTTTTTTTAATTGTATTGTATTATTGCAGCAGTCATTATCATCTTTAAATCAATAAATCATCCAATAACTAATCAAATATGCATAAAAGATTATGGCAGTCTGAAAGGTGTCTTTTTTAGAGCCTGCAGCACTTTTCTCACTGACTTTCTGATGTACCTTCTGGCGTGCTTGGAGGGAAAAAAGTTTCCATTTTGGCTTTTTTGACCATCACAGTAAAATCTTCACTTGAGTTGGACTTTTGACTTCGCACTCTGGTGCTTTTTTGGGGGCTTCCTTCTGCAGAGATGCGTCAGAGTCAGGCTTGTGATTTAAAGCCTCGTTTACGCATAGTGCTACTGTGACTGCTAACTGATCAATACTGCGCCACTTTGCGGCGCCGTTCTTCTGGGGTACTTAACTGTAGTATTGCTCTACTTGAAGAACAATAATCAAGATCAAACAACAATGACGGCTTCCACTTGCATTTAAAGCAAGTGTGGCAACCTAAGGCCCAGATTGAAATAAGGATGGGAAAAAAACACTAAAATTCCTCTCAATTTTCTTACATCAAACCAAAACGGAACATTTCCTGTGTTCTAAAGACTTTTTTTTGTGGGTCCGCCCATGAAAGACATGCCTACTCGCTTTCAGGTTGCTACGTAAAACAACTTCAACGGCTGTAGTTTCCACCAAAATGGAAATTTTTCACAGTTTTTTTTGGACAGGTCAGTTTTTGAAATACCGCCGGAAATGACCATTCCAAACCAACATGGCTGACTTTGTGTTCTTGAGACTTTTTTTGTGAGTCTACGCATGTCACGTACTACAGTGCCAACTCCAGTAAATGTCCCGTGTTAAGTGAAACACTCTTCCGGATCTAAATTTTGAATGAAAGCCAATGTTGCTCTGTTCTCGCTCTGTGCTTCATTCACTTGAGCCACTTCAATTGAAAAATTCTCTGCCCTCTCTTGAGGTTTTCTGTCTGCAATCGTCCAAATAATTTAAAAAGCCCCACGTACAAGGTCAGACGTCGCGTTCCCTGCCGTCATATTTGTTCCTGGGGAGGGGGGGGGGGGGGGGTTAATCACAGACGCACGCTGTCTGTAACGAGCTTATTTTTAGTGATGGGGAGTGTCGGTATGCTCACGTCATTTATTGAGCCTAAAGAAAATGACGCCTTGTTTGCAGGGTGACGAGGAAGTGAAGATGAGCCTTTCTCTGCTGTCCTTCTCTTCCTCCTCCTGCGCTGCATCAGTATTCAGGCCATGGCTGATGTTTTATTCAGTGCGTGGAACATTCCAAGGCATCCACTTCTGCATAGTAGAGTGCTTTTGAAGCTTGGGGCATTTTTGGCATGTGTTTGGGTCCACTTTGTTTCCTTAATTAACGACTATATGGCAGAAATGGAGAGAGTCGGTGGTAAATTGAATTACTCGTGGTGCTACTCACCATCACTCACCATCATGCGCTTGTTCTCATCTGATGAAAAGTCGAATGAAAATGGCTAGAAGAGGGGTGTCGAACTCATTTTTGTCATGGGCCACATTTCCCTTGGAGGGCCGTTATGACTGAAACTGTATTAAAAAAAAAGTCAATAACACCGGTTTATTCATCTATTGTTTAAGTTACTGTTATCAGAGGTTTGGTCACAAGAAAATGCTTACAACATGTCGCTTATTTATTAAATATGGGAATTTCACATTTCGGTCGAGATTTTAGTTAGCATCATGGAAATTGCCATGTTTGATTTGCCATCTGGGGCCACATAAAATAACGTGACGGGCCATGTCTTGCCCCCAGGTCTTGAGTTTGACACCTGTGGTGTAGAAATCAGCCTGACCATGACAACTTGTCAAAATGCACCCGTTTCTATCCATCTCAGGGGTTGCCCATTTTGCTCCTTTCTGTCGGCTGAAAATGATCTCACGGTTGCCCGCGAGGATGGCCGGCATGCGCTGAAAAGTTGTCATCCACGGGTTGTCGAGTGACCAGGCACTCCAGAAACTCAACTACAACAAAGAACTTTAAAATATGATTTTTCATAATGACCTGTTGTTGCCAGAGGACCTCAGGGGGCTTCCGAAGTTCCAGTGTGCCCTGAGGAACCCGAAAAATCAAGATTAAGTCCCCTGAGGTCAATGGTGTCATCAACCGAATTGAATGGAGGCCGCTTGTCACTTTCTTCAGGCCTCATTCGGTCGTCTTGATTGCATTGACTGAAGGGCACGACCGTAAATGGCGAGATGTGATTCTGCCCACGTGTTGTTTACAGCATCAGAGACCTTGCGGGTGCATATGGGCGAGATCAAAGTTGCTCAAGTAGAGGTCGGCCACTTGAAGGGTCATTTTGGAAGTTTCTTTGGGGGCCTCCAGAGAAGATGGATTTGTTATCCAATTACTACCAAATTTGAGCCACGTATACTACACGGATGAGTGATGCTAAATTGTGAAAGAGTTTTTGCAGGCGAAATTTGAAATTTGAAGAAATGACTTAGCTTAACGTGCCCGGAGTCAGTTTCAATGAAATTTGGTGGTCGTGTATTATGAATAAACCCATAAAAAAGTCTCAAGAAGCCATGCCCAAAAAGACACCGCAAGGCAGCCATTTTCTTTGGAAGCAGAATTTTCCGAGGCCCTTTAAAGACACACTTGCCTGAGAGAACTGTGAAGAAATTCTGTTTTTGAAAATGTAGCCCTCAAAGTCAGTTTTATTTAGCAAAATAAAATGTGGTCGGCATGTCTCTCACTAGTTTTGTCACTGCGTCTTGACAGAGCACGCTGGTAAAGTTCTGATATTTCGGCTCCAGAAAGTTCCTGTGTACTCTATAGAGTGATCCAAATAAAGACGAATAATTTTTTTGAAGGGGGGGGGGGGGGGGGGGTTGGCTGGCTGTTGCCTTTAACTTGTGCTAATATCAACAACGGACTTATTTTCGGAAGTGGCAGACTTAATTTCTCGTGTCAAATGTACAAGTGGCTACATTGGTTTGGTGTAACTAATGTTATGGATTGAAAGCGTGATTATTGTTATTATTTTTTGGAATACCTCAAAGTATCTTGAAACCATACGTACCACAAACCATGCCTACTGTAGCATCGCGCTGGGTCATTCACCAGCTATTGAATGAACCTAAAAGTTTGGACTTTGCCCATTATTTAACTCAAAAACTAAAAGCCTAATGCGAACAGGGAAGAAGGGTGAATGGGATCGGTAGAGAAATGTGATGGAGGAGGAAATGATGGGGAGAAGAGGGCCTCTTACTTCCAGGCAGCTGGAGCAGCAATTTCTCCTCTTTTCTTCTTTGTGGTGTCCAGCTGCAGATGTTTTGAGCCCAACTGCAACTAAATATGGCAAACCACTTTGAACTCAAACAGCCAAGATACTCTCTTCCCTTACAAAAGTGAAACAGAATCATTCAAGAATGCTGAATTCTTTTTTTTAATGGTTCATAGATGATGACAGGAATGTACCATTTTTGACTTTGGGGGAGGGAGAATGCTTAAATTGTGATTCAAAAAGTGCAGAGACAAAATATTTCATCCGACAGAAACTTGCTGTGCCTCTATTTTATTCACGGGTGGCCAAACTTTTGCGCTCAAGGGCCACATTGGGTTTTCAAAGTGGACAGATGGGTCAGGTCATGCGTAGGTTATGTTAAAAAAAAAATTGTCACGTGTAAAATAGTTTCAACCCCCCTATATTGTTTTTTGAGGGGGGAGATTAGTGACAAATAATTCATTATCAATAATTGACTAATTATTTCGTGAAATTGTAAAAGTCGTCATATGAATGTACAAATAAAAATATGCATATGTAAAATTGATGACTTTACTATTTTAGCATTTACAGTAAATAAAACGTTTTTTCATTTGACAAAACATTACGTGTATCTAAATTGGTTTGACAAATGCGACAGGACTCTGAATAATAAAAACCATCAGACCTTTGTTGCTTGCGTGCAAAACATTTGCCCCGCCCCTCATTTGTTGTCCCATGAAAACGGCCCAAAACTCCAATCTGGTTTTTTTTTTGCACTTTTTGAAAGTGCAAAAAAAAAAAAAAAAAACATGATGGCATTTGTTCTGCCACGTGCCCACCATGACATTCGCCCTCCCCAGCGCACAGCAGCCCTCAGACTGGATGATTCCGCCGGGATTATTCCGTCATTAATCCGAGCGTGGTGATTTCACATCCTATTGACTGAGAATCAGTCTGGCCTTAATCTTTAGGAAACGTGCGCGCGTGGCTGCGCCCACTTTGTCATGTGGCGGACGGAATGCATCGGATTTGAAGACGGCGCTCAATCATAACATAACCGTCATTGTGATTTACAAGACTTAACAGCGAGGGATGAGCGTTGTGCTGCTGACGCGCCAGACTCACTTCATGTCCTCATTTTTCGTTTTAGCACACCCACATCACACCCGCGCATTAACTCCTTCACAGCCAGCTGGTGACAGAGTTCTCGACGATCAGCCGCGGGCCACTGGCCACCGTTTTCTGGCATCGGTCACGTGACGTTCACAACGCGAGCCCAAAGGCACCTGAAGTGGGCGATATTGATCAAAATGGTGACCCGCTGCTGAATACGTGATACAAAGCCAACATGAAGCACACAAAACACCACAGAGGCGTTTTCAGATTTGACCTCTTTTATTAGGTCACCAGACTCCGGGATGCATCGCTCTTTATTTTTTTTGCCAAAGGATCGTTGCGGTATGATCGAACGTCTGCACTGAAGAAGAATCTGTTTTTCTGTCTTTATTGATCTGAGGATGAACGCATGACTGCATGGCTCTCTTGAAGACAATTTATCCTCATCAGGCATGAAAATGAATCTTTCTAAAACGCCATCTTGGCGGCTTCACTCTGCTCCGAAGTCACAGTCAGCCCCGTTTTTGCTTGGTTTAGTTTCGTCTTCCTGGTTGGTTCAGGCGTCGATTTCTCTTGTGCGCTTTGCATCTTTTGGCATCGTGACTGTCCTGTTAAATAACGTGAAGGGCTGATCGCCGCCGTCACTAGCGTGGACCAGTAGGAATTTTACGCATTCAGAACTTCAGTGTTTCCACAATAAGTCCCCATATGCTGGACAGGTGGGCATTTATTTACTCAACTGAATATCCGACATACAGAATCTATTTTTGTCTTTATGATACGACAAAAGATTTTGTGTTCCGAATTGTATATATTTAATTATAAAATCATCATCGCCATTATGCGTCCCGTCCACTCAAACAAGCACACGTCGGATGGCAGCTGGTTGCCTCCCCCGCCGACGTAGCGCCACGGGGACGCCGTCGGAGCGTGTGCTCGGCTACGAGGCGGCGTTCTCACGACTGCTGTTACATAAGAGAAGGCTTTGGAGTCACGCGACAAACGCGCTGTAAGCGCGGAGCTCAGGCACTGCGGACACCGGGACGAGGCGTTGATGTGACGGTGGAAATATTAAATCGTAGTGTTGATTTGAGATGAAAAGTAACCTTTTGTCTTCATCTATCTTTTCCATTGTTTTTTTTTTTTTTTTTTGCCTAAAATGTGTGACAACGAGTCTGTGATTTGGTTGAAAGCTTTCATGCACCCTCTGTAACCTGATAACATAACAAGCTGTCCACTGTAGTGACAAGTGGCTTTCCCTTGATTCTATCAAACTGGAAGAAGCAAACAAATAGTCTTTGCTCCCGTCTGTTGTCAGCGTCTTCATTTTGGGAGTAAGAGTTAGGTTAGCCCTCTAGGTTCCAGTGGACGCTAATACGGTCTGGTGTTTGGCAAACGGGAGATTGAGCACGTTGCGGCATGTACGTCTGCTGTCTTGCCCGGCCAAAGACGCTTGAGCGGCCATTGAAATTTCGCATGATTATTATTTATTTATTTATTTATTTTGCGAATGTCTTATTTCATTAGAAAATTGTTGGACACGCTCTCCAAACAACCGGTTATTATATCACGTCAGTGTCATTTAAAACATCAAAAGTTGTTTTAAGATGGTTCGGAAGGACTGCCTGTTTTCTTCCAGCAGCCACCTGTCCCTCAGAATAACCTCGCTAATCACTCTTGTCGTTTTTAATCGGGCTCTTCCACACCGTGCGTGTATTTAAAGGTAGGAAGCCTCCTATTAGAGCTCTGAGCAGGAAGGGGAGGGCGAGAGCGAATGGGGGTGGGGCAAGTTGAGCGGCGTGCAGACTCACATTGGGAGCCATGTGAGCCACGCCAATGCTTAGAAAATGGTCTCCGTATGGTCAAAAAAAAAAAAAGAGGACAGGAGGAGGCATTATGTGCTTGAACAAAACCCGAAGTCGGTCCTGAAGTTTCTTCAAACTGTTGGGTCCAATCAAAAATAACTTGGGTCAAAAATGGACTGACCACTGAAGTTTTGTACAAAATAGGTTGTTTTGCCGGTATAAAAAGCAGGATTAAAAGAGGATTTGCCGTTCGATAATATTCAGCACTAAACCAGAATGATTTTGAAATACGTCCTATTTTTATTCTTCTTTCAAATGTGCATTATCAAACAAGATAGTGTGCCGCCAGCTAGTGGCCGACAGTGTAATTACACTAAAACAAAATGGGAGGCATAGCGTAAGAGTGTTCTTAATGGTACCCTTCAAAAATCCATGAAATAGAACCGCAGAGGCGCAACCCCCGACATTGCGATGGACTGCGGTTCACCGATTAAAAACTATCGTTCAAAAAAAAAATCCTAAAAGGTGTCTAACATTGTTGGACTATTGGGAAAAGTGGGATTCGTGGTGTAAGCACAGTAAGAACACACAAAATTTGAATCATCGACAAAATAGCCGGTTGCCCTTGTTCTCTTCCCAGGCATACACGGATCATTGCGTCACGTGTCCTGTGGGCTTTGTCTTTTGTGAGCGAGCGGCACACAGCGTTGGCTGACGATGCGAGCGATTCTGTGCGAGGAAAGGCGGCAAGGTCGCCCGCTTGCTCGCCCGCCTGCCCGCAGCGCTCCCTCTCCACATTTAGACCACATTTAATCCAATCTGATTGGGTGGCGTGGGTGCCAGGTGCAGAGATGTGGCGCCCGGAGATTTTCCCTTGCCGCAAAAACTTTGGGAGGATGAATTTGATGATGCCAACTTCAGCTGAAAAAGAAAAATCCAAATGAGTTACATCCGTGATTTTTAAAGTGGGGTTGGGGGTTTGGAGGGGGCAGCGGCCCCCCCAAGCATCCACCTGAGGGAAGACATCCAAAGCCACACTGACTCAGAGAACATTTCTTACAAATTTGTTGCCTTCATATGTAATGGCTGATGCTATTTTTCACCGAAAACTGGAACAAATACTGCTTTTATTCGTGGATATATCTTCATAATTTCATTCCATTTTTTTTTTTTTTTTGGTTTGGTTTTGTTTTTGTTGAGCGCCCTTTCTAAAGACTGAGTACCGATCATGATGTCTTACTGATTATAAACACTGAGACAGGATAATGAGCCCTCTCTTTATTTGTCAAAGTCTTCAGCCGCTCTTACTCGCCGCAATTGCGTTCCCGTCGTACGTCTCAATGGAGCCGCTTTTACCGCTTGATGTCACGCTCATTTTGTCCCTTCTCATTAAATCCGTCCAAAGGTGCACCACTTATGCAAATCTGATATTCG
Organism: Hippocampus zosterae; assembly: GCF_025434085.1. Lineage (NCBI taxonomy): Eukaryota > Metazoa > Chordata > Actinopteri > Syngnathiformes > Syngnathidae > Hippocampus > Hippocampus zosterae. The sequence continues at coordinate 5,264,336 of NC_067463.1, read as the reverse complement.
GCAGCTTGAGTGGTGATTTACAGACCGACCGGTCTTGCGTTCGCACGAAGCGACATTGTCGCAATTATCGTGTATACCAGACAAGCCAGCCCGGCGCGGGGCAGATAACGGTCTCCACGGCAACCAGCGTGGATGGGAGAAGTCGTCGTGATGCGCGAATGGCTGGAGACTTGAGCGTGAGTGCGTGTGCGCATGTATGCGTGTGCGTGCGTGCGGCTTTTGCTGAAACGACTCATAGACAGACAAATCCTCGAGAAGTCTTACGCCGCCTAAACTGCCGTCACAGGGTTAACATGATAACCTCACCATCCATTCTCCGATCTGCACGAATCACCTTCTTGCCTCATGCACACGCCCAGCCACTTACAACAAGATACACTTGGTGACATTCACGTCAAGAGACGCGATTGAAAAATTGTGCTTTTGACCAATTAAGAACGCCCGTTTGTGTGTCCTCATTGTGTCAGATCACTGCTCCCTGCAGGTGACTGCCAGCATCGAGCCCCGGTTTCGGAGGCAGGAAGAAGAATGATTGACAGTGAGACCTTTTTGTGTGTGTGTGTGTGTGTGTGTGTGTGTGTGTGTGTGTGTGTGAGATCACGTCATAGAGGAAATTCACATTTCATAACTCATCTGTCCTAGCCTTAAATCATATTTTTAGACCGGCTTGATTTTCTCCCCCATCTTTTGGCACAAACTGGCGAGAAAAAAAATGATGTTGATTAATAGTTATGCAAAAAAAAAAGAAAAACTAGAAGAGGTGAACACAAAAGGTCAGTTCAAGAACATTACATTGGTACCACAACTTTGAAGTGATCCAATTTGTGAATTTTTCCCGATATGGGCCATATGACTTGGTGAGTGCGAAATGCCGGTCGTCAAGCAGCCAAAAGTGAACCTTTTTTTATTTTTATTAAAGAGTCTGCGTGCTTCCTTCAAGCTTTTTCTTGCCAAGTTCAAGTTCAAGCAGACAAAAATAGAGAAATGGGCCGGGTAAGGAAAATAGCATTGGTGCTTCAACACATGGAGACAGACAATATACATACGTGGACAAAAACGATGGGACCCCCAAATAAGATATAACTTAACGTTTCCATGACTGCACCTGCACATCTCATTCAGAACATGTAGACGCGTAACCTCGATGCATATGTTGCGTGTTTCCTTATCCAGAAAGTGAGTGAGAAAGTGGGCGGAGCCGAGGGAACCAAGCTCGATGAGGACTTCACCGAAATGGAAAAGGCGAGACGAAACACCGTCAATCAGTGCATTAACATGACGTGTATCAAAAATGTTTATGACAATTTTGTCGCGCTTTCCCACTTTTGCAGAAGGTGGACACAACCACCCGGGCGGTCATCGATATCATGACCAAGACGACCGAGTATCTGCAGCCCAATCCAGGTGACATGGCTCAGGGGCTCTCATCACTTCTTTTTTGAAGCGTTAAGAGTTTTGTGTTTTATGGCATTTAAAAAAAAGAAGAAAATGATTACAACTTAAATCCTGCGCTGTTTTGCCATCCTGGTTAAAATCACCCCAAATGTCCACTTCAAACCATAATAGCAGATTTCCTTTTCATGTCAGGCATTTCTTCTTGAGACTTTTTTGTGGGTCTACTCATGATACACACGTCAGCTAAATTTCATGTTAAAAAGTGAAAGTGGCTGCAGGGGCTGCTGAATTTTCAGATGAATCCTGTCAAACAAATTGTTCACAGGAAGGTGTTTGCAACCATTGATAAGTTTTAGATGACTTTTTTGAAATGGGAGAAAGCTAAAAATTTTGCCATTTTACCTTGTTCGCCGTCTTTCGAGCAGATGTGGTTAAAATCCAGTTAATATCCAACAAAATCGCGAGGTCAAGTTAATTTTGGAAGGACCGCTGGCAATGGTCTACTCTGTCTTTTCAGGTTTGAGTTCTCAATGCTTTTTTTTGTGGGTCTTTCACGATAACCCTGCCGAACAAATTTCATGTGACTGCAAAAATTTCATATGACCGCAATATCTTGTCACCCGAGGATAAATATGCTTTCGAAATTGCGTGGACGATTGATTAATGTGTGCTCAAGCATTGACGATCTTGATCATTAAAACTTCAGAGCAATAAAATGGATGTTTTGTAGCCACCAGAGCCAAGATGAGCATGATGAACTCCATGTCACGCATGCGTGGTCAGGAGAAGGGACCCGGATACACCCAGACAGAAGCCATCCTGGGAGAGTCCATGCAGCGCTTCGGTCGCGAGCTCGGCGAGGAATCCAATTTCGGTGAGTGGCCGAGAGCATTTTTTTTTCACAATTTCCGACAAAGTGGGACGTTCGATAAATAATTTTGTCAGTCATTAATGATGATACAAAGATGTATAATAATACAATGGGCCCAAGCTAACTTGCAGGGTAGAGGGACCACAGATGTATTTTTAAACTGTCCGAGGAGCTTTATTTCGACAAAGGTGGGATTTGCCGCCATCTTGTGACATTTTAGATGTCGTCGATTTATGCTGCCATCTTTGGGGGTTTTTGCGGGGAGGAGGCTGGGGAGGGGGGTGTCAGTTACAGTTTACCTCGCTAACAATTGTCACCCTTCAACGTTTGTAATAGCCTACACTATTTTTCTACAAACTATTAGGCTAGGCTATGGCCTGACTAAATGAAGCTCCTCATTCACTTCAACATAGTTGCTTTCATATTATGGCATATTAATTGGAGTTTAGTACCGGCAGATTCACATTTTGACAATTTTGAGGTTTTTTGGGGGGCGCGGTCAATTTTACTTTTCATTAAGAAATTTTGGGGGAAAGTTTTCATTCCCCACCCGTTGTCTTCAATCAATTTTTCTTGAAAAGTGTATTCTTTTTTTGAAGATTTTTTGGTGGGGTAGTTGGTTAAAAAAAAAAAAAAAAAGATCAAATACAATATTTGAAAGTTACCCTTACGGTGCTGTTGTCGATCCCACTGAGGTTCGCGCCGCTTTGTGTTCCTCAGGCCTGGCTCTGATCGACGCCGGGGAGTGCATGCGTGAGCTGGCAGAGGTTAAGGACGCCCTGGACATGGAAGTCAAGCAGAACTTCATCGACCCGCTGCAGAACCTTCACGAGAAAGACCTCAAGGAGATCCAGGTTGATTGTTTTTTTTTGTAACTAGGCCAAGAGATGACGTCGAGGATCTACGCGCAACTGTTGAACGCCTTCTTCGGTGTCTCACAGCATCACCTGAAGAAGATGGAAGGCCGGCGTCTGGACTTTGACTACAAGAAGAAGAGGCAGGGCAAAGTGACAGACGAAGAGCTCAAGCAAGCGCTGGAGAAGTTCGACGAGTCCAAGGACATCGCCGAGCTCAGTATGTTCAACCTGCTGGAGAGCGATGTAAGCGTGAGCCCGCAAAATTGAAACGTAGGGTGTTTGGTTTGAAAATGTTGCAGAACTTGAAGTGGCTAAACATTTTCTGTAGACGTAAAAAACGAGTTATGGGTGTCATAAATCAACCCGAAACTTTTTGCATCCGCAGATCGAGCAAGTGAGCCAGCTGGCGGCGTTGGTCCACGCTCAGGTGGAATATCACAGCCGGGCGGCCGAGATCCTCACGCAGCTGTGCAGCAAGATTGACGAACGGTCGGTGCTTCTCTTAGCGTCCCCTCCATGCTCTACAAAACCGAGATTAAATAGCGTTATTCTCATATCGACAATTTCTCAGTCATTTTTTAGCTTCAAACGTCACAAGAGCTTTATTTTAGAACTTGCGACCAGCTGTTCTTGTGTCTTTGGGTGTCCAGGATAAAGGATTGTTCCCACAAGCCCCGGAAAGAGTACACCCCCAAGCCTCGCACCACTCTGGACTTCTCCTCCATCAGTGAGAACCACAACGGAGGCATACACAGTGCTCGTTCTCCGGGTAAGTGCGGACCCAAGAACCTCGTAAAAACTTGTCCAAGAATAGGCACGAATGTTCCATTCGGAAAAAGGATTTCTGGACATGTTTTGGTATCGCATCGGAGGTACTCCAATTTATAAATTGGTTATTGACTGCGTTATTAGTGCTTAATAAAGCCTTAATAAACTAATGTGAGGCAACTCACCAACCAAATGTGAGCCCATTTATAATTGCAAAGTGAAATGCTCTATGGATAAATGTGCATTGAGGCTTTTATAAAGGGTTCATTACACTATTATTACCCTATTTATACTTTCAACAGGGCATCCCTTATTATGATTATCAGCTGGTTATTAATGCCTACCACTTGCCAAGCAGTGTGTTCACATTTAGTGTTATATTACTTGTGTATATTAGTCAATTGTTTATTAAGGCATTATTACATTGTTATTAACCTATTTATAAGCCCTCCCTTATTTTCAAGTGGCATCCACATTTGACTTGTGTGTTAATTTATTTAGCTGTCAATTCTCAAAAATGAGCTACTTAAAAAAAAATAAAAATAAAAAATCAGTTGGCATATTAGCTTGCAGCTACAGTTTGGGAGTTCACAGCAAAACGTTCAGGTCATCTGCACACAAATACCGGTTGGGCCATTTTTATTTGTGTATTTTTTCAATCAAAATAACAACAGTACTGCACATATGTTGTTTGTTTCCTGCTTTCATGCCAACTGCAACCAACGGCATTTGTATTTTATAATAACATTGCGACACAATGCAACTCGTTTTTAATCGCTAATGTAATGCTAAAATTAGAGATGAAATAAACTTGTACAAACATCCAAATTCAAGTTAAAGTTGGACCAATGTAAGTTTTTTTCACGATTTGTGTGGACTTAGCCTCAAGATGCACTTTTCAAATTTTCCAATGGTTTTTTTTCACCTCCCCAACCCACAAATAAACGCAACTGTGCTGCTCTTCTCTTTTTTTTCAATATTTTTTTTTTGGGGGGGGGGCACTCGTGCAGGGGCGAGGTCGCCAGGTGAGCCTTCCTCGGCCGTCCACTTGCGTCATTTGAGCCCGGCCCTCATCCGCTCCAACTGACTTGCTTTCTTTCCCCCCCCCTCCCTCTTTCCCCTCTTTGCCGGCCGCCACTTGCCGTTGGCAGCCCGGTCTCCAGGTGAGACAAAACAGAAGGTTGCGCACGCCTCATCATCTCCTCCATCGTTGCCTCACCTTTTGTGTTCCGAGAGCCAGCGCCCCGTCCCCAACGTTTCCTCTTTCGGCTCACTGACGTTCATTCTTTCCACCCATCTCTCCATCCCTCTACAATTGCTTCTGCTAAAATATTTTTTTGTTGTCTTTTCCTTTTCCCCTCCACAGCAAGATCTCCAGGTGAGCACCAGTGACTCGTCCGTTAATGTTTCCTCTTTGAACTCAGTGGAGGCTCCTCTCTGTCCGCGGTCCAGCCTCGTCCAAGCCGACTTGATTTTTCTTTGCTTGTCTGTCTAACCCTTTTGTTTTTCCCTTCTTTCTTATTTTGTGTGGTTGGTCGAGTTTGACATTCAAGGAAACACACAAAGAGCCTCTTTTGTAAAAAAAAAAAATAATAATTTTAAAGAGATTTGAAAAAGTTGAAATCATTTATTATTGTTAGTCATTTTTTGTGTTGGTCATTCTCATTTTTATCAAATATTTTCAATATTTTTATTTGAATTTTATTTTCAGGAATATACTAATCACAGTTGAAATAATGTTTTTTAAATTATGTCATTACAAAATATTTTATGTAGCTTTCAAAATAATGACGCATAGTGCAAAATGATTTTCTTATTCATTTTATACTTATTTTCAAAATGTTTTTTCTTTTTCCATTTTTATAGGACCCTAAATGCATGGCTATAGTCAGTAAATTACAAAAACGAGTCACTTGTTTGTCTGCGGCACTCTGAAGTTGGCCCAAATTCTACAGCCGAGTTGCTGCCCCTGCATTCAAAATCATTTTTCTCAGTCATAAAATGTGAGCTCATGTAAATTTGGTTAGTTCAGTTTTATTTTATGAATTTAATGGGGTGGTATTTGTTTTTTGAGTTAGATTTACATTTGTAATTTAATTTCAAGCCTTCGATGAATAATAATTGTTCGATTTTGTTTTTCTGTACTGATTTATTTATTGTGTCATGTTTATTTCAACTTACTCTTTTGAGTCATTCTGTTTTATTTTATTTTGGACATGAGTCCTGTTTTCTGTTTACCCCACCCCCCCACCCCTTCATTCCTTCTTGTTCACTGTTATATTTCACTTTTCCCAATTTTGATTTTCCTTCACTAAACCGTGCTATCGGTTAGCAGCTCCGCTTGTGATGACCCAAAATGTCAAACTGCACTTTTCCTGAACCGCCACGTGTCTCCTCCTAACAGTGAAAATCTTGTTTGGCATCTTTTCTTCTTTTCTTTCTCTGTCTTTTTCTTGGGCTCTGCGGCACATCCTGTTTCCTCTCTTTCTGCCTTCAGCTCGGTCACCAGGTGAGCGGCACCAATCGGTCCAGCAACTTTCTTTTTATTTATTACTAATATACTGGGATGTTAGTTGTAGTTTTGGAAAGATTGGGTTGCTTTTACCCAAAGTTGGCTTCATGACTTGGATTTGGCTGGGCTGAAGCTGGTCGCACTTTTTGATCAGCAAATTTTTGCTTCTTGGCAGTAAAATGTTGTTTTCAAACCACACTCTAAAAAACAAACATTTGGGTCAAAAATAACACAATTATGGGTCCAAAATGAACCGACTTGTGTCAATTTGACCCAACTTCCTTAAAAAAAAAAAGTTTGATGAAATGGATATGACCCACATACTGTAACCTTCCCATTTAAGGTGGCTGTCAAACAGCCCATGTTGATTTGTTATGACCAATAAAACCCAAATATTAGGGTGTGTTTAGGGGTTATTCATCTGACCCCAAAGGTTGGGTCCCAAAATTGACCCCTAACTGGGTTATTTCTGGCCCCACGGTTTTGAGAGTACACAGCTATGCAGATAACCTGGTCCACCGTGTCTTGGTTAGCTTTCATTCATCAGTGTTGGTCGTTTTTGCAAATCGTGACCCAATGTGCTGGGTCAAATCCTAAACCCAATGCGTTGCACTCAAAAAACAGTTGGGTCAAAAATAACCCCAATTTGGGTCAGAAATTGACCAACCGACTGCTTGGGTCATTTTGATCTAACTTTATAAAATGTTAATGTATTGGATTGTTTTTGTACAAACAACCATTTTTGGCCCAAATTAGGTTTTACTTTTGACCCAGTTCTTTGTTGAGTGTGTGTCTAAATAATCCAGCATTGGCTCAGTCTCTCTTGGACTCTGCAAACGGTTAGAACTGGTTGACAAATTGTATTTATTTTTTTCCCAGCCCCCATGGACCAGCCATGCTGCCGCGCCCTCTACGACTTTGACCCGGAGAACGAAGGCGAGCTGGGCTTCAAGGAGGGCGACATCATCACCCTGACCAACAAGATCGACGAGAACTGGTACGAGGGGATGCTGCACGGCAACTCGGGCTTCTTCCCGATGAACTACGTGGACATCTTGGTGCCCCTGCCGCACTAGAGCGCCACCTGCCGCTCGTGACGCAAATGCAGTAAAACGGCCGCTTAAGAAATCAGCAAATAAAACATCTATCCCCCCCAAACCTCCTGAAACAAACGTGCATTCCCGATTGAGCCCAACCTAAGCAGCCCGATCTGCTGCTTGCAACAATAAAGCAATGAGCAGCCGGTGCATAGTTTCAACTCTGCCTCCGCGTGCTAGTTCCAACCCAGACCGCCCCTGATGTCATCATTCCCACTCCACCATCCCACTTGATGTCCGTCGCTGTACTTTGTGAACGTCCGTTGTGGTAGATTAAACACATGATGTTTGTTAGCGATCAAACGTTAGAGCCCAAGAAAGTGTTCGTAAACCTATTTGACGTTCTTCGTCGTTTTATTTATTTATTTATTTATTTATCGGCACGCTGGGGAAATGATAACGTTGGGTTTGCGATCCCTTTCTTTGGAGTTTTTACGTTTGTAACTATTCAGAATTTGGGTTTGCAGTCACCTCAGCATATTGTGTGAAGTGGGGGTTCAGATACCAAATTAGCAAAAGTTAACGATCAGTCTTTTTTTCTGAATTTTTATTTTTGCATGTGTGGGGGAACAGTGTCTTGTGTGTGTGTGAAATTCCACGTCTGAGCCAGTGATCAGTAAAGCGATCACTTGATTTTTCCCGAAAATTGCAACTTGTGAGGTAACATGAGAAAACATCGTTGAGATCAAGTTTTTTTGTATTGTTCTCAAAAAAAAAAAAAAACATAACGTTTGTTAAATAGCTATAAAAAACATGCTCCATCCTTTTTTCTTTTTTTTTTTACAAAATATTTTACATCACCGTTGTCTCGACACCAAAAACAAAAAGTTAATGTTGGATTTTTCAGTCTCCAATTTTTGGGGTGTTTTTATTATTTGACGTGTGAAGAAGGGTTCAGAAGCGCATCCGCCCACCGTTGAGTGAAATTCCATACTAAGTAAAGTGATGACATGACTTTAACAATAAAAAGATGCAATGTCACTGAAGAATTTCCTCAAAAAAATCTTAGATGACACAAAACAACATCCTCGATAAATGTTTCCAGCATGGTGTTAAATGAGGTTCAGGCACCAAAATTAACGAACGAAAAGTCAGCAATGGATTTACAATGTTCAGTTTTTCACATTTTAATTTTTGCTCGTGTTGGGATCGGGGAATTCTGAAGCGTGTCACACGCGTGTGACATTTCACGACCGAGCCAGTGATGAGTGATTTTTACGTTGATTTTTAAAAGTGACGTATCGTAAGAAAATCGAAATTGTATCCACCAGCGTGTGACGTCGCTCATCCAAGATTTACAAAAAAAAACCTACGCTGTGATGTAACACGAAAAAAAAAATTGTGTGCAAATTATAGGTCACAAAAATACATTTTCTCGCCATTTCTATCAAATAATCACCTCCATATTTGTTAGAAAAAGGAGATGTAAGCAAGTTGGGGGTTTTTTTTGTTTCTAATGACGGATCGACATGTGTTGTCAGCGTATTTTTTTCGCAATATTTTGTATTTCTCAAGCCCAAATTATTGCTATTTTTATTTTGAAATGACTTTGCGAAAAAAAGCACGTGGTGGAATCGTGTAAGAAAACTACCGTGCGTATGCTCCCTCTGAGCATTTTTTTTCCAAGCTGCAATTTGTGTGTAAAAAAAACAAACAAAAAGTGTGATGTAACCAAAAACATACAACTTTACTGCTTTGTCTTTTTTAACTGAATCTTTTGTTTCATTCGTTTAACACTATTGTCCAGTAAGAATTCTCTCATAGTTTAGCTAGTTGGAGAGATTGCAACTTTTTATTTATTTTTGTCTCGCTGGATTGCTGATTATGAGATATTAATCCTTTGGAAACCATTAATGTCATCTTCGTAGCTTGTGTACTAGTCGTAAGGTGTAGGTCAAACATTCCCATTAAGGACTTCCCACTTTTAAAAACCTTTGTGACGGGAATATCTGTGATGTGCTTGGCATGGTTTGCAATAATTTATTTTTTTTAAAAAACACTCGAGTCAAATGGCAAAAGAAGACATACTCTCAGATTTTTATTTGATCTGAAACTTTAGAGGGGGATTGTTGTCGTTTAAAAGAAAGAAGAAGAAACAACATCCGAAAATGTTATATGCATATCCAGTGTTGCAAATGTAGAGTTGTATTTATTTTTGATTTTTTTTTTTCCACCACCTTCAGCGTTCGCCATTCCAACAGAGTTGACGTCTGCTAGCCAGAAGCTAAGCAGCACTAGTCTGGAAACAATTGAATAATCTCAATATGAATACATGTAGCTCTGTTTCATATAATGCAAAAGATTGCGTTTCCAAAACAGTCTTTCTTCTGCTGATGATGGATTGATACGCATATCACCTGTCAACGTGCACTGACTAAATCGCAGAAATTGCCCCGTTGTTCGATTTGTTGTTTAAATTGAATGCACCGACATTTCGGTAACATCTCGGGGGTTTCTGTTATAAATGTGTAATAAGCGTTTAATTACACCTAATGCTTAGTGGATAGCGATTAGATCAAGATAGCCTACCAGGGGCTAATCGGACAAGTCAAAAAGTAAAGTATGTACTTTGATGTCTAATAAAAATATGCGGCTTTGGTTTCTGCGAGGGCCGCTTCTCGCCACGCCTTCTATAGCTGGATTCTGACTGGTCCACAACTGTGGCGTTGAAGTGTTTGTTCTGCGCTTCCATTTTTGTTTGTCAGAAGCACAACTTCACAAGTCTTTTGTTGTTGTTGTTTTGAAGAAGGGTTATATCCCTCTTTTTCTCTTTGACTTAAAAAAAATATGATGTGTATCTTTGCCCTCAATGAGGACTGTACAGTTATTTGTGGAATTTATTTGTGTGTGTGTGTGTGTGTGTGTGTGTGTGTGTGTGTGTGTGTGTGTGTGTGTGTGTGTGCGTGCGTGCGTGTGCGTGTGTGCACGTGTGTTCTTGCTCACCCACAGTAATGTAATCTTATTTTTGTAACCATGACAAAATATAGACATGCGTGTGTGTGTATATAATGTATATTATATAAACACAATAATGTAAGGCAGGAAAAAGGAGAGATTCTTTGTGGTGCACATGATTTTTTTTCTCTCTCTTTGTGTTGTTTCATTCTTGCACTTTGGATTTGAAGCGTATATGCTTCATGTAAAGACAAAAATGTGATAAGTCAGTGTCCTTTATTCCAATAAACTGAGAAATGTGCTAGTTTGTGGTTGTGGACGTCTGCCCATGGCTGCAAGAACTGAATTCAGCAATTTAGTTTTCCGCCATTTGCTTGAATTTTTGTTTCAAATCTTTCTCAAGCATCATTAGAGCAGACAAAAGTGTGTGTGTGGGGGGGGGGGGGGGGGGGTCGGGGGGGGGGGGGGGGGGGGGGCTCGCACAGAATTGAAGGCAGGATGTGGTTGGGCGTAATTTGTCCAGTCACAATCTGCTTATCTCGGCCTGTCCAACACCCCCCCCCCCCCCCACACACACACACACACACACGCACACACATTGAGTGAAAATGTGAACACTCCTGTCCTGGCTAATGTGTCCCACTTTTTGTATGTCCGTTTCACCACAAAAGAAAAACAAATAGAAATGGAGCTCGAGCATCCTCTAGAGGAACACCGCTGCCTCACACACAAAAGAACAATCATTGATTTGTCGATTAAATGCTTAATCACTACCCAGTCAGCACAATGTGAAATGAGTTTGACACCAGTAATGTATAGTAAGGCGTTTTTAGCCGAAAAAAAACGACAATGGATAGAAGGGTGTTTTTAAGATAAGATAAGATAAGAAAAGATATCCTTTATTTGTCCCATGGTCGAAAAAAACGACCATGAATAGGAAGGTGTTTTGAGCCGAAAAAAATTACCATCTATAGAAAGGCGTTTTTAGCTGAAAAAAAAGACAATGGATAGAAAGGTGTTTTTAGCTGTAAAAAACGACCATGTAGGGTAAGGCATTTTAGCCGGAAAAAACAATCATGGATAGTAAGCCGTTTTTATTCGGAAAAAAAAAACGACCACGTATAGTAAGGCGTTTTTAGCCGAAAAAAAATGACCATGTATATGAAGGCATTTTTAGCCGAAAACCGTCCATGTATTGTAAGGCCTTTTTGGCCGACAAAAAAACAACCAGGTATAGTAAGCCGTTTTTAGGTTAAAAAAAAAAAAACGACCATGTTTGGTAAGGCTTTTTTCGACGAAAAAAAACGATCATGAAATGAAAGGTGTTTTTAGACGAGAAAAACGACCATGTATAGAAAGGCATTTTTAGCTGGAAAAAAAAGACCATGTACAGTAAGGCGTTTTTAGCCAAAAAAAACAACCATGTGTAGTAAGGCGTTTTTCGAAAAAAAAAAACAACCATGTGTAGTAAGGTGTTTTTCGATGAAAAAAAACGACCATGAATAGTAAGGTGTTTTGACCCGAAAAAAAATGACCATGTATAGTAAGGCATCTTTAGCCGGAAAAAAACGACCATGTGTAGTAAGGCGTTCTTCGACGAAAAAAACGACCATGTATAGTAAGCCGTTTTTAGACGAAAAAAACGGCCATGTATAGTAAGGCGTTTTTAGCCGAAAAAAAAACGACCATGTATAGTAAAGCGTTTTTCGACGAAAAAAACGACCCTGAATAGGAAGGTGTTTTGAGCCCCAAAAAATTACCATGATTAGTAAGGCGTTTTAACAAAAAAAAAAAAAAACGACCATGTCTAGAAAGGCGTTTTTAGTCCAAAAAAAACCGACCATGTATAGTAAGGCGTTTTTAGCAGAAAAAAAACCCGACCATGTATAGTCAGGCGTTTTTAGCCGAAAGAAACGACTATGTATGGTACGGCGTTTTTAGCCGAAAAAAAGGACCATGAATAGTACGAAATTTTAACTTGGAAAAAAACCCACCATGTATAGTAAGGCGTTTTTAGTCGAAAAAAAGGACCATGTATAGTAAGGCGTTTTTAGCCGGAAAAAAACGACCATGTATAGTAAAGCGTTTTTCGACGAAAAAAACGACCCTGAATAAGAAGGTGTTTTGAGCCGAAAAAAACGACCATGGTAAGGCGTTTTTAGTAAAAAAAAAAAAGGACCATGTATAGTAAGGCATTTATAGCCGAAAAAAAGGACCATAAATAGTAAGGCGTTTTTAGCCGAAAAAACCCGACTATGTATAGTAAGGCGTTTTTAGACGAAAAAAAGGACCATGAATAGTAAGGAATTTTAACTTGGAAAAAAAACGACCATGTACAGTAAGGCGTTTTTAGCCGAAAAAAAACGGCCACGTATAGTAAGGTGTTTTTAGCTGAAAAAAATGACCATGTTTAGTAAGGCATTTTAACTTGAAAAAAACAACCATGTGTAGTAAGGCGTTTTTAGCCGAAAAAAAAACCTGACGCGACGCAGCCGAAATGACCAGCTGCACGGTCACCATTGCGCTCCCGCATATCGAACCACGTCACGGGGGGAAAAGAATTGGAGCGATGAAGACGGTGATAACAAGGATGTGTATGCGCGTGTGGTTGTCCAGTTGTGTATGTGTATGTGTATGCGTGTACAGGTCATAGCTGCTTCATCGAGGTCTGCTCATCATGAAGACAGTCCTGGCTTATCAGTCCATGGCCGAGTAGGAGGGGGGTGGTGGTGGGGGCCCTCGACTGCATGCGTATTTCCATCTAGGGGAAAGGCCAGATAGCGTTGTTTGTTTTGGAGAGACGGCCGCCAACAATTCCAGACAGCCTTGAGTCCTTGGTCTGTATCTCCTCACTGGCGCAGATCAGTCGGATCCGAAAATTCTTTCCGCAGCGTGGATTCCAACTTCTCCATGGTGTTGTCGATCGCGCGGAGTCGCTCCAAAACCGCAACAATATTGCGGTTGAGCTCAGTCACCGCTTGAGTCTGAGTGTTGGACATTCGTGCCAAGCCATCCAGAGTGACCAGCAGCTTCTTCACTTCCATTAGAGCCGCTCCTGTCGGTTGAATTTTGCGATAGAACAGCAAGCTGCCAACACCAAACAGCAGCATACCTGTTCTCAAAAGGCCAATAACGTAGATGTCTTCCACATCCTCCATGGACAGTACTGCCAGACACACCGGTCTCCACTTTCTCCATGGATCCAGGGCGTATCCGGCAGCAAGTGTCCCCGGAGGGCAAGCAGGCTCCCCACTGCCCGCTCTTTTCGTCGAAAAAATTTTTGTCGATTACATCGAGAGACCAGCCAACTAATTCCATGGTTAATTCTTCGGATGAAAAATACGGTAGGCTAGGAAAAAAAAGTTAGACAAAGACAGCACAAGGACTAAGTGGCGAGCACGGAAAGGGTGGAGGTGAGGGCAGGAGGAGCAGTGCAAAAAGCGTCCGCCTTCGTCGAGAGCCAAGCAGAAAAGAGTGTCTTGAAAGACGCTTATAAATGAAATGTATTATTATTATAAGAAAAATTTCAGGGGTTATTTTTACTGTCTATTCATTGTTCATGACATGTACAAATGTTTGTTTTCCAAACACACTGCCCATTCTTGTTATCTTACAGTTCTTACAGCCGCTGTGAGACCTAACAGCCTAACATCTTGGGCCTCAGACCAGGAAATTGATGTCACAATCAAAAGATGGCTACATCTGGCTCCTGATCGGGATGGTGACAGGAAGGAGAGCATGAAAAGAAAAGAGAAAAAATGGAGAGCGTAACAATTTGATGGACAGAAAAATACCGTTCAAGAGTAAACTGCATCCCAATTTGGACTTTGTGTTCACTGTTAAATAAAGAAAAGTGCATTTTCCAGTGTATGTGGAGTTATATGTGAGGTTCACAAATTATGACAATAAACATATTTTTATAACAGTCGTTTTTGAGACTCTTTTAATGTGGGTCAAATATGGCTCATGAAAAATTAGTTGAGGTTGAATTCAGGCTGATATCAGGAACCTGTTCTGGCCCAGCGTCGGGCCGGAGTAGGGCCAGAAATGGTTTTACAATGCGGCTCAGATCTGGGCCGAATGCGGCCCACATCGTGGATGCCAGATGTGGGCCACTGCAGGACCGTCATTCATGGAGGTATGTGGGCCGAGTGTACGTGCCGCGTCTGCCCCAGAGCTGGGCCAGACCAATTTTGCTGACTGGACATCTAGTCTTGGTTTAATGGTACACTTCTATGTGTCATCATCTACGTGCATATCCCTCATCCGTATGCCTATTTATACATTCCTAGAATCAATCATCTACAGTGTGGATGTCAATTTGACACTATTCTGTCATCTATTTATCATTGATCCCTCTATTAATCTTAACTTCCAACCATCTATTTAACATGTAGTCAGCCGTCCATCATCTATTGATCCGTCTGTCCGTCCGCCTACGTTGGATCATCAATCTGTCTGTTGGCTGTCAAAACGAGATGAACGATCAGTCAGCATGTTGCAGTTCAAGTAGAAAGCGCACACACACGCACTCACACACGTGTGTGAGTGTGAACGTCGGCGGGGTGATGAGACAATGGAGTCAAAAGAATTCCGATTGAGCCTCCCTCCTTGTGGGTGGTCCACATGGACACAGAACCGCGTAAATGTGATCCATCATCACAAATGATCCACTTTTTTGCAACAATTATGAATTCATCTGCCTTGTTTACGATTGGTTTTCTACCCAAATATGTTTCTCTGATGGTCAATCCACCTTCGTGTTTTTATAATCTGTGAATTTTCAACGGTCATGTTTCCCCAAAATGTCAACAGTAGCAAAGTGCATGATTATTTCATGGCTCGTGCGGGTTTTTTTTTTTGTGTTTTTTGGGGGGGGCGGGGGCTTGGTCAAGGTGGAGGAAGTTTGGAACAGTTCACACCAACACTTAAATCTCCTGCAGGAGAGCAAAAAAAAACCTGACTAAAACATCTTGACCTTGGGGTGCGACTGCAATTTTACATGCGTTTGAATGGAACTGCTTCATTCCGACCACAGCCACTTCCCCGGGTTTAAGAGGGTGTGCACACCTTTGCAACTGCATTATTTCACTTGTTTATTTTTACTTCATTGCTTTAAAAAAAGATTAAAAAAGAGCAATCTGGTGTTGTACTACCGTACAACACTTTGTACACACTGTGCTTTGCGTGTCAAATGGAAGAATTTAGTATTTTCTAACTGTATACCAAGCCAACTTTTTAAAGAGGGGTAAAGTCGCCGAACTATGAAAGAGGGGCGGGCGGGGGTGGGGGGGTGATGTGAATAAAAGGGGTTGACGCACACCCACACACATATCCACGCACACACCCATAAAGCAGCTGTTAGTGGGAGTGTGCCAGCATGTGTGTGTCATTACATGCTTGGATGCGACGTTCCTACATACTTGCTCTATTCAGCGGGAAAGCCCGGCTCTCAACACCCGACACAGGCCGCTAATACCCTTGTCTGTCACACGCACACGCTGATTGCAGATGACAAACGAGCCAGTAAGGCAGGTCCGACAGCTCCGTGGCAGCTCCTCACTGTGTGTGTGTGTGTGTGTGTGTGTGTGTGTGTGTGTGTGTGTGTGAGAGAGAGGGAGAGAGAGAGAGAGAGAGAGAGACGATTCGTCAGCCATTCTGCGAAGATCTCTGGAGGTCTCACCTCCAAGTCTTGTTTGTTTTGTTTCCGTTTCTGGATTCATGAGTGACTGAAGCGCTGACACTGAGGCACACACATCATTGTGCGCTCGTGTGCGTGTATTCATTCGTGTTCATTTTAGTGTGAATGTGCGTACGTGTGTGCACTGTGCATTTGTGTGTGTGTGTGTGTGTGTGCGTGTGTGTGTGTGCGCGAATGTTGTCGTCCGTGTTAACACGCGTTTGTGTGTTTTAGTGTTAAAGTCGATGTGACCGCGAGGGTTGGTCAACATGTGTTTGTCAATGTTTGTGTGTATGTCTAAGTGTGTGTTCATGTTTACGTTCCTGAGTGCGAACGTGTTTGTGTTCATGTCTTGCTGAGTATGTATGTGAATGTGTGTCCATGTGCATGTTAATTTTTGTGTTTATTTGTTTTCCAACGTGTGTGTGTGTGTGTGTGTGTGTCAAGTCAAGTCAAGTCAACAGTATTTATAGAGCACTTTCAAACAGCCATCACTGCATACAAAGTGCTGTACATCAAGCGATTTAACATACACAATAAACAGTAAGACGAAATGGTAATAAAGGCGGTAGAAAGCACTAAGCAGTAAAATCATGCTGAGTCGAACGCCAAAGAATACAAGTGGGTTTTGAGGAGGGCTTTGAAGATGGGCAGCGAGGAGGCTTGCCGAATGTTCAGTGGGAGGTCATTCCAGAGAGAGGGACCAGCAACAGAAAAGGCTCGATCCCCTCCGAGCCTCAGTTTAGTTCTTGGTACTTCTAACAAAGACTGGTCCACAGACCTGAGGCGCCGGGCAGGTGTGTAGGGGCGGATGAGCTCAGAGAGGTAAGGTGGCGCGAGATTATACAGAGATTTGAAAACAAAGAGGAGGATCTTGAAAATAACTCTAAAATGAATGGGGAGCCAATGAAGAGATGCCAGAGTGGGAGTTATATGCTCCCTCTTACGAGTATCGGTCAAGAGGCGAGCAGCGGCATTCTGGACCAGCTGAAGGCGCTTAATGGAGGACTGGCTGACTCCAAAGTACAGGGCATTACAGTAATCGAGCCGGGATGTGACAAAGGCATGAATTACTGTCTCAAAGTGTTCATGTGAGAGGAAAGGTTTTATTTTGGCCAGCTGTCTAAGGTGAAAGTAGCTGGATTTAACAATGGCACCAATTTGCCGATCGAGTTTGAAATCACTGTCCAGTTTAAGGCCCAAGTTTGAGACCGTTGATTTCAAATAAGGAGACAAGGGGGCCCAAGTCTACAGGATGGAATGTACAAGGGCCACTGGGACCAAACAATATCACCTCCGTCTTCTTTTCGTTGAATTTCAAGAAATTTTGTGCCATCCAGGTTTTGATTTCTTCCAGACAGGATAGGAGTGGCCTTAATGAAAAGGCGTCTTTCTAGCTCAGTGGGACATAGATTTGGCAGTCATCTGCATAGCAGTGGAAGGGAATACCATGTTTCCTTAAGATGGAACCCAATGGGAGAAGATACAGCGAGAATAGCAGAGGCCCCAGAATTGAGCCCTGTGGAACACCACATGACAGGGGAGCAGTGCGTGACTCAGAGCAGCCAAAGCTGACACAAAAGGTCCTGTCAGCTAGTGTATGTGTGTGTGTGTGTGTGTGTGTGTGTGTGTGTGTGTGTGTGTGTATACGTGTGTGCAGTAACCTTGCTCTGGTTTTATTTTTAAAGTGGGCTCAGACAAAGGCCTTCAGTCAAACTGCCCTGAGAACTGGGCCTTGGGAACATGACCAGCGCTTGTTGCGTCACGTTGTGCGTGGCTATGTGCCACTGTGTTTTTATGTGTGTGCGTGCGTGCGTGCGTGCGTGTGTGCGCGCGTGCGTGTGTGTGTGTGTGTGTGTGTGTGTGTGTGTGTGTGTGTGTGCGTGTTAATGTTTTCGTGTACGCGTGTGTTCGTAAATGGCGTTCTGCGATGGTGAATTCCCTCGTCAGTTTATAAACAAAATGGCTGCCTTCCGGTTCAATCTGCTGTCCTCGAAACTTTTTCATTTGCTTTGTCGCGATAGAAACACCCACCCCCAATTTCATGGAACTTGATTAAAATTGTCTCAGCGGACCAATTTTTAAGAACTTTCCGGGTCCCCGTTTGGGAGAATCCTTGAATAGATGGTCCAACTTTGACAACAGGCTCCACCCACTTTCGATGGGAACATTTATTTCATTAGTTCCCTTTGAATTCACATACAGCTCGACAAAATAGCCTATGTTTCCACTTTTCTTTTTTAATTTTGCGGGGTGGGGGTAGATGGGTTGACGCAACAAGTGTGAAGCAGACAGAAGAGCTTTCAAATCAGGGCAGAATGACACGACATTGGCAGCGCATTTGGCAGCGCATTTGGCGTGCAAATCCCCATTCAAATGGTGCCTTCACTCAAAGTTGATCCGCAAACAATTAGCTTTTGACACGCACAAGTAATTTGAATGGCAATTTTGACCATAGCAACATAATTGTCCCCCCCCCAATTAATTTCATTTCAAATTCTTTTTAGATTGTATTTCTATTCTTGATTATTTCACTAACAATGTTGGTATGGAAATGCATTTTATTTTTCATTCAGTAACACTGGTCAACAATGATTTTACTTTTTTTTTTAAATGCAGAAATGCAAGTAAATTTTCTGAATTTTTTTTTTGCACCGTTTCAGAATTTGCCTTCTTTTTTTCTTCTTAAGCATCAGGTTTTTAAAACAAAAATAATTAAAAAACAGATTTTTTTTTGGAGTGTGTGTCAAAAGGATGTTGATCATGGCAGGTTTTTTTTGTTATGAATTTACGCCCCCTTGTGGCGTCACCTTCTGTAGAAGCGATGAAAGGGTTGGGGGTGGGCCACGGGGGTCTCGGGAAATGTGGGTAAACAGAAAGAGGAAACTTTTGAAAGAAAAAATAGTCTGAAAGAGAGCTTCCCTGCGCCGCCCACCCCTGAGTAGCTTTGCAGAGCCATGCGGGCTGGTGGAACCTGTCTGCTTGTAGATCCTTTCACCGGCATTAATCCCGGAGACGGGCACACCCAGCGCGCGGCCCATTGTGCGGGCCATGCCTCTCCACGCATGACGGCATCTCTGAGCTCCAAGTTTAGCACCGTGGCAGCGTGGCCCAGGGCCCGTGACCGCAAACGTGCACACTCAATGGCGCTCGGTCACAAGTCAGTTAACGTCTTGTTTCGAACGACATAGTCCGGACGGCCGACGCTGTTAAAAGTCTACATATGCACTTCGATGTACACTTTGAAAGTCACAATTGGGGTAATTAAAAAATAAATTAATTCATTTAAAAAATATAAATATACTTTCAATTCGGAGAGCTATATCTTTGAAAGAAAAGCCACATCTACATCATAAACTCTGATCGAACCACATCGAAATCTCACTTAAATCGAATCGAATCCAATTGTTTCACTTTAAAAATGAACCTTTTTTCAATCGTATCGCGCCGTCATCCCCCGGACCGAAAAAGTGCGAGAACCACCGTATTAAAGGTCACCAACGCATCCCATTTACCGGTAAGTGTTTTCTTCTACAAAAGAGCACGGATGGAAAACGGGCTTATATCCAGCTTGCATAATTGCAGTCATTACAGCAGTGGGATGAGAAGCACGGGGAGATATGCCGTCTTGTTTGAGTGGCTGACTGACTGCTGGCATGCGCAAGACGCGGCTTGCGTTTGGCTTTTTGACCTAAGTATACATAATCCGCCCGTGTCATTGATTGAGGAGGTACAAATCCCTTTGGTAAAAGACACACAGGTGGCACTGCAAAGAAAGCGCATACCGATCTCAACGCTCGTTGCCATCCTGCCACTCGGCTGGCCGCTGACCAAGCGGACCTGAATGCACGCGGCTGCGGTAAACCATCACTTCCAAAAAAAAGAAGAAAAAAAAGTAAGACGGTGAATACAAAATCAAAAGCTCGATAATGACAGTATATCTAATCCCGTGAAGAGATGAGTCATTTCAGATGAATCACTTTTTTTCGGGGACTATGAAAGCGGATTTTAATGTCTTTAGGCATAGTGAAGCAGCATGCAGCTCAGTCATCCATTCATTTTCTACTTATCCTCATTGCGGTCGGCAACACAAAACAGGAACACTTTGGCGAGGCACGTCAGCTCTGTGCTCACCGACGCAAAAATGAAGCACACTAAGAAAAGAACACTGTCCCTACAGTGAAATATTGAGGAGGCTGTGTTGTGTTCTGGGGCTGCTTTGCTCCATCTGACATAGGGTGTCCCAAATCTATGCAGGGTACATTGAAACATCCCCATGATAAACTGGAATAAGGAAATCAAGAGCCGAAAATCCCCTCACATAACTGAGGAGCCGGAACATCAAGTCGTCACAATGCGTGTCGAGGTGAGCCCAGGTCTTTTCCACAAGTGCTCTTGAGTAGTATGACAGCTGAGAAAACAGGAGTGTGCGGACGTCGGATCTGGGTGGAAGCCAACTGAGTGCTTGTGTCTTCCTGCTCACAGGTTGGAGGATTTAGGCGGCGCTGAAAGCTTGTCAGGTGCGACGAAGGCACAAAAGCCTCCTTGTGCGTCGGGCAACGACGGTTACTCCGAAAAGCAGTAAATGTTCACAAGAGCTAAGGGGCGAAGTATTTGTTTCGAGTACGGAGATTCAAACCTTTGCGCTTCGTGCTGAGTCACGAATTAAGTTCAGAACGTGAGGTTTAACGCCAACTCATACTCTCGCTCCTCCGTCAAGGCGAAGGCAGTAAGCGGGTAAATAGAAAGTCTTTGGAAAGTTAGCCCGTCGGAACACGAAATGTTGACAACATATGATGAGCGATTAGTCAACTTCAAGCTAGCTCGCTAATGGAGTCATTCTCTCGCGACAGGAAGAATAGAATTACGGTTCAGTGTTTTGGGTTTATGGTGAGGGGTTGTTAGGTTACGCCAAGCTAGTCCACCGATATACAATGCTGCCAAAATGAAATGTGACTCATGAGCAGCCAGCGAACCAATAAGAGGATTTTGTTTCTTAAATTGTTCATTCGACTTGATCGTTGATTGCTTTGTTTGGGAACGCTTGGATCCAACTGGCGAAAGATTGACACAAGTGCGTGTCCTCGAGTGTTACACAACACAACGTGGAATCCTTTGCAAACTTGACACGACATAGCAAAGCGAAGGGGCCATCTGTCCGAGAGCGGATGCGTCGAGATAAACGAATGTCGCCTGATGAAGTAGAACAAAAGCAAAGAGGTCCGCGTTAGGGTCCGAGCGCGGCGAAGGGGGGATGGCTCCCCTCTCGGGCCAAGCCAGGTGCCAGGTGTTGACACAGGGCCGCAACTGACACAGTAGCTGTGTCATTTGCAACCCGGCGTGAGAGTTACGGTGATGAGCGGCGTTGCGGCGGCTGAGTCCCACAAATGGGCCCGTGAGTCATTCGGCGAAAAACCTGAACTGCAACCGACTGTGAATGACAATCACACGTGGCGAGAAAGCGATTGTCGAACAGATAAACTTCGGGAGAAGCACCATCTTGACAAGGGGGGTTCAGTGGGTTTTGCCACTAGCCTGTAATGCTACACAAATGTATTCAACCAGCACCAATTGTTAAAAATCACAGCATTGGTAATCATCAAATACTTTATTCATGTATTTATTTATTGGGGGGTAGTTTCTGTAATAGTTTATACATAATTTATATGACAGAGTATTATGGTCACACTCGAAAATACTGCTAGCTTAAGGTTTGAATTGCACTGTTAGCTAGCTAGCTGATTTGAATCTCAGTTGTATTCAGTTGTACTTTTTTGTAAATGTGATTGTTATTGTTGTGTAAATATGCAATTTTTGTTTAATAATACTTTTAGTAAATGTGTTGGTGTTGCTGTGTACTTTATTTTTTTTAAGATGACAATTACCATGGCAGCACGGTGATCCAGTGGTTTGCGCGTCGACCTCACAGTGCAGAGGTACCGGGTTCAATTCCAGCTCCAGCATCCCTGTGAGGAGTTTGCATGTTCTCCCCGTGCCTGCGTGGGTTTTCTCCGGGTACTCTGGTTTCCTCCCACATTCCAAAAACATGAATGGCAGGCGGACTGAACACTCTAAATTGAAAAGAAAAAAAAATTATAATGTGGACTCGTCAGACCACGGCACAATTTCCACTTTGCGTCAGTCCATCTTAGATGAGTTCAGGCCCAGAGAAGACTGAGTAATTTCTGAGTGTTGTTGATATTTGGCTTTCAATTTGCATAGTAGAATTTTAACGTCGCCTTGCATAGTCGAGTTTTAACTCGCATTTAAAGATGTAGTGACGAATATGAAAACGCTTTTCTCAAGAATACCTGAGCCCACGTGGCAATGTCTCTAAACAATGAACCTAAATATCTTGTCTTTGTTATGTTTCCAAGTGAACACAGGCGGAAAAGGATTTGCAAATCATTGTCTTCCATGTCAACGTTTTCCACAGCGCCGCAACTTCATTGGAATTGAGGTTTTGTAAATAGCGATTTAACGGCAGGCTGTGTGTGGCCATTGCAGTGCTTCGTTCTTCAGTTATGTAAACTGGCCCTGGGATGGGAGCAAGCCAACCGTCAGACTTTGCATCTGCAACAAGACCTTGTAGCCGCTAATGCAAACACGCAGTCGCACACAGAAACGCGCGCATGCACACGCGCTCCTCACACTAAATGCATCACTTACCAGCCAGCCCAAAAGGAATGAGAATACCTGTAATAAAGTTAAATAAAACTGAACTGTACAAAAGTACTTCAGGGAGTGTTTCTTATGTACCGTGGTGCCTCTACTTACGATAGTCTCTTCATACCAAATTTTCAAGTTAGGAAACGCCTCAACAGGAAAATATTGCCTCTTGTTACAAAAGAAATGATAGGTACAAATACAATATGGCTGCTAGTCGCAGTTCCAAGGTTCCTGAACGCAACATACTTATAGCTGCTCTCCCATTGGCTATTATCCAGGATCATCCCGGCATCTCATTGGCTAAGAGGAACCCTACCGTATGTGTCTATGTGTGTCGATAAATAGAGACTATGCAGCGTCCTCGTCAACCCTCCCATGAGGCGTTCCGATAGTTTTACGTAAATGTGAATCACCCAGAAAAAGTGTTCACCAGTCAGGCGGTCGCTCACTATGCTGATATTTGCCTCGGACATTTTCGAATGATTGTTAAAAGCCGACATAAGCAAACGTACCTGGCGCAGTTCTTTACAAAATACCAGGCGAGAACCATTTCTGAGAGAGAACATGAATTAAAGAGGGCAAGAAACGATGAGGACACAGTTAAAAGTTAAATGACCATCATTTTTATTCTTTACTCTATTCATTTTTACTCAAAAATCTAATTGCAACATGAATTTGTCATTTACACGTAAAACATGTCTCTACATACAAAATTTTGTACTTAAGAAAATTCTTCCAGAACCAATTAATTTCATAAGTGGAGGTATTACTATACTTTGACAAACTGCTTTAGACACTCGTTGAATGGAAGCCTCCTCATTGCCCTCAATCATAATCAGTTGTTCCTTCATTTGCAGCATCACATTAAGTTTAATTGCTGCATCATCATTCCCTTCTGAAATGATGTAATCACACATCACCCACCACCCCCAAAAAAAAAAACAAGACTTAGCCAGTAGCCAGGACAGAAACATGTCAGCAAAAAAGCCAAAGAAAAAGCTAAACACAAGTGTACATTTGTTTGTATGATTCCGTGGTCGGCCAAGCATCGCGGCACCTGTGAGCGTACGTCTGTCTGTCACATTGTCCGAATGCAAGTGTTGACATTCAAATAGCTCATTTGTTTGCCTTTGTTTGCACAGAGAGCATTTCTCGCTGGCCCAAAGTAAAAAAAGGAGCACGGGGCCATAGAACCACCACCCCACCCCACCGTGAAGCCACCATTTGCGTCTCGTGACGGGCAGCCAGAGGCCTTCCGATGCCCCCCCCCCTTCGACCCCCCTCCCACATTCGCACTACCCCTTCTCCTCACCTCCTCCCATACAGCCCCCGGTTTTCTCTGCTTGACTGACGCCAAGATCTCTTTGTGAAGAAGACCTCATCACATTGACAAATGCCAAAGATCATCTTAAACTGGAGTCGAAGGCTGGCCCGGGCTTGTCTGCAATCATGCCTCAGTGATGCCGCCACACACCGATAAGGGCCTTCACAGCATGCACGGTCAATTGCCATCTTTACCTGATCTGCATTTGCTACTTCCGTAATTCGGCGACACGAAACATATTCATTCATTACTTGTACCACTTGGTAATTATAAAATATATGCAAATAATATATGCAAATATATGCAAATAGTCATCTAATAAAATGGATCATTTTAATATTATTCTTTTTTTTTTTCATCAATATTAACCCTGTAACCTGATCACACGAGAAGCTGTCCAATGTAGTAACGGCTGTCCCTCAAAGGGTTAATTTTAGAATTCATTTTAGTTGTCTTTTCAATTTGAAAACAAACATGATTCATGACGAAGAACGGCGACAGGAAAGAGATCATCATTAGGTTACTAGTATTTAAGAAAAAGAAATTCCAATCCGGTACAATTATTTTTTATGATTGTATGGCATTACTGTTTTTTTACAAATATTTTATTTTCATTTTCTACTCAAATTCAATGCAATGCAAAGTAACAGAGATGAATTTTAAAAATATATTTTAATATGAATCAAGTAACCATTTAAATATGATTTTAGTTTAATTTCTACTTTTATAATATACCGTTTGTTGCCACTTAAATACGATAATAAAAAAAACCCAAACATTGTTTAACCAACAAAACGCGACGTTTTTCAGCATACCGATGCCCATCTGTCATCCTTATCATGAAAGCACAAAGACACGCTGTTGTTGACCTCGCAGTGGTGCCAAATTCATATTTTAATGTGGCAGCGTAGAGCAGGAGTTAAAGAAGCTCATGGGCAAATATCAAGTGCACACATTGTACGGTGGCCAAATGCTGAGGCATGAGCAAACGATGGAGCTGGGAAATGAGTCAGCTTCAATTGTTCGCTGCCACCGAGCATAAGAAGCCGTATTAGGGCCAAGGGTGAGGCACGGACGGCAAAAAAACGCCTGTCAAACGGCTGTCAAACGCCAAAGCAAGCACACAATCAAACGCATATTATGGCATGCGAGGAGGACGAACATTCCAAATGTTTACACGCGGCTTAACGAAACAGAAAACCTGTTATTGGTGTGAAATTTGCAAACGGAGTTGTTTGGACTGTGCCATTGTGGTGTTAATTGTGTGTACATTTGGTCACTGGTTATTATACGCAGATGATAGTGGTGCTAAAACAGTACCACCAAAAAAAAATTAATACATTACTTAGTGCCACCACCGTGACAAATGTTACAATAGAGTAGTGCAGTACGCAGAATCAAGAACGAATGGTTTTATTCTTAAATAGTGTGTTCATTAATATTCTGAGGAAAAACATGCACCGTTTGAATTCTGATTCGATGCTTGAACATACTATTAATTGAATAATACTTTTAATTACATAAATAATTGCTTAATATGGACATATAGCATACAATTAGTTTTATAATTTGTTGAATATATTATATATACAATACAGCCAACTTTTATTTGTGCAAAATAATGTGAATATTTTGACAGTATAAAATTATTACTTTACTTTTTTAAAAGCTGTAATAGAAAAAAACTTGTAAATGACAAATGAAAGTATGCGAAAATACATGGGAAAGTGCGGCTTTTACAAGAAAAAAGTGAGTGAAAAGCTCAATTTCTTTGGAAAAACGAACAAGTTTACAAGAAAACCAACAATTTCTGACCAAAATGACCCCCGCAAATATCGGTACTCGGTCATGATTAAATAAAAACACATTTCAATTCATAATTTTATCAGAAATACATTAATTGAACACTTTCAAAGTCCTAATTTTATGAGGGAAAAATAATATTAATTGAACACTTATAAAGTCTAAATTCTATGAGGGGAAAAATAATGTCACGAAAAACAACTCATAATCTTGATTTTACGGGGCAACGCCAACGATGAGAAAATGGGCGAAATACTCCATGCTAATCCAAGAGACAAGGAAATGTCTACAATATTAAACGTAACCATTTCATTTATTGCTCACGTATGAGTGTTAAGGCATGTCAAATATTTGTAACAATATTTCGTCACTGTAATGAATTAAGTGAATGTACATCGGCTTGGGAAACACTGACGATAGAACTGCGACGTACTGCATCGTACGTGTGGACCACATACCCGTCGAGGCGGCCTACGGCCAGAACGACTAACACCGGCGGCTAACTCGCTCGGCGCGCACCAAGAACGCGTTCGCCCGAACTCGCGGCAGCGGCGTTGAGAGGTTAGGGGCCATATTCATCGCTGTTTGTTTGAAGGATTAAGGCGCTGAAGCCCATCCTTGTTAGGTCCAAATAGCTGCCCCCAGGCGGTACGTTTACATGGACTAAGGAAAAGAACCAACTTTGAAGAAGCTCGCTTACCGTATACATCTCTGCCAATTTCCATTCGCCCACCTTTCAAGTTGTGCGTTACATGTTAGCTCCATTAGCTAGCAGACTCACGTACGGTAGTTTGGTTGGACATGATGGTGCTTTAATATGCTTCATTCTCTTTTGGTTTATATACTCTGCAAACAGTTAAAAATAACCACATTTTGGTCAAAATTGACCACTTAACTTCTTGGGTTAATTTTGATCGTTTTGAATGGAATAATCTTAAAGTTTTTGGTTTTTTAACTTTTGCACCAAACAACACTGACAAAAATAGACAATTTCGAATAAAACAAACTACTGTTTAATTCTCTTTTGCTTTACACATTCTAAAAACAGTTGGGTCCAAAACGGACTGATTGATTACTTCAAATTAATCGCAAATTTTTAAGATAATTATTGGAGTTGTTTTGTGGAAAAACAACCCCAAAGTTTGGGTTGCTATCTGTATAACGACCTCAAAATTGAGAAAGAAAGTGGGTCAAATTGACCCGAGTAGTGGATCGTTCCATTTTCAGGGATTTTTTTTTTTGACCCTATTCTTTTTAGACTGGGATTGACACCCCCTACCCCACCCAAAAAACAAACAAACAAATAAATGTGGATGGAATCTAACTTGTTTTTTAGATAACTCTGCCAACTACACGCACATGTTAAAAGAACAACCTCTTTTGGTGGCCTGAAGTTTGCATGCTGAAATCACAGTTTGAAAAACAAAAACAGTGCATTTACATCCCTCAAATGCAGCTGCCTTGTTTCAGCGTGGGGCCAAAGCAAACAAGGCAAGCCGCGTAGAACAACACGCGGCGTAACTCGCCGCTGAAGAGGTCACTTAGGACCGCAGCTTTGAAAAAACAAGACCCCATTTTAAAAAAAATAAACGGAGGTGGGATATACATATCATGGGGAATTAAAGCTGCAAACAGCAACAAACCGAATCCTCTAAATAGGCGGTGCCCAAGTCTGTTCCTACGCTATAAATCAGTGATTTTTTTTCTTTTCTTAAACGACCCCTAAATACTGCCAAGGTACTGCTAAATGGCTACAAAACATGTGTTTCTTATTAGACCCCTGTATAATACACCCATCCCTCAATTTTGTATATCAAATGAGCACAAACTTTAACCACTGTCTGAAAACATGACAAAATGGCAAGTTTCTACGTCTCACTGGGAGACATTTCAAGATATGCATACGTCATTTGTTGATGTAGACGTGTCCATCAGCGTGCAGGGACACAATAGCGAAAGAGGCATGCGAGGAGCATGTGATGCTCGCACAAGGGGGGGTGTGGCCCCTCAGGTACTCACGGCGGAGGTAATGCCTCCCAGGCAGCACAATGAGTCATTCTCAAACACACCTCAGACGCCACGCATGGAGGACGCAGGGCTCACCGGTTCCACCTGACCTCAGAAGACGTTGGTGGGAAGGAGCTCGAATGCGCCAGGATCGCACCGCCGGGAAAGCCGAACTCGTTTGACCGCCTTGAGAAACAAGTGCTGGATTTGGACACGGACAGTGAGTTGCCGTCAATCGTCTCCCAACTTTCCTCCATGTGACATAGACGACGTCAGGTCACCTGGTCCCAAATCTCTCGAGGGCGGAATGAGGAGAAGCGTTAGATTTCGGTTCTCCGCACGTCACCCAAGGATCTCCCCACTCACCCTCTCATTGCGATTTTTCCATTTGCAGGCGGACGCTAGGGAGCCCATGACTGGGAGAGTTTTAGCCACAAGTTAAAACGTTAATTCAAGGTGCTAGAAAGACGGTCTTGATTTTTCTCAAGCTGCTGCCACAACTCATGTTACAGTAGCTAGCGTCATCTGTTTACTTGCTGTAATGTGAGTTAAACGAGTGATTTAGCAGTTTAACACAACCCCCCAAAATTTCAGCCTCAAAGTCACGTTCGGAAAATCGCTTCGTTAGGATTGGGAGCCTGGTACCTGTCGATCGCAGGCTCACATGGTGATTTGTTGATTTGCAGGCCTTCTGGAGGAGCCAAAGAGAATGCCGGTGGTCAAAGTGGAGAAAGACGCTCCGGCGGACGCATCCTCGGCGGTCGCCGACCCTCCGGAGGATCAGCCCCGAGGTCGACGCAGGAAAAGACCCCTGCAGCGAGGCAAGCCGCCCTACAGCTACATCGCCCTGATCTCCATGGCCATCGCCAACTCCCCGGACCGCAAGCTGACGTTGGGCGGCATCTACAAGTTCATCACGGAGCGCTTCCCCTTCTACCGGGACAACTCCAAGAAGTGGCAGAACTCCATCCGTCACAACTTGACGCTCAACGACTGCTTTATCAAGATCCCCCGGGAGCCGGGGCGCCCGGGGAAAGGCAACTATTGGGCCTTGGACCCGAATGCCGAGGACATGTTTGAGAGCGGAAGTTTTCTGCGGCGCAGGAAGCGCTTCAAGCGATGCGACCTGAGCACGTACGCCTCGTATGTGCACGAGAATCCGGTTTTCGCGCCGGTCCAGATCACCAGGTCGCCAGCTTACTCCAACGCCGTGTACCCGAACATGACCCTGAGCCCGTCCTACGGGCAGCAGCTGCCCTCGTCCTACTACCCTTCCCCGTCACCGCCCGGCTTCGGCCCGGCTCAGACTCGCATGTTCAGTATCAACAACCTAATCGGACCACCGGGCGGCATGCTGGGAGCGCAGGGGCCGGACGGAATGCAGCAGCCTGTCCGTAGTTTCACCCCCGAGGGGATCCCCAACGGATCCAGCCCCTGTAGCGTGGCGCCGCCGGGTTTCCAGAACCAGACGTGCGGAGGGGCCGCCCCGACCCGCTCCTCCATGCAGCCGGGTTTCGCCTATTCCGGACCCAGCGGTCAATCGCACCACCACCACCACCACGCCACCCCCCAGGGCCTCTACGGACAAGGCCACGGCCAAGTGTACGCCGCGTCCGGTCGCGTGGGCTCCTCAGGGGAGACGGCGGACCCCTACGGCAGGGTCTCGCCAGTGCAGCTGGGGTCTTTCTCCCAGTACAACAGTGCCACCGCAGGGGGTTACCTGCGACACCCGTCCTATACCGGGAACATGGACAGGTTTGTGTCCGCTATTTGACAGCTAACGGCATATAAGCACCCTGTAAAGGACAAGGTACTACTTGAGACACGCTTTTCTTCCTGCCCCTTTTCATCTCTGTCCCTCAAGATTCTCGACGAGGACATCATCATTCCGTGGCGTCCAAACTTACGAATACAGGAAAATGGAAGGACTCAAGGGCCCCTTTGACAGTCCCCATTTTTAATTTATTTGACAAGCCAAAACTAGTACATTAGTGGAGGGAAAAGATATGCTAAGGAATTGTATCGGTGTAAGCATTTAAATGTTTCAAAAGCTGGACGATAACGCAAAAGTCAAACATTTTTGGGAGCTTTTAGGGGGAGGGGGTCGGGCGGGGGGCGCAGCCCTGTATCTCACTAGAACAGATGCACCCCTGTAAATAGCAGCACCAGAATCACATCTCCACATTCACAGCCAAAACAACTTCAAGAAAATCAAGTCAAGAAAGGAGGGCAAACAACGGCACCTCGCGCCGTTTGCTGCTGTAACTGAATTCTTTGTAGTCGGTGAGGCTTTATGAATAAAGTTTTTGTAAATCTAGACAAGCTCTGTCTCAAACCAACGTATGAACATTCTCACTTCTGCCTTTCCGACCACCATTGAAAATGCAATGTGCACAAACGACACGTTGTCATCTCAAATAGTCATTTTTGTCACGGGCCCCTAAAAACAGTCAGCTTGCTACAAATGGCCCGCGGGCTGTAGTTTGGATATCAGTATCATCATTTCCAATCACAGCAAAGGTTTTCTGGTCTGATGCCCTTCAAGAAACCATTTGCAGCCATGGGGCGAGACTCGGCTAATACTAAAGACTTATTCACCAGGAAGTACATTTATTTTCGGTTTCACAATACGGCCGATACGTCTGTTTAATGCCACTGACCGCGCCAGTCACAAAGAATACTTTGTGAGACATTAGCTGGCACTTGCTAACCCAACTCCCTTCCCACTTGAGTTGGATGCGGTTTAACGTCACACTCCAGTACACCCATTGAGAGACACGTCTGTCGCATATTTCTTTATGCATTCCTGAGGACACCGCGATTTGTCAACTGAACCTGACAACCCCTTTTTTTTCCACATTGGTCATGGTGAGCCAGATGTAGATAATGGCCTATTTGCATTGTCAGCGGGTGAGCATCTCGATGGACACGTTTTGATTCCGTTCAATCCTCAAGAGGTCCTTTGAAATAGCTAACCACAAATATTGTGAAGTTTAGCTCCATGCTTCGAATGTTAAAATGAAGTCAACAGATCAAAAAGAAATATTAACTTCAAGGACTCTACATGGATATACGTGAAGATGCTGCACGCGTGTGCCGTGGCACAAGTATCCCGTTAAATTTGATTCGACAGAAAATGACGACCCGTTTTAAAACAACTTCAGCGTGTCTTGAAACATTTACTGAGTGAATTTGATTATTATGTAGAATGCGGACTTCTTGGAGATAAGACGGATGAAGTTGTGACATTGAAGATGAAAACACATGATTTTCTTTTCAGCAGATAAAACGTCCAACATTGAGAGTTTGATCATCCAAACGGTAAAAACTGTGTAAAATTTTCGCTGCATACTTTGAATGGTAGAAAACATATCGTCAGCTGGAGGACACATTAAGCACAGTTCAAATTGAAAATATAAAGCATCGCACTTGGATATCTTTTATAATATAAAAAGCATTTCCAATGATTTGGGGGGGGGGTTTGTATGATTTTTTTTTCTGGTCTGGCGATTTTTTTTTTAATGCTACAGAAATTACCATTGTAGTTCTTTTATATTAGTACTCTGGCAAATTGGAATTATACTTATTGTACACAACCTACTATGCAACACTGATAGCCACACTCACGTATTTCAGTCGGAAAACATTAAAAGGGCTTTGACTGTGGAAAAATGGTGCCATCAAGCAGACGAATCAAAGGCAGTAGTCCAAAATCTTAAAACAAAGACTGTCCTTCGTTGAAGCAAAGATATACCTGTATATGTGGAAAAACGTTCCTTTTTAAATGGGACTTTCTTTTGTGTCCGTTTTTTTTTGGCTTTGCCATTATAGGCTAATTTAAGGAACAGAATAATTGATTGATGAATAGAGCCAGGAAAATACAACCTACAGTCAAAATGGCTTGAAAGTAATGAGACAAAACGTTCAATTTTTTTTGTTAAGTTATTGGGCTTGATGGTCAAAGGCTTTGCAATAAGTGGCTTGTATGAAGAACGTTGTATGCATGGTGTTGCCAAAAAAAAAATACAGTTATGTTGGAAATTGTAGCTGAAATTTTTTTAAGAGTACAACATCTAAATTAAACTGGATTTCTCCCAAAGTCCTGAGTTGGTGTCTGCAATGCTTTCTTTCTGTGCCGTTTCAGCCCACCTGCTTTTGAAGCGGCATCTGGAGCCAGGCTTTCGCAACCGCCTCAACACTTAAGGACTTGGCTAATCTGGTCAAGCAATGGAACCATTTCAAATGTGATCGTTCAGCCCAGTGCAGTCATTGTGTCTCACTTCAGACAAGATGAGACCTGAAAGAGAAGCACTTCGTTAGCGTGACACGCTTGATTACGTGCCTGGGAAAGAAGCCGCAGTGACAGACGGGGCTGAATTGTGATTTTTTTTTCCAAGAGTGGAGTGCAATGGACTCATACATTTTAAAAACGCAGTGGGACTGACAAGCGCGCTAAATATATTGCTCCATGGTTCTCAAACTGTGCCCCTCCTCCCCCAGACCTTCAGGGGCCCGCAAAATAATTGTGTCCAAATTCACAGGGACAGGCTGCCTCCACTGAAGGCCGCATGATGTTGTATCCGGCGTGACTCGACCGCACGCGGTTTCTAACTTCAAGAAAGACAATTTGCAGGCTGGGTCCTTCGATTAATTCAAAGGCTCCGCCCCATGGAGCCTCAGTGGCCCGCATTAACCGGAGCAAAAGACAAGCTTGATGTAAATTTGGACACCAGATCCGGTCGAATTGCGCCGGAAGTGATGTCATGCAATCACAAATTCGGCCTGAGGTGGACCCGGCCTGTGAAAGTGTGACATGCAGTTGCCTGGCAACCAGTCCAGGGTGCGCCCCGCCTGCTCTGCCCGAAGACAGCTGGGATAGGCTTCTGCGTGCCCGTGACTCTTGTGAGGATAAGCAGTTTGGATAATGGATGGATGGATTATCAAAAACATAATTAATGGTGATTTATTTCAACCGGTAGGACTTTCCTTTCATCAGGAGCGACCGACCCTCTAGTGTAAAAACAAATGGTGACACCCCCCCCACCCCTTGCACCGCTGCTGCAAGCTATAATCTTCAAAAGTAGAAAAAGTTAAAATTGGAAATGTTTCACTTGGTTTACAAATACCCACATGACTTTAAGCATTTTTTAAATGTTTTTTTTTTGTTTTACATTCAAAATGTAAAAATGGGAATGAAAACTAGCACTGCCACGTTCTAATCATTTTAAATGCGGGTTGATACAAAATAAATGAACCGCCAATCTAAAATGCGAATCATTTTTTGCTTTTTCAGATGTTGTTTGTCTAACGAAACTCAAATAAACCTGTGTGTTGAATACACCGGACCAACGAAATACGCCGTATGGATTACGCCATGTTTTAGTTTCTATATTTATTTACCAATAATAATACATAAAAAGTGTGTGAAACAAAGTGAACATTTGAAAACATCGAAGGGGACAGAAAAGGCAGCACAAGTAAATATACTACTATACTTCATGAACATAGACAAAAAAAAACCATGTCAGCCTAAATATTCTAAAAGCTCCTGTAGCTGCTCACAGGTCTTCACCACCTCAGGCAACGACAGCAATGTCTACAAGGAAAAGGACCAAAAAAAAGAAAAGAAAAAAACCCCCAGATCAATTAAAAGTCTACGACAAAAAATGAGGCGAGGAGGAAGGGCCACGTACCTCCCGGACTTTATTCATCATGTTGTTCAACATGCGCACCTCGTTCTCGCATTTCTGCTGGTTGAGTTCCTGGATTTGTTGCTGCAGCGAACCCGAGACACACAGTGAGCACGAAGAAAATCCTCTCGGCGGATGAATGGCGAGCGTGCATTTTGTGTCCGGTGCACCGTTTGACATGTGCGTGTGTGTCGTGCACTTACATATCGCTTTGCCCGTTCGAGCAATTTGCCTCTCGTCTTCTCCGTTTCCTGAAGGCTCGTCTTCAGTCGCTCCACCTGTGGATAGGACATGAAGGAGATGGCGGGCCGGAAATAATTAGTTATAATGTGAGACAAGAAAAAATGATATTTTCTCAGCGCAATTGTTTTCATCCGACCGTAACACACGAAATCTCAAGCTGCGTTGCTCGACCGTAACTGTCACCCAAAGATGGGTGGACTTACTGTGTGTGAAATTTGAGCCTGCTTAATTGAACACACAGCTGATTCACTAGCAAGAACTGTTGGCTGAATGGCAACAGGTGGACTGGACACCAAGCTTTATTGTAACTTCTGCCATCTATCCATCCATCCATCCATCCATCATCTACCGCTTATCCGGCCCGGGTCGCGGGGGCAACAGCTTTAGCAGGGAAGCCCAGACTTCGCTCTCCCTAGGTACTTCGTCCAGTTCTCCCCGGGGGATCCCGAGTCGTTCCCAGACAAGCTGGGTGACATAGTCTCTCCAGCGTGTCCTGGGTCTTCCTCTGGGTCTCCTCCCGGTGGGGCATGACCGGAACACCTCACCGGGGAGGCGCTCAGGAGGCATCCGAATAAGATGCCCAAGCCACCTCATCTGGCTCCTCTCGATATGGAGGAGAAGCGGCTCGACTCTGAGCCCCTCCCGGATGACCGAGCTTCTCACCTTATCTCTAAGGGAGAGCCCGGACACTCTGCGGAGAAAACTCATTTCGGCCGCTTGTAACCGGGATCTCGTTCTTTCGGTCATGACCCATAGCTCGTGACCATAGATGAGGGTTGGAACGTAGATCGACCGGTAAATTGAGAGCTTCGCCCTTTGGCTCAGCTCCTTCTTCACTACGACAGACCGATACAACGTCCGCATCACAGCAGACGCTGCACCGATCCGCCTGTCGATCTCCCGCTCCCTTCTGCCCCCACTCGTGAATAAGACCCCAAGATACTTGAACTCCTCCACTTGGGGCAAGATCTCCTCCCCGACCAGGAGGGGGCACTCCACCCTTTTTCGACTGAGGACCATGGTTTCAGATTTGGAGGTGCTGATCTTCATCCCAACCGCTTCACACTCGGCTGCGAAACGCTCCAGTGAGAGTTGGAGAGCCCCGTTTGAAGGAGCCAACAGCACCACATCATCTGCAAAAAGCAGGGATGCAATACTGAGGCCCCCAAAACGGACCCCCTCAACGCTTCGGCTGCGCCTAGAAATTCTGTCCATAAAGGTTATGAACAGAATCGGCGACAAAGGGCAGCCTTGGTGGAGTCCTACCCCCACTGGAAACGATTCCGACTTACTGCCGGCAATGCGAACCAAACTCTGACATCGGTGGTATAGTGACCGAACAGCCCGTATCAGGGGGTTCGGTACCCCATACCCTCGAAGCACCCCCCACAGAACTCCCCGAGGGACACGGTCAAACGCCTTCTCCAAGTCCACAAAACACATGTAGACTGGTTGAGCGAATTCCCACATACCCTCGAGGACCCTGCTACGGGTGTAGAGCTGGTCCACTGTTCCACGGCCGGGACGAAAACCACACTGCTCCTCCTCAATCTGAGGCTCGACTTCCTGACGGACCCTCCTCTCCAGCACCCCTGAATAGACCTTACCAGGGAGGCTGAGGAGTGTGATCCCTCTGTAGTTGGAACACACCCTCCGGTCCACCTTTTTTAAAAAGAGCGACTACCACCCCGGTCTGCCAATCCAGAGGCACTCTCCCTGTTGACCACGCGATGTTGCAGAGGCGTGTCAACCAGGACAGCCCCACAACATCCAGAGCCTTGAGGAACTGGTGCATATGCACAAACAACAGTCAGGACCCGTCCCCCCACCCGCAGGCGGAGGGATGCAACCCTCTCGTCCACCGGTGTGAACCCCAATGTACAGGCACTGAGCCGGGGGGCAAGTATGCCCACACCTGCTCTGCGCCTCTCACCGTGAGCAACTCTGCCATCTAATGGATGAATATTTAAAGTCCCCTCTCTTGCAAAAAAGGTGACTCACCACAGGGAAAATCCAGATTAATTTGAATGATAAGAAAAAATAATCATCATCATAATTATAATAGGTGGCCCGGTAGTCCAGTGGTTAGCACGTCGGCTTCACAGTGCAGAGGTACCGGGTTCGATTCCAGCTCCGGCCTCCCTGTGTGGAGTTTGCATGTTCTCCCCGGGCCTGCGTGGGTTTTCTCCGGGTGCTCCGGTTTCCTCCCACATTCCAAAAATATGCATGGCAGGCTGATTGAACACTCTAAATTGTCCCTAGGTGTGAGTGTGAGTGCGAATGGTTGTTCGTCTCTGTGTGCCCTGCGATTGGTTGGCAACCGATTCAGGGTGTCCCCCGCCTACTGCCCGGAGACAGCTGGGATAGGCTCCAGCACCCCCCGCGACCCTAGTGAGGATCAAGCGGTTAGGAAGATGAATGAATGAATAATTATAATAATAATATGCCGGCCCAGTGGCGAGCACGTCAACCTCACAGTGCAGAGGTACCAGGTTCAATTCCAGCTCTGGCCTCCCTGTGTGCAGTTTGCATGTTCTCCCTGTGCCTGCGTGGGTTTTCTCCGGGTACCCCAGTTTTCGCCCACATTCCAAAAACATGCATGGCAGGCTGATTGAACACTCTAAATTGTCCCTAGGTGTGAGTGAGTGCGCGGATGGTTGTTCATCTGTGTGTGCCCTGCGACTGGCTCGTGACCATTTCAGGGTGTGTCCCCCCACCCACTGCCCAAAGACGGCTGGGATAGGCTCCAGCACCCCGCGCGACCCTTGTGAGGATAAAGCCGATCAGAAAATGGATGGATCGATGGATGGAAAAGAAAAAAAAAAAGTGCAACTGAATGAAAAAAAATCTCTGCTCATCTGGGATGTAGGGGTAGCAGGATAGGTAAAATGGAATAGCACCCCCCCCCCCCACACACACACACACAGGGCACCGCCTGATGATATCTTGCAGCCCAACAGGCTGCTGTGGCAACCTGTAAGGGAATCACCAAGCCAGCATGGCCATACCTCTTTTAACAAAAGGATTTTCTCTTCCTTTTCAACAACCTCGCTGGTCGTCTGCGCGCCGGCTTTCCTGAGCTCGGCGCGCAGGATTTGAACTTCTGTTTCACTCTGCTGGAGAGAGCGATGCAGCTCCGTCATCTCCTTACGCAACTCCTGTTAGTGGGGGTGAAAGAAAAGTTTATTACGCTTGAAACATGACTCGATGAGGGATAGATTAGGCTTCTTACATTATATTCAATTCTGTGTTTGAGCATCAGCTCCTGGGCTTCGGTGACATCATTCATGAGCTTGGTTATCATCTTGGAATCCTGTCATGGGGAGAGAAAGAATACCGTCGTTGCGTTCAGCATCACAGGCCTGTCAATGATGAATTCTAGGCACTGTGGAATCTGTCCGACCGCTCGGCGCCTCCAACCTGAGCTTGCTGCTGCAGTGCCTGCTCTCGGTGCTCGGCCTGCCGACGCAGGCAGCTCAGCTGATGCTTCAGCTCGGACACCTCCGCCCTGTGCTTGCTGTTTGTGTCCTGCAGCGCCATTTCCAGGCTGTAGCTGGAAGGAAGACGAGCACTTAAATACACGCGCGTACAATTCGTTGCGAGACAAAGCTCTTAACAATTCAATGTTTGACACGTGAAATGAATTGTGCCAACATTATTTTTTTTAATGGTACCGGTGCATGCTTTTGATAAATACTAATAGCCCTTTATTGTAATGTACTGTACCTTAATGTAATGTACAGAAATGAAATGAATAAATAAACTGTAAGCCAAAAGCAACGTTGATAGACGCTGTAGTACATTGGTCTGTAGCTTGTGCCTTGATCTGGGGCGGCCATGGTTGTATTTGTTGCCTCCATGCTACTTGCAAGTCTTTTCATTTTGTGTTTGTGTAATTGACTGGCTGAAAGTGCATCGTCAACTACGGTGATCTGGAATAATCTACGCAATGAAATAAAAATAGAATACGTGACATCAATTTTTTGTTTTCTTTATGAAATCATAATCAATTTGTTTGGAAACTGAAGTGACGCTGTTTCAAACCGCTAAAAGAAGATGACAAGCCGGAACGTTCAGAACCGTCAAAAGTGAAATACAGTCACACCTCGCTTTTCGACCATATTCCGTTCCAGAAGGCTGTTCGAAAACCGATTTGTTCAAAATCCGAAACCAAGTTTCCCATTATAATCTGCTCACAATGAACACTACACGAGGAAACGTCACTTCCTCGTGTAAGGAAGCTGAGAGGAGTCGAGTGGCGTATTCGGATTTGATTAGTTTGGTTTGAAAAACAGTTTTCCGAGGCGTAAAAATCTCGAACAGAGATGTTCGAAAACCGAGGGATGACTGACTGTACACCCATTCCAATTAAAATATTTGGCAAAGAGCAATGAAAGGACCACTTTGTCTACTTACGTGGCGTGTTGCAGCTCCTCCGCCCGAGCGTCTTTCTGTCGCTGCACGGACTCGAGGGCGCCGACGAGCTCCGTGACCATGTCGCTCAGGTGGGCCAGCACTTCCGCCACGCCGCTCTGCTCCTCCTTTTCCTCTTCATCAACCTCCCGCGCCACGGGTTGCTTTTTTTTCGGGGTGACGGGCAGGCGTGTGAAGGCACTGTTCTCGCTGAATATGCTCTCCCTTCGCGAGTCCGTGGACACTGAAGAGGCAAAACGTCAACTTGGGTTCGGGTACACGCCAAGACAATCGGGCTGTTTTTGTCCCATGGTTTGCCCTTTCTAAAATTGTTGCATATCTTTCCAAAATTCCCCAGGTTCATTTCCTACTGAATTTTACTGGTAATGTTCGGCACCCCTTTGGGCAGCGTTGATTTAAGTTACCGTCTGTTGTCTTAGTTTCTTCATCTTGTTCCTCATCATCATTCTTCTCAGCAGTTAGTGTGACCGTGACACAATCTAGAAAAGAGCTGGACGGTTGCTGCTGCTCCACTTTGAGCGCTGGTTGTGAGTTATTTGGCTTTGGCTTCTGGGGGGGAAAAAAAGAAAACAAAAAAAAAAACGCACGAATCGTTCCAGACACGCCAATGAGGAATCCGTGAACTCGAATGCGCTTCGCCCACGCTAATCTCCCTTTTACCTCGCCGCCGAGTACGTCGTGCAGCTTGTCGGTCACCACCCGCAGCGTGTGGTGCAGCAAGGTAATTTCCGTGACGGCCTGAGCGAGCTCCTCGGACCGCTTCCGCTGGGATGTGTCGGCTTTCATCCGGGTGGCCTCCAGCTCCTCCTGCACGCTCTTCCTCTCTCGCCTGCGAACACGCACACCGTCAAGTCGGGGGCGCACCACAAATGTCATACCCTGTCACCGCATAATTTACTGAACGACTTTGAGCCGTCCCTCTCTTCGCCAGTGTGGCGCAAACGCAGACTCACTCCAATCGAGAGAGATCTGCTTTCAGGTCTTCACACTGGATGTTCCTCTCGTGGAGAACCCTGAGCATGTTCTCGCTTTCGGCGAGCTGCTCTCGAGCCACCTCGTTCTCCGCCTGCAGGAACTGGAACCCAAACGGGGCACAATGCGCAGTGGGTCAACTGATCGACGTCATACACCCAACGTCACACATACATAAGCCGGGGTGGGGGAAAATGTGGTCGACATGCATGGAGCCCGTTATGTTTTTCAATCCCTTTCATACAGTAAGTGGGATTTTCTCTGTCGACGGCGACTCAATCGACTTCAGTCCACCTCGTTCATCTCCGCCGCGGCGCCGAGCTCCGCGCAGACGCCCCTCAGTTGCTGGATCTGTGAGCTCTGCGACTGCGAGAGCTCCCGCAACCGCCTTAGGTGCTCCTCTTTCTCAGCCAAATCACGACTGAGCTCGTCCGCCCACTCCTCCGCCTGGCAGAGCGACGATGCCAAACTGGGCGCAACAAATTGCAGGCATCGCAACGAGAACTCGAAAGACTCTCCGGATTTCACCAAAGAGGCCGAACTCACTGGTCTGCCGTTTCCTTGGCCGTGCTGGCGTCTCTCTGTGCCTGCTGCAACCTGCAACAACGACAACATTTGGAGTGAGTCTTTATTCTGTAATTCATCGAGGAGTCGCTGTGGGGCATTACCTGGACGTCTCCTCGGCCAGGGTGTGCTCCAGAAATGTGTGGGCAGCCGTCGTGGAGCACACGGTGGCTGACATTTCCGTCAAGGTCCTCTCCAGCTCGGCCCGCTGCTCCTCACCCTCCTTCAGCTTCTGACGTAGCACGCCCATCTCTGGGAGGGTTAAAAAAAAAAAAGTTTCAATTGGCAGGTGTGCGCATTTACACCGCAGCTTTGAATGTGGTTTGTTTTTTTACCTGAGGTCAAAATATTAACCTGCAGACTTAAATCACCAATTTGTTCGTCGGCAGTTTGGAGACTGAATGTGGCTTTTCTCAACTCCTCTTGCAGCTGTACGGGGAAAAAAACATAATAATAATCAGAAAGCATCACATCAGCATAGGACTGAGTGATGACTGTAATCGATTTGTTCACATTTGGCAGGATGATTAAAACTAAATAGTCTCGGGTGTAGCAACTTATTTTCACATGGTTTGTAATTTTAAAAATGCTTATTTCATTTTATATTACTTCAGTTGATTTGAATGAATGCTGGGAGGGTTTCAAAGCTTGCTTCATATCAAGAGGAAAAAAAATTAATTCTTTGCTAATGCTGTAGTGACCTGCTCTTTCTCCTCTTGAGCTTGGTCCCGCGCGGACATGTGCTCATCTCTTTCTCTCAGAGCAGCCGCCGCCTTCTCGTTCAGCCTCAGCAGCAAAGGAGTGGTCCGAAGCACCAGGCTCCTGACGCTGGACAACTGCAACAAAAAACAACAACAATCAACTCAGGAGAAAGAGTCAGTAGTGACCCCAAGTGATGGATCCGGCGACACAGTTGCCTCAGCGCATGTGCCCCTTGGTGCAACGCATTAAGAAAAAGCCACATGACCAATACAGCTGCTGTTCCTCTTGTTAGCGAGGCGCCAAGCTGTTAACAGGGAAGCGCATCCATCAGCTGGTGACGGGATCCATCCGACACAAGAGATAAGTAAATAAAATCACAGATCTTTGGAAGCACAATTCTTCCCTTCAAGGACTGTGATCTCCTATTGGTCAATAAGGGATGTGTTCTTATTTCCCTCAGGTTCGCTTGATCTGTCAGAATTCAAATTGACTTAATTTTTTTTTAATCGCATGTGTTTGACTGAAAAAGTCACGGCTCATAATATTTGCATACTATACTTTTTTTTTAATGAAAGTGAAATTCACGACAAAAACTGCACAAATTGAAAAAGAGTTTTTTTCTGTTTGAGAAGCTGGCCATGATATTGACATTCTCGAGTGTATTTTACAGGTGTCCAATTCAAACTTTCAAGCATTAAAGTATGATGTAGGGTGGGGGTTATACAACAGCAAGAGAGCTTGTGCAAAACAGTACAAATTTGCTCAAATATATTCAACCCACTTCGTTCGTCAAACTGGAGTGATCCTGCATGGTTTGGCACAGAACATCCGAAGCAGAGCTCAAGGTTTCACTGTTGGTCTCGTTTAGTGCAACCTGTTGTAGAAGTTACAAAGGATTGAAAAGGGACATCTTCAGAGAGGATGTTGGTCAATGTGCTTTTTTTTTTTTTGTTCACCAGCTCTGGGAAGGTAACATTGAGAGCAGCCAAGAGTTCTTGCTGAGAGCCGACGCTCCTCCGCAGTGCCGCCA
This sequence comes from Hippocampus zosterae, assembly GCF_025434085.1. NCBI lineage: Eukaryota > Metazoa > Chordata > Actinopteri > Syngnathiformes > Syngnathidae > Hippocampus > Hippocampus zosterae. Next base: position 5,222,823 of record NC_067463.1, on the reverse strand, counting down.
TTTCGCCGGCGCAGCGAGTCCTCACCTGCTCCACGGTACTGAAGGCCTGTGCGCGCACAAAAAAAAAGTCGAATCGCCGCCTCTTCATTCACGAGCGAGCATTAAGACGACTGTCGCTTTCATGCTTACAGCTTCCTTGGACGTCTGAGCGTCTTCCATCTGAGTCTTCATCTCGTCTCTTTGCCGGAATGCTTCGTCAACCTTCTGCGTCATTCGTGTCTGCATTTCCTTGAACTTAGTGCACAACAACTTCATCTTGCCGTACTATAAGGAGAACACAAATGAACTGGAGTTTGACAAGGCAAATGCAGTCTTGTACGTTGTCGGTGGTGATGTGTAAATTTCCATCCGTCCATTTCCTGGAATGTGTGTTCCCTTGCACAAACCGATGTATAAATAGTTTTACATTTGTGTGTGTGTGTGTGTGTGTGTGTGTTGTGTCCTATTCATACATAATTTAGATGTATTTTCTGGAAATATTTTGTATATTTTAAAAATTTGTTTTTTTTCTCAAACCCCCTACCCAACCCAAATTTTGCAGGAAAAAAATCTCTTTCTTGAAAGCTGACAAACATGACAAATTTTTACAAATCCTGAGGAAAACCCAACTTTCCTATGTTCGCAGGCATGCGCCGCTCAGTGAGATACATACCAGCTGTATTTCTTGGGGAAAAAAATCATGATATATTATATTATATATATTTTTTCTTTGTTTTAATGTGCACTTTTTTCTGTCAACTTTTTTCCCCCTCAATCGTAAACTTTTTAAGAATATATAATTTGACCTTTTTCTTGAAAACAGACATTTTATTTCCTCATTTGAAAAAAAATCCCTAAAAATGTAACATTTGATGATCTAAAAATGTCACTTTCCCTTTGAACATCAATATATTGGGTGATATTTACATGAGAAGCCAGTCTTCGATGATCCTCTCGAACATGCGCCTCCATTTGCTTCATGTCGGAGAGCGCTGCATCGGTGTCGCCCGTCAAAGATGCCTGTTGGGAAAAGGGGAGTTTTCTTTTTTAGTCCAGGATATCAGACAAGGAAAAAAAACGGATGAGCAGGTTGCTAGCATAATGGGGAAACTCAGACAACTCTGGTGTATGCGCAAAAGGAACGAGAGTGAACATGATGACAAGTGTCCGTTGCGTGGTTGTTATTATCTCCCTCCGACATCTTTTTGACAAACACGGGGGAGCTCACCATGGTGACGCGCATTTCCTGCATATACCGGATGAGTTCCTGCACAGAGCTTCCATCTTGCTCCAAGTTGCCAATCCTGTCCAACGCCGCCATATACAAGTCCCTATACATTGTCGTCTTGGTGATAAATACGCACCAAAAAAATACAAATAAAAAAGTGAAATAATGATTTGACTCGGAATTTCTATATCCTCACGTCAGGTCAGTCACCTGGCTGAGCTCCGTGTGGTCGGTCTGCACCAACTTGTTCCGCAGCTGGGACGGCGGCGGGCCTGCAGAGGGGGCGCACAGCGCCCGGGCCACGGCCAGCTGCTGCACCAAGGCCTCCACCATAACCGTGCTGGACGTCAGCCTCTGCTCGAGTTCCTCTCTTGGCACGCTGTCCAAGCTTCCTGCGGGACAGCTGCCCAGGCACACAAACGGGGGAAGACCAGTTGGAGCTGGGGGGTCGCGTTCAATTCTCCACCTAACTTTATTTTTTAAACTATTGTTGTGACTTGTTTTCTTTTTTTTTAAATCTATTTTATTGTTGTCATATAAGAGCTGCACAACTGATTGAATTTTAACCCTGATTTGCATCCTTTGTCTGTTTAGAGTACAGGGCAAGTGACTTTAAACAAGAAAATAGCATTTGATAAATTCAAGTTTGTGCTTATTATTACGATTCTCATTTAATCAAGATATGATAATCAACTGGATTTGAAGTTTCATTTTGCATTGAAAGTTGTTTCCATATTTGTCCACAAGTAGGGCCGGACTTTGAGACTCTCTTGAGATGAAGGGCGATTCAAATCGATAGCGTTTGTTCAAAAACAATACAGAGGTGCTTTGAGATACAAGGACATGACTCATGAATTTTGAGCAAGAGTTCGATAGATTTTTTTTTCATTTGGAGGGGGGGGGGGGGCGTAAAATTTCCAAGCAAATAATCTGAGATGCCCAGTACCAGTGAACTCAACTTGTCTCAGTCCATCACTGACACTTTTTTTCCCTCTGCTCTAAAATGTAAGCATTTAAGAATTTCCATCACTTACTTCCACATGAGAGGAAGAGGATCCGTAAGCGTGCAGGCATCCGCGTTGGACAAATCAGCCTTTCTCTCAAACTCTCCTGACGTATTGAGGCTCCGATCCAACATTTTTACAGGGGTGACGCCCACTCCGACGCCGCAAGACTTTGCGGGAGGTGCGGCAAAATTAATCTTTCCCGACGCCAGCAGGAGAAACTCCGCCATTTGCCGTAGCTGCTGCTGGAGCGGACCATCCGGAATCAAAGGCCCGTCGGGAACCGCCGACCCGTGATTCTTCTTCCCCAAATCCTCTGGCTGCGGACCCTCCAACTGGAGCTTGTTGCACAGAGTGGTGGAGTTGAAGAGGGGACAAGGCAGCGGGCTCTCCAAGTGGTCCGTCCACAAAGCGGCCATCTCGGTACCGTCCGGTGAAAGCGCGTTCTTCTCGCAGTGGTCAGCGGGATTCCTGCAAGCCCTCGCGAGGGTGAGCGACGCCCTTCGAATCGGACTGATGAGCTGAAGAGCCGACACGACAGACGGCCGCTCTGTGAGCACTTTTAAAACAGTGGGCAAGGTCTCCGCGAGAGGTTCACCCACAGGTGATGGGACATGCGGTCTGTTTTCAGACAAACCCAGTGCGCTGTCCTTGGCCTCGCTGGACTGGCTGAAGTCCAGATTTGGCTGCCCCTCTGGAACTATCTTGCCATCATCAAGCCTCTCTGGTGTAGCGCGGATTATTAAATTAACTGACTCAGGCACCAATGTCTTTTCCGATGATGGTGTCGAAGTCCCTAAAACATCATCAATTGGGTTCACTTGAATGGGATCCATTGTGAGAATCTGGCTCTTGGTCAGGAACTCTGAGTGAGTTTGTTCCTCTGGAATACCGGCAACTTGCCCACAATTGTCCGTTTTGGTCTCAATGTGAGGATCTAGAAGATTCTTCTCAAAATGACAGTTTAAAAGCTCACCACATTCCTTCACCTCAGCAGGTAAAATTTGTGGCTGGGATTGACCGCTTGCAATTTGCTCCGCTGGAAGAGGAAAGATCTCGTTAAACATTTCAGCGACTGCGGGAATTTCATCATAAAATCCATCTTGGACTTTTAAAGAAACTGAATGGTGAGTCAGAGTCTTGTCCAATGCTGGTGTAAGAGTAACCGCCTCATCGTGAATTTGGCTCTTTTGAACACAATCCACTGTGAGAGACTCGTTATGGAGGAGCTGGGAGTTTTCAGCCTGTTCTCCCTGAACAGCGACAAAAGCACTCAACAAGTCGGCCTCTTGTCCAAAAGTGTCCACATTGGTCTCAAAATGGCAGTATGGGTGGTCAAAGTGATCGCTGCAGAGCCACACATCAGCAGGTAAAAAGCTCAGCTCTGAATGACTGGTGACCATTTGCTCTGCTGGAAGAGGAACTGTCTCATCTACCACTTTAGTGACGTTGGGAATTTCCACCTCAACCCCAGTGCAGGTGAATGACTTTAATGTCACATCGAAGACTGCGCTCGGAGTGCCTTCACGTTGACAGTCGTTGGGATTCTCTACATGCTCACCGTCGATTACAAAAGGAACGGTTTCACCCAGTTGCCTGGAGCCAGCTGAAACTTTCACCTCACTGCTGTCAGACTGAGTGTTTTCTGGAATGATTTCAACCACAGCAGGGTCCGTTCGCTCAGGGTGGCAATAAGGATGTTCCATGTGTATGCTGTGGGTTTCACTGGTCCCCATATCCTCTTTTTCACAAGTGCCACCAACAGTTTGGTCTTGAGGCAAGAAAATGTGGTCTTCTGCGCACAGTGAAGGCTCTTCTGAAATCATCACTTCGCCACCGGAGCAGATGAAGGATTGAAATGCGAGCTCGACGGGTCCAAAAGTGGCCATTTTGATGGTTTGTGTCACATTGGCTAATGGAGGAGAGCACAGGCCGAGACAAACATCCTCCTGTTGGTTACAATGAGTGAGTTAGAGAAGCAGAAACACAAAAAACACACAAATAGTTGTATTTTTAAATATTTTTTTCCCAGCTCAAAACTAAATATTCTCCATATATAAATACTAGCTGGTTCGCCGCCCTCCGGGCGGCTCATCAGCTAGTTCCTGCGGAAGGCTGGTAAGGTGGTGGTTCGCCGCCCTCCGGGCAGCTCATCAGCTAGTTCCTGCGGAAGGCTGGTAAGGTGGGCCTTCGGCCCACAAAAGTGTTGTTGCTTGGTTCAACTTTTTGTTCATCTTCATTGCTTATCGCGAAAATAAAGAGATGTTTAGCTCAACTAAATAACTAACAATTTTATTGCAATGCTTGTGGGTAGACAACATTTTTTCGCTAAGATGCCCGCGCGATCGTAGTGAGCCACTGCCTGAGCAGCGCAGTGGCGGCGCGCAGTGGCGGCGCGGTGAAGTAGGTACGTTTTGAAAAGGGACAGACGGAAGGACAGACCGCGTGCGGGACGACGCGCAATATATATATAGATAGATAGATAGAAGAAGATTATTGGCACTGGTATGAAACCTTGTATCTCCAAAATAGTATAGTTTCAGCAGACCCCAAAATAGCATGTTTGTACAACCACCAACATTGCATCAACATAGAAAGTAAGACATTTTCAACGATTTAGATTGGTCGATAATTTATATATATTTGTAATTATTATAAAATAACACCCACTCTGGACTAGTAGCTAGCATAAATTTTTGAAAATGATTCAATTTACCAAAATTGTGACTTATGAGGTTTCAGCCATATACAGGTGTATATATATATATATATATATATATATATATATATATATATATATATATATATATATATATATATGAGCTGTCAAACGATTAAAATATTTAATCTAATTAAAAATGCAACTGTCATAATTAACTCAAATGGACTAAAAAATTAATCGTGATTACTCACACATTTTTTATCATTTCTGAATTTCCTTTTACATTTTTTGTCCTATTTTTCCCCCATTTTAATGCTCTCATCAACATGGAATCATGAATCCGTTTTCTATGTGCCAAATGCAAATATTTACTGAAATATTTTCGATTTTCAATTTTACATGAACATTTTTCACTTGGAGCAGTTATTCACACATAATCTCTCACACAATATTACCGTCCATCAACAACAGTGAAAACAATATTTTGTCACAACAGCTGCTTTAACAGCTTTTTTTATAAAATCAAAACAGAGCAATATAACATTATAAAGTGCACATCTAAGGTAAACTAGTACTCAGCCTATAGTAGATTTAAACCATGGTTGCATACTTCGTTTTTCTCAAGTTTACTTTGAACACAGCAGTCTGTTTCTATATGTTTGTTGAAGAATAACGAGACACCGGACACCAGTGTTCATTATGTGCCGCTGTATTCAAAACTGCCCGCCGTACAAAAAAGCGCACGCACTTCCCCCGTGCTGCTGGGGCAAACCATTCTGAAATGGGGGCGGGGGGTTCACGCCCCCTAACACAGTCAGGCTATGTTGATTGTGTTGGTCCTTCTTGTGCGGAAGTCTCTCTACAGTTTTTGTGAAGACCTCATTTCGAATGACTACACTTGGTTCGATGACAACACTGGAGACGTTTTATTTTCGGTAGGTCGCTACCACTGTCAGACAAACAGAGAAGCTCCACCCGCTCTATTTATATGGATGCAGAACACTGTAACCTTCCAAACAAAATAGTTCCAAACAAGTAACAATCGTGTCAGTGGCATACATCGTATACCTGTATGATACAGAGAGAGAGAAGAACAGATAACGTTGGTCTTGTCAGTGGAACAATCTGGCAACTTTTTAAAAGTAAACTTTCCATTCATATACTCTTTAAGTATCCGTTTTCGGTGACTCGTGCTGCCGTGGCTGGCAAAACAGACATGGGCGTGGACTTCTGCAGCGCGCTTGTTGTTTTGTTCTGGTATATTTATACAGCAACGTAACATCCGCTTGTGACGTGTGCCACGTTAATCTCGCGAGAAAAAAATTTAATCCCGTTACAATTCATTTAAATTAATGCCAATAAAAACGCACTAAACTGACAGCTCTAATATATATAGATATATAAAAAAACGCACTAAACTGACAGCTATTAATATATATATATTAGAGCTGTCAGTTTATCGCGTTTTTTTATAGTTATCTGTTCTTCTCTCTCTCTGTATCATACAGCTATACGATGTATGCCACTGACGCGATTGTTACTTGTTTGGAACTATTTTGTGTGGAAGGTTATAGTGTTCTGTGTCCATGTAAATAGAGCGGGTGGAGCTTCTCTGTGTTCATCTGACAGTGATAGTGTGCTACAGTGTTAGCGACCTAGCGAAAGTAAAATGTCTCCAGTGTCGTCATCGAACCAAGTGTAGTCATTCGAAATTAGGTCTACACAAAACCGTAGAGAGACCTCCGCGCAAGAAGGACCAATACAATCAACATAGCCTGACTGTGTTAGGGGGAGTGAACCCCCCCCCCCTTTCAGAATGGTTTGCCCCTGCAGCACGGGGGAAGTGCGTGTGCTTGTTTGTACGGCCGGCAGTTTCCAATACAGCGGCACGTAATGAACACTGGTGTCTGGTGTCTCGTTATTCTTCAACAAACATACAGAAACAAACTGCTGTGTTGAAAGCAAACTCGAGAAAAATGAAGTATGCAACTATGGTTTAAATCCACTATAGGCCGAGTACTAGTGTACCTTAGATGTGCACTTTACAATGTTATATTGCTCTATTTTGATTTAATAAAAAAAGCTGTTAAAGCAGCTGTTGTGTGACAAAATATTTTTTTCACCATTCTTGATGGACAGTAATATTGTGTGAGAGATTATACAATACAATACAATACAATACATTCTGATTTATATAGCGCTTTCACAACAGCGGCAGCTGTAACAAAGCGCTTTACAAAACAGTTAACATAAAGTAAAATAATAAACACAACACACAACATAAAACACAAACAGTCGTGCAGTCCTAACCACTTTTCCGTCACACGCTTATTATGTGTGAATAACTGCACCAAGTGAAAAATGTTCATGTAAAATCGAATTTGTTATTTCAGTAAATATTTGCATTTGGCACATAGAAAACAGATTCATGATTCCATGTTGATGAGAGCATTAAAATGGGGAAAAAATAGGACAAAAAATGTAAAAGGAAATTCAGAAACGATAAAAAAATGTGTGAGGAATCACGATTAATTTTTTAGTTGATTTGAGTTAACATGACAGTTGCATTTTTAATTAAATATTTTAATCGTTTGACAGCTCTAATATGCGTGTGTGTGTGTGTTTGTACAAAGTGTATGATACATTTTATACGTTATTTCCTTCACCACCGCCCATTTTCAACATATATATGACTTCTATTTTATTCTTGTGTGAAAAAAAACACCATTATATATATATATATATATATATATATATATATATATATATATATACACACACACACACAGTATATATACTGTATATATAATTCTTTACGGTGTTATATTATTTTAAAGCAATTACTTTTTAGATTTTCCACTGGTACAGTAAATGCAAAAACATTTCATCCTTTAATGAATATTCAACGTATTTTTCAGTATAAAGTACTGCGTTTTACAATTAGAGAAGTATAAAACGTTTTAGTAGTCTTTAAACGTAAATATGGTACTGTACCTTCATCAGTGATTTGGACTTGTGTCTCGGCGGAGAAGGCAGATGCTGCTTTTCATTCTCCAAACTTCTCAACGGAGGGCGCTGCTCACATCTCCTGGAAGGCTAAAAAAGCATTCGAATCAAAATATGAACTACAGCACTTGAAAGCTGACATTTTCGAAAACTATGCCCCCAAAAATATTTCAATTCTTACCGAGCCTTCCACGCTTCGACTTGACATCTCCGGCGTGCTTCAAAACGGTTCGTATGAGCAAGTAGGGACACTGCTGCCTCGAATAAATGCGAAACCGAATCGTCGCGCCGGAATGAGTTTACTATGTTCTTTTAGCAAGTGCATAAATGGTCAAAGCTTTCTTGCTCAGTAGACCTCTTAAAATGTGTAGAGAAAATACGTCAAACCATCAACAAGCGCGTTTCGTTCAAAACAGAAATAGCCGCTTTGCTATTGGTCAATTTTCTTCTTTGTCGTCATGTTTCGAATAAGCATGCATTTGGACTGTTTTATATTGCTGCCACCTACAGGACGGAGCGAAACTGCGCCAATCGACCCAGGACTGTTGACGCCAAACGCCGAAACCATTCTTCCATTATTTGTCTATCCATAATTTTGTGTTTATTCGTATACGTCCTGAGTTTTTTTAATGGCTTGTCTTTCGTGTCTTATTTTCGTATTAATTACATTCCTTCACATTTATTTACGTCACTGACTTTTAGATTAATTTTAGCATGTCATCCATGAGCAAGATATGGTTATTTTATTATTATTTATGATCGATTATTATTATCATATTCATTAATATAGCACTTGGTAAATACAGTCAATCATCATAGAAGTTTTTTTAAAATTAATGGACAGTAAAGGACAAGTACTGCTTCCGCATTAAGAGGTCATGAGACAAGTTGAAAACGTACGATTGCAGAACTTCTACAATATACAATGTACAGATTTGATTCCTTTGTAGAAGCAAAACTTTTTTTTTTACTTTGTTAAGAATGCAATATCAAAACAAAATAGCAGCCATAAGGGAGCTCATTCTACTTTGAGTCAATGGGGCATTGAACAGGTTGAATTTGCAGCACTTCTGCAAAGCCTGGTCCAAACCAGCAGGTTATGTCTGCAGTGTCCAGGGTAAAGAAGAAAAGCTTGTCTTTGCATCGAGTTCTCCGGTAGACCGACCTCGGGTCTGCGGACAGCACCCCTCGGACGGCGGCGGCGGCCTCGTCAGAACTACGCAGAAACCTGAATCTCGGATGTTCGCTATCACAGGGACCTGGAGCACATGAAAAGTTTGGATAAGAACCCCTCGCCTGTTTCATTATCTGAAAAACATTTTGAAAACCGTTTCTCTCATGTGGTACTCTTCAGTTCAGCCGACTATGCTGCTGATCAGTGGAGCCTGATCTTAGTTGGGGGTTTTTTTGCGCTTGGCTGATCACCTTTCATACCGTAAAAGTTGTAACGAAGTGAAAGACTAATTAATAATCTGACTTAACCTCCATACTGACCCACCCAGATCGATCACTTTGGAGACCACATGGTAGAAATATGGTTCATCCGGTGAACAGGCTTCAAATGATTACCTTTCTGCTTGGTGGGAAAGAAGTCAGCCAACTGCCTCTGTGCGGTTGGGGTAAAGCGCACCTCCAGGCTGTCGACTGGCGGTTCTCTGATCCAGCTAGCAATGGTGCTGTAGGCCTCCTCTGTGTAACACGGCCGCCGGTCCTGCTCTGACCCCCGATTGTCTTCGGAGCCGCACGCACAGTCGTCATTTACCTGACTGAGGTCCCGTTTGCTCAAGTAGGCCTTCACTTCCTCCAACATGCCGAGAGGCTCCACAGGGTTTGGACTATCATCAAATTCACCTGCTTCCTTTTCTATCAACTGCGCTTGAATCGGTTCACGAGGTGACAAAGGGGCGCGATCTGTGTTGGGCTGACAAGGCTCAGAGTGTGTGGTCCTCCGACTGTAGGGGGAATCATAGTCCGGGATGTAGGGTTTAATATCCAGCACAGGGGTGCCGGCAATCATGTCAATGTCTGACAGATGGAGCGTATCACCTAGAAATGAAGCAGATATACTGTATATCAATGCACAATATCTGGATTTTTCCACTCATTAAGGAAAACATGCTTTTTAATTGCTTGTAAGCAAATAGTTTGGTCTCTGGGGTGACTGCCCACCAAACAAGAGTGAAGATGAACAATCAAGTAAATTTGTATTTGTGGAAATGTGGTCATGGGTGAACCATTCTGAAATTTGGCAGGTCAGAATGAAATACTAGAGCCAATTACACCAGCAATCAACAAAATGTGTGTGTGTGTGTGTCGCCTTTAATGATGATATACACACCAACAATTTTGTCCAGCTTTGCAAGAGTCAGGCCCAAAGCGTTGGGCCGGTGCGGACTGCGAGTCGAGTACAGACCGACCTTCTTGCCGTTCAGCCTCGGGGGCTTCACTTTGGCTTTGTGACTCAAGTGGCCGTTTTTGTGGAAGAGAAAGATAACCCTGTCGTGGAAAGAAGAATATCTCATGAGACTTCAGGTCAGTGAGCTTTCAAAGCACTCACTCCACCGGTGCTTCTTCATTTGATAGCTTCACAGGAGTGGAACCTTTATTTCTGGGTACAATGCCGAGATGCAGCAGTGCTGCAAAAATGTTAGAGCTTCTAAAAAATAAATTAAAACCAACCCGCGGGACCTACCAGATATGAGAAAATTGTTCGAGCCCTACGAGGGCATGCTCAGGGTTATTGAAGACGCTTTGCTCCAGTCGCAGTTCCGCCCTCGAGGATCCACAGATGGTAGGCTGCCTGGGAGTCCCATTCTTCTCAGAGAAACAGGAATGAATGTATCCGATCGGCAACGTTCGGATTTTTCCTGCAATGACACAGTTAATTGCATTGAAAAACTGTTCATGTTGCAAAAATCTGCTGCTATCGTTACCATCCTCAAGAGCTGTCTGGGGTGACGTCGGTGGAGGTTGGCTTTTCTTCGGCTCCAAGGCACCAACCTTAGACACAGCGGACTCAATTGAAAGCATGTGTTTGCGATGAGCTCTGGTTGCATTGATCAGCATCTGCCTGTTGGTGAAAGGCAAATTATTAGAATAAGGTGTCCTCGGTTTTAGGACGAAGTACCGTTCTGACGGTAAATAAGACTCCGTAGCAGAGTACCGGTATGCATCTTAAATCGTTAATATAGTAGCGTGCAAACTAATTCGGGGAATCTAGCATTTACATTTTTTTTCTGTACGCATTTACGTTTTACAATAATTAGTCAATTTATTTTAAATATTTTTTCTAAAGTAAGCAATTTTACATGTGTATATTTTTATTTATTTTTTTTTTTTTGCTAGTGCAGTCCAGTTTTACACCTCTATACGTTAAAGTACCAAAAGTGAGCATTATTGTATTATATTGGCAATGCTTATAATTTGTTACAGAGCCCTATTGTAAATCATTACCTTCTACATGCGTAGTTAATAGACACCACTATACTTATTTTGTTTCGAAGGAAAACACGCGTGCATAGCGTATCATAACCGCTCCTGGATAATGAAAAAAACATCCACGTTTATGGTAATGCCAACCACGGAATCCTAAAAGACATTTCGTGACAGACCAGCGGTTTATAAAATGATTGCAGGGATGATGAAATGACTATTCCACATAGTACTACGATGCTTTTCACGACTTCTAATCACGTTTCAAAGGACCCTACCGAAGATTCTTGATTTCTTTTCGCATCACGAACACCTGCTGTTTCAATATATCAACACGTTCGCCGCAACAGTCACTGGCCGAAGCCATTTTCGTTATATTTTCACTCCGTAGCTGCTAGCTAAATCATGCTACAAGCACCCTTGCTCTTAGGTTTATACTGACAAGATTAAATGGATCATAGATCGCTACTGCCATCTATCGATCAGACGGGAACTGCAGTTTAAGAGTGTGTCTATTTCCACAAGTGAAGTACGGTATTTTCTGTCAATAATATATTGGTTGGATGCTTTGTGATAATATTTATTAACATATAAGTTTTTGCATATTTCACATTTTTATTTAACTAGTGCATGTCCCGTTTCCATAAACCTTCGCAATTAAACAGAATTTCAAACACACCTGTCACGCAGTTCCATTTTTTAACCAGTAACGAGCAGTCGTTCCATTCCCCTTATTTCATAGCGTTATCTTTTATCTCAAGGTAAAAAACGCACAGTAATCTTGTGCACAATGCACTGTAATTTTAAGATCCGATGGGTACAAGGATATGTTCACATGTGCATGCAAGGAGATAAAAAATGTACCTTCAAATTACTAATTATATCGGTCCTGGCTCAGCACAATATGGTTAAAGCTACATTGAAAATAAAATAACGCAAAGGTTCTATAAGGTGGTCTATAAGGGCTCTAATCTGTACATTTTTGCATATTCATGATGATAAATGGGAGTTGAAGATCAGTTTATTTAAGACACATTTATTTTTGCCCACGTAAGAATGAACAGCAATGACTGCAAACGTGAGCTTTTTTATTTTATTTATTTGGGTGAAACAGTTTTTACAGAGTCAACAAAATTATTCCCCCATTTACATTCATATTGCTGCTGGAGGCACATGCAATTTTAAAAATAATAATGGTGAGAAAGTCATTGGTTGAATTATGGGGAGAAATTAATTTGTTGTCTCTTCTGGCACAACATCCATGACTGCATTTTGGGCTAAAATAATACTGAAGCAAATAACAGAATAATAAAATCCCCCCCCCCCCCCCCCACACCTCCGTGTTATGAGTCAGTGTATGAAGAGTGGCTAAAGAGAATCTGAATCAATTTCCTGGGAGGTAGTCTTGCAGCAGCTGGGTCAATGATGGCATTGCATGATGGCATTGCCAAGATCTTATTTTATTCTGGCTCATTGTTTGATGGCTTCTCGCTCACATCTGGGAAAAAAGAAAACAGACAATATGTTGCTACAACACATTTAGATTCATCTGTCTTCACCTGTATTACCCCTTTCACAAATTCCGTCACCTTCATCAGCTTTTTTGTCCTGAGTTGGAGGTACATCATTTTTTAGCTCGTCTGGGCCCAAGTCTTCAATGGGGACCAGGTCGATGTTCTCCTTGTCTTGTGAATCTGTGGACAGGGTCTCAACCCGTTGAATGGCACTGTCGGTAGCTCCGACGACTTCTGACACAGGGGCCTGGGATAGAGCGGAAACAAGAACAACATCCGGAGCTGAAACTGGCACAAGATCCGATGCTGTGGACAGGTCTTCGGCAGAAACTGGAGGATCTGTAGCGGGAGGCGTAAAAAGATCTGAATCTGGAGAAGAAGACTGAGCTGTAGTTGGTTGTACTGTCTGGAGATCTGGGACAGGACCGGGAGCCTGAATAAGATCTGAACCTCGAGCGAAAGCCTGATCGGGAGCGGCGGACAGATCTGGAAGAACTGCGGTGAGAGGCGGAGCAAGATCCGGAGCTGAAATTTGATCGGATACGTTTGCCAGATCTTGCGCCGCAGCTGGAAACGCCGCAGAGGGAAGCCGAAAAACATCTGGAGCAGCAGGCAGAGCTTCACTTGGAGCTGGAGGAACTGTGATGGGTGGCGGAACGAGACTTGGAGGTGAAACCAGGGCTACGTTGGGACCTGGAGTAAGAACTGGGTTTGGCAACCATGTTGAGACTGGTTCCAGAGTCCCGCTGCCCAAAGTCGGGAAAGAGTCTAATCCTATTGTTGGTATCGCCTCCACTGATTGCGGAAGAACCTCGACAGCAGGAGCTTCAGGGTCCGCAACCTTGACTTCCTGCGTGAAAGAGCTTTCTGGTGCGCAATCCGTCTTCTTGGGCCTCCCCCTCCGCTTTGCGCCTCTCCTCTGGTCAGCCTTCTGTCTTTTCCCCAGGCTTTCCACCCTGAAAATCAGAGCGCAAACAATTAGGATTAGTCTCAACAATGGTGGATGTTGATAGAGCTCTTCTGAAGCCTTTGGCAAAGCGACGCGCGTAAAGTCCCGTGACCTGAATGTGCAGGCTCAATAGAGGGCACCAGATGGTAGCAACATTTTGCTAGTCGCTCGTGCCCCATATTCAGTAGAAGCAGAGCGGTGCTAATCTAAAGTGGCGATCAGGTTTTCACTGAGCCTGTCGTTTAGAAACGCGCCCCTGTGCAAACTCTCTCGTGACAAAATTTCACTTGTCAAAACAAACGTCCGACAAGAAATATCAATGACTGGACGATACAATGCTTGCTTTTTTCCAAATTTACCCCAAAACCCACTGGGAAGTCTCCTTCTCCTCCGCTTCGGCTCTTTTCCTCTTGAGAAGTTCTCTGTCCCTCAATCGGCGACGGATGCCACCTTTTAAAAGACAGAAACCAAACTTGAGTCAAGTTCATTCTTGCTTTGACTTATAATTGAACTTGCCGGTTCCTTGATCTCAGACACTCTGGAAGAAGGAGAAAGACGTCCGTTGGGTAAATAACAACCTAAAAAAAAAGTCTGGGAATAAAGGGACCAGTAGGTTCAACAGAAACCAAACTGGTTCATAAAATCAATGGACCTTAAATCCCTCAAGTGTTGGCCCGAGGGGATTGTCAAGCGTGGAATTTAAAACGGTATGTTTGCTGCTTTAGGGAAAGCATTGTAATGAGCTGTCCAAAATGTAATCATCCAGATCGTAAAAAAATAAAATAAAAACATTGTCATTGGTTTTCTGAAGATGTTTTACGATTAAGAAGTTGAGGCTACAACACGAAAGAAATCTGGTTCCGTTGGATTCAAAGCAAATTTTCTTCAGCAACCAGTGAGGAATTTCAGCTGCCTCTGATTATGCTTGAATTTATTTTTCGGTTACAAAAAGACGGTCCAACTTGAATCCAAGGTGAAATATCTTCACCAAGTGTGAAGAATTCCAGTTGGTCTTCCACAACCAAGAAGAAGCTTCTTCGGTTACTGTATTTTAAATTAAAAGTGACCGGTAGTCAACACCCAAGTGGCACTCCAGTCTGCGTTTTTTTTTTTTAAATAAAGGTGACATTTCTTCAGTACCCATGTATGAAATCTAAAAAGGAAACTGAACTCGTTCTTGACTATTCCAATGGCTGACACTAAGACACAAAAACAAAGCGAGCAAGTCTCATGCTTCTTCACCCTGGCATCATGAAAGTTGCTCTCGAACCTCAACTCAAAACCAAGTCTGAATCCATACCTTGGTCTTCTTCATTCTGGCTTTTATATTCAATCTCTTGCCGTAAGGTCTCCTCCATGGTAAGTCCTCGCTACGACAGGACCGGCAGCTCGTTGCAAAGGCAGGCGTTCGAAAAAGAAAAAGGGAACGACAAGTCTGTTTTCAACTCCCGCCCAAATATGAAATTATCTGGTTAACCATTACCGCTGTGCTGCGAGAGCTCCTGCGCGGCTGGTCTTATCATATTTGCAAAGCTGGGGTGGGGGAGTTGGCAAGGCTCTGACAGAGCTAAGTACACGCAGAAAGTTATGTGCCACCGTACACCAAGAAATATAACGCGAGGGAAAAAAAAGTGCTTGTTTTGTGAGGAGTTCAACAACATGAAATGTGAGTTGTCGTGCCGGACGTCGGTAACCTTTGACCGACGTTGGATAATGATTGCCACATTAGCCAATATCAAACGGCCGAGGGTGTGAGTAGTTCGATTGTAAATATGGTACAAAAAGCATGGCAGAACTTCATACTTTAGAGCCAGGGAATCCTTGGAGTTGCTATTTTTTTTGTTTGTTTGTTGAAATTCATCTCACTGTTGTTAACAGAAATCTTCACAACGCTTATCTCACACAAAGGGAGAGCAGCTCAGTAGGGGTGTGTTCTCAATCTTCCCACAACACACTGAGCCCCTCCAAGTGTGTGGACGTGTGTGTTTGTGTAAGTGTGTGTGTCTAACAGGGAGGCAGTCCAGCAGGGTAAATAAATAACACTCAACTAAGCCAATAGTGCCCAAAGCTACTGTACATTACAAGCGAGGATTGTTTTTTTGTTGTTGTGTTGTTGTTGTTGTTGTGAAGCACCTGGCTGGTGCAAGCAGTACTTTGAAAACGTTTCACACACTTTGGGCCCTAAAATTGAACCTAGGTGATTTTTTTTGGTCTTCTTTGGGCCCCATTGTTAGTGTAAAGGTGGGTACACACATCCGAATGATCGATTCAAATTTGGGCATCTCCCTCTTCCTGTGTTCCAATCAAAGTCACCAAATGACTCAATTGTTAGATGTCTCTTAAAGATTATCCTGAGCTATTATCCTTCACTGTAAGGTATGTTCGGAGTACCGGTAATTTCTCCTTCACAACCTGCTCGGAAAAAAACGGTTAGGGACAAAAATTGTGAAAAGAAAAAAAAACCCCAGCTGAGTTCAGTAGAGCCACAAACTCAAGAGACTGATGGTCTGGTTGTGTTGAGTGTCCTTTATAATGGACCTCCCAAATCAGTCACCACAATAAAAATAACCAAGAGAAGAGTTTGCTACCGGAATGTAGTTCACAAATAAGCTAGCACTCGACCGAGATGCTTGGCGTAAATATGATATAATACTTTGTGTTACTTAACAGAAGTAAATAAGTGCATTATTTTCTCAATAGTGGTCCGTGATATTCTCATATATAGTATTATCAGTTCAAATTGTAATGGCCTTCTTCCCTACACCGTACAAGAAATAAGAATGGCTAAGATTAGGACCGCTGTTGGCATTTTTGTCAGTCTTTTTTTTCTAGGGTTTTGAAAAGTTGTTAAAAATTGTGAAAACGTTGCTAATTGGTAATCCTGCATTGGCAAGTCATAGCTCTTGCTATTATCCCCTTTAGTACCAGCGTCCACGCGTGAGCACAAGAAGTACTGTGCAGTACTACAGTAAAAGAAAACGTATCAAAATAAAAGCTACATATAATATACGCTTTGCCCAGGTCTGTGCAAAGATATCGCACAGATATAATCACTTGTTGGCGAACTAAGAGGAGTCACTATGTGGAATTGTCTGGCAAGGAAACAAACGATTTCTGGAAATGAAATTAATGAGAACGGGTTCTCAAAAATAACCAGTTTTCATATCCCACATATTATGTTTGAGTCCCAGTGAGGAAACAAATGTCTATTTGCGTTGATACTGAGATACAAACGCCGGTTTTCAAGTAGGATCCTGTCAAGATGCATTGAGTCTCAATGCGTCTTGACAGGATCCTCAATGATTGACAATATCCAGTATGTGAGCTGACTTCCTCCAAAAGTATACACACGTTTCTTAAAGTGCATGAATGATGACTGTAGCACGCCATGGGCTGCAAAAAAACAAAACAACAACAACAACAAAACCAAAAAAAAAAAAACCCACAATGCAAAACACAATGCAGCCTGTGTTGGGAAATCGCACAACAGTGCCATCTTCTGGTACACTGTTCTCAGTACCAAAACACTCGTTAATGTACAAATTGAGCAGTAACATTTATAATTTGACACATAAGGTACATCGAACACATTGATGAAAGTTCAGAAATTAGGCTTTTTTTTAACAATTGAAATGTACCATCATCAATGAAAACAACAAATTGCAAATTTTTAATTAAATTACCTGTGAATGCGGAAGAGTTGAGAGATGAAAATACTGTAAGTTATATTGTTTATTTAGCATGAACTATAGGATAGGTGTAAAATTGTGGAAGTTTTCCATCAATTAGGGGAGTTTTCGTCGAGAAAATTGATATTTTTTAAAAAGTGGGAATTTTCAATTAGAATGTTGAGTTGGTACAGAAATGTGAATATTATTCAATTTTTAAATGTTATTTTTAAATGTTATAAGACAAAAATGTCTTCCTTTGAATGTTTATCATTTCTTGTAGAATTATGGGAAAGGTTAAGAACAGTCACAAAAGTAGAAAATTGTGCAACATGGAAAAACAGTATCTTACATGTTGTACTGTGAATGGGCCACAGATGTTGACAGTCATGGCATGAAAGAGATCAACATTTTGGAACAGGTGGGTACCAGGTAGGCCTGAGGATTTCATAAGTAGCCTGTGGCCCTGTTCTAAAAAGAGCTTACCAGTTACAACTGTCACAAAAAAAGCTTCCCATGCCAAAATAAAATACACATAATCTTGCTTTTTAAATTACGCTTGGAACAGTGAGTGCAAAAAAAGGAAAAAAATTGGATTGGTCAAAGGTTGGCTTTTGGAGCATATGACTAGATCATAGCATGGAAGGAGAACGGCGAGCTGGCAAAAGGACAAGGCTGAGATGATTTCTTCCCAAATAATTGCAGTTAAGAAGCAAGTGTCAAACTGCAAAATGTCAGTAC
Source organism: Hippocampus zosterae (assembly GCF_025434085.1). Taxonomy (NCBI): domain Eukaryota; kingdom Metazoa; phylum Chordata; class Actinopteri; order Syngnathiformes; family Syngnathidae; genus Hippocampus; species Hippocampus zosterae. Next base: position 5,204,640 of record NC_067463.1, on the reverse strand, counting down.
CCAAGAAGTAGGTCTCCGTTTCCCAGAAAACTGGTGACCTCTGTTTTGAAACGTTAGAAAAGTGGAATTATAGTAAAACCAAAAATTTGTGCAATGCAGAAAAAAAATGTAGCGTGGTTTTTCTAGATGAGTTTGACCTGTTAAAGTTGAAATGTTTTGAATCGAGAGATGCATTAAACATGATTAAAGAGAAAAACTCAATTAATTTGAATGTTCTTCAACATTGACACAATAATATCTGATTTTGATGCAGAATAGCATGCATGCTCTTAACCTTCAGACAACTATCTAGTAGACCTTTTGGGAATTTTAGGAAGCTGATGTTTCAGGAGGCTGGGAGGGGTTTAGGATTGAGGGTGGACCCTGGATACCTCATATACGGTACAACACTCTCTTTAATACAACCCCAAGTGCACAAAAAAAAGAAATAACTGGCAGCAAGATGAAACCAACAGATGGTTTATTGATCAAAAGTCACAATAATTACAGGAATAGTCAGAGCGGGTTTGACTATAATTTAAAAGTAATGCAGAGGAAAATATACATTTCTTTTAGCAAGTGATTGTATGAAGCATTTTTAACATTAACTAGGCAACTTGTTTTTAACTTAAATGCAGCAACACTCAATCAGACATACAGCACAGCAGTGGTGTCGTTAAAGCTCTGTCGTTTCCCCTTTAGGAGGCGCTTGGCTGGGCGTTTCTGGTGGTAGGTGGCGCTGTTGAGCATTATATTTTGTTTCAGTCCGGTTTCCCTCCATGGTTTCTCCTCTCCGACTAACTTAGCGTCGGCTCAGTTCATTATACACGGCTACCCCCCACCCCCCTATATCCTCCCTCCGCCGTTAGGGCATCTCTCTACGTTTTGGACTGAAGGACCCTCTTAAGGAAAAACAAAAAAAGACCCGGCGAGAAAAGTTTCACCACCGGCGGGCACCATGTTGATGGAAAACAGGATCCACTTGGAGCTAAGAAACAAGACACCGTCTGAAGTGAGTCGTGCTTTTTTTGAGAAGCAAAGCCATTTAGTTTCCTCCTGAGCTGGCCGCGTTAGCTTAGCTTGCTACTTTTTCTCCCCTGAAATTTGCTTCAGAGTACGGTTAACGTAACAGACATCGCACGGTTCTCTAGTCGATCGATGTGGAGCCTCTAGCCGGGAGACGAAGAGGGAACGCGGCGTTCGCTCGCTACTTTGAGACGGCAATTCCTCCGCTCGCTTCGGCGTTATTGCGGCGCTTTAACAGTTTCACAGCCGCCACCCCCCTCGTGTGTTCGGCTGTGCAGCTCCAAAGCCGCCCCGGTCTCGACCTAACCACGAGTACGCTCTTTCTGGGGATATTTGAGGGAATGTAGTGCTACACGCTTGCTGCATTTCGGTGATCTCGCGGTGGGCTTTCTATCGAGTTGGGTAGCCATGTTTGCTGCTACTTAGCATGGTGTTTAACCCCTGAACGGGGGCGCTTGTTTTAACACAAATGACAAACTGTTCATCCATAGGAACTGATCGCGAATTAAGGAAAGGGGCTAGTATCGTGTATTTGTTTTTTGTGTTTTAAAAAAAAGGCAATTTCCGCTCAGAGGCACGTCGTTATAACTAGGTTAGTGCTGATAGCCACACTCAGTATGAATAACAAAAAAGACTTTGGTCCTCTCAAAACAATCATGTTGTACATAACGTACACAGATTTGACTCGTGTTATCTTAGCCATCTTAGTCACATATAATAATCCACTCAAGTGTATTTCCGAATTTGGCTTGTTGAGGATGTTAAGTTGAAAAGGGAGTGTGGCAAAACTTGGAAATAAGTCCCCGCGCATGACAGAATGATGAGTTATTAAGGATATTTACGATCTAGTAAACGTGTATTATGTTTACAGTGTTTATTCAATGACCTCAAGGCTAGTGTGGCTCATTTAAAACGGCAGCCTCCCAACTTGCAGTCTTCCCGCCATATTAACCCATCCGCCATAGTGGTGGCAGCCCTACAAAAACGCATGGCGTCATTAAATCCCCGTTACAATCCAACTCATATCCAAACGTATTTAAGCGCCACTGTTGTCACATTCGACATGATAATTTTAGGGATATTGTGTTCTAGTCCGATGTCTTTATTAACGTGAAAGTCGAGCCGTCATTCGTTTTGACACGAGTTCCGACACCTAGTGGCAGGCGCCGTGCGTGGGTAGACAAAAACTCGACGCCCGCTGTTTGTCCTCGGGACTGAAAAGCAACAGCGAAATGTGTTTAAAAAGCAGCCGTGTTAACACGTCAGTCTCCACGATGACTATTTAACAACGCGTGTCAGTTAAAAAAAACAGGCTCGGAGTGGCATACTGTTTCTCCGTAGGTCGCCATGTTGTCATTCTGTCGTCTTTGAAGGTCTGGAAGAAAGAAACGGTCTCCATCTTTGATTTTTTTTGGGGGGGAGACTAAATTTCCGTTCGCAGTATTTTCCCCCATCGCCCCACTTTACCTCAAAACATCGTCAAAGCAAAAACACGGTCGCCGTTCGCTCGACGACGAGGAATATTCCGTTTTCTCCACCGAGCGCAAACAAAACGTAAAAGTGTGCACTAAAAAGGGTGTATTCGCAATCCTGCCCGTTGCTGCGGCGTTGGCTAATGGCGGCCGCGCTCACTTCTCGTCTACTGCACGGCGGCGTTTAAAAGGGGCAATAGCTGCTAGCTTGTAGCTTAGCTGACTAAAAAAAAAATCATTGCATTTGTCACAGGCTATGCGAACCCGCCACCCGTGGCTCGCGCTGCCCCGCCGAAAATTAAATGTATCGACGGTGGACGTAGTGATTTGTATTTGTTTTAAAAACTGAAAGAGCCTCTATTCTGGTGTGTTTTACGATGAGAAATCCTAACTTTTTGTTGTCTTGCAAACACATTTGTTGACTAGGTCAAGCAGTGCCGAGTGTTTATTTTAGCCGAACTAACTCCAGCTTCCCACTTGCGCCCCCGTTCTTTATAACGAAGCATTTAAAAGTAATTACGTTACTTTTCATTTGCATATTAGGTTTGGGGATATTGTTGAGGACTTTATTTTTTACGGTTTCATTGTCAAGTGAAATGTATCGTACATTAAGTTAAATTTAGTACATAACGCGGAACTGACTAGACCACTAAGAAAGTGCAAAATGTCAGTTCCTAAATTTTCACAAAGTTCACAACACTGATAAAGTGCACAAAATCTCAAGTCCCTCACATTTGCAGGTGACGCCTGCATAGTCCCTGACACTTAATAAAGAGTATTCATGACTGTTTTAGAGTGCCTAAGCTTTCTGAAAGTATACTTTTATGGACTCCCTAATATTGGGAAGGTATGCGACGAAAGAATCCGTAAAATTTCAGAATGTAGGTAAACTTGTTCCCTTCAAATTCAGAAAGTTTACCATCCCTTAAATTTTACAAGTACTGTACACGAGTCATACGGAGTCCTGAAACTCTCAAGAGTATACAACCTCTATGTGTTCCCTAACATTTACAAAAAATATACAACCCTTTGAGTCCTAAAATATCCAATCATAAATTACAACTGCTATAGAGTCTCTATACAGCTCCTTTAACTGCGTTAATATTAACTTGTGGACATCTTTGAACTTGTTTTCCATCAGTGAACAATGTAAATAAGTTTGTCGCGTCGTAGCGCTGTCAGAGTTCCACGATAGGCTTACGAATACTGACCAGAACATTGGTGCCGTCGTGGAGAGGGGTTAGCATATCCACCTCACAGTTTTCAGGTCGTAGGTTCGAATCCAAGATCTGGCCTTCTCGTGTGCAGTTTGCATCTTCTCCCCGCGCTAATGTGGGTTTTCTGTGATTCACATTTTAAAAACATGCATGTTAGGTTTCTTTGAAGAATAAATTGAGTCTAGTCCAGGGTGTACCCTGCCTGTCACTAAAAATGTAGCTGGGAAAGGCTAGTGATAATAAGCAAGTTTAGAAGACGAATGGGTAGTCACATCAGGCAGATCTGTATGGTCGAATAAGCCTGATCCAATAGTAAGATTTGTGTCCCCAAAAATCTCCGTATTGGACTGTTTATTTAACAATAATATATGTCTTGTTTTCAGGTACGAGAACTCGTCCTCGACAACTGTAAAACGACCGACGGAAACACCGAAGGGCTCACAGATGAGTTTGTCAACCTGGTTTTCCTCAGCTTGATAGATGTCGGTTTATCATCAATCTCCAACATACCCAGACTAGAAAAACTCAAAAAGGTAAGGCGGCCGGCCGGGCACTTGCCTCATGCTGAGAGGCCACAGGGTCTTAGAATCTTTTCTCTCTCAGCTGGAGTTGAGCGACAACAAAATCAGCGGCGGCTTGGAGGTCTTAGCGAAGCAACTCCCCAACCTCACACATCTAAGTCTGAGCGGCAACAAATTGAAAGAGATCAGCACATTGGAACCACTGGTATGTCCAAATTATTTTTTTTTAACTAACATCTTTTACTAACGTCATGTGGATGTGGAACCTCCTAAGTCCAACACTATCCTTTGAGCTGGTTGATCGTCTGGATTTTTGTAATGGCAAAGAATGATTAAAAAATATATTTAAACATCAGACAGTTTCTCTCATGAAACCTTTCCAGGCATTTTAGAGCGACATTTTCTTTGTCGTAAAATAGAACCCGTATAACCTAGGTGACTGGGAAAATAGCGGCATATATACTCAAATTTAATGTCATGAACAAATAATACAGTTTTCCCGTGCAAGTTTCCTTAATTCTGTTACACACAAATAACAGTTTGAGTGAGCGCGAATCGATTAGTCATGCCTAGGGAGTGAAGCACAAGAATAACAAAACCAAAAGGCGACCCTTGTCGCATTACCACCTTGGAGGCGACGTGAGTGTCGCTACAGAGCGAGCCCATTTCTCCACGTATCAAAGTAAGGGTATAAACGATTGAGGGTTTGACAGTATGTTCAAAGGTTTTTGTCTCACTTTGACACATTTTAAGGAGAAATAACGGGGTAGGACTAGATAAGTTTTTTACTTCATCCTACTCCCTTGAACATAACTGTGTTGAATGAAGACTGATTTCTTTCTTTGTACTTTTTTTATCTACCTTATTTTCTGTCAAATTATTACTGTATATGTTTTATGTTCAATAGACAAACAAACAAAGGTTTCTTACCTTTATGCACGTGGTTGTGTCAAACACGTCAAAGGGGCTCAAAGTAGTTCATTGACATTGTTTGTGACCACAAAACGTCCCAAGTTGAGACCCTTTGAAAAAACGTCTCGAGGCAGTGAACTCTGCATGTTGACAGTTCAGCATTCGTAAATGTGCCTGTTGAGATTTCTGTTATTTCTGACACATGCACTTCTTCACCATTTTAGTTCTCAGGTCAAAGCCGTATCGAAATGTAAAAATGATGCCTTGCTGCCATCTTGTTGCATCTTTGTGCCAATGAACTATGTTGACATTTGGGGAAGAGCTTTAGTCAGGCCAAAGAATGCTTTTCCGCCGTCTCATGTCATCTACAGGCTATTACAAATCTTTTTGGGCGTGCGTCTGTCACATGCAGATTGTCAATATTCGCAGGGGTGCGGGGGTTCGCCGTAGACACTAACGATGTCACAAAAAAAAAAATCAATATTTTCCCCAAAACTTTGAGCAGCTGCATGGTTTGTGTTTAATTCACTTGGTGACCAGTCGCAATGCCCTGTATTCTTGCATTGCTGCAAAAGCAGGTTTTGTTGTGTTCAGATTTTTGGGGGGTATGGAACATAGTGAGTAAAGGTCTCTTAACAAATCTCAACACGAATTTGTATGAAGCGCAACCCCCCCCCCCCCAAAAAAAAACAACAGGACAGTGCAAAGCCTTCATTTGTATTCACACTAGAAGGCTATTTCTGTGTGTTCCCCTCCCGTACCGGCTTTGAAGCAAACTGCCCGCCTTTTTTGAACTCGTATAGAAAAAGCTGAAACACCTGAAAAGTTTGGACCTGTTCAACTGCGAAGTCACCAACATGAGCGACTACAAGGACAGCGTGTTCAAACTGCTGCCGCAGCTCACGTACCTGGACGGCTTTGACTGCGAAGACAAGGAGGCTTCCGACTCTGATGTCGAGGTGGACGGAGACGGAGTGGACGATGATGATGACGAAGGTCAGTGGGAAGTGAAGTGGTCGAGGGTCAGGAGCTGAGGAAGTGCTTGTTGGTCTACAATAGACTTTACATTTTATATTTTTATGGTTGTTTTTCTTTGAATCAATTTCATGTTTTTTTTAAAATAGGTATACAAAATATTTCTTTATCAACATCAGGCTGACATGAAATCCATTTTATATATTTGTCAGCTGTATTGCCCAGCTCTATTTTCCAATCTCATCTCATAAAATGCATTTCATTTTCATTCACTTCAATTTTGTTTTCAACAAAGACTAAAACTCCGGGAGTTGTCAGCTTCATTTTGCACTTTTAGCAAATTTATTACAAATGACTCCAAAATCAGAGTGAGTTGTTTGTTTTGAACTTGAGGTACTAGTGATATTGGCTACTTGGTATCTGTATTGTTGAGTACTTGTACAGGTATCAGTCTGAAAAAAAATGGTATTGAACATACCTCCAAACGTGTTGTACTTTTGTCCTCCAGAGGGCGAGGGAGAGGACGAGGAAGACGAGGACGGAGAGGACGATGACATTGATGAGGAAGATGAGGACGAAGAAGACGAGGAGGAGGTCGAGGGAGAAGAGGACGATGAAGAGGTCAGCGGAGAAGACGAGGTAACAGCAAAAACCCACCACGGCGCCAAGATGGTGATGATGATGACGACGATCTCAAATTTGATGCAAACTCAACTGGGGAAAAAAATGTGCCCTGATAGGAGGAAGACTACGGACTGGATGGGGAAGTCGATGATGAAGAGGAAGATGAGGAGGAAGATGATGACGGTATGAAACATCAGGCATAGACGACACTGGAAAGTGAATGTTTTCTGAGGGAAATTCGGAGACGATGACGTTTCGAAAATAAAGTCTTATCCCAGGGGTGTCCAAACTCGGTCCTCAAGGGCCGCTGTCCTGCCTGTTTTCCAGCTCTCCAAGGAGCAACACACCTGATTCAAATCATCAGGATTGTTCTAATGCTGCTTCAGAGCTGGCTGATGAGCTGATCATCTGAATCAGGTGTGTTGCAGGCGGGAGAGCTGGAAAACGGACGGGTAGGACAGTGGCCCTCCAGGCCCGGAGCTGGACATGTCTGTCTTAACCCTTTCATGCACCAACAATGATAACCTGATAACATGAGAAGCTGTCCACTGTCCCTAAAAGGGTTAATGTCATGAGAGTAGTCGAGAAACAGAAAAGGAGTTCCAGGGGAGTGGGAGATTTGTTAGGAGAATGCCAAAATGTTACCAGGGGAAATGTTCGAATGGTTTAAGAGTGGTGCTACAAGAGTTGTTACAGGACAAAAGTTGTCATGAATTGAAATTTCAAGGTTACAGGTGTCTAGTAAAATTATAAAAACACAAAACAAAAAAAAAACAAATGATAACTACTGTAACTGAAACTAAATTTGACGTTTTTAAATCTACTTATGGAGAAATCATCCTTCGTTTTCATCTTTGTCAAGTCATTTGTCACATGAGCTTTTGTGCTTTATTTTAATTTTAGTTTTTCTTTTCGGCCACCCAGAACAAAGAACTCGTTTGTGAATTGTAATTTACTTTTACAATTTTTTTTCCCGGTTTTACTCAACAAATAAACCGTATACGTATTAACACATGTATAAAACTTAAACTAAGACTACAATGACAGATTTTTGAAATAATAAAAACGAACAAATCCGCTCAAAAAACTCATGACAAGCAACTGAATTAAATTAGGCCAAGTGTGAAGCAATTTCATGAAATGCCAAATAGGGTCACAATGAAAGTACTTAAACATTGTCCACCAAATAAAGCATGTAAAAATAATTTATATGTTGTATATTTGACAAAATAATCGATTTTCCGAAGTTCCAGCCTGAAAGGGGAGGAACCCGGAAGTGGTACATCACATGGAGAACAGAGATGGAAGAGCTACAGACGGCCAAGATGCAAAGCATTTCAAACAATGATTCAAACGGCGATACAAGCGATCGATCGAACGCAAGTGAGGATATCCAAGTTTTTGAAGAGTTGGAGGAAGAAGAGGAGGTTGGAATTTTACGTCGGACCTTACATATGAGCCAGGCGCTAATCAGGATGCAAACAATGTGCCCAGACGACCTGACATGGAATGGAGACAAGACCCATCGAGATCACAAGATTGGTAAGATATAGGCTGGTATTATTTTTATGATTTGAAGATGCAGGCATGAGCACATAATTGTATGTTTTTGTCTATCTGATGACAGTGTTTAAAAAAAATAATAATCAGACTTCATGTTCAAGCAGTTAGCCTACTCCGTACTCGAGTATTCTTTTTAGCAAATCATTTTTTGACTTGTACTTGAGAGCTTTTTATAAGGACTTTTAAAAACCTTTGTATAGTATTCCATCCATATACGTGTACATTTAGAATAAAATGTTTTCATAAACAACAGAATTATTGATTGATGGGTATAGGATATCAGAATCGTCTTTATCGGTCAAGTATGTAGAAGACAAAAGGAATTTGTCTCCGGTATAACACGCTGCATTAGTATCATAAACAGGGACATGACAAATAAGTATCGTAGGACATTCCGTAATGTAAGTGACCGGTAATGTGGTGGTACCACCCAGTGACAACTGTGAGCAATATGCTTGTTCAATAAAATTTATGCTCATGGTGTCATCGCTCAGTATTTAACTTTTTTTTTCCCCCAGGTGTACTTATGGTAAATGCCAGCAAATGCCTACAGCTGTTGAATGTGTTTGCTGCCATGAAATTCAAGAAGTGACTGTACGTCGAGAAGGAGAGAAACACTTCAATCAGGTGCTGGACTGCATTACCGACCATCCTGGACTCAATGATGTGTGCCCAGACCCATATGGATTCCAGGTGGCATTGATGACCTACAAGCAGCAGTACATTTTGCACCACCAGGAGAAGAGGAGTCGGCTGTATTCAAAGGGTTTCGTGTTTCACAGAGAAACGTCCCAGAACTGTGATTTGGACTGGTTTTAGAGTGATTAATGTGGACATGGTGTCTATCATAACGCAATACTGTAATAAAAATAAACAAATGATGACAACTGAATACAGGGCATGTAATTTTTTTATTTCCTGAGGAATTTAGTCTGGTGCTCGGCATTAACTGTTGACTTGTCCGGTCGGGTCTGTTCAGTGCTGCTGTCAGAAATTGTGGGTCGACACACACGTTCTGTACTTACTTTATTTTGAATGGCAGTCGGTTTCATCACCTCTGACAGGCAGTCATTCACATAAATAAAAAACAAAAAACATTGGGACGATAAATATTTGGACGACATATGGGTTATACTCAGTTTGTAATGCATCTGCCTGGAATTACTTTTTATTTCATAATTTACCATAAATTGCATCCACCAATATCTTTCTCAGAGAATACCCACCACTCTTAAATTTGGGATAAACGATACAGTAGGAGTGTATTCCTTCCTTTGTCACTTTCTGTGGTCTGCCAGCATTTTCATTATAATGCATAGCAGCAAGAATTATTCTGGAATAGAACAAAAAAATGCCTTATCTTATTTTTTTTTAAATTGTCAAATTGTGATGAAATAACTATATCTCAAAGTTCTACATTTCACTATAGTCTACATTTCATGCATATCAGTTTTCTTTAACACACCTGGTTTTCATTCCTTTGTACACCACACTGCGAAAAGCTTCCATGTCACTGGTCTGTCCGAGGTGAGACATCTTCATGATATCGTTGACAAACATGGTCTTTGTCAGGAGTTCCACCACTGTGACATTGATTTCAGTACCTTTAAATTAATTTACAAGGCATGACAATATTTCTATTTTTTAGGGTTAACTAGCAGGCAACATCTAACCAAAAAATAAAAATGGTAATAGCCACGCTTTTTCTCTAGTAATTGGAGGATGTAAACAACTATCGTGCATGTTCTGCAGGTGGTCCACACATGCCAGCCACTTCTGCTTCTTTTCCTCCGGTGTCTGGGAGGAAAGTGCACACCAGTACAAATGGCACTTCAAACTTTGTACCCAATCCTTCAGGAACAACATGCTCTTCTTTTTGGTCAAGGAGTCCAGTTTCTTGCACATACCTGTATATTTAATATGAAATAAACTCGTGAAGTGATGTGCATGATATAAAAGACATAATCCCAAAACTAGCGTATTTATGAACATTGTAATACACTAAGCTTTAGCAATGTGCAAACAATCATAATAATGGATGACTTGGGTCCAATTCTCCCTGATCCATTTTCCCCACCTGGCTATGCCTGCCAGTGATGACAACTTTTACATTGAAGCCTTCGAACTCCTAACGGCATATTTTCAGGCCCTCCAGTTCCGTTCCATTCCATAGCTTCCTACTCTAAAGGATAAGTTTAATACGCGCCATGAGACTAAAATAATTAACATGTAATTATGCCGCATATAATCTACAAAGCAGTTCACTGCCTATGGGCTCGTCGCACAGTTTTCCAAGAGGACGTGTCATGTTCATTCGTCAACGAAGCAGCGCTGCCAATCTATTGAAATGTACTTCCAGAACAATTTGTCTGACTGCCATTATTACTCATCGCTGATATGAATAGCATCGATCGGGGTTTGCCTCGAGCCGAAAACTAACGTCGCTATCGCTAGCTTCTCCTGTTCAACATTGCTAGTTTCTCGAGTTAGCTTTCGGCTAACGTCGCTACCTTCTACTGTTCATTCCACAAGAGTTGGCAGCTATGCTTTGACAAAATCATCAGCTCATTTGCCTCGAGCCGAAAACTAACGTCGCTAACTTCCGTCCAACGTTGCTAGCTTCTCGAGCTAGCTTTCGGCTAACATAGCTACCTTCTACTGTTCATTCCACAAGATTTGGCAGCTATGCTTTGACAAAATCATCATCATCTATCCAAAAACCACACTTACTTTTTTGCAAATCCTTAATCATAAGCAGACCGGTTGAGAAAGCAGTCACTTTGAAGTGGAGATGGCAGAGAACAGTTGTAGATGATGGCGTGAAATTCATTCGCTTCCTGCGAATAAAAGATGTAATTTTAAGTTCCCTGCTATCCTTCGGCCACTGGTACAAATTTTGTTGTTGACAACTGTCAATTGCGAACAATACATCGCCACACACCGCCGTGCCATCTTACCAGCAAGCAATGCAACAATTCTGTTCAATGAAGATATCCTAAGGACTTCCCTCGCAGTTCTCCATGTGACGTCATTTCCGAAGATTGCTGAAGAAAAGCATTTTCGTTGTCATGGGCCTTGCTAAGGGTTAAACAAAGAATCTGGAAGGGTTGCGTTTAAAAAAAAAACGGAAATATGCTTAGAATTGTTCAGCCATTGATATTACTCAAAAACCTGGTTGGCCAACTTTACTTCACACTTGGTCTTAAACTAAGCCTACAATGACCTATTTTTGAAGTAATAAAAATGAACAAACCGCTCTAAAAACTCAAGCAAATGAATTAAAGGAAAAACAATTCAAAATGAAGTAAAAACTAAAAACCGAAAAATCCCAAATGATTATAACCTTGGTGCGGTGACAGATACGAGCGCTAATTTGGATGTTTAATTTTGTTTGTTTATGTCCCCCTTTCAGAAACTGTCACCGGCAAAGGTGAGAAGAGAAAGCGGGAGCCTGACGACGACGATGAGGATGAGGACAACGAAGAGGACGACTAGAAAGCAAGTGGAGCGCACTTTGCGACTTCCTGCCCCCCATCCTACCAACCCGAACGTCCGACCTCCTCCGACTTGCAACAACCCCCCCACCCCCCTTCTCAACCCCTTCCCTTACCCCAGCTCTGAGCTCTTTTTTGGGCCAAGACTATACTGGATGGGTGGCTCGTGTGGACCACCCGTCACCAAACAACTTTTTTTACCGACCTCCCGCCCCCTTCCTCTCCTCCATGGAAGTGAGAGTCACCTCCCACCCACGCCGCCCCAAACTGCCCCCGGGGTTCTCAGGCATCCTGCCACTCAGCATTCCGCAATTTCACTGTCAATCCCATATTATGTATCCCGTGTGAGGACTTTGGGACTGGTCTAGTTTTTGGGTCTGTGCTTTTAATATTTTGTTGACTGAAGTTTTTTTTGTTTGTTTCTTTTTGGGGATTATTTTCTTTCTGTGTCGTTTCCTTTCGCCCCCCCAATGAAATTATTGCTATAGCAGCTGTGCAGCCAGTGAGCCATGCCTTTTTTTGTTTTTTGGCATGGCCACCTGTTGCACAAGTCATGGTTGTAGCGACATTTTTACTTTCTGTATGACAAGAAAACAACTTTGTAAATAAAATGTTAACATTTTGTGTTTTGCTGGTGTCCGGAATGTGTTGCATAGGAATGAGAATCAAGTGGTGTGGGATTTATTTTTTCTCCTGAGTTCATTCTCATAATACTGCAAGAATGAACTACCGGTTATAACTACAAATTGTCATGAATTTGACAATTTGTCAACATTTGATTTTTAATTCTTAAAACATGTTTACAGTATTTTTAGAATTTTATATTTGTACATATTTTTCGTGCAGTTTAAAGACGGTTCTTTTTTTTTTATTTATTGAGTGGTGAGCATGATGACTGACACACGCTTTTGTCATGAAATTCGTGTCTCACACTGGGTACATTTACAGCCTACAGCAGCAACAATGTGGGTAGAAAGACGAAAAAACAAACGCAGTTCAATTAAGTGCAATATAAATACAAAATGGATAAATCGCAGTGCTATTTACAATAGTTTTTCACATCATTTAATTATTATTTTTATTCAGCAGTCTCTAGGAAGGAGCATCGGTATCTCTCCTTGCAGCGCGGGTGTAACAGTCTCTGGCTGAAGGAGCTACCTAGTGCTGTCAGGGCGGGCTGGAGGGCGTGGGAGGGACTGTCCATTATAGCTTTTAGCTTAGTTGTGAGGGTCATTCCAGAAGTGGAGGACCTTTTCGACCTCCGCTTTTCTTCTACATACAGTATTCATTAATGATAGGTGATAAACTATCAAAGGCTTGATTATTTCAGTTTAGATCAATGGTAGAATTCTTACGACGCCATTTAGTGTTTCCAATACCTGTCGCTGTAATCACAGTAACGGGGTTCCAATTCGGAAGAATGTTAGCTTCCCCTCAGGAGTAGAATCTGGCTTCTTTTTCGCCAGCTGTTACGATTGACCAAGAGGGCAAATTGACCGATGTAAATTGCCATGGTATAACACCTGCGCACGGTAGAGTGAGACGTTCAAGCAATTTTCTAAAAATATGATTTACCTTGGCTCTGTCCATTCTTTATGGAAACTGTCGGAAGATGTCGAGTCCGTCGTATAATGTGATTGACTGCTTTTCTCTTCTTCTACGCTGCTAAAAAGGTAATGGTAACAAGTTTGCGTGTATGTGATGGGGTAGGTTCCACGAATAATTATTATTTAAAATATGTTGAATACAAATATTCCCACCGTTACGAGAGAGCAATGAAAGAAAGAAATTATATATTATATATACACACACACACACACACACATTTCATTTCATTTTAACTGTTAAGATTCAATTTGGTCATGGTGGGGAGAAGAGAAAAATGCCTGATATTAAAAAAAAAAAGTATTTTCAGGCATTCTTTTGGGGGGGGGGGTTACTCAAACTGCATGTTTTAGTATTTTGTATGTGGATTATTTAAAATTAGGAATATGAAAACAAATATTTTTGAAAAACTTGTGGAAGAATAGTATTAAAAAATGTAACTATATCCTTCTGAAGAGTAATGGTCAATCAATACGAAGAGAAAAAAATACGAGGCTTCACTCTAATTTCTGTGTAGAATTTGTATAAGGAAAATAAATGACAGGTTTACAAGAAAAATAAAACAATAGGATTTTAAAAGTATATTAGAAGACGGTGTAATTACTGTAATGTCATCCATCAATTTGCCACGCCTCTTGCCCACTCAAGTCGCAGGGCGGCGAGCAGAGCGATTGTGAGTGTCAAGGATTGTTTTGTATGTGTCCTCTGCGATTGGCAACCATAATCGGGGTATGCCATTTACCAATAAAAAAATTCCTTGAATGTTTTTTCAATAGTATGACAGTAATCTAAAACCATTACTGCATTCGATGAATTTATGAGGAAAAATTCTGAATATTACAAGGGAGAACTGAAAATACAGTTACAGAGACTGAACTCATAATTTACCAGAAGAAAACAAAGATGCAAGAAAAACAAACATACAATGTTATTTCGATAACTAGCATTTTCGGTCTTTTGTCTAAATTGAAAAATTCTCTCGCCATCTCTCTCCACACACATACTACTACTACTAGTTATTGCAGGATATATTTTGAATAGAGCTGTCAGTTTAGCGCGTTTTTATTGGCATTAATTTAAATGAATTTTAAGGGATTAAATTTCTTCTCGCGAGATTAACGCGGCACACGTCACAAGCGGATGTTACGTTCCTCTATAAATACACCAGAAACAAAACAACTTGCGCGCAGAAGTCCCCGCCCATGTCTGTTTTGCCAGCCACGGCAGCGCGAGACACCGAAAAGGGATAATTAGAATGGAAAGTTTACTTTTAAATAGTTGCCATATTGCTCCACTGACAAGACCAAAGTTATCTGTTCTTCTCTCTCTCTCTGTATCATACAGGTATACGATGTATGCCACTGACGCGATTGTTACTTGTTTGGAACTATTTTGTGTGGAAGGTTACAGTGGTCTGTGTCCATATAAATAGAGCGGGTGGAGCTGAAAGTAAAACGTCTCCAGTGTTGTCATCGAACCAAGTGTAGTCATTCGAAATGAGGTCTACACAAAACCGTGGAGAGACTTCCGCGCAAGAAGGACCAACACAATCAACATAGCCTGATTGTGTTAGGGGGAGTGACCCCCCCCCCCCTTCCAGAATGGTTTGTCCCTGCAGCACGGGGAAGTGCGTGTGCTTGTTTGTACGGCCGGCAGTTTTGAATACAGCGGCACATAATGAACACTGGTGTCCGGTGTCTCGTTATTCTTCAACAAACATACCGAAACAGACTGCTGTGTTGAAAGCAAACTTGAGAAAAAAGAAGTATGCCACCATGGTTTAAATCCACTATAGGCTGAGTACTAGTGTACCTTAGATGTGCACTTTATAATGTTACATTGCTCTGTTTTGATTTCATAAAAAAAGCTGTTAGAGCAGCTGTTGTGTAACAAAATATTTTTTTCACCGTTATTGATGGACAGTAATATTGTGTGAGAGATTATGTGTGAATAACTACACCAAGTGAAAAATTGTTCACATAAAGTAGAAAATCGAAATTGTTATTTCAATAAATATTTACATTTGGCACATAGAAAACTGATTCATGCTTCAATGTTGATGAGAGCATTAAAATGGGGACAAAATAAGACAAAAAATGTAAAAGGAAATTCATAAACAATAAAAATGTGTGAGTAATCACGATTAATTTTTAGTTCATTTGAGTTAATTATGACAGTTGCATTTTTAATTAGATTAAATATTTTAATCGTTTGACAGCTCTAATTTTGAACAAATTTATTTTTGATTAAAAATGAATGAATAAAATGCATAGCACGTCAACAATGTTTTTTTGTTCGATGAGTATGCCAGTTTATTCCTGCCCAAATGAAAAATCAATGCAAAGTGAACTCGTGGTGCTCATTTTCTGCTTTTAAATAAATGTCATTTCACAGTGACTGAACGGCAGCACGCCAGCTTTTGATGTCATGTCCAGAGATGTCGAGGCTGAGCTTCGAATGTCGCAGCGGCACTTCCCGATTTCAACAGACCAACGTGGGACGAGGACAAAAGCGCACGTTTGGTCTCTGCGTGTACAAATGCTGCCATCAAAAGAGTAGATGGGGAAACATTCAAAACGAAAGAAAGAAAAAAAAGGAAGCAATATGTATTGGTGCACTGAAAAGAAGAAAAATACTCTAGCACAAAAAGTTGTAATATTAAAATATTGTCTTGGTATATTCCAACTTTTGTAATCGGAATATTTTCAACCATAAGAAATTATAATTGGGTCTCATAATGCATAAAATGACTGGGAGATGTTTTTCATTTGTGTATGATTTTTTGGGGTCAAATTTTTATTCACATAATATTTCCTTAAATTAAGATTTTTTCCCTCTCATATTGATTCTCAACATATTGTGGGAGAAATTATTACAAGACAGCTGAGATTTAAAAAATAAAAACAATTTATATTAAAAAAAGGGGAATTTACAAGAATAAATTAAAAGCTTTGAGAGGATAAGTCACACAGCGAGATTTTTTTATAAGAATGAATTTTGAAATTCAAATCGTAAAAAAAATATATTACATGTTTATTCTTATGACGTGACTTTTTAATCACAGAGTTTTATTTTTTTCTTTTCAGTCTCCTTTTTCAAATACTGAAGCCAACCAATAAAATGCATTTGCATATGATCGCGCATCTTTGTTTCTTTTCAACTTTGTTGTTTTTTCTTTCTGCTCACAAAATGTGTTTTAAAAAAATCCTAAAAAGTTGCATAGCTGCGATACAAAATCAAAGTGTGCAAGTTCGTAAAAGTGTGTGGGTAAGAATCGCTGAGTGTATTTACATCAAGAATATATGCACCAAATTGTGTGTGAAGCGATGACAGAAAGACCATATTTGTCTTTAAAAAAAAAAAAAAAGGAAAAAGTGTTAAAGTGAGTTCTGCTGAGAGTTTTTTATGTTGTTGATCTCCAACTCCAGCTGCTTGATGTGCACGTCCCTCTGGTGGAGAAGCTCCACCAGCCGCCGGATCTCGTCCTGCTGCTTGTGGAACTTCACACGAAGCTGTGGACAACATCAACGTCAGCCATTGAGTCACGCTGGCTTGCTCGCCTTTAATAATCAGATATACATGTACGAATGGCAAACATTTATGCTGAAGAAAATCGGATCTTGTTTGTAATACAGATGACTGCTTGCATTTGATGTTGAAAAAAAAAAACCTCAAAAGAGGCACTTCAAAGAATTGACGAATTGATATGAATTTACGAAATTTACAGTTGGAGGGGGGAATCACAAGAACATTATTTTTTTCAAAAGTGTCTATAATGCTTACTATAAATGAAAAAAAATTACAGGGGAAGGGGCCCTTGAAAAAATAATCGCATATTAAACCGCAATTGTAATATTTGGGGGGGAAGAAAAAAAAAATCACAAAAAGATTATTTTTCTAAAATCCTACATCCCTAATCCTAACCCCGGAAAAAAGTAGTAAAAAAAAATGATGTGATTTTTTTAAATGTTAAGCGGTGTTGTCAGTGTCTGGCAAAAGAAACTCATAAAATAACTGTTAATCTGATTTTATTTTACAACTCAGGTCATCAGTAAAATAACCAAGTTACTTTCAAATTCAAGCAATCAGTAAAGTAACAACCATACTACCAACCTGCATCTGAATTAGTTTTGCAGCAGAGTGCTTAGGTAGTCTTTTCATATTCTACGATCATAATTATTTTTGTATTGGTTCGGAATTACATTTTATTAATTTACACCCATGTGTAATCCATGCCATAAAAAAAAAATCAAAAGAAAACTGTCCTCCGTATTATTGCACCATAAAACTGAATCCCTCGCCTCCAACATGACAACAATGGAGTTGCCTGTCAATCCAACCCGAAAAAGCAGAGTCCTTCACTACCTCATTTTCCGTCTTAGGCGGCGAGCAGAGCAGGAAGTCTTGTCCGTTGCTCACCGCCATCCTGCCGTCGTCTGCCACGCCATTGTTGTCCGTCGTGCTGCCGCCGCCCGGCTGTTCCCTAATGTATGCTCGGCCACGAGTCCTCCCCAGATCTTTGTCGGTCTCGCCGTTCGACTCGTCCGCGGGCTGGCCAGGCTTCAGTGACATCATCACCGGGCCTGCACAGCAGATGGTAGGAGATGTGGAGGAGAAGAGAAAAAAAAATCTACTTAGGTCTGTTGTATATACAGTACATATTTATAAATATAAGTATTTTTAAACGTTACTAGAAAATAAATTCAATATTATGAGACGAAACTCCAAACGTTACAGACATTAATTACACATTTTGTCTTAAAATGTCAAATTAGATTTAGAATTTTACAAGACTAATCAAAACAATTTAAAAGAAAACAATGACAAGAAACACTGTGCCATACTACCATTTTCCTTCAGACAAACAAAACCCCCAAACAATAAATTGAAATATTTCAAGAAAATGGAAAGTAATCCAATGTTGTGAATATAATAAATCGCTCAGCGCTGACGACCTCTGTCGATGCCGCTAAGCCACTCGTCCGCAGTCAAAGCGGGCTTGTTGCCTGCCGTCATTGGATAGATGTCCTCCTGGTATGACTCTGACTGTAAATGGCAACAAAATATAACAATATAACAAAAAATAACTGGGGTGAAAAAAAACATTGAGGCTGGAGGGGGACGGTGAGGCCTTCTTCTTACCCTGCGTGGGACGATCATGGACAGCGGCTCAATGAGCGTCTTGATGGTCACCAGTTTGTAGAAGCGAAAGACTTCACACAAACTCACGTCCAGGCCTCTCTTTGGCATCACACCTGAGATCACCAAAGGAAAAAAATACAGTTGTTAATCCTTTCATGCGCCCTGTAACCTGATCACATGATAAGCCGTCCACTGTCGTAACCGCTGTCCCTCAAAGGGGTTCATCTCTTGACATAATCAGCGGAAGGGCCTCCCGTGTTGCTCAGTACAGTACGGCTCCTTCAACAATTCATGGAGTCGATAATATTAATAATCATCATTATCCATTAATTAGTTTTACAAGGATGAAGTTGGAACATATAGAGAGAAAAATAAAGGGCAGGGATTTTTTTTAAAGAATAAGGTCATGCAATATTTTTCAAGTACATTTAAAAAAAAACTCAAACAATGAGAAAATGACTATGCTTAAGAGAAACAGTGAAAATGACAAGAATAATCCCCCCCAAAATTATGTATGTTCAGATTTTATATTTTATGAGAAAGGCATAACAATATCCAAATAAAAAGTACATTTCAAACCAACTCCCTCCCTCACTTTTGACCCCCCCAAAAATGCTATACAAATTCATTTTAATATCTCCAGTCAAGTAATATTAGTTCAAGAGTTAATAAAAAATGTATTATACATAGATATAAATTAAACATGAATAATTCACAAGAATAAGCTAAATTGTTTACAAGAGAAAAAAAATTATATTACCCAGAAAGTCAGAATATTACAACCATAAACACAAAATGTTATGGTGAAAACAAATTACCAGGGAGAAGATAATACAGTACTCCAAATAAATAAATAAATATAATATCAATCTAAAATATAATACAAAAATGTATGAGAAAATAAATTTAATACTACAGGAAAAAATATATTGTTAGAAAAGAAAAAAAATATGAGCATAACATCGGATAATGGGAGTGATAATGAGAATAAACAATATTTAACAAGGGCGGCCCGGTAGTCCAGTGGTTAGCACGTCGGCTTCACAGTGCAGAGGTACCGGGTTCAATTCCTGCTCCGGCCTTCCTGTGTGGAGTTTGCATGTTCTCCCCGGGCCTGCGTGGGTTTGCTCCGGGTGCTCCGGTTTCCTCCCACATTCCAAAAACATGCATGGCAGGCTGATTGAACACTCTAAATTGTCCCTGGGTGTGAGTGTGAGCGTGGATGGTTGTTCGTCTCTGTGTGCCCTGCGATTGGCTGGCAACCGATTCAGGGTGTCCCCCGCCTACTGCCCGGAGACAGCTGGGATAGGCTCCAGCACCCCCCGCGACCCTAGTGAGGATCAAGCGGCTCGGAAGATGAATGAATGAATGAATATTTAACAAGAGGAAAAAATATATATATTGCCAGAAAAAATACAGGCAGACAAAAAACGTTTGTCACACTCCGGCGTGTTCCTTACCCATCCCTTTCTGGGGTAAAGTGGAGCGGTACTCCGTCAGGTAGTGAACGTACGGCTTCTCCGAGCTGATCTCATAGTACCTGATGTTCCCGTCCCCCTGCAGGAGACAGCAACGCGTCTTAGCTAACGCCAAATCTTGGATGACACTGTACCTACCGTAAATCAAGGTACCGCTGTTTGATATTGTTGAGTGTGTTCAGGATGCCGCAGGATTGCTCACCTTCCCGGCCAAGTACAGCATGTGTGTGTCAGGGTCATAGAACGGAAAGAGGAATCCCGATGAACCATCCATGTTTTCCTCTAACAAAGGCATTGACAAGTCATCCTAAAAATACAACAACAAAAAAGCTGGATAAATTACAGTGACATGAATAAAATTTGGATCCCCTTTTGCACTGGCCCACCATTGCTGTCATGGCCACAAATGAGTAATATGGCAAGAGAAAATGCACGAACGTGGTTAAAAATAAATAAATAAAAAGGCAGTAAGCATCAAAGTTGGGTGTAAAAATTGAGTAAATTAAACAAAACATGGTTGGAAAATAAAACAACTCATGTTTTGAAATGTGGTTAAATAAAACACAATGATGCAGTAAGATGAAACAAAGGTGACAGTGTCCTGAAATAAAATAAAATAAAGGTGGTGAAAAAAAAGTGAAAGTAAAACAAGAGTAAAGTGCTAAAATAAATTAAAGTAAAATAAAGGACGTTGCCTCTCCCACAATTTTGCTGATGTAGACTGCAAATTTCCCCAGTGTGGAACAAATAAAGGTTATCTTATCTTATCATATTCAAGAAATAAAATGAAGTAAGAGGATAAGAGGTCAAATAAAACAAACTGGGTGGAAATAAGTCAAGTCAACAGTATTAGAGCACTTTCAAACAGCCATCGCTGCATACAAAGTGCTGTACATGGAGCGATTTAACATACACAATAAACAGTAAGACGAATCGGTAATAATAAAAATAAAAAGTAATAAATAATGTGAAACGAAACAGTAAGCAAATTTAAAAGAGTACAATCAGGGGAAAAAACTACGGTGGTGCATTTTTTTTTCTATGTACGGTGGTTTAAAACGACAAAACAAAGTAAGGAGATAAAATAAAACAAAATATAATCATATGATGGCTCAAGTAAAGTCGGATGAAAGGAAAAAAATAAATCAGAAGGGCAGACCCAATTTGAAAAATGTCAAATACACTGAATATTTATAAATGAAAAAATCTGTGACACAAATTCAGAGGAAGAAAAAAAGAGCGAGAGAGTCAGTCTTTCAGAGAAACAAAAACCCACTCAATTCCTAATCCTTCACTTTGGACATAATCCTTCTTGCATGCCAAAACAACAACTGACAACCACCACACGGAATCATGCAATAATATAGAATATACACCGGGGCACCTTGAGATACAAGTTTCATTTGTTCCCTAACCACACTTCTAACTCTAAGCACTTGCAAGTCAAATCATCTTTCCCATTAGAAATGAATGGAAATGCCATTCAATCGTTCCCATCCCCCCACCCCCCCGAAGAAAGAATATATGCCTCGTCATTGTCCTCTGTTTAATGTTTAGTGTGACAGTAAAAAATAATTTTTGAAAGCTTCCTTTTTTTTAAAAAATTGGTCTTAATGACAGCGCAAGACTGGACTGCTGGAGGAACTGCAATGCTCGTGATTGAATGTGTCCACTAGATGTCAGTGTTGTGCTACTGCAGGATTTCACCCGTCTGAGTTGACCTTAAGCGTGACATCACCGATTTGCGTTCTGATTCGGGTTGCCAATTCCTCATTTCCACATAACTCTGGATTGTTATTTGAATAACAATAATAATTAATTATTATTGCTGCCTTTGTTGTTGTGCTGGGCCGGAAGTGAAATCAATCTCTCGGACACAGAGGCAAAATGAGGTCAAAGGAATATAATCTGGAGTTGACACACATTACAGACGTTCTCATCATTACAAATGCGCGTGAACATTTTGCTCCTCAAGTGAAAATCACTCCTCTTAGGCGTACCACGGCACAAGTCAAATACAGGACAACCAAACCATCATGTGGGAAACTGAAGTAAATTGTACAAAGCCATAATATAAAATCAGATTCAATTTTGCATTTTGAGACTGTAATCTGGGATGATAACCATGATAATGTATGATCATTTTCTTTTAAAACAATGTGAAAATAAAACAAAACCCCCAAAAAAGTGCCAAAGCGCACTGGTCCTTACCAGATCCCAGAGTGCAATCTGCCTGTCGTTCCATCTGGACGTGCCTGCGGTGAGCAGCTTGTTGACGTTGTCCAGAATCAGCACCTTGGTGGCCTTGTGCGTCTTGCAGTTGGCTTCCTGGCAACCGGCAAAGAACACGGTTTGCTAATCGTGACAGGGCAGCCTTTTCACGCATGCGGTCAAAAGCTAGTCAAAGTGGAGTCAGTCGAAAACTGCGTGCGTCAGGTAAAGACGCTGAGGTGATGGCCGCCATTGATGGCCTGCACAAGTTTACGTTGACATTTTGGACACTTTTCTTCGCCCATCAATTGAAACGACAGAAGAGTTGAAGTCAACAAAGGTTCTATATAAAACTTGAAATACGGTTGCCCAGAAGGTTCAAAAAGACTGGATTCCCATAGATTTGCGAAATTACCTGCAGCAGGGTCCCCGAGCGCGGCTCCAGGAGCCGCACTTTCCTGTCCTTGCACGTTGTGGCCAAGAGGCTGGCGTCCGTGTTGAAGGACATGGACAGCACCACGTCCGTGTGGACGCTGATGGTCCGCACGGGATTCTTGATCACCTGCTCTGGACAGTCTAGGTTCCAGATCATCACCTGGGGGCAGCAGGAGGAGACGCATCAAGCACTGTAAAGTGCCTAAATCTTTATCTTTGGCGTTGCCCCGTTCGTGTTTGTTTTTGGTTTTGCGCGTCACCATCGGTGGACTGCGTAAGGACTGCTACGCCGACAATTTACTGTCGGATTATTTGCCTTGCTCACGACTCTCGTTTTTCTCATTTTTGTTATTTATTTCTTTGCCTTCTGCAAGCGCTTTATGTTCATTAAGTTTTTTTCCTGGCTCTATTTTCCAGCTCCCTAACTTGTACTGTGTCGGTTTTGAGCTTTTTGGAACATATTTCCTGTTAAGATTATTTTGTGTCTGTTCACATTTGTGGCATGCGCCCCTGTTCCGGATTATTCCAAAACATAGCAGGCGATTTTATTTGATCTTTTTTAGGTTGTTTTTTGTATGACAACAATCCATGCTTTCATTACATCTTGGCTGGCCAACCTGCCTCATTTTTTTTGGGTGAAGCTGTGTGTGATCTTTATCGTAAGAATGCATCACCTTTAAATAGTTAAGACCTGTTCGGCTGCATTGTGATACACTCCGGTGCCTGCTAATACTATTTGGACACAGTGGTGAGCTCTTGACCTTGTAGTCATATGCGGTGCTGAAGAGGATGTTGTTGGCGGTGGGGTGCCACTCGATGAGGCCCACCCGGCGGCTGTGGCCCTGTAGCTCCTTCCAGGCCACCGTCATGTTCTTGAAGAGCCCGTGAGGGGGGATTTCCCATACCTTGACCTATAGATACACATTCATTCACATTTCATTCTTTTATAATTCATTGTCAAGACAACATATTGGCATCTATACACATTCATGGCAGTGAATGAGTTGAAAGTACATACACTGTGCATAAAACGTCTACACACCCCCCGGTTCAAAAGATAGGTTTTTGTCTTATTAAAAACAAAACAAAAAAAAAAACAAGACAAATCAGCAAATAAAGTTCGGCTATTCTAGTTGGCTTTTCCTGCCTTCTTTAAAACTTTCTAGCAAAAGCCTGAAAGTTTGGGTCTTCCTGCAGAGTTGTAAACAGGACCACATTTGGAAATCAACTAGCGAAGTGCAAAAACATCACCTCTGAGGAGGTAAAGCTGGATGAGTTACTCCTGAGGAATGTGTGGGATGACTCCTGGTTCCTCTTTAAGCTTTTTGTGAGGCACCAGAAAATTATCTCACCTCTACTCCCCTCGTATTCAAGGGAATGACGCCTCAGTAGAGTACAGATTCTGTGTGCACGAGCATGCGTGCGTGTGTGTGTGTGTGTGTGTGTGTGTGTCTGTGTTTTCAAACCGTGGCATCCTCAGAGCAGGAGGCGATGCAGTAGTCGTCAAAGGGATTCCATTTTATGTCCAACACATTGCCCCTGTGGCCTGACACGCGCGGGTGGTGAGGGTCCACTTTACCCGTCTGAGGGTAAATTCATAAAATACATTTAAATATCTTTATGGCTGTCATTTATGACCATGGTATACATTTAAACTTAGCGTATAGAGACTGGTGCATAAATGATATCAAACACACACAGGTAATGTAAAACAAAAAACAACACAAAAAAAAAACAAAGCTAATACATTCAAGGAGAAAAAAACTGCATTATTTAAACAAACAATTGAAAAGCTCAGGTTCTGACTGTGAGAATGAAAAAAAAATGGTAGTAGGAGTAGTTGTGGCTGTAGTAAAAAAGTACAATGACACTAAAACGGATTTCCATGAATCGGCCTAGAAAAAAATCCTTTCCATCTTGCTAATGATGCGGATTTTTGAAAATGTACAGTGTCCATTTTCAGGCTTAATCATGACCCCCCTCCCCAAGGAGTAAGCGCAGATGTCCAACCTTTTACTCAGCACGACATCTTTTGTCACCGACACTCACATGATGGACAGAGAGGACCAGGAAGGCCCCGCCCCCCGCGCACTCGGTGATGACGGCGAGGAAGCGAGGGTTGACCGCGCAGAAGTTGTTGTCCTGGACGCTGAGCGTGATGGGCACGCCGTCGTAGCAGCTCTCTTTGGGGGCCGCCTTGCCGAACACGTGCCGGAACTTGGAGCTGCGGTACTGAGGACGCCATGACATCTGACAACAAAAAGGAAGACGCTCTATTTATAGGCTCTGCGGTCAAGAAAAACAGACAAAAAAAACCCAAACAAAAAAACACCGCAACTTTAACAGCTCCACCAAGGAGGCACAAAAAAAAATGACGAGGAAAACCAGCATTATCTTTGAATTAGGCAAAACAAACATAAAATGTAAATGCTTTGATTTAATTGTAAGGACTCCTTACTGAATAGGAACATCGGTTTCCTCACTTTCAAACCCCAGAAAAATATATACAGGTACAGTATATACTGTATATTTTTTCATGATGCCCAGGACAGGCCCGGAAACACGGTAGCCATTTGGGAAAATTAACATATTTTCCCGAAATTCAAAAAGGCCACCCCGCCACAGAGAATTAGTTATTGTATAAACAGTAGAGTACAGTACAGTACACAAACCATAATAGTAGTGGTAGTTGTAATAAGAAGTAGGAATAGTAATAGAGGTTGTAGTCATTTTTATTACTAAGGTGGGTCATAAAAATGTCATAGAAGTAGTACAAATGAGCAGTAACAGAAGCTGTATTAGAAGTAACAATAGTACTAGTAGCAATAGGAGTACGTCTCTCCTATGGTGACGTAAGCATAACTATACGGATCCGTTGTTTTGATGGCACTACAACGATGCGCTACGTGTGTGGGGTCCCACAGGGTAGCGTTTTTGGTTCCTCTTCCTTTCTCTGTTTATTTGTATTTTTAAATGGTCTGTATGTTAACGCTTATTCACAAGCCATAACCTATCCAATGACTGTTTTTCCATTTCGGTGATATATTCTCCAGTCCAGTATGCAAATTAATTTGTCAATCTTTGTTTTTCTTCTGATTCCATCGCCCCGGGCAAAGTTGATGCAGTCAAACGTCAATGATGACAAGCCATTACCAAGATCAGAGGTACCAGTATACTGTATACTGTATTTTTTTTTGAGCGGCCTCCCTTGCCGGATAATCGATGCATATGTCATTATGGCGCAAGATAAGCGAGTTTGGTCCACTGGGACCAAGGCAAGCCAGCCAGAATGTCTGCTTGGCTACTCCGCCTTCCAGCCTGCTGCATGCTCATTACTTATAAATAAAGGGCGGGAGGAGTTTGAGACTGGGCAGCTACTGACATGGAAGTTCAAGTCTTGACAGCGAGAAAGCTGTCAAAACATACGACTGCCTCCAAGTCACCTTAAATGGCTTCCTCAATCGACAGTGCAGTAACCAAAAGTCATTGCCGGATTTATTGGTTTACTGGCCGCATCAGTCATTTCAATTGAGTGAAGTAAGATAAAGTTCATCCTCCTTGAACCAGGTTGTTGACTACATGCTTCCTCTTTTTTGGTAAATATCACTTTATCATTGTTATAGCACTAGCATGAGGCTGTTTGTACTGAGAGTGTGGTGGTGATACGCGGAGACAGGCTAGTACACCAATAGAGTAAAACGATCCAAGATCTCCGGGAGGTGGTCATAGGAGGGCAACAACTCAACAACAGGACCACCATTTACTCATCTTGCAGTGCAGTGTCAAGAGCAAAGAGGAGATACCAGGAGAACAGGCGGGGTACGCTAGGAGAGTGGGGGGTGGGGGGTGGAGGTAAAAAACCTGTAAGACCACAATTTGCTCCTTTTTGCCTCAGCGAAAAGCGCGTGGAAGAGACACCAGATGGTGGTCGCAGGAGGGCGGTACCTAGCGTAGCGTACCAGGAGATAGGGCAGTACACCAGGGGGTGGTAACAACAAGCAGCAAAACCAGAATTGTCTTGAGTTTGACATACCAAAAGCCAGGAGAGTATGCCAGGAGGACAAAAATGAACAGCGGGACTACGAGCCTATCTCGCAGTATCATGAGTTTGACTGTTTGGTGCCTACTACTATCTTTGTTACTGGTTATTGCTTTTTGTTGTATATACAGTATGTTAGTTGCTCCATGTTCAGCACTTTGTATGCAGCAATGGCTGTTTAAAAGAGCTCTATGAATACAGTTGAGTTGAGTATGAAATAGATACCAGGAAATAAACCGGTAGACTAATAGAGGGCGCAAGGAGTTGCTGCAAAGCTAATATGACTAACCGAATGGTGCAGCAGCGCTACTGTAGCTCAAGTTAAAAGGTGATACTTTCAGCTCGAATTAAGAAAGCCACAAAAAGAATAAGAATGGTGACGCGCCACATCTCAGTTTACGCTCTCCTCTATCTTCTTTTGCCCTCGGGCTGCCACTGCCACTGACATGCTGGAATGTCTCCCCTCAACGCTGTGGAGATTTGTTAGGCCTCGCAGGTAAAAGCGATCCTGGCCATTACGACCTACTGAATCAAATGGAGTGATAGTTCGATTGAGATCCATGCCTGAACGTGAGTATCAACATACTGGACTTTGTTCCACGCATTCCTTGGCGGAGGTAACTAAGTGGTCTCTTGTAAAGAGACGTCACATGCCTCACAATAAAGACCAAGACCATTATTTGACGATGGCCAAAGGTCAATCGGCACTGGCGGCTCCACTCCTTTTTCGACTGCATCACCAAAGCGTGCCCTGACAGAGGTTTGTTTACACTTGGCTACGTGCGATAATCCCTGGCAGAATTTGGGTCGATCCACGAGCAGCCAGGTCTTTATGCGGAGACGCTGCCAAGGGAGAACGCCAAGACGCTTCTTGGCACGTCCTGACGTCCAACTGGCATCGCATTAATCGGCCATTCCAACACCTGCGAGGGCCGCGCTGTGTTGATTGACAGAAAATGTTGGGAACGGGTTTTTAGGACCATATAAGCATTGGATTGTACAAAGAGATAGATGCTGACGATATTAATGACGATACTGTCGCAACCCCTTTTCACGTGGTTTCCATTCAAACGTAAATACATGACAGAGAGCAATACTTTAAGATGGTGTCTTAAAAAGCAGATTGTAACGAGATAATAGACGCTGGCATCTTGCAGTCTCCGCGGTGGGCGGGCAGCCTGTCTGAAAACCGAATGACGAAAAAGACCATGGTGGCTATTTTTACACCCGGCTCCTCGCTGATCAAAAAAAAAAAAAAGACCAAAAATAAGCCTTGACGTATTCATTTATGCCGGTACGTTTTGACCACGTCTGGCTCAGAAAGCGAAGCAGAAAAGGAGTGTACGGCACATCTGCGTCTCTATAACTATAGTTTAATGCTGCAGTATATAGAGCATGCCATACCGCATTTCAAGCAAGTCATGACCTAGTACACAGGCGGGCCACTCCTCTCTTGGCCAAGCATTCGCGGGGAGTTCAAAGTTTACATGTGATGTCAACACAGCGCTGAAGCGGGTGGCGTGGCGCTACAAGTAGCACGCTTACAATCCGCTAACCCACATCAATAATTTCAAATCCAATTGTCGGCCAGCACTCCCAATCCAAACAACGGTGACCTTGTGCCAGTCTTTAATCCAAAAAGCCAACATTGACCTTTCTCCTTTCACCTTGTGTCCATGTAGAACCCCTCCCACAAGTCAAGGAATGTACAGGTGCCAAACGTTATCGTGCCAGAAAAGTTCCATGTTACAAAAATGCATTTGCACAAATAAACTGCTGAAAGGCAATGCATCTTTTTTTTTTTTGCCAGAAAGGTGTTCAGGGAGGTTATCATAAAAACACGAATGCAGTCGAATAAATGTTGCAAATGCCGGTCTCTAGGACTCACCCAACCTACTATTTATTACATTTTATGTGAAGGAGAAAACATTTCACAGAGAATATTTATTAAAAAAGGGATGAATTTGATGTATTAGTGACACAATGCGGTACATTTCTGGTATGTCTAACTCACAATTTTGTGTAATTTTCTGTATGTCAGGCCAGATGCGTAATTGAATGTGAAGTTGTAATTTCTATTATGTTGAACCACAACCTCGCCTATTCAGGGTTATAATAGTTTTACAGTAGTTTTTATTTCATTTAGATTTTTTTTTTAATTCACCGAGTTTGAATTAGTTTTCAGAGCACGTTTGTTTTCATGTTGATTTTTGTTTTTTTCCAAAATGTTTTGTTTTATTTAGCTTTCATTAGATTTTGTATTAGTTTTAGTTATTTTAATATATGGTCTACTTGTCAAGTTTAAGATTAAAAAAACTTGTGTGGAACAACAAATAAAAAGTTTCCAATTTGCATTTTCATAAAGGCTTCCAGTTGTGACTGTTTTGCACTTTTTAGAAGGCATTTGGTCATAAATGAATAACTGTGGGCGTCCACCATTCTCTATGATCAGATAAGTCCTTTTTCTTTTCTTTTTTTTAACAAGCGGACGGATAAGGGAACACATTGAGAGATGTAATGATTAACATGTACAGGAGCGAGCGCGGAGGGCTACGTGATTGGCAGACATCAGGTTTTCTGATGGCGGCAGTCTGGAATGGATTACGCAACTGGCGAAATGGTATAAAAAATATGTCCATGAAAATGGAGTCTAAACAACAAAAGAACAAGAGTTTTCCCCATTCAACTAATGTGTGATTGTCAAAGAGCTGGAAGGAAATGCTGTGAAATTGACTGAATGGTAGAAATGTTGAATGTGAGACTTAAAATGGTTTGAATCGGTCAAGATATCAATTTGTCAAGAAAATGATGAAACCCAATTTGGACGTAGGGCGTCCACGCACGACAGTGCGTAAAATAACTTGTAAAATAACTAAATAAATAAATAATAAAGCCGGATGTGAATGTGTAATTCCATTGTGAAAATTTGGCAATTTTACTGTTAAAAGTATAGAATTTAGGGAGCGTGGGAATTTTCGGAATGTGGAAAATACTGCCAAAGACGTTTCGAATAAGCTGATCGGTTTGACTCCATAAAGTACTTGTCTCATTCACTTGACTTTATGTATTTATGTATTTTATTTTATTAATGGGTGGTGGGGGTGGAAAGCACTAAATCACGATGCACAAACTGTTCATTTATTTACGTTGCATTGAATTCTGCTCTGACACTACATTTTCCTTCAGTCCAAAAAGTCGACATGTCAAACACTTGTCCGCCATACTGTCCCAATTATAAAATCAATCTAACATCTCCAAATCCAAGGCGTCAAACCACAGTGGATTTGCATTATTTGGAATGTGGGAGGCAACATGCAAAATCCAGCTGAGATTCCAAACCAGAACCTCTGACCTGTGAGGCAGACGTGCTGACCACAAGTGCACAGTGCTGCCCCAATTAAAAGCTCCAATTGCCATCAAACTGAGAGGGTCAAGACCAGGGACGATGTCATTGTCACCTTTATGGACAGAGTCGGCGTCAACTTCAGGAGGAGGCAATGACAAAGTGTGCCTCCGGCGATCCATTTTGAGGACTGCACAACCCAAGTTGGCAGCACACAATTACGTTTCATCTTGTCCGAGCTCATCTGGAGTTGTGCTCCAGGGGAAAAAGTTCAGCTGTGCACTGAGCAGCCAGTAGAGTAAAAAGATCAATAAGCCAACGCCAAATTCCACACAGTGACCTGTCACACCAGGACATGAAAGCACTCGCTCGGGGAGGAGAATGAGACTCACCCTGACCGCAGGAGGGGGAACCGTGGGGCAGGGATGGGTGGGAGGGGTCAGCGGAAGGGGTCCTTGAAGGACGATCTGTTATGTCTCCGGGGCAGAGCGGATCGGCACGGGGGAAAAGAAACGTTGACTTTATCTTCGCTACATCCACCACCGCCACCGCCGCGTCCACACGCACTCTGCGTGAAGGCAAATGCGTGTGTGAACAAGCACAAGGAAGACGAGTGTGTACACTCCCTTTGAGAGAGAGGGAGGCTGGGGGGGTGAGAGAGGGAGAGCGAGAGAGAGAGGTAGGACTTGATAGCTCGCTCTCTTTGCATAATAAAGTCATAATGTTAGCGGGTGATGGTTTTGTAATAATAATAATAATGAAATCATTTTAAAAGTGGTCTTAAAAACACATTTTGATTCGATGGCTTTTGACTCAGCATGCGAGTCGGCACTGTTTTCTTGGGTATCCTGTTTTTAGGTTATTCGTTGATTGTTTTAGCTGTCTTTGTTATTTATATGTCACATTTTTATTGATGGTTGTTTTTCAAGTGCTCTATAAGACTTCAGGAATAAAGTTTTGACCGAATTGTCATAAAATCGAAATAAAAGTCGTAATATAGTGGGAATAAAAATTTCAAGAAGCCCATTTCCCTCCTAATTGTACTGACTCAATTCAGTGTGTCCCAAATGGACACTCGCCTGTCCACAAGCCTGCCTGTCAAAGCCAAAGGTTGCGCAAGAGGCCAAAGAGCAGAGAAGGCCAGCTGATTGGTCCAAAAGAGTAAAGAAAAAAAAAAAGAGAGAGAGAAGCAAAGTGGCCTTCACACGGTCAAACAAGGGAGGAGCATGGAGGGCTGATCAATAGCTGATGCACTCAACTCTAGTGCGGAGTTCAAGTCGAAATCTGAATATGGTTCACATTTCGTTTTTTGGAAAACGGAAATGCCGCCATCATCATGCCAACCCATCATGCTTTGCAGATGACAAAGTGCAATGGTCGCTCCAGAGAAACACTTGCAGACGCCTATAAAAATAAAAATAAAGAAATAAATAAAATAATAATGTCAAGTTCTAATTTGGGAATTTAGTTATTCTTTTTGAAAAATGTTCCCCTCTGAATGCAGATGGTAGAATCCCATCCATCTTAAGTTATTTTCAGCAAAATTAAACCTGAAATGAAGAAATGTGGCGTGCCTTTTCTTTTTTCATTTTGGCAGTTTTAATCATGATGGAAAAAGCCATCTCAATGCCGGACCACTTTTCTACTATGTCCTCCGTGAATGAAACATAAAGTAGAAAGCTAGCTAACAAACAAAACAAACAAAAAAAATTCAGTTTTCGTTTGAGGAATTTAGTTTGTATTTCCACCTAAGTCACAATGGCATCATTTCCCTGTTCTATAATTTTAAAAATGCTACAAACCTGTTGTCTTACATAATTTGCATAAACCAAGGTGTAGCCTGCAAGCGAATAAAAAGACAAATTATTTCAGGATTTTCCCTCCACTTTCAGTTGATAAATGTGCTGTGTGAGTCACAATAGAATGGTTCCTCCCAGGCATTATATCGTTTTTTTTTTTTTATGGTACTCTTCTCGGGCGGCCCAGTAGTCCAGTGGTTAGCAAGTCGGCGTAACAGTGCAGAGGTACGGGGTTCGATTCCAGCTACGGCCTCCCTGTGTGGAGTGTGCATGTCCTCCCTGGGCCTGCGTGGGTTTTCTCCGGGTGCTCCGGTTTCCTCCCACGTTCCAAAAACACGCATGGCAGGCTGATTGGACGCTCTAAATTTTCCCTAGGTGTGAGTGTGGGCGTGGATAGTTGTTCGTCTCTGTGTGCCCTGCGATTGGCTGGCAACTGATTCAGGGTGTCCCCTGCCTACTGCCCGAAGACGGCTGGGATAGGCTCCAGCACCTCCCGCGACCCTAGTGAGGATCAAACGGTTCGGAAAATGGATGAATGGATGGGTACTCTTGTCTTGCGTCTTTCAGTTTTTTAATCCATGTCGGAACTGGTTTAAAAAACGGTGAGTTCATCTCCAACAGTGATTCATCTTTCCTGCTTTCGCCTTTGTTCTGCTGAAATCAGGGAATGCTCGACCCTACGCTATCTTGCGCCACACCAGCTAGCTATGAGCTGGAGCTGGCTAGCTAGGGTGTCTAAATACGGTGCAGAGCTGCTCCGTGAGAAATGAATAGAATAGATTAATACATTGTAAAGTAAATATTTATATCAACATTATTTGATTTTTTTTTGTACCAGAGTGCTGAGTTTTAATGTCGACTTTTGAGATCTGCATATGTTGTAAAAATTACATTACACATCTTTTTTTTGGTGGTCATTTTTCATCAATTTAGCTTTTACAAAGGACAACTGTATACAACCCGTTCAGAAATACTTCCATTCAAAATTTGTTTACAAAATAATCAATTTTATATCATGATATATAGACCTAGCATGACTATGAAGGGATTCAATTGATACAGTGATTTGAATTTTAGCCCATAGGCTATCGCCTACTGCAACAAAGGCAACGCAAGCAGGTGTTTGGCAGTCAAAATACAGTCAGACAGCTCATAACAAGCGACAACGCCAGTCCGTCGGAAGGTCAACGTCAAAAGACTAGCACTTGTCTTCTCACGGAACAGGTAGGGAACGAGCACTTATGTTTCTCACAGAAGCTAGATGGCTATTAGCTTAACTAGCGCTTGTGTTGTATCCAGCTATTAATCCTGTGGATGTTTTGATCACAGAGCTTCTCTTTGGACTTGCTAGCTCTTGCCCTGTCCTTACAGTCTATTGGACTCCACTCAAGCCAACACAAGCACTTAGCACTTAGCTAAATGAAAGGAAATGCAGTTTGCTGGTAACGATCATGTCACAGTGCCGTGAAGATTATTATAATTCATATTTCTGTTTATACTAAAATAAATTAATTTTATTTTCTGTGTTAGCTACTTCGTAATGATGTAAAATGACAGAACTGTATTATTTTTAATGCTGAAGCAGAGAGGAGGGTAAAAAGGTAAAAGTTAAATAGTGGAAGACCCTATTTATTTTTGTTCATTGTCATGAGAGGTTTAGGCAGATGTTGCTTTCTGAAATAGGAGCTTCGCTTCTAATGCGACCTAAATGCCAAAAAGAACAAACACAACATTCGGGAAGTGACGTTTGTCCGTCCGTATGTTAGCGGGCAAGTTTCAAGGTCATGGAGGCTGACGAAAGACAACAGAACCGTACTCTCTCTTTTTTTTATCATGGGATTGGGCGAACAGACCACTCTTGACTCCCTTGAAAAAAAGGAAAGAAGTGAAGTGTTTTGGTTTGACCGTCTGTATGTAAGTGGGGTAGGTAATTCCCGGTTTGGAGGACGCCATTTTGGATCCTGGAGCAGGGGGGGGGGGACTGAACTACATGTGTCCAAAAAATTAAGTTGAACAGTTTGCCGAGACGTGACACGACTGTACGAGCACAGTCGTCCACTTGGTCGGAAAGGAATTGCACACTAAAATAAAAGGCTCCATTTCATCATTTTGATGACTAAAGTACAGCGTGTCAGCATTATCTCACCACTCCCTCCTTAGCCCGATGCCACTAACATACACTTGGCATGCCCGTGCAGCACGGCCCATTCCATTGGCACCCATGAATACCTTAACACATATGCGGCTAACCCGTTAGCAGCTAGCTAACAGCTCACTGGATCCACATCACAGGAAACCAGCAGAATTTATTTCGTCCATGAATGAAGTCAGGCATTTTTTTTGGGATGACTACATGCCAGAAGAATGGAACATCAGGATGTTGTTAGCTTTTGCTTTTTTGTGAGACACCTATTTCAAAAGCAAGGGGAGGGGGGTAGACAAGAAACAGGAAATTATGCAGTGTTACTTTAAATTAGTCCATCTTCAGGGGGCAAATTTCATCTGATCGCAATTGCTAAATAATTTGTGAACAGAAATGATCAACAAATACATTATTTGGGCAAATTTAAATTGTTTAAAGGACAGAACTATAATGCCCCACAATATATGAAAATACTATTCATACTCATGTCATATTTCAGTACGTGAGAAAAGCATCTTGAAAACCAAAAATGAATTACAATTCAAATATTGAAAGGAGAAAAAAAATCCCAAACCACTCAGCCTTACTCGATGTAATACACACATCCATTTTCTAGCCTACCCCAGCTGACTTTTGGTGAACCCTGTACTGGTCACCAGCCATTGGCCACCGTACACGCTCACAATTTAAACTCTCCAAAAACTCCACACCCGAGCAGAGATCCATAGCCTAAACCCCAAAACTGTGAGACAAACGTGCTCACCACTTCCTCACTGTGCTGCCACACGACAAGCATCCTATAGTTAGCCTGCTATAGGCTAACCATAGCGACCGTCGTCAAGGTGAGTTTCACTTTCTGCGGCTCAAGGGGGAGGAGGGGGGTTGGCTGTGCGGTGGGGCCGGTATTATCTTGACGCTGTGTTGAGCCTCACTGGTAAACAACACACAAGACGCTAATCAGATCTCCTCCATCAGCTAAACGCATTAATGTCTTGCGATACTCGACACACAGGAAACGCCGACTTGCAGCTGTGCTAATAGCACTTGTGTAAGCTACTCTATGTACTTTATACAACAGGGATGCCCAAATCCGGTCCTTGAGGGACTCCGATGGTGTCTCTTTTTTTCAGCAAGCTTTGCAGTGGCCTTAAATGATCTTGATCATTTGAATCAGGTGTTGGAGGAAGGAGACATGTAAAACAGGGCGGGCAGTGCCGTCCATACTTCACTTTAATCAATTTTCTGCCTTCCTTCCTTCGTTGTCGTGACTTGCCCAACTTCCTTTCAGGCCACTTTGCTGCCTTCCTTCACATATCCTTACGTACATCCTTCCTTCTTTGCTTCAACCTACTTTTTCTGCCTTCATTCCCTCCAACATTCCTAGCCTCACAACTGCTTTTTATTCACGCATCCTAACATCTTTCCTTTGCTGAAACCTACTTTTCCGCCTTTTCCTCCTTTGTTGTCACTTCCTTTGGGCATTTGGGCCATTTCTCCGGAATCAAGATGGTGGACAAAAACAAATGAGAGCCAATCTTTGTTTTTCCTCCTCATGAATAATGAATCACACTCCAATGACCCATCTGCTGTGAAACAGCAGGTAAAGTTTAAATAAATAATAATAATAACAATTAGGACAGGAGAGTTAAATGCTCGTCATATGTAGGCGTAATCATGAAGACGTATTAACTCTTATTTTTCATACAGGTAATAAGGGCTTTTGGAGGACTTTATTCAAACGGGAATAGTCCTCGACAAGAAAGAGGTTCGCCATCTTAATCAATATACAGTAATCAAATAATCATTTTGAGGAAACTGGCTGACCTTTCATTTGCTTGGACTTTGTGTTAGGATTATAACGTAAAAATAGTGGGAGCCTGACTCTGAATCTGATTAATTGAAGAATTTTTTTTAACACTCTTCAGTTGACACATTTTAGCTGCTGCATTGTGTTGATTTTTTTAATTAATTCCGCATCTGTGGTATATTATTTGAGCAAATTTGACTGCTTAATGGTTATTCCATATTTTATTTATTTGCATCCTATTTTACTATTAATTATTCATTGATTTTATTTTTGTATTTTTCCATTAGATATTATCTGATTACTTTTAGGTGACCAAATAGAAAACAAAAAATGGTTTTACCCCCCAGAATGTTGCTGTACTAAAGTTATTTTTCTCAACAAAGAAAATACTGATTACATTTTTAGAAATACTGTAATATTAAGTTTGGGGAAACAACTCCCTCTCAAATAAAAATCATATAAAAATGTAGATTTTTGTTGGTTTTCTGACCATGTTTTTGCCTCCATTCATGCAAATACTTGGGGGTGTGTGGGTGGGGGGGGGGGGGGGAAGTGGCGTCAAAAAGAGACACAACAAACTTCATCCACCATTTTCATGCTCAATGTCTGAGGATCTGATCTGACTATGGTGATATTTTCAACCACTCCCCACAAAAAAAACTAACACATGTGTCATGGAACTAATACACGCACACACACACACACACACACACACACACACACACACACACACACACACACACACACACACACACACACACACACACACACACACACTGCACATTTATTTATTTATTTTTGGTGGTAATCCTCTGGCTGTGTGGACCGCGTGGGAGTAACATCAAATAATCCGCAAAGGCACTGGCGCAGCTGTCATGTCGCGACCAACCTCACAATCAAGTGCAGTGGTGACCATTAATACGAAATGAGGCAGACTGTTGCTCAAATAAGGTTGTACCTTGATCAAGATGGAGGGTGGGGATTTTTTTCCCCATTAAAAACGGCATCCAAAATAAAACTTGGGACTTTAGTCCTAGTAGAGACAATGTTAAAGAGTTCTTTTTTTTTCCTTTCTGGAAGATATTCCTACATAGTGACCAAGCTCGCACTTCAATGTAGTCATTTTTTCAAATCAAATTTCCCAGATCAAATTGATTGAAATGACAATTTGTTTCAAAACATTTTGTTGCACGTTTTCAGTGTTGTGAATTCTCTATGTTGTTCAATAAAAAATAAAATAAAAGTTCAATAAAAAATTATGGAATAGAAATGTTTAATTGGTGCATTAGTATTTGTTTTATGTGCGCCGTTAAGGGGCGTGGCATTTGTAGCCGGAGTCAGGTTTGGCCGATGTGAGCATATGGGAGTGAGTTGTGGTCTACGGCAGCTGCTTAAGCATTGTTTTTGTGTGTTTGGAGATTTGTCCTGTTCAATAAAAGTACATCGGTGACAGTGCCCCTCCTTTCCCAAATACAAAGGCATTGCAGTAAATAAAATGCCCTGAACCTGTTACGCCCGTCCCACGCCCCAAAAAGTTTGGATTTTCAATAAGGAAAACAGAACGATACAATATTTACCTCAAGAGGGTACACTCAGACTTGCTCGTTCAGCTTCGTAACATAATTGAAAATAATCTAAAGCATTACAATTGTATCTGTCTAAATGTGTTGCTCCACTACCTTTGTTTTAATATGCATAGCTTCTAAAACTGCAACTCTCAATGCTAACGGTGAGCATGTCAATGTTTTTGTTTTGTTTTTTTGTTTTTTACTGATTGTTCCAATTAATTGAAGTGGACATTTCATGTTGTTTTAAGGGCCTGACCAATACGGGGTTTTTTTTCTTTAACTTACTACAAAGAGAAAAATCACCTGTTTTTTTTTTCTAGGAAGGTATTTTGTTGTCCCCCCCCCAAAAAAAAATACACTCCAAGATGGAACTTTTGAGGTTTTTGGCTGGGGTAACGTTGGGTTTTTGTTACATAGCTACAGACGTGAGTCATTGCTTGGACAAAGTGTGAGAACGTCAGGCATGTGTTAACAGTCTGCCGCATAACACGCCTCACGTATCAACTTTTACAGGCCCACATTAATCCAGACGCTATAATTTGGCGGCTCATTTCTCATCTTGAAATTATTGATTCATTATGTCCTGTCCAGTTGGGAGCGGTTCAGCATTTGTTGATCTCAGGACTCGGTAATGCCCACCCTCCCACACGCACTGCAACACAGCTTGCTGTCAGCGCAGGGTGGCATCACATCTTTGACTCTTTTACTGCAACAGAACATGTCTGCACCAGTCTTTCAAAAAAAAATGTCCTGACTCAGGGATAATCGAACAGAGTGTGACGAACATGTTCAAACTGATGCCTAGAGTTTACAGGGAGGTTAGTCTTTCGCGCAGAGATCCGGAAAAATTGGCGTGTTGGAGCCATAACGGAAGAGTTAACGTTTAGCGGTCTTTGGTCTTCAAGGGTAGCGTGACAGCGAATAATATTTAGTCACTTTCGATAGGAGAGATGGCAAAATAGTCGCATCAAAGCCATAGTATTACATATCTGACTTTTCGTGACTTTTACACAGAATCCAGTGAAGGCCATCACGCAGTCAGATAAGAAGAGGACTTTTGGCTTTCCAATTTTCTAAAATACACAAAGTGAGCCGAAATAGAAGTCTGAAAATCATTTCCATGTTCTTAAAAAAATTTTTTTTGGAAACATAGCCTCTCATAAGACAACAAACGTTCACTCAGGTTGTCGCCAGACAGAAGTTCCACCAACAATACATTCACCTAACGACAACAGAAGCACCCCGTTATGAATTAATGCAGAATTAGTCCCAGGTCGACACACTCAACTTTTGCCCAAAAATAAAACACCAGTCACAATGGCTTCAAAAAAGGGAGACTCCTAAAGGGAGTGTTATTGGAAGCGCTTGAGCAGAACAATGTGTGTTCTTCCTTGTCCGTTTTGTAACTCGGCTCTTCATCCCGTAAGGCAAGGCAGGCACCGGCCGGTATGGTATCTTTGGTGTTTTCCTATTTATAAGACTGACAAATGAGAACAAAAGTTCTAGAAACAAAATTTGGAGAAAATCAATTTTTTAAATAATAATGTGACATCCTTTGTTAAAGCCAATGCACAATAAATAGATATAGTATAGGATCATAGGTCCTTTTTTTGTAAAAGTGTGTTTCACTTATTTATACATTGCGCTGTATATATTTTTAACCACATACTGTTAAAAAAATTACCTGTGGGGCTGGAATGGATTAATTGTGTATCCATTCAATTCAATAGGAAACATTACCTTGAGTTGAACATTTTAAGTTACAAACTGGCTCATGGAACCAATTAAGTTATTAACTTGAGGTTCCACTAAACATTCTCGAAAAATATTTTTTTTTCCCGATTTTTACCGAGAATCTACTGGCTTGGCCTTCTGCAGA
Source organism: Hippocampus zosterae (assembly GCF_025434085.1). Lineage (NCBI taxonomy): Eukaryota > Metazoa > Chordata > Actinopteri > Syngnathiformes > Syngnathidae > Hippocampus > Hippocampus zosterae. Next base: position 5,165,408 of record NC_067463.1, on the reverse strand, counting down.
GAACAATGACTGGCTATCAAGTCAAGGTACCTCTGTACTCCACATCCAAGAGACTGGTTTTGCCTTGGAGGGTGATGCCGTTTGGTTTGCGAAAGGGCCAAAACGTAGCACACGTGTCCATACTCGATCCGGCTCCTCCCACTACTGGATGAAGAATTAGCGTCAGGTCATTACCCGCTCACAGCGCTTGTTCTTTTGTCTTAAAGTGTGTTTATGTGGGCGCGAGACGAGAGCGCACAAAGGGGACCCCCTAAGCATCTGCGCCACTGGTGGTCTCACTGAACACAACATCACCCCCACAGGGAGGAGAGAATGGATGTCTCATAAACACGCTGTCAATACAAGCTGTGTGAGCAAAGTGGTTCCTCAAATGTAAACAAACAACTTTTTGTGTGAAATTGGTCAATGAGTATTTTGTAATTAAAACAAATTTGAGACAATTATGAAACTGCTGGGTGTGGGCAATGTGTCAGACAATACATGTATAATAATTTCCTGTTTAGTTAGTCCCTAGTTTCTGTATCATACAGTCGAGCAGTCGCGGTTTCCAGAGTATGCTCTGAAGCATTTTGAATTACTTTTTATTTTAATCAATATGCAAAGAAACTTTGTAAAAAAATCTCACTTTTGCTCATTTGCATATGGTCAGACCCATTTGAGCTATATGATCTCAGCCTAGCAACAAAGCAACAAAATGTTTTTTTTTTTAATTGACTACAAGTACAAGTCAACCCCTCCACATTCGCAACCACACTCACAGATTCACAGAAATTTTGAAAATATATTTTTTAATTTTTTTTTGGGGGGGGGGTACAGTTTGGAATTTTATTTGTTTTTGGGTGGGTACTTTCCCCCTTATTCTCGTACCGGGCAGTCCGCCCTTGCTCAGCACTGTGCCAGGTGTTGACACCAGGAGACATTGTACCAAATATTTGCTTTTCGGGCTTCCACTTGGTTCACCAGCGTCTCCATTTCGCATTTTGTCAAGTTCCATAATTTTCATTCGTGACACATGTCTTGATAATATGATTATCTGCTCATGCATGGTGATTATTCCCACCGGCAGGTACTGTTTATATTAATTTGCATATTTATATAAGGGTGTGGAGAGGGAGGAGCCTGGTCCTTCAACATTTCTGCATTGACTGAGATGAAAAAAACGGAATGTTGTTGGCTTCATGCATACGCAAAATTAATGCATTATGACTTTTTTTTGTATATGTGATGTTTTCTAGATTTGGATGTATGACATGTTTTAGTATGATATCGACCCCTCGGGTAGATACCTAGGTCCTTCCTTCCTAATCTGCCTCGCCCTTTGCACGCCCCTGCTTCGGTTTCATTCATGTGGGAATGAAATTCTCTGAAAAGGTACAAAATAGTGAAATGTATCTTACCTAGTACAGCACACCACAATTTACACTGGTTTGATCGTAGAATCACACCATGTGATAGGAAACCCCAAGAAGGATTTTAAGAGCTTTATCAGTAAAGCGCTCTGGTGAAAATTAAACTATTGTCACTTTAGTACACGGATATGAGGCAAACGAGTAAACACGCTTCTACGTAAAATGTGGTTTCAGTCCAGTTCTCGTTCAAACAAAAACGGGAGCCTGAGAAACACCAGAGATGAATTGTTTTGACTGATTTAAGTATTCATGCTGCTTGAAATGACTTGTCTTCATATTTAATTGTTCGATAAGAACAACCGGCTGCGCTTAAAGTTAGCAGGTGCACGTGTCACGGATGTTGTGGGCGAAAAGTGCTTACTAACACCGGCTAAGATGTCGTCTTCCCCGCCCGCACCGGGGCGGCCAAGTACTCACCTTTGTGACAGTCATGCGGCGGTGGTGACGGACAACGGTTCCCTCCCTCCCGTGGAAGTCCACCGTGGAAAGCGGAATCCCAGTTAGCGGAGAGCCGGTGTCGTCATGTTGGTGCTCGGCTCGGCGGTGCTACACGCTGACGACGAGGCCGGGAGGTTCGAGCTGCCGAAGGAAGATGAGGAAGAGAGGGTGGGAGGGAGGGAAAGGAGGGAAGAGGGAAGAAAGAGCGGGGCGAGGCCTCTCTTGGAGTCATTATTATTCATGACTCCAATTTACTCTTGGAGTTACAGTATTATTATTCATAACTCTAATTTACTCTTTGAATAAAGGCCACTTTTTGTGGAACAGAAAAATAAAGTTGGTAAAGCTTAAAAAAAAATAAGAATACACCCAAAAGGAAATGAAATTCAAACCTATGAATAAAGAATTCAAATAAAGCATATAAAATGTGCGTGTAAAACAAATAGGTCAAATAAAAAGATTAGAAAAATATCCAGTTACTTTTTAATCACTTAAGTGCAAAGGGATTAAAAAAAACATTGTGAACCTTTAACATTTAAGGTATTTTGGTACCTTGGGATAAGACGAATTCATTCTATGGCCAGGGTAGAAACGTTTTTTTCTTAACTCATCTTTCCCCATTGAAAAAAATGAAAATACTTTTAATCTGCTAAAGCAAGAAAAAAAAACACCCAGCAAATTTCTTTTCTTAGGCGGAGTGCACTGGAATCTCACGTCTTCTCAGTACAGCAATGATATAAGTCGTTCTTTGCAGAGGATAAACAACATATGCCCATGACTATCGTTGAAACGGTCAGAGGAGGGGACGCTAAACTGCACACAAGCTGGTTTCTACTTGCTGCAAAATACGATCCGTGGGTGATCGTTTTTTGTGGACGACAATGAAAGGCATTAATGGACATGCAACAGAAATCAGATGGTCACCATCTGTGACCAAATCGATCGGTGGACCACGAACCTAAACGTAATTTCTGTTCACATATTTCATTGTTTACACAATAAACATTAGCCCACGTACCTGTGGGCATTTCCCGTTGTACACTAAGGGATTTTGGTTAAAACACGCCTTTAACTCTTGTACCTCAAGTTTGCGCTCACAATGGTTGGATTATGGCACACGCAAGTCGGGTCATCTGTGTGTCAAGGTACCACTGTAAAAGGTTGTAACCAAACAAATTAAATAAAAATAGAATAACACAATTTTTTTTGAAGATTTTATTACATATACAGGACAGCAGAGTACCGGTAGTCTAGTGGTTTGCAGGATTACCCCAAGTTTGGGGGAGTTGACTCTCTGGCCCTTCTTGGGTTGAGTTTGTTCTCCCTGTGCTTCCGTGGGGTTCCTCCGATTTGTCCATCTTCCTCCCACATGCCAAAAATATTCCATGTTGAAGACTCCAAATTGTGCTTAGGTGTGAATGGTTGTTGGTCAACTGCAATTGGCGACCCGCCCAAGACGTTCCGTTTTCCCCAAGTCAGCCGAGTACTCATTATAAATGAATATCTTACAGTATGTTGAATTTTTTTTTTACATTTCATTGCGCTGCTCAAATTGAATTGCTCTTTATCTTAGTGTGTGTTGAGCTACAACAGTACCGTGCATTCCCTAATAGTTTATTTTAAGTGGGGTGATCAAGCCTATTTTTTTTTTTTTGCTCTTGGCTTTACATTAAAAAAATCTGTTAAAAAATGTTCTCAAACAGTCAAATTCAACAAACTCTAAGTTTATTTCAATACATCTTCATATTCCTGACTTGACACCAGCTCAGTCCCGCCTCCATCGGAAAAAAAACACATTGGATCTGCTTTGGGAGACAGTAAGCCGGATGTGTATTTATAGAACATACTGCAATGGTTGGCACACTCCGTTTTGGAATGGAGGGTGTTTGCTCCTCTCTAGTGTTGAGCAAGAGACACTGCAACGTAAAATAAAGGACATGCCGATCACAAACACAAACAAATCCGCGACAAAGTGAATAGAATGATAACATATGCAAACAATTTTTGATTTAGTAAAATTTAATTTACCAACAATTATAATTCTTTCACGAGTCTTGCTTTCAAGTTGTCTTCATAAATGTTTCACACAGTATAGCGGGATGACAAAAATATCATTTTTTTCCATTTTTACAACTTGTGTCAGTTTTTGCAGCATATCATAGAGCAATTACGTGTGATATTTATGCTACTTTATGTGTCTAAATGTGTCAAATGAACTTTTGTTGTTGTTATGAAGCGTATTAACTCTATGAGATGAACACAGCAACTTTTTGGGGGGACTAAAGTAAAAAGGTGTACACGTTGTCGTGTGGAACGTGGAAAACAAACATGGCAACCGCCGGAGAGAAAGACACCTGCTTCGATATCAAAGTCCAACTTCCTCACGCCGTTCCTCTCGTTTTCTAATCCTCATCTTCGTCGTCCTCGTCAGTCTGGTCCCTGGTGTCCAGCTCGTCCTCATCGTCCACCTGTGGTTACAAAATGTCTTCCCTGGTTACATAGATTTTGTTCACAAACATAGTATTAGACTTGGGGAGTCATTCCAAGTGACAAGGCGAGCATACACTCGGCTCTTGGCTCTCAAAGGGGTCTGGGAGTGTCCATGCAGACCCCTTTGAGAGCTGAAGCAACCTAGCTTGGCGCTAACTGCTACCCGGCAGGTGTTTTAATTATTGCTACCAGAGCTCATATTTCATGCTTTTTCATGGCATTTAATGCCTTAAAAAATATATTTTCAATTTCCCGTGGAAACACTGTATCATTATCGCGATCATCGACAGAGTTCCAAATTCTAGTTCCAAGGTTGTCATCATCATCAGTTCTACTGTATACCGTCTCTCCGAAGTCTTTGAGTCTCTTCTTTAGGTTTTGTATCTTCTGGTCCTGGTCAGCCAAGAGCATGAGAAGGTCGTCCTGCTCCTTTTTGGACTCCAGCAGGTCCGCTTCAAGCTTGGCCATCTCCGTCTGCAGGATGGCCGCTGAGCTCGTGGCCGAGGCCGCCTGCTGCTCTAGCTGCGCCCGGCCCTCCGTCAGGACCTGGACCTCCTCCTGAGGAGTGGATATTGACATAGAACAGAAGTGTATAAAGTTCAGCTGCAATGGTTCATCAATACTTTAATAAGTTTTGATCACACTGATCAACATTTTTTAAACTCTTTTTTCAGAGATGTAAACTTAGAAACAAAAAATGAAACAATTTCAAAAACCTAATGTGGTAGAAAAAAAATCTGCATTAATCAGCATCAAAGCCATCTCTGATTACATTTTACTGTTAACCAGTGAAATCGATTCATTCAGAGACCATGTTTGATTAACAATTGTCAAAATCCTCGGAATCTTAGTCCCTCATGAATAAATATTCTCAGATTTCTCCAGTCGTCCATGAAAGCAGACTTCTCTTTGTGTTGAAAACAAGAAAACATTTGGTAGCATCTGCTTGTACTTTGGAAAACAATGAGCAACATTTTCTCAGATCTTTTTCTGACCGTGATCTTTCGGACCAAACTCGTAACTAAATCTTAAAGCTGTACATTTTCTGCACTGTCAATATGAAATAGAGGACTCTTATTGAAGATAGGGATGGAAATTAAAACTCTGATTCATTGATTCATCAATTAAAAAAATTATAATATTTGAGAAAAATGTATTTTTATAGTTCTAACCCTGCCTCGAGCTTGAAACGCATTTCAACATATTGAAACACACTTTTTAAATTTTTGGGATACAAATTTCAATAAACTGCTCAGTGTGGGCCTCCTTTCCCACATGCCAGGGAATTACATCAACTGTTGGATACTGTGAAGGCAAATTCCCACCCCGCAAAAAAAACAACAGAAATATGTAATTGTTGCAGCAAGTGCGCGATCGATTGAACCGCAATATAGTGCGGGATAAGGCTGAACAATTTGAATGATTAATTTCAGTGAAAATGTTAGATCATATTCTCACACACTTTCAGTCTCTCCATTTCGGACGTCTGTGCTGCGAGTCTGGTCTCCAGTTCGGCCGTCTTGGTAGCATCCAACGAGGAGTCACCGCTTGGGGCAGCACTTGTAGACTGAGGAGGTTGAACTTGATTATTAACTAGATCAAGTGTTTGAGAGAAAAAAAATCCTGAATTTGCAAGTATTTACCTCCGTTTCAGCTCCTCTAAGCGGGCTTTCATTGTCTGTCTTTAGCTGGCTGATCTCGGCTGCCTGCGACTGGACCTGACTCCTCAGAAGCTCCAACTCCTTGAAGCGACACCAAGTCATGGTGATGAACATCACAAGCACCGTGCATAATTATTATTATTATTATTATTATTATTCATCAAGGTCACCTTGAGGAGTTCTAAGTTTTCCGGGCCTCCTGTGGCGCCCTCAGTTGGCTGAGACCCTTCGGACCGCTAAGAGAACAAGCACAATCAAATAATGGATATAAGGTGTGCTAAAAAAAATAAAAATAAAAAATCTGGTTCTTGAGGCGTATCGATTGAAGCATGTCACAAACATGTTCTTCAGACAACTGGGAATTACAATTTTTTTGGGGGAAAAAAGCATAACATTGCTCCTTTATGGCTGTCAAGATTCTGAGGTTTCCTTAGATGTACATTCATTCACGCAGAGCATACTTTTGAGCACCTAAAAATGGATGTCTCTGCATACAACGGCTTTGACTTCTACAGCCGTCAATGGTAGTAAACGAGTTCATGTGAAACCTTAAAATTGACGCAGAAGGGCGACATTGTAGTCACACGTTAGCTCATATGCATCTTTAAAACTCGTCTCAAAACTCATTTGTATTCTTTGGCTTTTGACTCAGCATTACTGACACTTGATTTTAGTTTGACTGTTTTTGTGCTTTGTACCGTCTTCGTAATTCATTTATTGTTTTATTGCATTGTTGTTATATATATATATATATATATATATATATGATATTTGCTCCATTTACAGCACTTTGTAGACAGCGGTGGTTGTTTAAAAGCACTCTATAAATACAGTGTTGTACAAAGGCTGAAGTCGCAACTAACCAAGGAGTCAATCATGGCGTCTTTTTCACACAGCTGGGTCTGGAGGAGGGCGTGCTGACTACGCAGCTCCTCCACCTCTTCTCGAAGCTGCGCCGGCTCTTCGGTCTGCATCCCATTAACGTGGGAACCGTCTCCCAGCGTGTTTGCGCCTTGACTCGCGTTTTCCTTTCCTACACACATACGGAGAAACCGTTTCATTTTTAATAATGATAGATGGGCCAGGCCGTTCGTACGATGAATGAACGCACGATGGTTAAAAATGAATGTTAAAAAAAAAAAGTTATGTTCATGATAACAATCATCAGTATGCTTTGTTGCATTTTTGAGGCATACAAATATTATGTAGAAAATAAAAATAAATAAGTAAACTGTAGGCGGCCCGGTAGTCCAGTGGTTAGCACGTCGGCTTCACAGTGCAGAGGTACCGGGTTCGATTTCAGCTCCGGCCTCCCTGTGTGGAGTTTGCATGTTCTTCCCGGGCCTGCGTGGGTTTTCTCTGGGTGCTCCGGTTTCCTCCCACATTCCAAAAACATGCATGGCAGGCTGATTGGACGCTCTAAATTGTCCCTAGGTGTGAGTGTGAGTGCGAATGGTTGTTCGTTTCTGTGTGCCCTGTGATTGGCTGGCAACCGATTCAGGGTGTCCCCCGCCTACTGCCCGAAGACAGCTGGGTTAGGCTCTGGCACCCCCCGCGACCCTAGTGAGGATCAAGCGGCTCGGAAGATGAATGAATGAATGAAAAAAAAGTAAACTGTAATCGTAAAATATCCAGGAAGTAAAAAGATATCGTTTTTCACTTATCATGGCAACTAACAGGGATGTTTGAGACCACTTTTTACAGACCAATACCAGTATGTGTAATCATTCTTTGAGTACTGACTGATCCCGAGTAGCAATACCACAACTACTTTTGATATCTAAAATTTCATTTAATGCAAAAAAAAAAAAAAAATACAATAAAATACAAAAATTATGAAGACCTTTCCAACGCAGATGGCAATTCGCCAAACTACCGCAGGAATGTGGCGAGTGCTGCCGAGGCGAACTTATTCAATGTTAGATGCGTGTATTCCAATTTTGTACCAAGACATTTTGAGTACACTGTGTCAAATACTAAAGTGTGTGAAAGACAATTAAAAAAAAACAACCAAGATTAATCAAACCAATTTTAGAGGGGGGGGGGGGGAGACACAGCTAATTTACTTTAACAAATATTACGGGGAATCATGATACTGCAAACGGTGAGTGAGCCGGATGAAAGCATGAAATAGCAGTGGCGTGCTAGGTGATCATACCCAGCTTGAGTTTGAGGAGGTTGTACTGGTCCTTGTGCTGCTGGATCTGGCTCAGCTGTTGGGCCATGGTGGCCTGCATCTGTTCAGTCTGGGTGGTCATGGAGGACACCTGCTCCTTCAGCTCCTGAATCTTGGCATCCTGACCACAGAAGCGAAATCAGTTGCACAATTGCTAAAGCTCTCGATGCGAGTGCCCCTCCTCCCTCCGCCGTGACAGGTGCTTGCCTGTTCCCTGATCAGCTCTTTGTACTGTGTGACGATATTGTCGTGCTGCTCCAGCGTCTTCTTCACCTCCTCTTCCTTCTTCTCATCTTCACTGGACTTGTGGACCGCCTTGGTTATCACACCTGTTGATGCCAAAAGGGCAATATATTTGGACGTATTGTGGAAAATACACTCCTGAGGTCAAATACAGCTTTTTTGTTTAGGGGGGTAGGGGGGGTTGCATCAGAAGGAACGAATTACAGTGTATCTCACGAGTAGGAAAGGATGTGCTTTTTCATCTGCTTTTCCCCAAAAATTTTCAAATAAACAGGCTGCCATCACACGTCACAGAAAAGTAAAATGAAGCATTTTCCAAGAAAATGAAAACTGACAGACCTGCTGTAATAAATAATGAAGCCTTTCAGAGACAGTGGTCACTCCAGTGGACAGCTTATCATGTTATAGGTTATCATTATTGGTGGATGAAAGGCTGAAAGCTAACGGAGTTGAAGAAAAAAAAAATACAAACAGGCCATAACGAAAAATCCATTATTACTACAACCATGCAGAGCTCAAGTTATGCAAAGGACTCAAGCCGAAGATTTTGAATGTTCAAAAGTCTGAAGTCTGTACGACTTCCTTGGCTTTGCACAAACACTAGATCGATGAATTTGGTTGTTTTCATCAAGTGGTGGAGCTCGTAAAGCACAGTTGGCCGAGAACAAATCCCATTTCGAGAAATGTGTCATGGATAGCCTAAATTGTACTCTTTTACTTTTCTTGTACAGTCAATCAAGTTTTTACCACGGCGGCAGTTTGCCAATGATTCTTTCGGTTTGCACGGTGCCCGATGGGAGAAAAGTCAACCTCAGAGGTGTCCGTGTGCACTAACCCTCCAGTTCTTTGACCAGCTTGGTGAACTCGTGGTCAAAGAGCATCTGGTCCGGAGCTGGGAAAACCGGCTGCGGCTTTTGGGCTGCGCGCGAGTACAGCTCGTGTTTAGTGACAAAGCCTAGCTTCTCCACAAAATTCTCCTTGCCAATGCGCTTCTCGATCAGTTGCTTCAACTTCTCTCTGAGGAGGGTGAGGAAATACACACAAAATTTTTAAAAAATAAATAAAAAGACCTTTCCACTGCAAATGTCAACTCATGATGGTGAGCAGCTCACTTGGTATAGTTCTCCAGCGAGTTGTCGTTGTAGTAAATGCAGATGCCCAGCAGCAGCGCACACAAGCCCTGCACCAGACGTTCGTCCTCTCCCAGGTTCTCGGAGATCTGCGCTGTGAGCTACAGAGGTGCCAAGAGTCAAGGACACTTAAATGACGACAACTTGCTGGAAATGAGCACGTAGACCGAGCATGGCAAGTGGTGGATACAAAGGGAACGTTTTCCTGATTGTGTAGAAAGTGTGTGACGGCGATGGGGCAGTTGTTGATCCACGTGCACAGCAGCATGAGGAGACCCACTCTGGTCTGCACTTTGCTGCCCTGTGGAACACAACACAGACATTTTTCATTTAATTTTTTTTGAAAATCTCAATTTCTCATGCCCGGTCTAATCTTTGCATCCTAATTAAATCAATCGTTACTCTTTTTTTTAAACCCTCAATCAGCCATTAGTTTCAAGCAAGCATCTTTTACACTGCCTGAAAATGTCTCAAAAGTAGCTTTCTTTTTAGTACAGTACTTCATAAATGCTTTGATTGTCAAAATAAAGCAAGAAATCATTTTTGGAATTACACAGTCAGCATTTGTCAATGTTCTGTTTTCATTGCAGAATCTGTGTAAAAGAGGTTATTGATAGGGTTAGCAGAAGAAAAAAAACCCCAGCAACAGCAGACATGTTTAGGTTGAGCAACACATGGATATCTCACGTCATGATCTCGGTTCAAAGGTGGGAGAAGACGTTTTTCAAATGAACATAACAAACCGCGACATGCTGTTAAAAACAGACTCAATATTATCTTATCAATAATGAACCATTCCACCTCTGACAGGGAACAAAAAGTGTTCAAATACTGCTAAACATGTCTTTATAAAAAAAATAATAATAATAAACACAGGAGCCAAGGCAAGAAGCTCTGCTGGGCTACAAAACAAACATGCTTGCGCTAAAAAAGGCTTCAGCCTTTTATAAGCTATGCAGTTGACAAAAGTCACCTTTCCAGAATTAAGTCTCCGAATAGGACACAATACACAAAATTGAAACAAACCAAATCTCTAAATGGACACACAAAATATGATGGAATAGGCTTATAATGCTGTCAGTGTACAGCGGGAAAAATTATCTGTACTGCGGGCCATCAAGAGTAAAGATGATGGACCGCATTTCAACAAAACAACACAGTGCCTGATTGGTTATTTGCATAGCCCCCCCCCCCCCCCCCCAACGAGAGGAGAAAAAAAAAACCAAACAGGTGGCACCAGAATAAGGTTGTTGACTACCTGCAGAGTCGACGTGGCATCTGTAAAGCTGTAATTTTCAATGGCATTTTAAGAGAGTTGCTATATGCAGATAATCATTTTAATGCTAATACAGGTTATTGGTTGTGTCTATTAATTGATGAATTGAAGGTTAAGAATTTGTATGATGTTGTTATTGCTAATAATAATACGAGTTATTTCAATTAAATATTGAGTGGGTGGGTGGGGGGGGGGGCCCTCATTTAATATATATTTTTAAGATGGCCATTATCCGCATTTGAAGGTAATACAGCATTAGATTTTAAGCATTAGAAAAGCAGCATTTTTCACAGCCCCGCTTTGTTCAGCGGAGAGATCGGTGCTGTTGAACGGTCTGCGGCTGGATGGATGGAGGTCTTGAGGAGCCGACGATGAGAAGAAAGGAGCGTTGGCGCGGAGTGCCGATGCGGATTTGGAGCTGGGAGTCGCGGCTTGGAGTTTGAAGCGGATTATGTGGGACAGGAGAAGTGGACTAATCTCTTTTCGTCAATGGACGCTACAGCTTCGTGTTTGCTTTCAAAACTTTGCTTGTAGCAGACGTGTGCACATTTTCAGCATGATGTCTCTGATCCACTGGTGAAAGGACACTTTGATCCTCTCCTCTTTCATCTATAACTGCTTCAGACAACAAAGTGTATGCAGAAAAGTGGTGAAGATTGCACGACTGTCTCTGTCCTATGTGTTGTCTTGTTATTTTTGTTATTTTGACTTCAAAATGGCGCCGCGAGAGTGGCTGCCTTTCCAGCAGCTCCTATTTTTTTGTTGTTCTACTTCTTCCTTTCATAACTTTGCTGCTGTGAATCTGGAATTTCTCCATTGCGAGACTAATAAAGGTTTTCTTATCTTATCTTAAATTCTATTAAAAATATTGTGAATCAAACACCAACGTTTTTTTTTGTGTGAAAATAAGGGCCTCCTCCCAAATCGACTCTACAGTTCTGCAAATGCCTCCTGGACCGCTGCAGTGGAGTAAACAAACACCATGGTGGGGCCCCTATTTGAAGAACTACGGCAACTGAAAAGCCCAAAAGGGGTGATTGTGCACCAGTGCAACCTGATAAGAAGCCGCGGGACAGAAAGGGGAACCAGCAGATGCAGATGCACCAAAATCCCCTTCACGCACATATAGCGCCCCCCCCCAAAAAAAAATAAAATAAAAAAATCCTCCTTCACAAGCCAAGCGGAGACAAAGAAAAACAGTACGCTCAAACTACACACAAACACATGTAGCACGCACTTTACTCACCCGCCGGCTGATCTTATCCCCCTGAAAAACCACAACGTGAAACCGCTCGAATCAATGACTTTGGCCAATAAAAAAAATGGGCTTGACTAGACGCACCCCTAATTGGGGAGAAATCTTTCCCGGGAGTCCGATATGAAAACCAATGCATTTCCCTCACCCACGCCACCTTAAGAGTGCCCATTTGGCGTACATCTACCTGGGAGAGGATGTTGGTGCACTGCTGCAGCAAAGAGACGGGAGGCTTGCCCAGGCTGGTGGCCAGCTGGACCCGCAGCAGCTGCTCCTTCTGGGTGAGGTTGTCCTGCAAGGCGTGCGCCAGGGCCACCGACGCGCACCAGTTGGACAGCGAGTCGGCCGAGAACAGGCCGCCACACAGCAGTTGGCCGGCTGAGATGGAATTGGCTGAGGGATGCACGCAACACGCGAGGTTGATCAATACATAGGGGCAGTGATGGAGAATAACCCCGATGACGTAGTGTTGCAAATAACCTCCGACTCGTGTGAAGAGTGTGACTGACCGTCGATGGTGGAGGGGAGCAGAGTGGCCACGATCTCCCCTTGTCCTTTCTGGTTCTTGTACAAGAAACATTGGAAGCAGTAGAGCACGGCGCAGCGCAGCACAAAAGGTTGCCTCTCGTTGACCATGGACATGAGCAGGACCACGATGGCGGGTCTACGGACAGCAGAGGACGTTGCTGAGATGTACAGTGAACCTTTGCTACCATCTTGGTGTCACAATAGTGCTTGGCCACCATTTTGTGGCATCTCGGTATCGAGGAACTCTTGTGAGGTGAGTTGAGTGGTTTCATTTAGACAAAAAGACTGCTTTGCCGCCATCTTGTGGCATTTATTGGCTTTAAAACGTTATGGGAGAAGCGTCAGTTGCAGATTTTGCCATTTGCAGCTGGAGTCTGTCATTACCCCCCTTAAATTGGCAGCGGTTTATAAACATAGCCAGAGCATAGGCCCCATTATGTGGCATTTTAGAGCCATGCCGATGGAGCACAACAGCATAAATAAGTGAAGCCGGGGGATTATTCTTCTGTGGATTTACTGTGTCTTTACCTGGGTGGGTTCGATGGTGCATTGACTGAGGCAAAGTAGTCCTGGTTGACCTGTGAGCCCCTGATGACTTCTGACACAGTGTTGATGGTCTGTAGGGACGCGGCGACAGAAGACTTGAAAATGAAACAAGCCTTCCCCTCCAGTTGCATTAAGACGACTGACCGCCATTTACCTCAGTGAGGATGTCCGCCGGCACGCCGGTGGCCATGAGGATGGTGCACAGCTGCTGCAGCAGGCCACACTGGTACATGGATTTCTGACAGCTCGCCGTCGCTCCCGGTGAATTCACCGGGGAGACCATGACTCGCACCAGCTGGGATCAACCAACACAACAGTATTTGCCGGCGTGGCTATAAAACGGAGCTAGGGCTGGAAGAATACTCAACGTAATCTATTATTTCATACGGATTTGCCAGGGCAATAGATAGAACAACATAATGGTCAGGATCGTTATCAGGCTTCCGCAGAGCTTGCGGATGGGCTCATTATTTGAATCGGGTGCGCTAGCGGGGGGGAACATCTACACATGTAGCATAGGTGCCCTCAAGGACCGGAGTTGGTGAGCCATCTTATAGATGATGTTGTTTTGTTTTCTTCAATATAGTCGATGAAAGTTCCTGCTTGGGGGGGGGGGGGGGGGGGATAACTTGCCAGGAAAAAAAGAGAAATGAAGCAAATCCCAACAGGGGAAAAAAAACATTTACATTACATTTGTATTTAATTCAATAATGTGATTTTCATATTGTTTTTTTTCTATATCCAGAGCAGAATAGGATTTTGGTGAAAGCAAGGTCAGAATCCAAAAATTGAGCTGATTTTTTTTTTAATTGTCTACAAGGATTCTCTATGTTACCTGCAGCATGAGGTGAAGGTTGGTGACTTTCTGTGCCGACCAGCCCGAGTTGTCGTCACCGACCTCAAACCACGGCCTCATGCGCTGGATGAAGGAACCCTCTTTGAAGAAGTTCTGGTTCGAGCTGTTGTTCTTGAGGAGGTTGCGCAAGAGGAGCAGGCAGTCCTCGACCACAATCCCTGTGCACATCAATCCAGTCCTATTTAGTGATTTTACAACAGAATAAGTCACGCTAGCAGTGTAGCGGCCGTTGCTCGTATTGGGTTCACTGCGAACGGTCGTCCGATGCATGTCTACATTCAAATCTTGCAAAGCAGTAAAAAATCTGCTCCTCATTTCATTAACAAATCAGAGATGGTGTCCACTTGTATCGTAAGAATCCCTGCACTGGAGACGTTTCTACCTCCATCGCTGCTGCCCTCTTCTGTTATAATATCCAGGAGGCGCTCAAAGGCGTTCTCAAAGGCCACAATCTTCTGGATGGCAGCGTTGCCTTTGGTCAGCTGCTGGAGCAACAACAAGCCCTGCGGAGGGAGGTGGGAAATTGGTTCATTTGGTTCGGAATGGAATAAATGAAACGAAATGGTATTGAAGGGAAAAAAAATCCTTGAAGTGCTCACATCGTTGCGTATCACTTCTCTGGAATCGGCCAGCAAGTCCATCAACCTGGAGACCCCTGCAAGTGAAAGCGAATGCCATCTAACATCCTGGAAACAGTTCGCAGGACACGCAGAAAGCAAAGGATGGCAAACGCACCCATGGGGCTGACCAGGATGATGCTCTGCAACTGGACACACTGGTTCCTCAGGAGGGCCGTAAGTAGCTTCACAGCGGGCCAACGCACGTGAAAGTCAAACTCCTGTGATGAAAAGGTGCGGAAAGAAAGGCGGAGCAGAGCAGACGTGGCATCTGTAAAGCTGACACTTACACCTTGGTTAAAAGAGGAAGTTCAGATATCATGGGCAGACATATATTATTCAACGATAGATGGGGTACGGGATGGGGCAGTCATTTGGGGTGTGGGGTTTACTTCTATGCATTCATATTTTGGAAAAAATCTTAGATATTTTGCCACCTGTCAAAAAAAAAATAAACAAACAAAAAAAACAAGAGGAGGCGTTTATCTATCTCATCTGCTGTTTGGGTTAGCGATAGTTCAACTGTGGTGTGATTTGCAGGTTGTGTTTGTAGATAAAACTATTTGTAAATCGCTAATTGTCCCTTGATCTCTCTGAGAGCAGTACCTCCAACATGGTGAGGAGCAGCGTGGTATGCTCGGGTTCCTGAATGAAGGCTTCTGTGAACTTGGCGCCCAGGTCATCTGCCTGCTTCTGGGCAGTCTCATCTGTATATAAAAAAAATAATAATAATAAAATAAAAGGAGGAGGAAATGACAAGTGAGGTTGTGTGAAAAGCACCGAGAAATACAGGAAGGACTACTAAGCGAGGGAGTTTGCTGCATTCAGCCCCAGTTAGTTGTCAGCTAAACTACAACGGTGAATGCTCCTTAATTGGATCAGTAGTTGAATTGTAAGTTAGCCTTTTTCACAAAGAAATTTGAGCCAAAATCCTTTGACCCAGATCCGATTGAAGTAGAATAGGGCCGTGATCCAAGTTATAAATATCACTTTTACATTAAATACATTGATTGATGATTGAACTGGTTTTAGTCATAAAGCACCATATTATTTCATTCATAGAGTTATTTAACCCCCACAGGCGTCTTTGTTTTGGCGGAAAAACAATGCAACTGGACAGGATGTAAAACAGCCTAAAAAAAAGGCCAAAAACTGGCCAAAGCTATAACGCAAGGCAATGCCGGGACCAGAGTCCTTGGTTGAGAAAATGGTGTCCATAATTCATATGTCATTGATTTAACCAATGTCAGACAGTGTGGTGGTCATCACCAGACTTTGTATTCTACAACTTTGAGCATAACAACACAGTCACATCACAGTGCGGGCCGAAAAATTGTTCTCAACGCTGCTCGAGGCTGCTTTCTCTACTGGCTCTCCCTCACTTACCAAAAGATTTCATTCAATGGACTTATCTGTTGCTGCAAGCAGCTCTCATTTCTCCTCAAGCCCACCCAAAAATGTGATTAGCTCTACACTACAACCTTGGCTGGGTTTTGTTTAAAAGGCAACGGTGGATCAAATATCCATGTCTAATAATGGCCTTTGTCAACAATGAGCAATCACTAGATGAGGTGCGCGGTTGTTGGTGTCGGGTAATGAGAAGGAAAAAAAAGAGAGGGGGGAGGCAATCATGCACAGAGAAAAAGTTTTACCTTCTGATTCGTCTGGGAGGTTAAAACATGGAAGAGAAGAAGAGAGAGATGACAACCTTTACATTTAAAACACAGACACTGTTGGCATACAGGAAGAAAGCGATGCACACTGAGTGATTTTCCACATGACACCTGAGGTCGACACCAAAGTTACCTTTGTAAAAAAAAATAATAATAAATCAAATAAAAAATTCCAAACAGTGGCGACATGGTCACTACCTTGCTCTTCTTCCTCGTCATTGCAGATAATGTTGTACAGCGTGTCCAAAGCGTAGCCGAGGATTTCCGAGTCAGACCTGATGGGTTTCATAGCAAAAACGTGAACAGCAATGTTTCACAATTACGCTTGGAGGAAATGATGTGGAAACAGAAATCATCCGTTTCAGAGTCTAATCCCGTCACAATGATAAAATCTTGACTGCACTGTACAGGCAGTCTTTTAGAGAGGACGCAATGCAGGAAATCTTTCACGTTTTTGGGAGCGTGCGCTAACCAAGCGTGAACTGAATAAAGTCGTTATTCACGGCGAGAGTTTACGAGTGAAACAACTTGTTTCTATTCCCCCTGTGAGAAAAAAAAACATTTAATGACAATCAGTGTCAACTGCGTTGATACGTACCTGTCAGTTTGCAGGATGTTTATCAAGTGATCCATTGCTTGTGTGCCAACCTCCATCCGATATTTCTACAAAACAAATGGCAATGATTTTAGAATAGGCTGTTTTAACAGAAACTAGAAAATGGCTAGCTATTGTAGAAGTCGATTAGTCCTCATATACGCCTGGAAATATAACCTAACTCACAAAGGTCAGTGCGCCCTTAACGTAGCAGTTGATATCTTACCTTAGAGAGGGACTTAAGAGCACGAACCGCATCCCTGCGATCTTCGAGGAGAGTCGACGAGGCAACTCTGTCGCACAATTTCTGGATCTGTCACCAGAGGAAATGTTATATATTATCAAGCTCGAACATCGGCCCAATACTGAGAAGCACCAATTCTAGTGTCATTTTAAATGGGAAAAAAAAGAACACAGGTTCAATCAATTTGGACCAAGTAATGTAGATGAAGTAACTTTGTGATTGGACAAATATGTCACTGTGTCTGTTTAGCAAGGTTTGCAGTTTATACTTCAATACTTATTAAGGAAATGAATAATACTCAATTGATGATATTGACTTTATGAATTTATTTATATGAATATTTAATACATAGGAGCTGTTAGATACGATTAAAAGCATGTAAAATATCTTGATCAATTTGCAACATCTTGACTGGATTAATCACCATTTCAATTATTAAAACACATTCAATGGATAAACTATAAGACAGCAAGTAGCATACGCAGAAAATGACAGGTAGCTACTTTAGCATCGACAGCCGCCAACCCGATTAGATGGGGCTAATTACTTCATTAAATGGACGACGACACGTATATGGTATTGTAAAGGTTCAGTTTTAAAGTGGAGGTTAAACGCGCTTTGAAAAACGAATTACGTGTAAGCAAATGCTAAACTAATCGCAGACAGCCGGGGTTAGCTTCATACCGTCTCCGCTCCAGTGGGCTGCGGCCCGGCTGTCTGCCCGCCCATCACTCCCCTGAAGAAGTTCATCTTTGCAGACGTCCCCTTTGCGACCCCTCCAACGACGACACTCGGTGTCCCCTCTACGTGATTCGGGTGAAGGGGGAAATTTTGGGAGGAAAGTGTCCGCGATGGTGTGTTGTTGTTGTTATTTGAATTATTTTGTTAGGTTGATAGTGCGACCCCGGAACTCCACGCGGGAGAAGGAGACCGCGCATGCGCGAGGACGTGGCGATACGTGGCCCATCAGTGACAGATTTAAAGGGCCAGGACAACAAAAACTATAAGTGAAAATGTACGGCGGACATTTTGGGCCAAAATAAATCAAATATAAACAAACCCTGAAATTGTGACTAAGTAAATATATGCCTGACTCCAACGAGCACGTTGCACGTTAGCACGTTGTTTTAAACATCAATAAAAACAAAACAGCAAGATTTGCAAATTATGTTCAACCTGTAGTTAATCGATTACCCTACAGAGACCTGATATTTAGTGTTAAAATTGGTAGTTAATTGTTTTAGCAAATAAACGCTAACGTAAATTTGAAGTGCATCCGCATGTGTCATCCGCAAATTATTTAATAGTAAATGATTAAAATATGAACTATAATCTCATGTATTTCTTATGTAATGTCTAATTACTGAATTATTTAATACTTGCTTTGTGTGTGAGTAATTTTAGTGTGTAATCTTGAGGCAAGTTTTTCCTGATTTAATGGTATGAATGAGTGTAAATCTTTGCCCTACAATATGCTGTTGTCACCGGATGTGATAACCATAGAAACAAAAATGAAACTTGAGACGCAGGGTATCTGGCTGCAATCCCAGTACCAGTAACTTCTTTAAGAGTCACTGGGTGACAGTATCACTCTGAAATAAAAGTAAAATCCAAGCTGCTGACGAGAAGACAACGGTGAAGTCCAAAATTTACCACTTTGAGTTAACCACTGAAAAGATAATACAAAAGGCCTTAATAGGAAAGCTGCACAACACATGAACAATGTTATGAGTGGTGCTGATATCATCAGTAGTTTATTATAGCTGACACATTCAAAATGGAAAGTCAACTCAAAAAGAAACTAACAAAAAAAATGTATTGGAGCAACAAGGCTCAGTTAACACAGTAAAAGATGGCTATCATGTTTTGAAGCACACAATCTATTTCCATTCAATAAGGACTGGCATGATTCACTGTGACTATCCAGTCTACTTGCAATCAGAGAGGCAAATAATTTACAGCTTTGTCTGCTTTTGGGATCTTCACTGCCACACCCACACAACAAACTAAAGCATTGAACAAAACATATTTTCTGAAAATAGGTTGCGCCGATTCAGGTAAATTTTGGAGGCCGCGTTCAAACCAACAGATTGTCTCTGGAAATGTTGCCCTTCCGAAAGAGAAAAAAACCCAAACAAACAAAACAGTGCGATACCAACAAACAAGGAAGACCTTATTACCATATTTTGTTGCTACATCGCGTTCCCCCTTTTTCAGTGCAAGATTATAAAAACAAAATAATGAATTTTCCTATGCAGCTGAAACTACCAAACTGGAAAAAATAACTCCTGGAGCGTAAATGAATGAAAAATAAGCACAATCAGTAAGCAAGGTTATGAAAAATAGAAACACGTCTGGAAAAGTAATCTCAGGTGTTGGTGGTCTACAAAATTGTATTTTGAGAAACATGAGAACCTGAGAGCAAAAAATATGCAGTGAGATCAACCTCCAGGAAACAAATCAAAAGTCGATCTTTTTGTATTTTGCCACACCAGAGTAGTACCAGTGACAGCAATGTAGGGGAGGGGCGTGGGGGGGGGGGGGATAAACATAACCATAAAGCATGGAAACGAAACAGGAACATCTTCAATATGAGCAACCCAATAATCCAAAATCATGACATTCAATGCACCAAGTATACGCAAACAAAATACTAGGTAACAACGACTCAGTACCAATGGAGAGTAGTTTTACTTTATTTTAGTCAACATTTATACTTGGGTAATGTGACTATTTTTTTGTTTTGGACTGGTCATAATCCTCTACAGGTTTTACATAGTTTTATGCTAATACACTGCACATCTTCAATAGTTTTTTTTTTTGATTTTGGAGATTCCAATACATCAAAATGAAACTACAATGGCTGGGCGCTATGTTAAAAACATGAAATATATAATTGTACCTTTGTTTTATTTTAAGGTGGGCCCCTCAAAACTGAAAAGCAAAGAATATTTACAAAAAGTCGTATCTTAAATATGGAAGTGGACCACAAGCACTAACTTCAATCTGACCAAAATCCAAAAATGGCAACGTTTCAGTAAGAGCGAAGAAGGTGAACGCAGAAGGCACCATTTTTTTGTTGTTTTTGTTTTTATATACCAAAAGAAAGGAATGTGAAACAGTAAACTATGACTTTTGCTGTACATTTATTCTGTCACTTTTTGACGACAGGAAAGGCGTCCTTCATCCCTAGCTGGCAAAAAAAAATAAAATAAAAATTGAATGAAAAGAAACCAGAGCGCCACTCTTCCATTCTTCAGTATCCTTTGTCCCCACCACTCGCATCCGCCTACGTCCAAACATAGTCAGTTGATGAACATCCTGGATTATTTATACTTAGAAACGAGGCAAAAATAGGTAATCTTGTCCATCCAGCAGTAAAATGTAAATTTT
Source organism: Hippocampus zosterae (assembly GCF_025434085.1). Classification (NCBI taxonomy): domain Eukaryota; kingdom Metazoa; phylum Chordata; class Actinopteri; order Syngnathiformes; family Syngnathidae; genus Hippocampus; species Hippocampus zosterae. The sequence goes on along the minus strand of NC_067463.1, from coordinate 5,144,878 downwards.
CGGTATACATTGGTCACAGCAGCGAGGCCTGCCCCGTTTGTGTCGTGTCTCTTCGGCAGCTTTCCGAGTGAGAATGTCGACATAAGAGAGGGGAAGGGACAAAAAAAAAGTATCCATGAGTGCATATTGGCAAATGCGGTATGCAAATTTTGAAAACTGTGGTCTCTCGAAAAGATGGAAGGGTGGAAAAAAGGCAGGTCTTTCCCCTCCGAACAGCACAACTTTTGCAACTTCCAAACAGTAACTAGCATAGAAAATGTGCAATGGAAGGTTAAGTCAAGTCTGATAATCTCTTTCATCCAGAATAACGGCTGGGTATTTTTTCCTTTTTAAATGGTATTTAAGGTCTTTCAGTCCCTCCGAAGGTGGCACACAATGACTCCTGGTTGCTTTCCTCAGACAAAACGTACAAACAATAAGTTTGTGATTTCTTGCTGTAGCAAAAGAAGAGAGGGACGGGGGGAATCTTCGGCTCACAACTAAATAAGATCGAGAGGGTGCATTACATTCCAAAGCAAAGAGGGAGCCAAAAAATAAAAATAAAATAAAACAAAGATGACATGGGTGAAGTCGATGGGTCAACTCCCCATTCTCCTCAACGGCGCTGGGTTGTAAAGCGGCCTTCACCGAGACCTCCCGAGCTCCTTCCTGACCCCATGCCCAGCTTGGGAGCCATGCCGCCCCGGGGCGGCGGCCCTCTGCCGTCGCGCTCTCGCATCATGCCGCTTCCCATGATGCCCCGGGGGCCTCCGGGTCCTCGATCGTTGCGCCTCATGTCCCGGCGGTCGTCGCCGCCACCGCCCCGGATCTCTCGCTCGCGTGCCGCCCGAGTTTTCTTTTCCTCCACGTTAAGACGCACTTCGCCTCGAAACATGATGGGCTGTGGGAGGAAGAACATACTCAGCGTGGCAGACAAACACCAAAACCAATAAAATACTTCATACGAGGAAAAAATGTATAATTTTCACATGACTGAATTTGTAAGGAAAAATATTTGTGTCCAAAGATCCTAGGTAAAAACAGTTTAAGATCTTAAAATATAGAAATATAACAAATCCTAGAAGGGGGGGAAAAATGGACTAATAAATTAATCCGACAGTAGGACGGGAGTAACATATTTAAATAATCTATTTACCCTATATACTTGTGCAGTCTTGTGGCGTTTATTGTGTTTTGAAAGTATCCCTGAGCATTTTGTGCAATATTATCATCGTATTAATTTTTTTTTTAATCATGCAGTGCTAGTCTGTACAGTGCTTCACTTCCAAGACATTTTTTTTACTGTACAAGAATCCCACAACATAACATCAAGCAAAAATGGTGGCTACGCAGATTAATTATATGCCTTCTATCATCTTGTGAAAGGGCATTTAATTGTTCAGCCTGACACCATGAATCACAGACATAAATAGATGAACAAAGATACATGTTTTTTTAAAATATATATTTAGGACCAACTGTGCAGACCAGGGATTGAGAATAATTGACTTCAACCGAAGCACCACCCAGTGAGTAAAAGGGGGTAATGAAATGTCAATACATGCCCCGTCTACCTTGGCCCCAAGGATTTTCTGCACGGGATCAGAGTCATCAAAAACCACAAATCCAAAATTGGGGAGCTTGCCGCTGATGCCCTTGGTGTTGATGCGCATCTCCACAACAGTCCCGTAGGCTGCGATGTGGAAAAAAAGATCAAACTTATCCATGCACGATCGCAATCTATTCCGCCAAGCGTCACCTGAATGATGTTCTGAAATGAGAATTTGGGCGTACTCATGAAGAAGTCTTTGAGCTCGCCCTCGTCGATGTCGTGCGGGAGGTTGCCGACAAAAAGCTGGTGGCTGTCCGGGTAGCGCACGGTTCGCCTGCCATCCATTTCACCGGGTTCACCTTCCCCTCTGCCGCCTGGCACAGGAAGCGCAGATAGAATTTATTTACAGAAACATTCTTCCTGCCTTTTGTGGAGGTAAGAAATTGTGACAGCGTTTGACAAAATTCACATTTACCTTTGTTAACAAAACTCAGGTGTGGTTTCCCCATTTGCGCATCCGATGACGGTACGCCATCTAGTGGTGGGAGCAAGACAAAGGGCCCACCCCCACTTCAAATTTCTGTGAATTTGAAAGACTGTCACAGCAGAATACGAATGAAACTGGTCAGTACCAGTACCTGGTCGGGGGCCTCGTGGGGGGAAGGTCGGTCGGTCGCGGGTACGTTGGTCTCGGGGTCGGAGTGGCGCCGCCTGTGTCTCTGGCTTGGCGTCGACTCGGGCCTACAGACAAATAAAATTGTGAATGAATCTTGAATTTATTTTCTGGAGACGCTGAGGACGACTAATAAATTTCAATGACAAGAGACATGTTTCACATAATGGTTACTTGTGAGCTTGGAGCTTTGACAACGTGGGGTGAGATCCCAGAGGAGGTGCCGGTTGGGGGAAGGTTTTTGCTGGTCACCGAGGCCCATGAGAAGGTCTTTGGGGGGGGGGGGGGGAGCAGAGGTTCAACTGTCTAATTAAAAGTTTGCACATCCATATTATGTTGAGCTTCACTAAAATAATAATAATAAGAAGTATGTTGCCAAACCACCAATGAAAATCAGGTGTTATAATACCGTGTTCAAGATTACCATCTAAACCTCTCTCCACCATTCTCTTTCTAAGACTGCTTTTTTTTGGACATCTTTCATTTTCAATGTTTAAATAAGGCTTTCTGTGGAAAAGGAAGCCAAGAAATGCAGGAGTCTTGATTGAAAAAATAAATAAATACATATTATATATATATATATAACATTTTATCTTGGCTGTTCTAGTTGCGCCATCACATACCTTGGGTGGCTCCTGTGCATGGGGTGGAGACTCCACTGGGGCTGGCGAGGGAGCCTTTTCCTCCATTTCTTCCAGAACCTTCTCATCCACTTCGGACTTTATCTCCTCGACTTTGGGCTCAGGCTCTGGCTCCATTTCCGGCTCGGGAGGCGGCTCCTCCATTGGTTCCTCCACCCCGTTACTGCGAAAAACAAAACGGGGATCAAACTTTACATCAAGTCTTCTAAGTCAATAGAAAGAGATGGGTCAGCGCGTACGCGACGGGGTGAGGCTCGTAGTAGGCGCTGCTGTTGGGGCTCTCTTGCAGCGGCTCGGGGGATGCCTGCCTCTCTTCTGGCTCCTCTTCAACTTCCTCCTCCGATTCTGAAAGGAAACAACAGCCAAGATAAATCAAGCTGAAACCGAACAAACATGGCACAGGCAGGGATGTGCCAACCAACCGTACCACAGCGCAATGACATCGCAGTAAAATATCTGACCTTCGTCAAGTTCGGCTTCCGAGTCGCAAAAAACTTCATCCTCGTAACGGAAGATGTCATTGTGTACGTAGAACTTGTTGGCCACTGAACCCTGGCAAAGGCGATTCAAAAGAGCAGTGTGTTTTGACGCTTGGTTAATTAATTGGGTTAAAAGAGATGCCGCAGCAACGAGAACTGCAAGCCTACCTCTGGGGCGAGCACAAACGTCTGCATGAACTTCCGCATGGGCTGCCCGTTATTGGAGAGCTCCCCAAGTACCTGCACCACGACGCCGTCGCTGAGCGTGGCGTGCGCATCCACGTGCCGGATCTTTGTGTGGCACTCGCTGAACTGCAGAGACATGACCTTCTTGTGGATTTCCTACGAGACAGACAACAAAAATTGTCAGTCAATCCACTTTTTGGAAAGTCGAGAGTAGCACAGTTAGATAGCGGCAGAGTCAAATGATGTGTCGTCTTTCAAGTTGCTGTACGGTTTTGGAATTCCAGAGTGAGAGGCAAATATTTTTCCAGGCAATTTGCAGCGCGGTCAAATGATTCTAACATTTGTCAAAATGCCAGCTTCTTGGCAGTGTTAATGGGCCGCATCTCTTTTGCAATGAAGCGAACTACAGTCTCTGTGAGTTTGCGCTATTTTCCGCTGCTGCGTTTAAATGCGTTTCAAAAACGCCCCAGTGATAAGGGACTGTTGGCGGCGTTGATGGTCCCTCTGCCTTTTTGGTTGATGGTTTTGTTTTTTGGTCTGGCTGGGAAAACTGCTGGTTATATCTGGGGTGAAGTGCGCGTTTTAAATGTTGGTATGGTGTAATTACATACTGTATTATTTTTGTGTTAGATGTGTCCCAAAGGGCCAAGTGAGTGACCTGGAGAAGGTTTTATCCAGTGTGTGAGTGCGAGCCGTGGCCTAGAGCAGGTCCTTGTGCATGTTATTTTGTATTTCAGTGTTTTGATTTTAAAATAAATGGCTGAAAGTTCATCAACAAGTGAGACTTTCCTTACCCACATGCCAAGGCATGATTGTCCCATTTTGACACATGAAATGATGTAAACAGGAACGAATTACATTATGTATCTGATCAATTTAGCGCCAGCTAATGCTAAGAGTAGCGCACGTGCATTGGTAGCAGCAGGAGGACCAAAAGCCCCCCCAGCTCTATTCAAATACCAGGTCATAAATCTCTTAACAGCGCCCCGCTCTTGAACTGCTTAACAACCTGCTTGTTGCGTGTGTCACTCTCTCGACTCCAACATCAAAAGAGCCCCCCTCCTAAAAATCTCTCACCGATTTACATCTCGAGCAAAGATTTCATGCCCGGAAAACTCATAAGTTGGAGTACTTCCAGGTCAGGATTCCACCCTACCGCATTATAGATGTAAAAAAAAAAATCCATTGTTGGTGACCTACCGATTGCCCATACACCGCTTCCACCAGTTTCCCACTCGGGTCAAGACCCCCGTGAACATAGGAGGAGTTCCTCCCATAGAACCTGACAACAAAGCAGTGTTAAAGAGTTAAGAAATTCACACTACCCGAACAAGCGGCGAAGCGCCTTGTACATGTAAGTCAATCATTACCTGTGCAGGAAGTCTGGCGCCTTATTCAACAGTGTGTAATACTGCCTCACAAACTCCCGCCCTACAAGCAGGGGACTTGGTTTCTCCATCACCATTTCTTTGGTAAACAATATTTAGTGCTGCAGGGCACAAAGACAGGGTAAAGTTATTTTCACGGTTCATCCACAATAAACTAACAGTGGAACTTCTAAGTTTATTTGCCCCGCAGGGTTTTTTTTCCTGTCCCAATTTAAATCAGAAATGGGTACCATCTTGATCATTCGAGGATGGGAAATGTGTAGCTCTTGTATGTCACAGGTATTAGGAGTGACTTCCAACACACACACAGCGCGGTCCCGGTGACGTAACACGTTAAAAATGACGTCCAACCAGTGCAACGCTGTTCAGGCAATAACAACTTTAATGATGTCAGAAGTTTAGGTGCCCCAGAAGAAAAGGCGCAGGTGGCCGCCTCCAAATTTTGCATGCCGGAAAAATAGACACTTAATGAAATGAAGCATTAAAAAAAAAGCAGAGCTTCTTTGTCCCACTTCTCGGCCTGCATCAGTCACAACAACAGCTGACTGTTAGCATGGAGGCTAAATCAGAAGCTGCATGTCCATCAAGAGAGACAGAGACGCAGATTGATCTTATACAGGACAATGGCGACGAGGCGGCAAAAAAAGCTGACTATTGTAAAATATTAGTGCCAGAATTGTGTTTTTGTAATCAGCCGTTTCGTACAGTCGTGGCCCGTATGCACAACACAAGCCTCCTCCTGTCTGTAGCATAATGTCATATCTATTGATAGCGGACGCTGCGGCCCCTGGGCTCGTCAATGATCATCCTAATTAAGAACATGAATAAATTGACATTTTAACGACTCCCGCGTGTGATAAACAAACAAAAAACATCCCCCTCCCGGCTACTCCGTGCTCACTCGGGTTAGCACCGGGGCTAGGCTAAATTGTGGCGTCGTCTTTATTTATTTCAGGCCACTCGCGGTTATATTGACAGGAATATCGTGTAGTGAGTCATTTTATAAGAGTTAAAGCAAAGCGCGCAAGAATAACACAAAAAAGGAGGCGCGTCGCTGAAATTAACATGAAATACAAATGTAGAGGGGGACACACACACAAACAACGACTCAACAGAAAGCGACTGTAGCAGTTGTAACGCCTACGTTAGGAATCGGTATATTAAATGCATTCGATGCCATCGTTTTCCACAAAAAGTAAAATGCATTTTTATTTTTCATCATTTCTACTCAATTTGACTGTCGAGCCCCAACTTGCTCAGTCCTGTGCAAACAATAGGTACGAGCGAGAAAACACGGATTTTGCTCATTGCTAGGCAACGTGCAGTGTTTGTACCCCAAAAATTTAGTTTATATGAGAACATCAGATTGCCACCCGCTTCTCTTAAGGAGCAATTAGACCAGACAATGCGGCTAAAGTTAGCATTTAGCTTGTCAGCCAGCCACAACTTTAGCTATGAGGAAGAATGCAGGCTAACTTACCGTGTTAAAGACCTATCTATACAGACAGAATGGATATGGTAATAATATTAATATCAACGACGGTAAACCGCAAATACACAGCCAGGTGTTTACAGTTCTCTCGCCGACGATTTCTGATCTGCGAGGTATGAGAGATTGAACATTTAAAGCGATAGGTTTCGATTTATTGTTTTACCCCTGCGTTTTGGAGCAGGAGCCCCCAAGCGCGGCAATCTGACCAATCAACGACTCACTAACTATGACGAACAGCAAATATCCCGATGAAGAAAATCTTTCTTCAAATGGTTGAATTTGGGAGAACCTTATATCGTGCACGTTATCACTATTTAAAGCGGTTCTTGGGTGTCTTAATAACCTTTTTGTGGCGTCTCCCCCCAAATACACAATAAATAAACAAGGAAGAATTATGTCGCATTCAATGAAAGTGGGTAATCGGAGATATCTCATTCGGATTGTCCCCTTCCGGATCTCAAAGCGTTCGATGAGAACCCAAAAAGAAATGGCTGATTGCGATAAATCTTCACAACCCATTTCGACCCCCAACAAACATCCTTAATGCATATAAATGACACAATATATTGTTTTCATCAAATAACTTCACGCATGGAGATAACGGCATGTTGCGCTACGAGAAGTTATTTTGAATTCATAAATTAATGTAATCATATACAAATAAGATTAATATATATTTATCATTTTGTAAATTATGTTTTGCCATTGTCTATTGTCGATTGACGTCACATTGAAGACGGTAGGTCCGTTTTTTTTCAACTTCGGAAATCGGACATCCCAGTCCAAAGGGGCGTTCCTGTGCACGTTTCCAAATCCTGAGTCGCAATAGTCCAACTTCCCATATTCCCACCATCTTCGAACGCAGCATCATCCAACCCAATCTATTGGGCAACACGTACCATGATGTCTTGGCCTCGCCCCCAACAACTTTCAACAAAATGTTCACTTATAATGTGATAAAGACGTGCATGTATTTTTTGTTTTTTACAATTTTAAACAGTTCCATGGTGTCTAAATAATATGTTGGTGGCATTCTTTTAAATGCCGCAATGATAATAAATAACAAAGAACTGATGACGTTTTAACAAACTGACCAATCAGCGGCCTCTGCTCAGCAACCAGCAAATGTTATTCACTTGATTTATTTTTATACTTTTAAATAGTTCCAATGGACCTTCATAAAATGTGGCATGATTTTGTCAAAAGGCTGCACTTATTTACACTTAAGAAAGAAGCTCAATCAGTGGCCCGCCGTTGGGCATCGCAAAGTATGACGACACAATGACACTGCGAGCGAGGCAATTTGCGGCACTGGTCAAGTCAACTTTATTGTCAAATGTGCTCTATGTGCAACATACAGCACAGATGAAATTTCTTTCCTCTCAAACACAGGAGGGAGAGGAGCCGTTGCGGGTACCCACGCCGCCATCAACAGAAGAGTTAACATAAATGACAAATAATACGACACAAACAAGTCAACAACTATGACACACGGACAGATGAGCTTTAACAGCAAACAATAAATGTTCTTTTATTAAAAATGAAATACAACAAGTGTTTTTATGACATGGTATAATTTTGTCAAACTACCCCAACTATCAAGAATCTATGACAATTTCGGGAACCGAAAAACTATAGACTTTTCACTGGGCAACACGAACTATTAAAACACAAACTTGGCCTCATGCCACCTTTTTTAATACAAGCTGTTCACTTAATTCAGTCATGTCCAAAGTCCGGCCCGGGGGCCAAATCCGGCCCGCGGTCGAATTTCATCCGGCCCTCGGCCCCTGTCATAAAATCAGTGCCGTCTGGCCCGCAGGTTGGTCGCAATGGAACACGTGTTGCATTGACTGAGGTCTCGTAGACTGGTGAGTGATGTTTCATAGAGTACTGCTTCCCTCTAGTGGCTAAATGAGTAATAGCATTTAGACACTAGAGGGCATCACTCCGTGTCTATATTGACTGATATGTCATATTTCAAATGATCCTTGCAGTTGTGGATATGTGTATTGCTTGTTCATTTCCCTGTTGTTCGAGTCAAAGGTTTTGTGACTATTGAAAAGTCACGGTGATACATTTTATGTTTCAAATCAATCCATTTGCACTCAGGAGACTTCTGTTTAAGAAAAAGTCAAGCGAATAAGCAGCTGCATGTGATATACCTGTTTCAAATGAACCAAAAGAAATTCTTAAGATTGTTGAAATTAATATCAAAATGGAAATGTGAAACAGACTGGCTTACTAAAATTTGTTGAACAATATTGTTGTTCAATGTAAAGAATGTCAGCCAAGGTCGGCCCCCCAACATTTTACCACATAAAATATGGCCCCCTTGGCAAAAAGTTTGGACACCCCTGACTTAATTGTTTGACTGGCCTGCTGTGTTCCTGTTGGTTGCCATAGTAACCCATCAGCAACATACACATCATGTAACACCATACAAATTAAACTCCCCAAAGTTTATTTAACAACAATTAGTCAATTTAGAAAAAAAATGCATCGACACACGCAACCAGACAGGTAAAATACTTCATATAATATAATCAAATGAAAAAGATTTTTAAAAACTACAAAAAATGTCTAAAGTAATAATGCTACCTTTAAAGTGTCGATATGCGATTTGTGTCATAATTTCCATGCTTTTATTCGCCGCTCCGATTTTTAATGTAACCCGAGAATAATCGCTCTTTAGCGTGCTCTTGTGTGTGTGTGTGTGTGTGTGTGTGTGTGTGTGTGTGTGTGTGTGTTAGGGTGCGAAAGAACAAGATGGCTTTCCAGAGACGAGAAAACTTTTCTCGCTCTCATCTTTTTCAAGCAAACACGGTGATTTGTCATCTTCTGTAGTGATTGTAGAAGAAAGCAACAAAGAAACAACAACTTAAAGCTTCCTAAGGTATGTTTTTGCGTGTTTATTTTTTTGGGGTGCGACGAGAGCCATTTTAGAGGCGAAGCTAGTAGAAAGGATTTTGGGGCAACGACGTTGAGTTAGGTAGGAGCCCGTCACGTCAAGAAATAAGGCACTTTTTTCCCTTTGCAACTTTATTAAGTATCTCCCGTTTCACCTTGTAACATTAGTGACTTTTTGTAAGTTTTCTTTTGAGGGGAGGTGTGATATTCCAAGTGTTAAACTCATCCGTGACGTGTGATCGCTTGGATTAAAAAAGTAGTCCGAGTACCATGAGCTCATCATCGCGGGTAAAACCCCAGCACACTGCCCGCTCGCCGAACTCCTCCGAGGCGAGCGAGGGCATCGAAATGGAGAACATCCAACAGCAGCGTCAGGATTCGGTGATCGGAGGAATCGTCGCCGGTACCCCGTCGCCGCCATCCAGACAAGCCTGGAGCCGAGACAACCCGGGTTTCGAGGCCGGCGAAGAGATCATGGCAGCGGACTGGCCTGCAGCCAGCCCCGGGAGGAGGTCGGCGTCTACGGCCTCCAGCAACAGCAGCTGCAGCAGTGCTCTGGGCAGCTACAACGCCGGCGGCGGCCCCCACATCCGCGGCGGAGGAGCCTACCCGAGCCCGAGTGGGGACGAGGGGCAGCGGGGCAGGCGTGAGCACAGCAGCTGCATGAAGCAGATACTCCAAAAAATTAGAAGTAAGACCCCATTTTCAGCCTAAAATCTAGAGTTGGGAGAAATGATGTATCCGTTTATCGAAAAGGCCATTTGTTCATCGGAAAAATAATAGCAAACCCAACACTTCCGAGAGGGACCACGACAAAACTATACTTTCTCTCCTTGATTGCAGTTCTGTGGGGTACGGAGTTGATGGAGGACAACAACAGCAGTCGAGAACGGTACTTGTGGAACGTTTTGAGAGAGATGCTCACTTACGTGGCCTTCCTCATCACCGTTTGCATCCGTAAGTCATCGACTGAAACTTGAAATTTCACCGGTGACCTAGAAAACTGAACAAAAATCACCATTAATGAGCAGAGGGCACAGGGATTAAATTACGCGACGGGCCAGAAAATTAAGAGCATATGCTTCTCAAGTGTGCCGAATGGTCACGGTTATATTTTGCTCTTTTCTTTTTGCTGCTTCAGTAAAAAAAAAAAAAAAAAAAACTGCCAGTTTGTGGTTAAGGGCGGTTCAGGAAAAAGTTTCCTGGCACATTATACGACGCAGAGCTGGAGAAGCTGCTCTTTTTAATATTGACTTGTATTGTTGCAGAGCCCAGTGAAATGGGATATTGACGTAACTGTGTCAGCAGTAACACTCTACCGTGGAGTCTCACAATCAGATACCATTGCGTAACATAAATGAACTGCGGCAATTGCTTTAAACGCAGTAGGGCAGGAGAAATTAGAGCGGGTCGTTCAACTTTACACCCCAGTCAAGGCGTTATGGCTGTCTCGACTATGTTACAGCTTTGATTTTCACCTGAAAAATGACAAGTTGAATATGCGCCGCTAAAACTTCAGGTTAAGGGCCGTTGTGGTCCCTCGTTTAAAAAAAATAAATAAATAAAAAAAAAAGGTTCGTATTGTGCCCTGACTGTTGTGTACTGGTTATTTCTGTAAAAAAAAATGCATATTTAAACGTGTATAATTGTGTGCGCGTGTGTGTGAAATGGTGTCCAGTGACGTACGGGATGGTGAGCACCAACATGTATTACTACACCAAAGTCATGTCGCAGCTTTTCTTGGACACACCCATTTCCCCTGGAGAGGCAGCCACATTTAGGAAACTTTCAACTATGGAGGACTTCTGGAAGGTATATCACAATACCACAAACCGCTTTTAACACAGTTGGGCAAAGTATGGCCCGAGGACCTGGTCTGTTTTTCTATTTATTTTAAACATCATTATTAATTTATCTCACTGCATCATTGGTTGACGACTCACTTGGGGTAACTGCGGTCATCATGTCTCCTCGTCCTTCTAGTTCACAGAGGGGCCTTTCCTCAACGGTATGTACTGGGAAGTGTGGTACAACAACAAGAGCCTGCCTGAGAACCACACGCTCATCTTCTACGAGAACCTCCTGCTCGGGGTGCCCCGCCTCCGGCAGGTCAAGGTCCGCAACGAGTCGTGCAGCGTGCACCAGGATCTGCGCGACCAAGTCCGCGACTGCTACGACGCCTACTCGCGAGCCAACGAGGACACCGCCCCCTTCGGGCCGGGGAACGGGACTGCGTGGACGTACGTGACGGAGGCCGGCGCCAACGGGAGCAGCCACTGGGGTCGCTTGTCCAAATATGGCGGCGGGGGATACTACCAAGACCTGTCCCGGACGAGGGAGGAGTCGGCGGTCCGGCTGCGCTTCCTCAAAGACCACCTGTGGCTCGATCGAGGCACCCGAGCCGTTTTCCTCGACTTTGCTGTCTACAACGGTAACATCAACCTCTTCTGCATTGTCAGGTGAGAAATGTCTGCATGAAGGCACATTTTTATTACATTTGTAAAAGGGAACCCCTGTGTATTTGTAGTTTGGCATTTGTCACATAATCTTGAATTAGCAGATTTTTTGGGGGGGGCTGCGGGGGCGGAATATCCTCTGTTATTGACTTAAAAACTCCCCAAGGTGCTGAGATGGCACCAAAAGCTGGACGGTGGCGTCATGGAATAATTATTCAACAGAAGTGACACATCACGACCATTTAAAGTCTTAGAATGTCCATGAGGAGCTAAGTTTAGCCTGGGTTGTTAGTGGAAGTTCTGGAGAGTCTTTATCACATGTTTGTTGTTCTTCCAATGAAATATTACCCATAAACTATTATTTTTAAGGCTACATTTATAAGATCAGTGTGAAACAATATTGAAAGACGAAGCAGCCATTTTTTTTATGGAAGGTGTTATGAGAAAAGAGGCATCTTTTATTTTTTTTATATTTATGAGCAAAGGATTTTGCACTGTGCAAGCCGCCCACCAATTTCTTCAGAAGAGGCGCAAGCAAAATGTCATCCCAAACGACTTGTACCTTTCTTTCAAGTGATGGAGTAAATTTGTCACACATGCTATTTATTGTAACGATTTTGAGGAACCATGTCCGACTTTAGTTAATCGTGCGGTCTGCTAACGTTAACCCTGCCCCTCGTAATTACGACTACAATTATATATTTCTCGAGCAGCATACCTGATGTGTCCAAACAAACACGCAGGGATGACTAATGATTCTGTCAGGTTGTTGGTGGAGTTCCCAGCGACTGGAGGCGTGGTGACGTCCTGGCAGTTCCAGACGGTGCGTCTGATCCGCTATGTATCCAGCTGGGACTACTTTGTGGGCCTGTGCGAGGTCATCTTCTGCCTCTTCATCCTCTACTACGTGGTGGAGGAGGTGCTGGAGATCCGCATCCACCGCCTGCATTACTTCCGGAACCTGTGGAACTGTCTGGACGTCTTGATAGTCACTGTACGTATCCGCTTATTTTATTTAATTGTTTTTCTTGGGGGGGGCCCAATTGGTGTGTGCTCCACTTGAGACTAATACATGTCTCTTTTTTTTTGGGCGAAGAAACCATGTTGTAAAAGCCAATTCATAGACACCACTTTCACACAAAGGCAAGAGTTAACGGTTAAGATGATCAGAACTCTGTTGCTAACAAAAACAGCAGCACAGGTTTCTTAAACGATGATGATAGCATCATGCGTCACTAGTTACACTAAGACCCTTCTTGAAGAAATAGCAGGTGTTACCACAAATTTTCACTTTTTGGCAGACCGCTTTGTGCCGTGCCGATTCAACTTTTTTTTTTTCCAAAATAGTTGCTCCCAGTTTATTGCCAGGTGTGCTGTCCGCTGAAACAAAGGCCTCACTCCAATCCAATCCAATCTACGATTTACCACAATGCAACTTACTGCTTCGTTCCTTTGTAACATTCCTTTTTCTTGAGTTCTAAACTCCACTTTCACGCAACACAAATGCGAATATGTCAAGAAACACAGCTGTTGAGAGATGTTCCGATATTTGGTGTTCGTCGGAAGGCTGTTGTGAATCGTCCATTTGTGGCCTCCTTTTTGGCAGCTGAGTGTGGCAGCCATCATCATGAATATAACAAGAACCGCCACGGTCAGCCACCTGCTGAAGACCCTGCTGGAGAACCACACCACTCACCCCACGTTCGAACCGCTGGCCAATCTGCAGCTTCAGTTCAACAACGTGGTGGCAGTCATCGTCTTCTTTTCCTGGGTTAAGGTATGTATGCCGACTCCAGTGTTTTGGACTTAAATGAAAAGAGTTTAGCTTATTACCGCCACCAAGCACTACTTTTTTTTCTTTTTCCTGGTTACGGTTTATTAAAGATTTTTTATCTATGTTTTGTCTTGTTGGACAATATTTTTTTTTAAAGCGAGTAAAGAAGTAATAGGAGAAGAAAAATATTTTGCTGAACAAGGAAAAAAAAAAAGTTGGAATAGTTCATAGAATGTCGTCGTCATTGTAATCCCTTCGCACAGCTCTTCAAGTTTATCAACTTCAACAAGACCATGAGTCAGCTGACGGGCACCATGTCTCGCTGTGCCAAGGACCTGGTTGGTTTCGCCATCATGTTCTTCATCATCTTCCTGGCGTACGCCCAGCTGGCCTACCTGCTCTTTGGAACTCAAGTGGACGACTTCAGCACATTCCAGGCCAGCATGTAAGATGAGCAATACTTTCAAGAATGCGCACGATCTGCCGTGATTCACTCGAGCGCTTCTGCGCCACTCATCAGCTGTACTTTGGAAATCTTCATTCGTACTCTGTTGCCAACTAGAACAGAAGCAATAATTACCCCCAATCATTACATTTGACACTACTATGTGTTGCTATATTGTCTTTCAAGTAATTACATTAAGCGATGTAATAATAAAGTAATCCCTCATTTATCGCAGTTAAAAGGGACCAAAACCACCTGCGAGAAACAAAAATCCGCAAAGTAGCGACCAATTAACATACATTTTTAAAAAATTGCCCCACGTGGGCCTTTGTGCTTGAGCAGAGGCACTAACACATGCCAGCAATCCCTCTGGCTGCAGCAGACGCGTTTATGATTAGTCAATTCAGGTTGTTTAGACAATTAAGGATGGAGAGACCTGCTTTTGTTCTTAAGTCTCTCTCTGTCAGCAACACACATTCACTCACCTGTGCCCATGCGTGCAGTACCCACACGTGCTCCACTTGAACCTTCCTCGCTTGAGCAAAGTGCACACACACTAGCACGCATAGTAAACAACACTTAGACACTGATTTTTGCGGACTTCAAATAAATAAAAATAGGATTGTTTGAAAAATCCGCAATGCACCAAAGCCGCAATAAATACAATACAATACATGCTCCGCGAAATAGCGAGCGATCACTGTACTTTAGTTGAACAAATAAATACCTTACCATAAATAGACCCTCCCCCCCACTTGCCTCACGAAAGGTAACAGGCAGCAATTGCTCGCTGCAAGTTTATATTTGAACTCTGTTGCTAACCAAAACAGCGGCACCCCCCCAGCAATGACAGCATTTACTCCGACACCACTGCGTGCCTGGCAACAATTTTCCCCAAATAGGGCATTATTGCATGCTGCATCTAAATGAATCATCAAGTGTTTATTTGGGACCAAATGAACACATTTCCTCAAATACACCCATTTTACCCCTCAAAAAAAAAAACTAAATAAAGAAGCCGCACTGAAGCAAAAATGAGCTAGCTCGTAAAAACAAACAAACAAAAAAACCTCAATATAAAAACTGGGTGTGTCATTGACGAAAAAAAAAGCCTCACCTCAAATTTTTCCCCCTGAAGAAAAATAATCAACATTTGGCCGCAATTACCCATTTCAACCCTGTTGCTAACCAAAACAGCTGCACCTTTGTAATAAATGTACAGCCATATATTTAAATAACATGCATTTAATTCAAATCTGTCACATTTCGGGCAAACCGAAATAAAGTCGGGATCCCAAAAGTGTAGACACCACACAAGGTCTCTGTAGCAAAAAGGTTTTAATATACTGAAATCGCACCGACAAAGAAGTAACATAAACACCAGAGGGCACAAAAACGAACAACAAAAAGCGCTTGCACAAAAGGCAAGGGAGGAAAATAAGAACCGCGAAGACAAACAAAAAACGATGTAGCAAATACACAAGCCAAATCACAAAACAAAAACCATACTTACAAAACCATTGGTACCAAGAGTTCAAAAGTGAAACACGACGAGGTCTATAGCAAAGCAGTCTATGGGCAAGGAAGCAGCAAGGCAAAGGCAATACTCCGACAACAGGTGCACAGCAGAGGAGTCCTTAAATACAGAGTCTACTAATCATAGCTTGGCAGCAGGTGTGCACAGAAGTCCGCTCATGCCACCTGCCGGCCAGACCGAAAACAGAACCGTGACAAAATCTTGCCCCTTTTGTGCAGTTTTACTCAATTCCGCATCATCCTGGGAGACTTTGAGTTCTCCAAGATCGAGGAGGCCAACCCGGTACTGGGGCCCGTCTACTTCACCACCTTCGTCTTCTTCATCTTCTTTATCCTCATGGTGAGCGCGCACTTGCGCAACCCACGCGAATATCGCCAAATGCTCTCCGCTGACGCATCGTGCCCGTCCGTCCTCCGCCACAGAACATGTTCTTGGCCATCATCAATGACACATACTCCGAGGTGAAGGGGGACATGTCTCAGCAGAGGTGTGACATGGAGATGAGCGACTTCATTAAGAAGGTAAAGAGGCGCCATCCGCCTTTTTTAGCCCGCATCAAGTTAAAGGAGCGTCCGATTTAAGAAGCGCTCCTGTCAAGGGTTGCAACAAAGCCTTGATGAAGCTCAGGCTGAAGAAGACGGCGGTGGACGACATCTCGGACGGTCTGCGTCGGGCCGGAGGCAAGCTCAGCTTGGATGAACTCAGGCAGCATTTAAAAGGGTGAGTTTGTGACCTTCGTAACAAGACAAAAGACAGAAAAATAATTTCAGATTATGAGGAAAAGGTTGTTCAATTCTGATCATTTCGATTTTATTTGGAGCAAAATGTTGTGCAATTTTCGAAGAAACCACAAGATGGCGGTAAACGACTACTTTTGTCGATGCTAAGCTCCTTCAATCACTTGGTTCCTAAGATGCTACAAAATATGCTTCACGTGTTTTGGCTTGAGTACAAAACCAGCCAACAGATTTGCCGGAATTTCTTTTGATTTTTGTGTCTGATATGAATTTGTTGCCTTGGCACAGGAAGGGCCACACGGATGCGGAGATCCAGGCCATCTTTGCCAAGTATGACCACGACGGTGACCAGGAGCTGACGGAACACGACCACCAGCAGATGAGAGACGACCTGGAGAAGGAGCGAGTTAGTACAAAGATCATCCGCCAATCCGTCATTTCAGGGTCTCGTGTCATCAAAATGGAGGCCACGCGTGAAGTGTTGTGAGCCCCCAAAACAAAATGGCGGACCACATCCATGTTTTCTTAATTTCACATTCTGACTTTGTTCTCATGATTTGATGACTATTAATCTTAAAAGGGTTCTTCTTGTACTATTATATTCTCATAATATTATGACTTCATGTAACACAAAGAAAAGAAAATCACAATATTTCCATTTTAATTATACACCACATCTTGTCAGGGTCCACTGGAAAAACAGCAATTTATTTTTTGGGTGTACGGGGGTTCGGCATTTTAGATGAAAACATTCAGGTTACAAAACCTACGTAAATACATTTTTGTTGTAATATTACAAGGAGAAAAAAAAGGGATTATATTTAGTATTACAAATCAATATAAATTTTTTATTCCAAATAAAAAGGTTGCAGTAATATGAAGAAAAGGTCAGCTTTTTTTTTTGTGAAGTATAACTGAATATTACACTGTACTTTTATCTGAGCACAAATGTAGTCTTACCAAAAATAGACACATTGCAAACAAGAGTTATAACATAACCAAAAAAAATGTGTTCTAATATTGCAAGAAAAAAAATCTGAACGATGAACGTTGACACACAAAAAAACCCCCAGCAAAGCTGTTTTTTTTTTCACATTTCGGTTATAATTTAAAAAACAACACCAAATGTGTTTGCAGGAGGATTTGGATCTAGAGCGCAACTCCTTAACCCGAGCGTGCAGCGGGCGCAGCCTGCCGCCTCGCGGCCAGGACGATTCGGAGGAGGACGACGACGAGGACAGCGGGCACAGTTCGCGACGCCGCGGCAGTAGCTCGGGCGGCGTCTCCTACGAGGAGTTCCAAGTGTACGCACGCCGCGTTCGAAGCCAACGGTGGGAAGGTTGCCGGTTGGCCGCTTGTGACGTCCGTGTTGTCATTGTCAGGCTGGTGAGACGCGTGGACAGGATGGAGCACTCCATCGGCAGCATCGTGTCCAAGATCGACGCCGTCATCGTCAAGCTGGAGGCCATGGAGAGGGTCACCCTCAAGAGGAGGGACGTGTTGGGAAGGCTCTTTGAAGGAGCCATGGAGGTACTTGAACCCTAACCCTAGCCCCAAAACCCTGACCTTAAACCCTAACTCCTATCCTTAATCCTAAACCCTAGGCCCAACCCAAAACCCTAGCCCCAAAGAGTAACCCGAGCCCCTAAACCCTAGCCCCTAACCTAATCTCTCGCGCCGGTCACTGCGTGTCGTCAGGAGGAGCGCGGCAGCGGTCGGGACGTCGACGCCCACAGCGAGCAGGAGCGTCTGGTGAGGGAGGAGCTGGAGCGCTGGGAGTCGGACGACGTCTCCTCGCTGGTGGGCCACCCCCACACCGGCGCAGCCACGCCGCGGCCCCGCCCCCGTTCCCCTTCCTCGCTGTCCATCGACACCGCAGACGGCAACGGTAGCGCTCAAGTGTAAAAAGCAAGGTAAACAAAAAAAAAATACGAAGGGATTCCTTGGTTGCAGACCAAAATAAGAGCAAGTACAACGTCAGAAGTCACCTCCCATGATTCACTGACAGTATGGAGCCGGTTCACCTTATGTCAAATCACAAAATTGATGAGAGACTATGAG
The DNA here is from genome assembly GCF_025434085.1 of Hippocampus zosterae. Lineage (NCBI taxonomy): Eukaryota > Metazoa > Chordata > Actinopteri > Syngnathiformes > Syngnathidae > Hippocampus > Hippocampus zosterae. The sequence continues at coordinate 5,126,568 of NC_067463.1, read as the reverse complement.
GGACCACCACGCTGAAAAAAAAAATTCTCTTCATTGTACAACTTACCTTAACTCCCATGAAAAAAAAAAAAATCTCACAAAATTCGGACTTTTGTTTTAATACTACAATTAAACATTTTTCATAGTACGAGGTAAATCAATACTGTATCCTCCAATTTGTACGATCTTATTCTGCTCCTTTGTGTACTTTTATTCCATACTTTTTTTTTCTTTGCAGTGTGGCCTTCATGCGCCTTTGTAGCAAATTTCTTAAAATTTTGTCTTTGCTGCATTTTTTGCATGATTTCACATTCCGTCGTCACGTTTGAACACAAACCAAAAGAGACACCTTTTTATTCCTTTAGTTGATTTTCATTCACAGTATTTGCGTTCAGCGTCTATTTTGCATCGAAGCTTCAACTGAACTAGATTATTCTCAATGTAATGCTCACGCACACACAATCTATATTGAAACAAACTTCAATTTGGAGTGCAATTAGTGTTCATGGGAAACCCATGCGTTTATATTATATCCTGTGCCTTAGTATTTTCTTATCTGCCTTTTTACAAAAAAAAAAAGTCAAATAAAAGTACTATCAAAATTGTTGTTATTGAGAGCTTTTTGGGGGGGCACTTCAACACACTTTTTAAACACAAAATAGTTTGTTATAATCATTTTGTTCTTTTTGTATTCTTTTTTTCATTATATTATTTTTTCAAAATAATTCATAAATATTACTGCAATATGATGTAGTAAGTGTTAGGGTCAGCAAATATTTTTTAAAACCTGACGTGCTAGGAAAAGAAAAGAAACAAATAAAAAACGTTGTTTGATGGTGGCTTTAAAATACCAGCATTGAATAGTTTTTTGAAAGATAATTTTAAATGTACTCAGACATCTTATTTGTGTTTTGGTTAATACATAATTCATTCATTCATTCATTCATCTTCCGAGCCGCTTGATCCTCACTAGGGTCGCGGGGGGTGCTGGAGCCTATCCCAGCTGTCTCCGGGCAGCAGGCGGGGGACACCCTGAATCGGTTGCCAGCCAATCGCAGGGCACACAGAAACGAACAACCATTCACACTCACGCTCACACCTAGGGACAATTTAGAGTGTCCAATCAGCCTGCCACACATGTTTTTGGAATGTGGGAGGAAACCCACGCAGGCCCGGGGAGAATATGCAAACTCCACACAGGGAGGCCGGAGCTGGAATCGAACCCGGTACCTCTGCACTGTGAAGCCGACGTGCTAACCACTGGACTACCGGGCCGCCCTAATACATAATTGTTCCGACAAATATTTTAAAAAAACAAACAAAGCACTTTGTGGTTTAATGGTGACATTTATGTGAATACAATCGTACAAACTGTTTGAAACAAATCACAATATCCAAAGAACTTTTCATCGCCAGTTCAAATTTCAAATCAAGAAAAAAACTACAGAAGTTAATCAGGCAGTAAATAGCGCTCTACTTTTAAAATGAGGTGAATATTTATAAATAATAGCTTTCAAATGTAACATGAATAGCTGTGAGCAAAAAAAAAAGGGTTTTCTTCTTTTAAGTGAACTTCTTAATGTAGCGAAGTTTCAGGTAGGAAATTAACAGGAAGGCAACGAGCATGACGGCTAACGCCACGTGGTTTTCCCACAAGCCCCAAGTGTTATACCGGATCCCCAGATAGTCCAGGTACTGCTCCCCTGTACATCTGCGACATAACCACCCCAAAAAAAAATTTAAATGGTCATCTGTGATTGGCTTCCACCTCCGACTGCTCCTCCAGCAAACTGGAGATGACAGCGGAGTCGTTTTTCTACTCACGTCAATCCGACGGTGGGCCCCGCGCTGCAGTTGCAGGCGGTCACGGCGGCGGACACGTTGGTGTTCTGGCAGAATTTTAACCCCACAAACTCATTGATCTTCAGGGCCTGAAGGTCCAAAAGTTCAAAGTATGAGTCAAAAATGGGAAGTTTGTTCCATTAGGCTGGACTTACCGCGAGGCCGTAGCGAGGAATACTCAAGTACTTGAGCCAGGCCAGCCAGTCCATGATGCTTGGAAGGTTCACCAGGAGACCCGAGAAGATCTACAAAAACATACACGTCCAGCATGGGATACTACCACAATAAAGTTGAACTGCGACAACAAAATGGGGGAGTGGGGGGGGGGGAGAATAAATGTTAAAATAATTTACATTTACTAATTGTAAAATTCCATCTTTATCCCATTACATTACATGTTTTCTGGTATTGAAACTTTGCTCTTAAAAATGACACTTCTGCCCTTGTAAAATTCCGATTTATTTTCTGATTTATCACAACTTTTGCTTCTGCTGTATAGCTTTTTTCCTCAAATCACATGATTGTTCTCATGATATTCGAACTTCAATTTCATTAACTAAAATTTCTTTGCCTGGGAAAATGTCACCAACAATTACTTTCCCAATAGTTTCACGGGCGACCCATCGTGGCTTAACACAATCGCTGTATCGCAAAGTCGGCCTTTCGCAGACAATTCCGATACATTCCCTCACCATCATGAAAACGAAAGTGATGGTCATGAAGATGTTGGCGAGCGCCACCACCGTCTGGTCCGCCGAGATGGCCATGGTCATGGCAGTGGCCGTGTACGCCACCAGCGTCACCGTCAGCGTGAACACGGAGAAGGCGCACAAAGTGCACTTCAGCCCTGAACAAGTTATAAATCAAGACAAAATAAGCGCATTGCTGTCATTGGATCAGTTCTTTACCAGGCAAAAAACACTTCTGAGACGGAACATGAACTTTTGAGGGCAGAAAACGATAAGGATAAAAGTTAAATGACCATCATTTTTATTCTTTATTTTTAACATTATGCACAAGTCTCATTTATTGTGCAATAATCTAATTGTAACATGTATTTGTTACATATTTTGATGCAATTTTATGCTTTAAAAACATTTTTTGGGGGGGGGGGGGCGGGCGGGGGGTTGGAACGGATTAGGGCATTTACATGGAAAACACGTCTCAACTTACATTTTCTAGTTCAGAAATGTCTTCCAGAACCGATTAATAATGCTGTTCGTACCAATCATAAAGTATACACCGCAGCTGAAGATGACGGAGGTGACGGTGCGGAGGGCCACGTCGGACAGCACCTTTGACAGGAAGTAGACGGACACTCTGTAGTAGCCGCTGATGTACTCGTGTCTGCGGGAACAACCAATTGCGAGTCGCATGCGGTAAAAACGTTGGCCTTTCGACACAATTTTCGGTGGATCTTAGCCGACGCCCGGCATCCGTTTTGGCACGGCTTGATAACGGGCAATTCTGAAGCGACAACATACGCGAAGAGCTTCCGCTCGGCGATGAAGAGCTCGGCCGCCGACACTGTGCTGAAACATTGGTTGGTCGTGATGAAGAAGAGCGCCCCCATCCTGGAAGAAGAAGAAGACAGAGGTGAAAGCTGTTTTCGACTCTGTGACGCTCCAGCCTCCCCGCGGGAGTTCTCCAAGGGCACCGCTTAAGCCCCATCCACTAGTCCAGTCCAACCTTATGGAAGGTCTGGAGACTGGCTGGTTTTTAAAATATGCTTTGCTGACCTTGTGCGTACCACCTTGTGCCAACATTAAGAGGATTAGCGAGTCCACATAGGAATTAATGCAATTCTCAACGCGTACAGTAAAGGTGGCGTATAGGTTTGTTTGGTTTTGGGGTTTTTTTGGTGAATTTCTGCCACTAGAGGGCTGCTCTTTAACCTGGAAGCAGAGGGGAAAAAAACAAATTAACTAATTTTACTCAATTCTTTAAAAAAAAGTGGACGACTGCTTTTGTGCTTGAGTGCTTGCATGCGTTTTTTATACTTACCTGTTCTGGATGCCACTCTGGTCGTCCTTGACCCTGAAGAAAATGGCTCCAACGATGAGAGCCAAGAAAATGTGCACCCCCACCTGCAGACATTTTTACACGCATTCTATTTGGAGAATCATGCATGGATTGATCCCAGCTGTCTTTCAGGCAGTTGGCGGGGGACAACCTGAACCGGTTGCCAGCCAATCGCAGGGCACACAAGGGATGAACAACCACCTGCGCTCAAACGCACACTCGAGGGCAATTTCAAGTGGGAGAACATGCAAACTATTGGTAATAAAATGTAAAAGAAAAAATAATGACCGAGTCGCTGATGGTGTTGTGTTGGATGGGGTCTGGCGACTCCCCGCGACCCTCTTCAAGAAATTTGGGACTTGCTTAAATGCAGGAGATTAAACCTTGAGACCTACATACAATTTCTTTTGCAATAGCAACTCTATACTGTGAGTCTGGGTGGACAGACACCCCTCCCACAGACCACCGAGGAGGAAGACACCCCCTCCCCACCTCAGTGGGAGTGAGGGGATGTTGAAAGTTGGGCGGGGGGTGACAGCAGAGAGTGAGAAAAGAGAAAAAGGACACAAGTTTTAATCCCAACAATTGACACATTATGACAGAACTAAGCGGTTCCCAGGGTGAGGGGACCAGCTAATAAGCTGTAAGGCGGGAGTGATGAACCGTGACAACGTCATGTGATGCTTTGCCCCGTAACCATGGCCATGCTGGGCCAGGGTTTGAGTTCAAGGGGGACTTAGGCCAGATATGATATCAAGCCCAAAGGAGGCAAGAGTTGGGTCACAGCAGTCATAAAAGCCGATTATGGCGCCTGCGCCGTCCAGATCCTCGCTGGTGGGATTAAGTGGGGTCTTATCTGGGCCCAATTGGCTGTTAATAATTCTGTCAGAGATTTTCTCAGACAAAGTTAAAGAAACGGACTCGGCGCACACAGGAAAATTGTCTTCGATATCGGCGGAAGCGGACCTCTGAGAGCGAACGACGGTTGTTGCAAAGAGTTCGACATTTTAACATATGCAAAATACAAGAAAAACACTGTCCCCGATATTTGCATGCCGCACCCCCGGTCGGGCCCCTCAGTTGTGATTGGTTACCTGTTTTTCATACTTGAACCACCAGAACATTGGCGCCTTTTCTGTCTGGTCTACATTGAATCAACGTGTTGCAGACTTTGCGGATGGCCAATGTCAGCCTGGGCGCGACGGGTGTTCTCACCTCGTCTTTTGTTGCTCAACCGCTGTTCCCGAATTATTCATTCCCCTTTTGTGACCGAGTTTCGCCTTCTCCCCTGTGGTCGCCCACCTGTATTGACGTGCTAATGTGGACTTCAACAGCCCTCCGGCCAAATGGCCGGCGCCTTTGTGTGCAGGCATTTGGGGGTGCTGGATATGCACCCAAACGCTTCGATGTGCCCAAATTAATCAAACTTTAAACATGATACAATTTTGCTCATAGATTCCTCTAACAAATTCTTAATGTGAGGGGACTTCTCAAGGCTTTGAAAAGTCAGGTTGATCCGACCCAAGAGCATTCATCCACCAGCAAATCAACTTTGATGCTTATGAAAACACAAATGTGTAGTACAACGAAGACTCGGAATTTTTCCATGTTTGCAAGAAAAAGAAAAAAAACGTGCATTTTTTTTAGGCTTAACAGTATACAAAATACTATTGAAAATGTATAAAACTGTTGTCGCTCCACGAATACGAAATTGTCCATGATGATTACATAGACAATTTAGATTCTCAAACTTTGGAGTTTGTTAAAGACTCCAAATGTGTACCTGTGCCACAGATGTCTGTGGGTTCAGCAGAAGGTTCTGAAAGGTTCTGCGCAGCACCCAGTGCATCTGGTGGCCAAAGGAGCTGTTATAGGTGACGGTACGGGAGGCCAGCGGCGGCGAGTGCCGCTTGTCCAGAGCGATGCGCTGCAACAGGGCCAGTGTGTCGCTGCAGTAGCTGCTGTTCTTGTATTCCTCCACCAGCCGCTCCTCCATGCTCTGCCTGGAGCTGCTCAGCTCCTCCAAGTCCAAATCTAACCCTGGAGACAGACGTGAAGGTCACATTTGAGTTTTAAAAATGTATTTATTCACAAATATATGGAATTGTAAACACACCGCATCACCTTCAGAAAGGCCGACTTTGGACACGCTGGTGACGGTGAAGTCTCCATGGATCACATCCAGAAAAAAGTCGGCTGGGTTGTTGTGGGGCTCGCAGGAAAATCCTGAAAGACAAAGTCAAAGACTTAAGAATTTATTTATTTTTTAACGATTAAATGCTACTGATGTTATTTATTTCATGCAGTTGTTAAAATTCAGGTCTGAATTTAATTCATTCATTAATCAAACCGGATTATTTGGTTGTATGAAAATAGTCTCAAGGTGACTGATGGCACACCTTTTTGTTTCTGGCGGCCACAGACAATGATTTCAGTCTTGTCTGAGTACAGGTGGAGAAATGTGTTTGTATCCACACACTGATCTGTTGGATGCAGTGACGGGGTGAATCTGCAGGCATCAGTGATAAGTCGAGCTGGATCTCCTTTGCATCGTTGTAGGAGGACACTTTATAGCTCCGTATTACGTAATTTGCCGAATGAAGCATGAGGAATAGGGGTTTCAGGATTGACCCCTGGGTAACGCCACAGGCCATAGCCATGACAAGACACAATTTTTTTTCTCATTCTGTTCACTGTACTGCATTTACTTGTATTTGGGCCAAATGGAACAACCACAAACCAGATCCAGCTGTAGCAGCACCAACAGGCCTGGAGTGGAACAGTAAAAATTTGTGAGTCAGGGTTTTTCATTCAAATGGATCACGGCATGTTTACTATTATTGGCCCTTTGTAGAAGTCACACCTGTTAGTTAAAAAATAACATTAGCGGGACAGGGCTCACCGATGTTTGCGAAATAGTCCAATGCGTTTGGTGCCGGTCCGTGGTACACCATCTTGCCTCCAACCAGTAAGGTTAGTGAGTCGAAGAGCCTATAGATGGAGTAGCGAGGCTGGTGGATGGACATGATGATGGTTCTCCCTTGATTGGCCATCCTGTAGCCAAACAAGTCAGTACTGAAAATATATATTTTTTAAACACAGACAGACAGAAAGTACTGCGTCGTTTGAGTCACTACCTCCTTAGCAACAGCAGGACGGAGTTAGCTGTGCTAGCGTCCAGGCCTGTGGTCGGCTCATCCAAGAAGAGCACGGGAGGGTCAATGATCAGCTCCATACCAATGTTGGTCCGCTTCTTTTCGCCTCCCGAGATGCCACGAGTCATCTGTGTGCCGACCTGCGAAGAACGTCACAGGAACATTTCTAGGACAGTCGCCCTCCTGAAACAGATCTGCTCTATAATTTCATTGTCCACCTTGCAGTCGGCCACCTTGGCGAGACCAAGTTCTGCGACGAGGTGATTGACGCGGGCCTCTTTTTCCCGCTCTGGCACGTGCACGGGTAGACGCAACGCTGCTGAGAAACGGAGATTCTCCCTCACTGTTAGCGTGCCCATCACCACGTCCTCCTGGTTCAGATGAAGAACTCATGTGTAAGAGCCAAAAGGTGAGTTGGATGACTTAATACCATTTGTGTCAGGTTCTAATGTCCGCATTTGTTTGTCCATTAATGCTAGTATGCCATTTAGGCTCGCATGCTAATTAATAGCATTGATGGGCCCAGTTGTAGAATGTTGTTGAGGCTAAAATGTTAGCCAATATTGATATGCTCAGTGACGCGCCGTCAGGGCCTTCAAGGCCATCTCTGCTGTCCCAAACCGTATCTAAAGAACATATTAAGAGCTTACATGAAATGCTAAGTTATTTCCGACAGTCTTTTTGTCTTCATTTCATACGGTGTGTTTTTGCTACGTTGCTTCCATTTTCTTGTGGGTTAATTGATTTATTTTTTGCTGTTGACAAAAATACTTACGGTATGACTCATTGAAAGCTGAATTATAGATTTAGAATATATGCTTCCAAACTTGCTAAATGTGATGTATGGAAAATTCTGCATCATATTGAGGAATATCCCACTGGCCAGGAAACATAAGATTGAAACATTCCAATACCTTCCCATATTTAAAAAAAAAATAAATAAATCAATGGATCTTTAACTACCTAACAATATTATTGATCATTTTGATAAATCACAGACATTTGTTTTGTAAATAATAATTTGACATAAAAAGGTACCTGGACCACGTAGCCTGACAGACGTTTGAAGTTGGGTGGTTGCGGTGCTCCGTCAATTAAAACTTCACCCGAGAGGCCGCAGGGATCCTTCCTCGCAGCGAGAATATCCAAAAAACTTTGCAGAACGACATAAAAATAAAACATTCATGCAGACGCCTATTTTTTTTAAATTCCTGAACTCGGGTTCACTCACGATGACTTCCCGCTTCCAGTCGGCCCGAGGATTGCGTTCAGGCCAGGCCTCATGATACCACTACAGCACAAAACAAAGCAATGTAAATGTTGATCTTGGCATACATCGTATCGTGTATGGATCCACGATTGATTCAAACTCTGTGACATTTATTTTTCAAATAATTGGATCATTCAAAACATTTTAAATCCACCAAATTTTGCAGTATATATGGTCAATTAATACAAAAACATGAATACGTGACAAAATTCTGAGGGGTTTCCACATGGCTATTGGTCCAAAAAGTAGGATTAATCTCCCTTCATGGAAGTCTGCTGAGAGGGCAGAAATTTTGACACAATTCTTGTATTAGTGGCCAAAGAGTTCAAGTGAAAGAGCAAGCGCAAGCCATATGCACGCGCACACACACACACACACACACACACACACACACACACACACACACACACACACACCTACACACACGCACGCACGCACACACACTATGTGCAGCCTCATAAAATGGAATTAAAAGATTGACCACAAGCCTGGCCACGGGTCACGTGATGCCATTTTTAATGCGTTCTCTTGGCAGACGGCGACTATACTGAGAGATTATAAGCAAGAAACCATGCCTAATCATATGATTAACACAAGTTAATAATTAACTCTTCATGGGAAACACTTCAAACACACACACACACACACACACACACGCAGATACGTGCACACGGATGCACACACACATCAGAAAGAAGGTAATGTAAAGGGGGCCCGGTTCACAATCGAGCAAGGTTTGGATTATGTAGTCAAAACGGACAAGAGCTAAATTACTTATTTGTTGAGCGCTAATTATCGACGGGGGTCAAGTTGTGTTGTGATTGCTGGAAATTAGGAGGTAGTACGCCAAATATTAAGGTGGTCATACATGAAAAGGGACATCTAAAAAAAAACTTATTCTCCTTAAGATCTCACAAAGAAGTGAGCCAAGAAAATTGGATTGTGATTAACAGTGGCGTTGAATTCTAAATTATGCAGGTTAAAAATAAACAAATAAATAAATTAAAAATGTTAAAAGGACAGAAAGCTGTAAATACGCTATCCTAAAAACAAAACAAACAAACAAAAAAAACCCTACCACGGTTGGAAAAAATTAAGAGAATTTTTGGGACTAACTATATACCAAATTCTTGGGATTAATGCAGTCAAGAGGTATTAAATTAATGGGATTCATTTAGACAAAAAAAAGGGACTTGACATATTTAATGTTTATCAATGAGAGTTTCCAAAATTATTGGGATTCATTCAGTTAAAAGGTATGAAATTCTATTTCATGCTTGCACAAAAGGAAAGAAAGCCACACGCGCCCAAATGTTCACAAAAATGCAGCGAAGCAAAGGATTTGAGGGCTTTTTTATGACAACTTCCTAAATAATCAGAATTAATTATGTTAGGTGGTAGCAAACTTTATTTTATTCTGTCCAAAAGGACAGACATTCACAAAAAACACACCCAGCAGGGAACTACCTTTTTTTGTAGGTGGGGGGGCATATCAAATTGATCAAATTATGTTATATATTAAATCTCTCTCTCTCACACACACACACACACGCACACACACACACGCACACACACACACACGCACACGAGTGGACTTTAAAAAAAATGTACTAACTTGAGATCCAGTAGTATCTGGCGAGGACTTGACTTGTTTTTGCAGAAGAAGCCGTCCTTCACGTGAACTTTGTAGCCCACTTGGTGAAAGCTGACGGTGGAGCCGCATAGCTGCTTGCCGGCCTCCGCCGCCGGCTCCGTAACAATGGCAACCTTGGAACCCACCAGGCCGTTGAAGCCGAGGTCGTCCAGCATCGCTACATTGATGTGACAGTTTCGCTCCATCGCGTTCACTGTCAGTGTAAATGCACGTCAGGTTCATTTGTAATTCACCAGAAATAGCAAAACTTAAGCAAAATTGCTTCTAGAGACTTTTTTTGTGGGTCTACTACTAATAGAGATGCCTACCAAATTGCATATGCCTGAGGGGGATGGGTTGTCAAAACATTCTGAACCTAAGTTTTATGGCGAGTTATCAAACTTGGCTGACACGCTCCGCTCACATGCAATGACAAAAATTCATTCGTTCACAATTTAGCGTCACTCACCTCACACACGCGGTTCAAATTTTGATAAAAATTGCTCAGAAGGATCCCTGGAAATGGCTCAAATGGCATTAAAACATCTGCTTCAAGCGAAAAGGGCAGATTTGCCTTGTCGTCTCTGCCATTGGTTGTTGAGACTTTTTTGTGGGTCAACTTTGTGGTGAAGTGAAATCAGCTTTGCAGGTTGCATTTTCAAACATTTCCGAGACAATGGTGGGAGTCATCCCTATTTTTTTGAGTGTTAAAGACTCGATTTAAGAATATCCAAATAATGTTCGTCTTTATATTGAATGAATTTGCAATTAACCCCCATTTTTTTTCCAGTGGTTGTCTTTGCGTCGTCTTAACCACGGCCGAATTTCAAAACGAATGAAGAATGAGGGCAATTCTGTAGTCTGTCGAGTCGGAATGCCGATGCTAAAAGTCCCGCTATGAACAAAATGATTGTGTTTTGCATTTACGAAATCAATTACCTGCTACGGCAAACATGACTTTTTTTTTAATTTAGCTTGGTCGGCAATAACTTTCATTAAAAAAAAAAAAGTCAATTTCTATTTGTGCCCCCCCGCAAAATGAAGCCATTTTATCCACATGCTGTGAGGCAACAAAAATTCAATTTGCAAAACAAAAGATATGGTAATGTGAACCCCGTTTCTATCTTTTTTTTTCATTTTCACACACAATTGGAAGGGGTCGTGACTGTGCGGCGTGGCCATTGTTTTCTTTCTAAAATAGTGTCACCAAAAATGATAACCTGTAACCTGATGATGATAACCTGTCGTAACCGCTGTCCCTGAAAAGGTTACTGTCACAACAGCAAATTATTAATTTTTGCAATATGTACCTGAATCTGAAACTATAATATAACCTAGCTCATATATTTTTAAGTCTTTCAGACATTTAAGTCGAAAGTAGACCAACAGACTGAAAACATAGGTATCATCTCATAAAATGTAAATAATATATACAATCATGTCCAATGCTCTGGAAATCAAACAAATATTAAGAGGAAAAAATAAAATCTAATAACAAGCAGCCGCAAAAGCGCAGAGCGGACAGCTGAAGATATCCCCTTTCGTGGCAAATATGAAACCATGAGAGAAACTCACCTGCAGGCCTTGCGAGCGAGCGGCACTGCACTGGTCAGGAGGCTGACAAGCATCTCATGAGAGCTCCGAGTCAAAGGTTGTCGCCACAGCATGCCGTGTTAACCCTTTGCACACCAAACACCCCTACTACACAGCTTTTCCAGTCTTTTTATTTTTGGACTAAATATTCACTTTTTTACAAAAGCTATTTTTATTCATTTTAAAGAGACACTATAAAATAAATGGAGTCATACGTGATAAAAATGAATTTCTATTCATCTATTTTCTTTTACCCTCTTCTTATCAATTTTCCTTCTTTTTCAAACACATCTGTGTTTCAGAGGTTCCGCCTCCGCTGAAAATGTAAACAAAAGATGTACTGTAGTGTAAAGGCTGCCTATTTATCTTTATGAGTCAGGTACATGTTAAATTGTTCGTTTTTGGTGAAGAATGATTGAATGTCATCATCCTCTGTAATCCTGATTTTTATGCCGACAGAAGGCTATATATTCATTTTAGAATACTGTACATCTTTGGGAATGGTTATTGATAATAATAATAATTGTTATTATTATTATTATATTGTGAGATGCTAAGTTCAATTTGGTAGTTTGGGAAAAATCGGCAGTTGTTTAACTGCATCGAGGGTCAATACATTGTTACACTACTTGTATGATATGCATGTTGCTGGTGTCGGGCCAAAACCTCGTCCGTCACAATTTGGTCAATGTTCAGTAAATTTTATTTGAAAAAATAAATACTTTTCACATCATATCTTCACATCATTGGCTTGGAAGGAAATTCACTTGATGTAGTATAGCAGTAACTCACAGAACTCACAATTTTGTGACATTTCTTTTTTTATTATTATTATTTTTAAACTGCACATATGTATAAAACACCAAATATGTTTTCACAATTTTTCGGATTAAAAAAAAAAAAAATTCCTAAAATAATGGCCTTTATCATTTTTGTTCCCAAGTAACAACAAAAATCCTGACCCAAATACTGATTATATGTATACATCATTTAATTTCAGTGGTCGAATTGTATGATCCGTTAAACTAAGGATGTTGCCAATTTTTAGCAGAGGTAGCCAATCAGCATAAAAAAAAATCTATAGATAAAAGTTCAAATATGACTTGGGGCCATTATTTTAAGGCGCGGAAACTGAGAGGCATGTTATTTTTAAATTGGAGAGCAAACTGAAGCCATCTTAAACAAAACAGAGTCAAAAGAATAATTTCACTTAGTCACATCAGAGGAAAATGATTTATATACAGCCCAACCCTCCAAAAAAAAGTGATCATTACTTCGATGACTTCAAATTTGATTGCGCTCTCTTGTATTGATCACCCCAAAATAAAACAAGACTATGAGTACATTTCCAGAAGCGCAGATTACAAATCACTACTGTGATAATACATAATCCATGCCCGCCGTGTACAGTCCGTCCCCAAGTATACCTCCCACATGTAACGACGATGACGGCGGTCAATACAATCGGTAATGAGAAACAGTGTTGTTCACAGACGAGCGGGGACTTGAAATGAGGTTGTGTCGTTTGAAGCTCTCAATGGTCGAACGATATTTACAAACATGGATGGATGGACGCTGATAAATCCCAACAGGAGGTGTGCTTCACTTAAGTTGTTCGCTACACGGTTCAATCAATAAAGTTTTTGCATAAATAGCTCCTATATACACACACACACACAACATAAGCTGTACTTTTTCGGTACCCTGATTATGTCTCAGCGCCGCACTCGCTTGTCTCGTAACATTTGATTGTGATTACAGAAAACATAAGTCATAAAAATATAATGTTTATTTAAAAAAAATGCTGTTCATTCACGTCTCCGACCCGCTAGATTGTGCAAATGATTCCTAGAGGCAAATGTACAAATCATTTTTGGTTATGACCTTTAGAAGCACAAGGGGGTGGGCAACCTACGGCGTGCACAGTGGCACACACAGTTTTTCAAATGACCAGCCAACTTTCTTTTCATTTTTTTAAAATTTAAATTTGATTGCCGGCTCACCTGTTTTGTGACCGTGTCGCGTAATGCGCACAATTTGGCAGACAGCAAACAGTTACAAACTCTTAACATTGACAGTACAAACTCTCGGAGCACCCAACGATACCTAGTACCGATACCTCCAGCACTTTTGATATATAAATTTCATTTAAGAAATGTTACCAAAAACAAAAAAAGTGAACAAAAACCTGTCTTCAAGTGATGTTCTGCAAATGTGTCAAGCTGACGAGGTGTCGCGCCAACTCATGCCGAGGAGGACATGCTCAATGTCACATTTCTTTTTTTTTTTTTTTTTTGCCTTAAGCATCGGTGTCTGGTATCCACAGCCTCCACAACTACTCGATATCTTAAAATTAGGTCCGTATCATCCGCTTTCTGTTACCTGGTATTGTTACTCGCCCATATCTAAATAATCATATAATACAGTAATATATTTAGAACTATTCATGATTTTAAGGTTAGTTTCAGCAAGAGGTGGAATTTTGTTTCTTAAATGTCAGTTATAAATTACAATGCATGGTAAAAAAAACCAAAAAAAGATCTCAAAAACCTGATGTGCTCGAAAAATATGGATATTTTTTTAAAACATCAGCGTGATTGACGTCATGGGAAAAAACAGAACTGTATCGATGTACAGCACAACCGGACATTCTTTTCCCCCAGCTATGACGACACGTTATCAGTCTGGTCACGAAACAAAAGGAAGGTACCACTGTACCAACCCCCCTCCCGCCCAAATAATAAAAACTAAAACTCAAATGCCCCACCAAAAGTATTTGGTTCCATTATGCCATCATGCTTTCGTTCGTGTGTCCCTCAACTGGCCCCTGCTCGAAAAAGGTTGCCCACCCCTGCTTGAGGTCCAAGAGGTTCGACAGTTACGTGACACCAGAGCTTCTAAATACGTAGCGAACAGCACATTCTCTTTGACGAAGAGTCTGAAAAATGGACTTGTTTGAGTCATTTCAAAAACCAAACCGAAAGTTGATTTTTCTTTGAAGTGCAAAAAACGTCAGTGCCGCCAAGAGCAACAGCCGAACCTCGAGGGTCCGAACGGATGACGAGGCCGACGACGCAACATCTCCCACATCATAAAAACAATTACTGGTATTTGGAAGCTGTTGTGTCATAAAAAAAATTCTCTTCTTTTGATTTACTTTCTCTAATATACAGAGAAAAGCTATACGGAAACTCGAGAATATTCTGTCGTAATATTACATATTTGTTTTTGTAAAATAATTTGGGATACCTTTTCTTACTCGTCTCCCGAACTTTACATTTTTTCCTCATTATTTGTAAGATCACAAGTTTGTTCTTTTTTCCTACTAAGATGAAAAAACCCTCTTGTTAAAATGCATACTTTTTCTCGTGAAACAACTTTTTAGTGGGTGCTTCATTTTATTTTCTCTACAATTTCAACCTTTTCCCTTCTAACGTATTTCCTGTCAATTGACCTTTTTTTTTCTCCGCAAAACTTTTCAAAACAAAAAAAGATTTTGAGAACTGTGCTAAACAAAAACATGCATCCGACCCGAAACAGGAAAAATTATTTTTTATCATATATGTAAAACTATACTAATGGATCCAATTTTTTTTAAAATTGTGATTGTTGACTGAGCAGCCAGCACAAAAACTAAAATTGGTGCTGTCAAATGACAAACTCAAAAGTGTATGGTGGAAAAAAAAAATCATCAGAAACCGATTTTGTCTCTGCGCTCGCGCTACTTTGTTCGCATCCGACTTGTATGACAACTTTAGGAGGTTGCACTGTTTTTACAAGGTAAGCATGTTGGAACAACGCCCATAAGCTTCTGCTCCCTCTGAAGACTCAGAGTGAGCTTTCGTTGAATGGAGCTCACACAGCAGTTGTCTCACACGCCAATGCCCCCCCCACCCCAAACCCACAAAAGGACCGTTGTCGACTATTGCACTAGATGGGATGTTCCCCAGACCACGCCCCCTTCCCCCCAGCATCCATCCCCACCCCCCGTCACGCTGCGCCGCCACTATGCCCAGCGCCCGCTCGACACGAAGCTTCGGCTGAAGGAGAAGCTGGTGTCCGAATTGGTGTGCTTGCCCCAGGCGCCGAAAGGCACCACCACGATGGTGCTGTTGTCCTCAGAGCCGTACTGCAGAGCCTGCCGGACGACACGCCGAGGTCGTTTAGAAGCCGCGGCACGTGACCCGATATCACCTGAGCCATGCGTGTATGAGTGCGTGTAGTTGTAATCATGATTTATAAGGGTGTCTCAAAGACATGTTCACAAAGTTCTGAGGATTTGCTGACCCGAAATTGAAAGTGCGAGGGCAAGTCTTGTAACGCATTCATGGATCAATAGATTTACCCATCGCTGATTGAACACACACAAAGTCACCATTGGGCAATTGTGGGTATTCATTTTTGGAAACAGTCCTCGGTATTTGTCTTTACTTTGCAACTAACCTAACAAGCACCGTATACAGTCGACTTAAGCTCATTATCAATAGCTTTACATGCCATGCATTTTTGTTGCCCACCCCCCAAAAAAAGCCATTCAAGTGCAAACAACACATTTTTCCATTGTTATCTCAAAAAGACAGCGCTGACCCTGCTGAGGTCGCATCAGCTCGTACCTGCTCAGAGATGCGCTGCGCCGCCTCCTTTGGGTCGTGACACTGGTTGATGACGTTGCAGATCTCCTGGCTGTTCATGATGAAGTTGACGCCGTCTGTGGTCAGCGCCAGGAAGGAATCGTGCACGGGGCTCAGCTTTGAGGGGTGAGGAAGAAGACCTCAATGATGATTCGTACTGTATATCAAAGCCTTGACAGCACGGAAAATTGTACTCGTGTTTGTGTGAACTTGGCACCACCTAGAGGCGTCTTTCTGCTCCTGCAGCATTGAAGGCGATTTAATTATACAGCATCTGTAAAAATTTCCTTTTTTTCATTTGATAAATACTGTTAGAATTTTTTTTTTTAAGGCAAACACAGTTAACCTCACCATTACTGCCCCGCCACCCCGTTATATGACACGCAACAGTTCTTCTCCTTGGCCAGAAATTAAAATGGGGCCAGGACTAAACCAGGGGGAGACTTTCACCTCGTCTCAACACGTCAACGTACCACGATTCTCTTGGTCTCTGGCTCAGCAATCACCCCGACGCCCTTCAAGTCAAAGTCACCGATGCTGCGTGTCATGGCTAGCCTGCCATTGACATTGGACTGCCCCAAACTGTTCCAAGTGATGAAGCCGCCGCTCCTCTTGACCCTAAGCAGACACAAAACAGAGGCAGAGGCACATTAATTACAGAGGTTGTTCTTTTCCCCTCCCATGTTGTCGTTCAGCGTGAGCTGTAACTAAACCACAGTAATGTAACCAACACAAAATCCAAGTACAATGTACCTGCGTTATGGGGATAGAGACCAGGCAGATGGTAAAAAGCTACATAATTGACGGTTTTGTAAATGCAGGGTTGGGTTAAAAAAAAAAAGTGACACCTCAAACATAAAACACCAAAAACAATTAAAATGTATTCGTGATGGCAAAATGTATTGACAAAAATTCTCCATTTTAACAATTTCACAATTGACGAGGCTCACAAATAATTTGCACGCCATTTAGTAGTAATATTATTTAGTAGTGTGTGTGTTAATTTTTTTTCTACACATCTTAATAATCACACCAGAGCTACCCAAGCTTTTTCTCTGCCAATTCCTATAAAAGAAAAATAAATACATCACCAATGCTCTTCCTTAGATTTGCCGTTTCCCACCAGCTCAAAAGAGTTACTATATAGGTCCAAACAAGGGTTCTCTACTGAAGAGAAAACTGAAGAAACAAGGGTGACCCCAGATTATTTTCCATGGCTGTATGCATGTAAATATTGCATATTAATGTCGGTATCAGCGGCTCTTATTGGCAGCCTTCATGAGTACCCAATACAACTGAAATAAGGTATCGGCTAGATAGCGCTACCTGGATTGAACTCCAAACCCGCACCACTTTTTTGGAGCATTTGCGCACTTGCCTCTCCTTCTCGTCCCTCCTTTCGGGCGTGTGGTCAACGGTGAGCTTGAGCGCCTTTCCCTTGCGGCACAGCATGGCGCGGCTGTCGCCCACGCTGGCCACAACCAGCTCGATGCCGTCCCTCAGCAGGGCCACCGTGGCAGTGGTGCCCGCATTCACCCCGGGCACTACAGAGACATTACAGAGGGCGTGCGTGAGAGACGCGAGTCTACACTTCGCAGGTGTGCACAAACAAACCACAGGATGGATGGATATCTCGAGCGCGCGCACACACACAACAGACACGAAGACAGCGGGTAGGAGAGGGGGTCATGTAGTAGATAAAAAAGTTGGCAATGAAAGGGGGTGGGGGAGGGGACTGTTGCACATGCACGTGAACAGTTGAGTCCGTTTGGTTAAATGTACATCTCCAACAAGACTTAGCATTGCTTTGATAAGCAAAAAAAATCACATACAAAGTCAACTACTAGTACAAATGCGGTCTGATGTTGATGTTGGTTTAAAAAAAAGAATAAATAAAACAATATAGCAGCAAAAATGATCCATTCAATTTTCTCAAACTGGAGTAGCCATTGTCGCATTTCGCTGCTGTTCAACTCGCCGTGAATACACCGTTCATTTTTAAGGGGGCATAGAGCGGATATTAAAACGTTTTCACAGCAACTACATGAACAAAATTGGACTTTCATGTTTTTAGTCGACAGAGTAAGAAAACGTTCTACTGTCGTGAATTTGAGTGTGTATTACTAGAAAATTTGGTGCCTGGCCTGGTGAATGACTTGACTGTAAGTTAATGAGACCGTAGAGCTGGCTGGCTGTTCACTGGCTAACCCCTTTAGGCAGGTTTTGAATGAGAGTGTTTATTACACGTTTGTTTCCTTACCATTTATTTTAAAAAAAAATTAAGGGAAAAAAAGAAAGAAAGAATGAAAGCGCACCGGCAGCTGTGTCGATTTTGACCACGAGCTTGCGGTCCTCGGCTATATTCGTCGAGCTAGCATCGATGTTAACTTATGTTGGCGATCGTAGAAAATCCTGTTATAGTACACACGTCTCTTCGTCTATTTTTCTAAACGTAATATGATCTCAAACTTTGAACATTATGGGTCCTATTTTCGTAGACTGGCGCCCGTGCCCACTGCGTAAGAACAGGCGTAACTTCATTTTCATTGTCGGGACAAGTCGAGTTTAGCGCGGTTGGTACCGCGTGTGCCTCAATGGCTGTTGGAGCCGGCGAATGGAGCTCCTGACACAACAGAAAATTTGGTCACAGAGATTAGACTATGCCAGGCACAAAAATAATTTTTAAAAGGGCGCATCTTCATTTTTAAGCGTTCCGAGGACGTTTCCGACGTATCCGCCTCCTCGACGCACCTGTCGAGTCGGTGAGAGAAAGTAGACTACATTTTAGACTTTCTAAAACACGTCTAGCTCGCGTGTAACTGTCGTTTCCGAAAATGGCCGGCACAGAATGAGTAACGCGGTCGCGCGGGGGTTGTCATTGGACAGCAACGATATACTTCAATGCATTTCCAACTGAACTTCAGCTCTCCAAACTTGCTCCGCAGATGAGCTCCGTTAGCTAGGAGCGGCGTTCCCAGGGCCAATTGTGCCCATTCGACTTGCTGCGTCTGCGTGAATTATTTCTGGCAGAAGGGTGACAACAGACGTTCTCAAACTTACGCGCGCGCGCTCTCACAAGAAGCTCTCGCAATCACTCGTTAAGAGAACGAAGAGAGAGCTAAAGAGAGGGGGGGGGGGGGGGAGAGCGAGCGAGAGAGAGACAGAGAGGAGTGAGAGAAAGATAGGGAACCTTCCAGAAGTCCAGGATTTAGGACCCGCTGGACTCTCTCTCCTTCAATATCTAGCCCCTCGTCATCCACATTGGTGCCAAGGGCCTCCAGCTCTGAGCTGGGTCCGCAGCTGCCGTAGATAACATGCACACACACACATACAGGCATATTGGGACATTTCACACAGCGCGGCGCCCCCGTGGGTGCCACGTCAACACGCCAACTAGTGTTAACATTAGCCCAAAACTAACACAGTTGTATTATGTTACAAATATTGCCCTTGCTTCATAGATAGACTCATCATTTGCATGCACTGCATGTTGTAGCTCGATGGTTGTGAAACTTTTTTTGAATACCACCTAAAATTTATTATTATTTTTTAAACATATTTTGGTGTCCCAGTACTATTTTTACCATCATTAGAATACAAAGCATAGTAGGGCTCAGTGTTCATCAATATTATTGCACTTAAGTATGTAAAAAATTAAAAATCAGAAAAACTTCTTGGACAAAGATTCTATTCAAATCTATTCCATCTAAATGAAACAAAAACGGTACCTCGTCCCATTTGTAGGACTAGATCAATTTTCCACTTCTTCCTACTTTGAAGTACGCCGGGCTAAGATTTGTAGACATTCCTTTCCTTGTAAAGGTGCATTTTTAAACCTTGGATAAGTTTTTATATGGTCAGTGTGGATGGAAATCAACCAATCAAAATCTATGCACAATCTGAGTGTGCGTGAAACATGGAATCTACCGCCGCCTATCTGGAGTCTTAGAAAATCATGTCTTGAATATCATACGGTTGGACTGTCATAAACTGAGCAACTCCTGAATTAATTGCGCCCCCCACACCCCTTGAAATGTGCCACTCATCTCGGTAGATGTCGAAAGCAGTTGATAAAACATTAGTGCGCTCTGCTCTGTTTTGGTGTCTTGTTGATCAATCACGAGTTTAGCTTTGCTTTAAATCATAGACCTTCATGTTGCCAAGGTCAACAACAACAACAACAAAAAAGATTTTCGTTGTGTCGGACAAAGAACTCAGTTTCAAAGAGCAATAATATTTTTGGTCAACCTACCATCTGAAGAGAACTGCAAATGCTTGGCTAAAGCTTTGTCTACTTCCAGGAAGGCTCGAGTTAAAACCAGCTCCAGATTGTCCTCGCCGGCCACAAGATCCCTGCGACAACATACAAACCAATCTAAGTGCACAGAGAACCAACAACGACTTCTTTGTGAACGTTACGCTCCAAATAAATGTCTCAAATATTCGTCTCTGCTGTGTGCATCGCGCGCCAGAGGAGCAAACAAGCGGAGGCACAATAGCTGCTTTCACGCCCATGTCTTAACTTTCTGCTAATCCCCTTCACGCAAAATGTGACCGTTACCTACGATGGCACAATAACCCCCGAAAGCGACCTCACTCTATTCCGTGTCCGCACCTTTCACATGGAACAGCAATGTGGGGGGGAAAAATTGGGCGTTGAAAATTACCACTATGGGCGACACAGCTTATGCATCGTCTGCTATCGAACAGAAGATACTTTAAATGGTTGCGGCTGTCAGTATACAGTACAGTATACAGGTATAGATAGATGAACAAAAAAATACATTGTTGGGAAGTATAGTGGATATTGAGTCTTTTCGAATGCCAGGATTTTGTGATATTAAAAAAAAAGGGATTTAAAAAAAACAGTAAGAATAAACCTTTTGTCACATTTGGGAGATTTTATCATCCGATGAAACCAAGGTTCAACCTTTGGCCAAAATTCCAAAAGCTTTGGCATCTGATCATGCGAATCATGTGGGTGGCAGCAACGTGCATTGGGGCTGTTTGTCTGTTGTTGGTTTTTATTGGTTTGATTATTGGTGCTGTCACATTAGTGGTGGGAAAAACCGTTGGAATGACTTTCATTGGTCTCTGTCTGTCTGTCTTTTTTTTTTTTTTTTTACATCGCATAGTATTTGAACTTGGGTGTGTAGACTTTTTCGACTCACTGAAACTAATAATTGACCTGATCATCTCTCGTGTCACACTAATGTGCCAAAACACACCGATAGGGCAATCTCATGCTTTGGACATCTGCAGTGCTGACCCTGGCATCTGTAAAGCTGACGTTTACAGAGTTGGAGCCTTCTGGAGCAAAAACAAAAAACAAAAAAAAAAACGTGCCAAACTGTTTGACACCAACCCTGGATGAAGGAGAAATGAATGAAATGATGTCCAGCAACAAGAAAAGAGCTTACAACGGACCCCTAACAAATGATTGGCTCCCCGAAGTTCAATCTGATCAAACCAAATCCTTACTTGATAAAATTCTCCATGTATTTGTGACAGAAATCGGCCGCTTCTGGTCCACCGTGCCCGTCAAACACGGCAAAGTAGATTATGTTGTCGTTCATTTGGGAGAGCTGGAAGCGGTCCTCATTCTCCTTGCGCTGCCCAATGAGCGAGGCGCAGCCCACATTGGAAAGGCTGACCTTGGGAATGGGCTTGCCGTAGCGGATGCTGGACGGCAGCAGGATGGGCTCGTCGATGCGATTGTCCCAGATGCCAAAGGAGTCCCAGGTGGTGGGGCGCCCGCTGCTGTCGGCGTCGAAACGTGTGCCGCTGCGGCGCTTGTCTGAAGGCGTGTGGATCTGCCTCTTGGGGATGGCGGAGTAAAGGGCGATGTCCTGCTTCAACGGGAGGGGAGCCAGGGCCATTTGGGGGAGACCATTACGTCCAACATGGGGTCCACTGCTGCACCTTGCCAGGCGGGCGAGAAAGGCGATTGACATCACCCTTAGAGCAGGAATACCAGAGAAGCACTGGATATCGAGGGATCCAATCACCTAACATTGGAAAAACAGGAGACACAATCATTATTTGTTTTTTCCTGATTTGCGCGTGAAGCAGAGATGAAGAATTTTGGGGGAAAAAAATGTCACGGTTCTCTATGTATTTTTTTAACAGACACAAGCAATAATTTAATCTGTATAACAATAAATTACATCAGATTTATTGCACATAAACGTTTTGGTTTTATGGGTTAGTCTTATGATCAAATGATGGCAAATAAACCATGAATGATGATTTATTTTTCTACTTCAATTAGAGTTGTTAACCGACCTACAATTTGACTTGGAGTCCTAACTGTTCACAATGAAAAGCACTAAGCTTACTTGGAGACAATATAAATAAATAAATTAAACACATAATAAAGCTGACTGACCAGCCAAAATGTAGCAATTTTGTTTAATCAAAATTGCAGCCGTTGCAATTTGAAAATTGCATTCAACTACATTGCAATGCAAATTTGATTGTGCAGCCTTAGCAAAAACCCATGAGCAATTGAGCCTCGCCCCCAAAAGGTTTGTAGCTGCTGATAACCATGAGAACAAATTAGTCAAAATTAAACTTCCCAAATCACTTAAATAGATGCCAATGAGATGCCACAAGATGGTCTCGAAGCAGTGTTTTAATCATTTGGCCTGAACACAGAGTAACTGTAACTGCCCTACGCCCCCTAAGGGTTTACAATTACATACATTCACCACAAGATAGTGAAATACTTTTTAGCTTTTTATTTATTGTAGTCAATTGTGCTTTGTGCGGTTTTAATGGTCACATCTCACACTACAACAACGCAAATCCGTCGGTGCTGTAATTTGTCGTTATATATGTGCATCACAAATAAGAGTACGTGTGACCAAATCCTCGGCGAACATTGGCTGTCTGTTTGATAGTACCGTATCCCCTTTCACATCTCGGACGCTCTCCAGTTGTTATGTAATGTATGGAGTGAAGCACATATTTAGCACAGGAAAGCGAGCCAAAAAATGTGACGGTCCCATGCATTTCGGTCCAAATGCGTAGCTAGCATGTTTTCTTGTGGTTAGCACGAGTTAACCAACGAGCTAGCTCCGACGAATTGGACAAAAAATAAATAGAATGCCACAGAACAATATTACCTTAGACTTGTTTTTGAAAAATCAGTCTTGTTTTATTCCCCTTCAGACGCTTATTTTGTTGTCCCGTTGAATGGTTTACGCGCGGCGGCTAGCGACACTCCTCTCCCTTGTCTTGCTAGCTTGCATAACGCAATGTTGTTAAACAAGGTAATAGGGTGCCGCTAGCCAATCGGAAGGCTAGAAATCTCTTCTCCTCCGTGGACGCCCATAGAACAAGAAAACTCATTGGTGATTTAAAAGAGTGCCGATGACTGCTTAAACAACCAATCATAAATTAGTGGATTACGTAAGCAGCCACCGAGCAAACAACTCTGAGGCTGAGCTAAATTCTATGCTTCTTATTTGATTTTTTTTGTCTAAAAATCCCCTGGCTTCCTTTTTTTCTTTTTTGTTTAAACGTTTGTAATGTGTATGTATTGGTTTCACGTTCGTTTTGTTTTCTATTTGCTGAGAATTGTATTCTGACCTGTTCAATAAAGATTTGAAAAAAAAGGCGGACCTAAATTATGTTTACTCCAGTGTCAATCCGAATCGCATTTAGTAGATATATTATCGTAAAGCCACATACGAAAATGAACCTCTAATATATTCAATAAATATTATTATCCGAGGGTAAGGAGCTGCTGTTGATAAGAAATCAATTAGTTTTCAAAAGTGAGTGAACCCTCCCCAAACAAACAAAAATATTGATTCAAAATTGGGGCAGGTGGGTAAAAAAATTGCAGTTTTAAAACACGTCCTCCCGTTAATCGTAGGATTCCTTTTGTATGACGTAACTGACGCCACAATCATGAGACTTCCTCGTTCCTCGCAAGACTTCAGCCCAGCATCACCATTGGGTGTCAACACCTTTAATATCTATATATATATTGCGCGTCGTCCCGCACGCGGTCTGTCCTACCGTCTGTCCCTTTTCAAAACGTACCTACTTCACCGCGCCGCTGCGCGCCGCCACTGCGCCGCTCAGGCAGTGGCTCACTACGATCGCGCGGGCATCTTGGCGAAAAAATGTTGTCTACCCACAAGCATTGCAATGTAATTGTTAGTTATTTAGTAGAGCTAAACATCTGTGTTGTCAAGCTCACAACTACATAAATGGGTGGTCCGATAAAAACAAGCATTGGTTTTGTTTACCCTTGGTTTTATTTTATAAGCATACAACACTTCATTCTTCTGCTTGTATAAAATAAACAAAAGCGGTTTGGCATTATACTGTGCAGTGTCACGAGTTGTGAGTGGATTAGAGGTCAAAATGTCAACCTCATCCCATTGCGTCACACGATCTTTCACTGATGGAATTAGTTTGGGCTTTAATGCCATGTACGATCATTGCGATTTGATGTAAAAACACAATTTTTGTTTCATCTAACACAGGCATGTCCAAAGTCCGGCCCGCGGGCCAAATCCGGCCCGCGGTGGAATTTCATCCGGCCCTCGGCCCCTGTCATAAAATCAGTGCCGTCTGGCCCGCAGGTTGGGCGCAATGGAACACGTGTTGCATTGACTGAGGTCTCGTAGACTGGTGAGTGATGTTTCATAGAGTACTGCTTCCCTCTAGTGGCTAAATGAGTAATAGCATTTAGACACTAGAGGGCATCACTCACGAGTTAACAAGACATCACTCCGTGTTTATATTGACTGATATGTCATATTTCAAATGATCCTTGCAGTTGTGGATATGTGTATTGCTTGTTCATTTCCTTGTTGTTCGAGTCAAAGGTTTTGTGACTATTGAAAAGTCATGGTGATACATTTTATGTTTCAAATCAATCAATTTGCACTCAGGAGACTTCTGTTTAAGAAAAAGTCAAGTGAATAAGCAGTTGCATGTGATATACCTGTTTCAAATGAACCAAAAGAAATTCTTAAGATTGTTGAAATTAAAATAAAAATGGAAATGTGAAACAGACTGGCTTACTAAAATTTGTTGAACAATATTGTTGTTCAATGTAAAGAATGTCAGCCAAGGTCGGCCCCCCGACATTTTACCACATAAAATCTGGCCCCCTTGGCAAAAAGTTTGGACACCCCTGATCTAACACACAAGATGTGCTTGTAGTTTGGGGGAAAAAAGGCGGACCTAAATTATGTTTACTCCAGTGTCAATTGCATTTAGTAGATATATTATCATAAAGCCACAGACGAACATGAACCTCTAATATATTCAATAAATATTATTATCCGAGGGCTTTATCTGTGTTCTGTACATAATGTACATTGTTTTAATGAGAAAAAAAACATGCAGTTTACATGAAAAAAATCTGATGAAAATAGAATTTCTATTTTCTAAAAAAATCTAAAACTAACACCTTCTGGGGGGTTTTGTCAAGCAAAAACAAAATTTGGTTTGCCTTAAATTATTGTCAAAATTATTAAATCTAATAAAGTATCGCTTTGGCGCCATCTTGCGGCGCAATTGTGACAAAGAACTATGCTGAAGTGAGGGGAGGGGCATCATTTAATATGACCATAGTAACATCGTGTTTTGCCACAAAATTATGGCATCTTCGGGCAATTTTCACTTTTTCTGTGGTGTGCTTTCAATGTTTCAAAACACAAAAAGGTACTCCAGACAAAAAAAAGCCACAGAGACCAAAGAGTCAGTAAAAATATCTTTTTACATTCTTATGTACAAAATACAAATAGTTTATGTACTAAAATGTACACACTCTCAATGTGCGAAGTCTCGCCAGTGCTTGTGTTGAATAAAAACCAATATTCACTCTGATTAACTTATCTGTAACCATTTCTGAAAAAGAAAAACAGAAATGTATGTGTTCACAGAAACGTGAACATATGCATACATCGTTCAGATTTACAGAAGGAGGGAAAATATTGACATTTATTACTATCATTATTATTATATTTTTTAACACAACTCTCGCACACTCAAGGACTAAAGTAAAAAAAAACAAACATGCTAAGTCTGATTTTACCAGTGATCACGAAATACACGTTGTGAGTCTTTGGGTTATTCTACATGCAAGTATTATGGACCACGTTAAAAAAATGACAGAAGGTAGCCAATAAAAATAGTGCCCAATTTTTCAGTTTGATTTTTTTCCCCTCCTTTTTATCGTAACGGTAAGGACTTTTTTTCTATTTCAGATTTTTAAAAAAAACAGAAACATGCCTTTCAACAGATAGAGAATAAAGTCTGAATTTGCAGGACAAAGTCAAATCCAGACAAAGAATAATTTTGCGGGAATAAAGTAATAGTACAAGAATGAAGTTGCTATTTTGTGAGGAAAAAGTCATAAAATGAGCTAATGTATAACATCTTGATTTTACCATAAAAAAAATTATCAATGATTATTATGCCACAGTTTTAACACTGTAATGTGAGAGGAAAAAATAAGTCGTGGGCAGTCTGGAGTCAAAATAAAGTCATAATTCAATGAAACAAGAAAAAAAAGTTATGGAAGAACTGTTAAAATAGCTGGAAGAATGAAGCCATGTTTTTTTACATTAAAAAAAGGTGTGGAATAATCAACATTTGTGTTCTTATAAAATCATTTTTAACCCCAAAAAACTATTTCGGCCGCACACCTTACCTCTATTTTACATTTTTTGGGTATGAAAAAGACAATTACCGGTATTTTCTGCCTCCAATGAGCTCATTAAAATTTGTCTCTCATAAAGTTTCATGTTATTTTGTTCTTTTCCTTGTAAAATTCTGAACTTATTTGTGCAAAAATACAATTATGGCTTGCAGTATTACAGCTTTGTTTCTATTTATTATTATTTTGAATAACAAAATTCCTCATTATACAGTTTGATCTTTTTTCCCCCCAGCAAAATTCCAGTTTCTCACACCATTTGCAAAATTTGTTTTTGTCTCTTACTAAAACCCTGCAGAATATTTATTTAGGTCTTGCAACTGATTACAGCAATTCTGTGACTTTATACTCACATCCATATCATTTTGTTTTTTCTATTTTTACGGGTGGCCCATAATACTAACAAAACAATCTTTTAGCTACTCGCAAACAATCTTTTACAGAGGTCATGTCACATGTTAAATCTCCAACAAATATAAAGTCTCCATACAAAAATATCGCGCACCATCTTTTTTTTTTTTTTAAATAGCATGTCGTCCACATAATTTTTTTTAAGACTTCTATGGCAAAATGTGAGAAAGGTTGTCGTTGTGGTACAAACGGACACAAATTAGTAGACATTACAAGCGTGATTTTTTTTTTCAGGGGGGTGTAGATTTAAGGTTCTACGCTACCACCAACCACCGGACAAACCATCATGACACTGAAGTCTTTAATTCGGTGTGTTTTTTTGCTCAGATGAACTTGGTGGGCTCTCTTTTGCTGATGAGGACCTCCAGTAGCTTCAATTTGGCTTTGACATGCTTGTACTCATTGTACTCGGTGGCGAGAGGCGAGCGGTCCTCCTTTTGAACGTTCCTGAGAAAACATGACCACAGTTATCTGGGTTTTGATTTTATTTAAATAGTCTGCGCTTTGGAAGACAATGCTTTTTCCAGACCTCCAAATGCATCAAATCAAATTTTGAACTTTTCCATCCTTTGATTGCAAACCTGTTCTTACCTCCCATTTTGTCGAAAGAACTGCTCCTCAAACTCTTTGAGAGTCTTGCGGATTTGTTTCTTCTCCTCTCGGGTCTCCTGGAGTTGCTCCACTAGCTCTTGTCTACAAGTTAATGACAAAAATCACGTATGAAAAGCAATCTGAATTACACGACTAATCGGTGCAAGTTTAGATCCTGAATTCCACCCGCAAAACGCCATGTCGCAGACTTTTTGCGAGTGGCGTATTTTGTGGTGAATCGTATCCTGCCGTTATTAAAAGCTTACGTGGTGGCAGAGTGCAGGTTGGACAGCCTCATGTCTGTGACGTTCTTGGAGGGCGTCAGTTCGTCAACTGGGGAAATGAATCCGTCCACGTCCTCGTGACCCAAGAAACTGAACACGTTCAGGTCGGGACGAGTAGTCACAGAGAACTGCAGCTTGGCGTCACCGTCGTCCTCCGAGCCTTCCTCTTCCTCCTGCGTGGGGAAAGTGAGCTTGAAATGGGGTTTCAGACTGGCCGTGACTTGTGGAGGCTGTCCCAGACAGGGCGAGACGGGCTGGGAATCGACACGACTGATCAAGTTAGGCTGTGATTGGCAGCAACAGGTTGAGACTGATTGCGACTAGCCGTGACTGGTTGAGTCCGGTTGAGACTTAAGTCTAAGTGATTGATCCAGTCAGGTTGAGACTGGGCATGACTAGTTGAGTCAGGATAACACTGGACGGCTGAGGCTGAGACTGGTCAAGTCATGTTGAAACCACTTGAGACTGGTACTGTTTGAGACTGGTCAGGTCAGGTTGAGATGACCTGAGATCGCTGCAGACCGTTTATGATCAGCAGTAACTGGTCAAGTCAGGCGAAGACTGGTCCATACTGCTCAAGACTCACCATAACAGGCCAAGTTAGGGGACAGGGTGAGAAACCGTCTGTGACCGGTCAAGTCTCAGTTGCCGATCGAGTCAGGATGAGACTGGCTGCAATTAGTTGAGTCAGGATGAGACTAAACGATTCAGGCGGAAACTGGTCAAGTCAGGTTGAGGCGGTTTGAGAGTGCTCGTAACTGACCGTGGCTGTGATTGTCCAAGTCAAGTTCAAATTGGTTGTAACAGGTCAAATTACGTTGAGACAGATAAAATTGGGCAGTGATTGGTCGAGTCAGAATGAGACTGCTTGAGACAGGTAGGGTCCATTTGAGACTGGCTGTGACTGTGTAAGATTAGTCTTGAGTGGTCAAGTCAGGTTGCGAGCGCTCGCGTAAGGTTGACTCCTCAAAACTGGCCGAGTCAGGTTGAGACAGACAAGCCGTGATTGGTCAAGTCAGACTGAGACAGAGTCAGGCATTTTCAAGTCGGGTCGTTATAAATAAAGTTGGGTAAAGGCTACTCAAGACGTTGCATTGACTGATTGAATCAAGCCAAGACTGGCTGTGTCAGGGCAAAGCTGTCTGAGATTGCTCAACATCAGTCAAGAGTGGTCTCATCAGACCCAGACCGGGTATGCTTTGGGTTAGTGGTTAACAATCATAAACACCTTTTCTTACCCCTCATTCAGACTCCAACTGTTAGTTAGTAGAATCATATTCAAAACATGATCTGTCCAGGTGCACGTCTGTACTACATCATATAAAAAAATGGAAAATGAAAGTAACAATAAATTCATGCTCCACAGCAAAAACCTCGATGTCAGGAATACACAAACACCAAAATAAAATTAAACCTTCTCAAAGAAGACACAAATGCATTGAGAGGTTTTGCCATGGTGGAGGTCAACCAATGTATACTTGTTACATCTTTATACGATTTATGTTGAGCATTTTGTGAGAACCATGTTAGTAAAATTTCTCAAAAGCAACCATGGCGACAACAAACCTAAAAACCAACCACAAGCTACTGATTCAACAAGAAAACAGCGGGCAGCTGTCCAATCAACAGGCAGCCACGATGCGGGACGTTTATGGCAGGAGTGGGCAAACTTGAGAGCTCAAGGGCCACATTTGATTTTTAAAATCGAATGAAAACACAAACGTGAAAAATTTAACAAATTTAGTAAAATAGAACAACATAGTCACATTTTCAATTTGATGATATATTGGTTGAGTTTCATCAAACAACAAACGCCAATTTTGCATTGTATTCAGAATTAACGTAATAATTCACCAAAAATAAATAGATACATTTGAAGAACCCAATTTTATGAGAAAAAAAAGATGCATCAATGCTCAACGGGCCGGAGTGAAGAGTAGAGCGGGCCTTGTGTGGCCCTCGGGCCATATCTTGCCCACCCCTGAGGGTAGTCAATAAATAAACAAATAAATAAAAGGTTTAAAAAAAAAAGAAATCAATGGAAGGAGTGCGGGAGGGGGTTGACTGATTACGTAAGCAGCTGAATGCAGCATCAGCCCCTTCACCTTGACGTCGTCGAAGAAAAGCGCGGTTACGCCCTCGATAATGGGCTGCAGCAGGGGGCCTCGGCGCTTGCTGGAGGGCGAGCCCTGCGGTGACGTCGAGAAGTAGCCGTTAGCCGGCGTGGAGGTTACAGCGCCGCCGCCGCCGCACTGGCCAGACGGACATGTTTTGCGTTAGCATCGCAAACAATACCATGCCGACAGTTTCATGGGGGCTTGGTGGAAATGGAACAGAGGGAGTCGGGTTCTCCAAGGCAGAGAAGTTAGCGCATCAGTTGGTCATTCATGGTCAGCTACTGAGAGAAGGTCCTGTACTTTCTGCTTTGTTATCTTCAGTCTGATGGGGAACTGTTATTTTGGTAACCCCATCGCCAGCCCCCCGCCCCAAAAAAAAGTAAAAGGCTGCATTGTCCAAAAGTGGAAAATGAAAATATTTATAAATATACAGAAAAAAATGACATACAAAAATAATTAAATACAATATTAATCAATTGTATATCAAAAGTAAAACGAATGAAAAAATAAATCAAAATAAAATACACATAAACATGTGCAAATAAAAATAAAGCAAAAATAATTGAAAATAAATCATAATCAAAAAACAGTGTTATTTCGATAGCTTACATTTTCTTAACTCAAAGAATAAATACAATATTACCAACTTAAATTGAATTTACAATATTACAGTCAAAAGGTAACAAAGGGAAAAAAATGACACTTTAAATTAAAAAAAAAAAATTAAAAAATACATGAATAAAATAAAAAAAAGCAACACTAGAATAAAATTTAAAAGGAAATCCAAAGAACACTGAAAAATAAAATGCTTTCATCATTAATTTTTTTCACCATCTATCTTAAGGTCATTTCTTCGAATGTCCATCTCTAAAGCATGCTCCACTACACCATCAAGTTCTTTCTTCTTGTATGAGGAAATACATGAAAAAAATACACACGCACACACACACACACACGCACACGCACACGCGCACACACACATTCCTGCACTTGCTGCACAGTGAGGACCGAGTAAAAAGGCCTACAAAGCGAGGACCACCCTTTCTGCTTGAAAAAGAAATGAAAAAGACACATTTCTAGACACAGGAGGGCGCCCTTAGGCAATACATTCCTTTAGATTAAATAAAACACCAAAGGTTAAGAAAAAGTTTTTAACTAGATAAGTGAGGACCGGGCACTGGCCATGCGTTCTTAATGATTTTGAAGTAGATTAGGTGCCGTTCACCTTACTAAACATTTAATGATGTAAATTTATAATCAGATATATTATTTTTAAACAGTTTATCACCATTAACAGGGTACTGTCATTTATTTAGTTTTATTTAGTTCTGATATTTGTGTGTTCAATACGCCACATGTTTGCACTGTGGCTGAGAGAGGAAAGTATTTTAATCTGTGCTGTACATTACACAGAGAGCATATTTGACAATAAAAGCTGACTTGACTTTGATTTATTTTTGACAAACAAAAGTACTCTTATTCAAAACTTACAAGAACACCTGAAAAACTTCAACCTTCAAAACGCACACTAAAAAAACTTGCTGCGCCACAACCTGACACATGAACCCACATATACCCTACCAAATAACTGTGCTTTCAAACTCTATTCCTTTTCTCCCCTCTCTCTCATCCCATTCCCTCTCTCCCTTCATCTATCTCCCCCCTATGTCTCTCCCTCTCTCATCTTTCATCTTCAAGCTTTTTTCCCAATTACATATCTTTTAATAATTTCATTGTGGAATATCTCTCCATGTGCGGTCTTCAAGGTCTGGCGATGCTTGACTACGACACTTAACGCAGTCATCTTTCCTTGGAACTTTCTTTAATGCAACAAA
The DNA here is from genome assembly GCF_025434085.1 of Hippocampus zosterae. Lineage (NCBI taxonomy): Eukaryota > Metazoa > Chordata > Actinopteri > Syngnathiformes > Syngnathidae > Hippocampus > Hippocampus zosterae. Next base: position 5,094,518 of record NC_067463.1, on the reverse strand, counting down.
TTTTGAAAGGTGTCGATCAATTGCTGCTCTTTCCTTTGGAGTCCGGGTCTCTTCCTTTTTTTAGTTTCCAATTCTGGAGGGAAAAAAAGAGGGTTATTAGTGGTTTAGTTGAATATAAACAGACATTCTTGAAGTTGTATTAAAATCTGAACGCTGCCTTGACTGATAACAGGACCAGAATAAAAACTATCAAAAATGCATTGATTCAAAACATGTTTTAGGCATCTAGTTTAAAGCAACTTTGTTGACTTAAAAACACCTCAGCAGCAATTTCCCTCAAGGCATGATTCATGAGTGTTATGCTCTTTACATTATTTAATATTTTTCAATATCCTTAAAATTAATGTGGGGTTTTTTGCCTAGTCTCCGCCTTTAATGACTTGTTTATCTATGTGGGCCCCCCAATTGGGTGGCAACCACTAAAGGGTGTACTCTGACTACAGCCCAATGACGGCTAGGATAGGCTCCAGCATGCCCCAAACTTTTGTTTTCTATTTCTGAAGCCTTCTATTGTGAAGAACATGCAGAAAAAAACAGTCTTTGCAAGTACAGTGATCCGCTAAGTAGCAAAACCCCCCCACCCTCCATATAGGTATATGAACATGTGTATGAGTATAAATATTTATAAGGCCAAATGTACTGGTATACATGCATGTTTGTAGTAATTAACAGTACTTAATGCTATATACTAATATATTTAAACATGTATAAGTTAGGTTAGGTTAGTGTATAAATAACGAAATACAGTAAACACAGTCCTGTATATGTTGCTCTATGTGACTCGCTGTTGTTTTGATTATTTTTACTGCCTCTTGAGGACCTTTTGCAGCATTTTCACTTTTTTTTAATGAATATGTTTGAAAAAATCCATGACACACAGAGGCCGCGATAAATGGTAATCCAGCGGCACTGTTGACATTCATGTTTCGAAGCTACAATCAAAGCCTGAACCACTGTGCCGATTTCAGAGCAACATATGTGGTGAATATTATCTACAACGGTATGCATTACCAGTTTTCCTTGTTTGCAGTGAAATGCATTATTTTACAATCCATTCAAATGTCAGATACCAAATATGTAACTTCTGGTTGCTGATGGTGTATTGCAGGAGTGACCAACTCATTTTTGGCACGGGCCACATTGTAGTTATGGTTTCCCTTGGAGGGCCATTATGAATTTTGGGAGACCATATACATATTTAATCACCTCCACATTACATACACCACTCATAACATATTGATGGATAACTACTTTTAAAATCAGAAGTAAAACGATTGTTCTTGTGGACTTCATATGACATTTTGAGATTTTGGTTCAGACTTTAGCAAGCCTCATGGAATTCGACATGCTTTATTTGCTTTTGCAGGCCACATAAAATGATGTGGCAGGCCAAATCCGGCCCCTGGGCCTTGACTTTGACACCTGTGGTGTAGTGGTATACTCGCATGACTTGTGTGGGATCAGTTCCTGCTCAGTGATGGTGTGAATGTGAATATTTCTGGCTGCAAACATGATTTCGTTGTTGAGAGGTTCGACTGTATCTCTCTTTGGTCAGATTTTTTTTTAATTGGATTCAATTACAATCAGTGTGTTACTGTAACCAAATTATATCATAACCCTGTAAGAGAAATTGCTATACAATAGAAATTGAAGACAATTTTACAACTGAGTAGACCACTTCAACGACTCGTCTTTACATCTGCAAGTCACAGTGACTTGTGCTGTTTGAGTTTCTTAAATTGTTATACGGATCTATCCAACAGAAATTCATCTTACCAACTTCACTATGTTCTTTTCGAACTGCTGTCTTCTTCTTCCCAAGAGATCTGTGTCCAGTCTTTTTGTCCTCTTCATCTAAGAAAGTTGGCATGTTAGTATAATGGTAATGAAACTTTGAGTTGTGTTGACGATGCACTGACTCACCGCTGTCTTCAACATCATCGTCGTCATGTGTAAGTGTTGCAATCCTCTTTCGTTTGGTGGCGCTCCCTGATGTTGATGGTTGTTCTTGGCCATGTGTGAAAGATGCGTCATAGACTGTAAATAATAATAATATACTTTGGGTGAATATGCTTTGATGATACACATTTGTAATTCCTGATATATTGGAATGTACAAAAAACAATCAGGACTTGGAGTGGGGGTGTCAAACATACGGCCGGCGGGCCGTTACCGTCCGACAAGCAGGTTTGATCAGGCCCGCAGGATCATTTAAAAGTGAAAAAAATGCAGAAAAGACATGGAACGAAAATTTTGAATAACATGCAATTCATGGAGTATCCGCTAGGGGACACACCGTTTTGATCAGAGTAGAAAGACACATTGTTTTGAGAAGAAGACAACAGCAGTCTAAGTCTGTCACTGAGACGGACGGACCCAAAACAGCAGATGCTATCAAGGACATTTTAATTCATTATTCTTTACACATTTAATGGCACTCTCTTTAGTTTGTAAGGTATAGGCAGGGATTAAATTTATAATTTATATGCACAAGGCTTAAAAATTCCTTTCTTCACAAATCTCCTTTAATCTAAAAGCGCATCACTGTATTTTTCAACACCAATTACTTGTTTAGTGCCCTTGTACAATCAGTTGCGATGCATATATGTGAATGATAAAAGTCAATCGCACATTTGTCTAAGGAAATCTAAGGTGCTTCATGAAATGTTTTGTAAAAAGATATGTTCATTAAATTTCTACATTTCCGAATGTTCTTGTGCTTCTTTATAGCAGAGTACGGTATAATTTTAATGGCTCGGCCCACTTAACATCTACCGAGGCCCCTGACTTAGAGTAAGAAAAAAAATCGTACTAATGCCAGGTCTGTAACATGTCACTTGTGCCAATGTTAGAGACTCACCCAATCCATGTCTTCCCAACATTGTCTTTTTTTTCTTGACAGTCTTCTTAACTGTCTTATGGCACACCCCTCCATCTATAAAATAATGTTTTGATAGAATCAAAGTTCTTTCCACATGCATCTCAGAAATATGCCAATAATACAGCAAAAGAGGATTCAAGTCGGACAAAAAATCATTACCGCCATATTCACTGCCAGAAACATCACTCATGTCGTCATCAGCGTCATCAGCATAATTTCTTTCTTTAATTGACTGCATCTTCGGTGGCCTTTTGTAGGTGCCTTGGAGCAAGATGATGTACTCAAATGAAATTCCTTACATCTCAGAAACATAGCAATGGTGCAGTGACAGATGGTCCAAGTCAAACTGAAAGCATTACCTGTGTTTTCAGTGTCCAAGTTGGTACTGTTACCGCCTCCATCATCTTCATCATCAGATCTCGTTGCTACAGCTGAATGTGGCACTTCTCATTCTGTGAAAGATGACATTTACACCATGTAAATATGGATGGAAGACATTCACTCTTGCTCCGAGAATGAAAGGGTTTTCTCATTAATGCAAATGGTCTGGACACAGAGAAAATGAGAGCTGTCAAGGTGAAGGAATTACTAAACATCCATCCATTTTCCAATCCGCTTTATCTTCACAAGAGTCGCAGGGCATGCTGGAGCCTATCCCAGCTGTCTTTGGGAGGTCAGCGGGGGACACCCTGAACAAGTTGCCAGCCAATTGCAGGGCACACAGAGACAACCATCTCAAACTCACACCTGGGGACAATTTAGAGTGTTCAATCAGCCATGCATGTTATGGGAATGTGGGAGGAAACCGAAGTACTTGGAGTAAGACCACGCAGGTATGTGGTGGGAAAAATAAGCAAACGCCACATAGGAAGACTAGGACCGGAATTGAACCCTGCACCTTTGCACTGTGAGGTCGACAGGCTAACCAGCTTTAATCAGTAGTAGTTTAACGGTATTAGAACGGTATCGATCGCATGTTATCACTAACTCCGTTTGATTAAAAGTTCTGTCTTTGATCATTGTTCGTTACTTTTAATCCACAGGACAGATGTGTGTCAGAACAGCACACGTGTGAGGATAGTGAGAGGCAGCTGCCTGTCAAGTTGCTGCAACATCCCCCCAAATAACTCGACATACATATGTGCGTGCTTTTGTTTGCTTATTGTTATCATTGAAAAAAAGGTTCTGGTTAAAGGTGCCAGAGGCAGAGGCAACTGGGATCAATTGGTGTCTAACTAAAAATTGTTGTAACTTAGAAGTAGGTCATTTGGTCAACATTAGGGCTAACGTTTGAATGTGATTAATTTGAAATGATTCAAGGTTTCTATATTAATTCCAAGCATGAACTCTAGAGCATATATTGGCATCCCTCTTCCTGCTATGACTACTAATGTTATTTTTATTACATACCATCTTGAGCTTCCTGTCGTCTCCCTGGATCTGGTCTTCTCTTTTTGCCACTTTTCAGACCTTTGGTTGAGGTGGCTGCATGTGCTCTTCCTTTTGAAATATTCACAGTCAGAAATCAGAAAACATAATTTTACACTAAAATATGAAGGTAAAAGAAAATATGCCGATAAAGACATGCACACTGTCGTGGAAACAAAGACAGAGGGAGAAAAGAATAAATGGAAGGGGATGACTTTAAAAATATATTAATTTACATACCAGTGATAACAGAGTCCAGGGTTTGCAGACTCTTTCCCTTCAGCGACTCTGTCCCACGTTCCATCGCAAACAGTAGTTTGGCAATCTTGGCCACTTGGAAAGTTTTATCGGTCTGCCGATAAAACTCACAATGGACTCTAATGTCGTGTCCCATAAAACGAGCAACTTGCTCGAGTTCCTGATTGTTCAGGTCGAGAAGCTGACATAAGGTAGCAACATGCTTCCTTAATTTTGTTGACCTCAACAGTTCTGGGTTTTTGGCCTTGCTCTCTTGTGCGTATTTTCTGAGGCACGTGTCACATCCACGAAGATTGGTGGTAGTTCCTTTTTTGGCCATCATTTAACTTCTCTGTTCCTTTCGATTTCATACCTTTTTGTTTTGATTTACATTTTGCCTTGAGGGCCTTAGCTTCATGCAAATCAATGTGGTCCTTTTCTGATCCACTGCTGTTGGACGACCGGGACCCCCTCCCTTCACTGAATGCTGGTTTGTGGTCATCTCCACTTTGGGCGGATGACACAGACTCCTCTGATGATGATGATGGTGGTGTTGACCTTGTGGAGAAGGCTCCGGAATGAGTCTCAGCACCAGGCCTCTCTTTGAGAAGAGGTGTATGTTGCCCTGATGGTTGGGCTTTACGCATTTGAGCCTACACATCAGGGCAGAAGAGGGAAAAACAGGGAAAATTGTTAATTTTGTAGACAACTGAGATGGTGAAAAAGAGTTTTATGCTAGATCTCGGCAATTCTGTACAAAGTTTATCTGTCTTTGCCAATGTTTTCAACACTTGTCTTCCAACTTGCATTCATGAAAATACGACAATGTTTTGTCGTCACACATTTTCACAGGATGGAAAGTAGACCAGATGGAACTAAAACCTCCATTAATAAAACAAAGTATGAGTTAATCAGCATGCATTTTCTAGTCTCATGGAAAAGAGACAAATAATATAATTTATTAAATTAAAAACTGGGCAAAAATCGATGGACATTGTAGTTGACAGGCAGAAAAAAAGAGTAAAATGAATATGATTATGTAAATTAACTCAAAATACGATAGTAATAAATAAAATGGTACAGAGTAGTATTTGAACCTGTGATGATAAAACTCATGTTGGATACACGCTTCGGATGCTCTGTGAAATTAAGCAACTGGCATTTAAAAACACAGTAAAGCAGCTCGCGTTGGCCTGCAATCCGCCTCATTCATTCGGTATTTAATTTAAAAAATACATTTTTCTCGAGAAAAAATGGTTTCTGGCTAGACTAAACATGTCTAGTTTAATATAATACAGCGAGCCAGAGCACTGGTTCATTTGTCTACTTATTTCAATTCGGTATGAGTACAGAAACTAACAATTTCTGTCTCATTTTTGCCGAAATATAAACCACATAAATTCAACGCGACGCGGCCTTGCCGTAACCGCCTGAGCGCAAGCCATGTGCGTTGTTCCTAAATTGCTGTGTTCGTAGTTTGCCATTGTTTCTTCGTGTAGAAAAAAACTACATAAAGCAGCTTTAAATTAAAACCAATTGACGGCCTAGAGTTTACAGTACGCCGCGAGTAACAAGTCCTTCGGTGCTCAGTACGCAGATTGTTACGACGACACTCGTATTCGCGGGTACCCGTCTCTCGACAAAGAAAGGATGATTACTTACCTGAGCATTCTCATTCTGACGGTGGTGCTCCCGGTTAGGGGCGAGTCTTCTCCGTGTTTTCTCCATGTCGTTAAAAAGCCAAATGGTGTTGGTTGTCCCGGTATAGAAATATAAATGGCTGGAGTGCGCCGAAAAGTATCGCGCGAAGACAACGCTCCTCCAGCCTTTGAAGCCAACCGCTTCTTAATTGATGCGAGGGGGAGAGTGGGGGGATGGGCAGAGTGGGGGGATGGGCAGAGCAGCAACTTCGGAGCGAAAACTCTACTTAAACATGATTAACCCTTTCATGGTCTTCTCACTTTAACGTTTCATATAACATAATCAGAAATTCACACAAATTCTTAAACTACATAAAGTATTGTAACAACAGTCTTCTCCGTGTTTTCTCCATGTCGTCAAAAAGCCAAATGGTGTTGGTTGTCCCGGTATAGAAATATAAATGGCTTGAGTGCGCCGAAAAGTATCGTGTGAAGACAACGCTCCTCCAGCCTTTGAAGCCAACCGCTCTTAATTGATGCGAGGGGGGAGAGCGGGGGGATGGGCAGAGCAGCAACTTCGGAGCGAAAACTCTACTTAAACATGATTAACCCTTTCATGGTCTTCTCACTTTAACGTTTCATATAACATAATCAGAAATTCACACAAATCCCTAAACTACATAAAGTATTGTAACAACATTTCAAAACACTTTAGTTATTAATTTATCAATCAAAGAAATTAAAACAAATAAAACACCTACACTGTGTATGCAATGCTCTGCTTCGGTTATTACAGTTTGGGATATTGTCAAAGCTATTCCATATTTATGTTTGTCCATTTTTCCTACTTCCAAGACTACAACTTCACTTCAACAAGGTGACCGGCTCCCTTCCGCATCCAGCATTTAACAGTGCTGCCATTGAAACCAATATACCACGAAACTGTCAGAAGGGCTCAAGTTGTAGTTTATCAATGTAGTCATCCAATAATACTGAAATAACAACCTATATTTCCAACCTGCCTTTCCAAAAAGATGTGAAATGTTTCTTAATTTAATACAGGGGTCTCACACTCACGGGCTACAAGACGCTAATTTCAGGCCCCTCACCTTGATGTGAAACTTTGCGTCAACGAAGCGAGTCTCCACTTTGTCCCCCCCCCCCCCCCCCCCCCCCCCAGAAACCAAATATGTGTCACACCCTAATTACTGTCCATTGCATTCTTAAGTACTCATCAACGAGTGGGTACTTAGCCACTGACAAAGACGCAGTTGTCCTGCACAATCTGTAATGTAGACATCTTTTTTTTTCAAACCAAAAGTTCATTTTTACAGTGTAGCCATGTGAAAAGCTGTTCTAAAAGGACATGCATGGATGAACAACCATCCATACTGACACTCACACCTAGGGACAATTTAGAGTGTTCTATTATTCTTTCATGCATGTTTTTGGAATGTGGGAGGAAACCAGAGTACCTGGAGAAAACCCACACAGGCCCGGGGAGAACATGCAAACTCCATACAGGGAGGCTGGAGCCAAGATTGAAGGTTATCAGAACCTAGCAAGGGGCCGGTTGCGATTTGCTGTTGTAGGAACTGATTGACTAAAGGGCCGTTCACACGGCACACATTTGCTCCGGCGCTGCAACGATATATTTTGTTGCGATATATTTTGCACCGCAGCAAATTGTGTGGAGCGTTCACACGTACAAAGCCGCTTCACACAGCAGTTTCTGCAGCGGAGCAAAACGACAGAAAACAAACGAGCTGTCGTGTTGGTTCTTTTTAAAACGTACTGTACACAACTCAAGCGACGACTAGACCGGCACGTCCTTCTCCTTCCCGGTTTCCATGCCTTCTGCTTGAGAGTGACCACCCAAGAAAACGTAAATGAACGATGACTTCAATGACACTCAGAAAAGCAAACACTAATGCACCAAACTGAAAATCAAGAGAGGAAATCACAAAATAAATTCTATGGGGGTGGGGGGTTGTGAACAAACAACAAAGGAACAAACAACTCCGAGACAGGGGGTTCGGTACTCCATACCCACGAAGCACACCCCACAGAACTCCCCGGTCTGCCAATCCAGAGGCACTCTCCCTGTTGACCACGCGATGTTGCAGAGGCGTGTCAACCAGGACAGCCCCACAACATCCAGAGCCTTGAGGAACTCCGGGCGGATCTCATCCACCCCTGGGGCCTTGCCACCGAGGAGCTTTTTAACCACATCGGTGACTTCAACCACAGAGATAGGAGAGCCCACCTCAGAGTCCCCAGGCTCTGCTTCCTCCAAGGAAGGCGTGTTGGTGGAGTTGAGGAGGTCTTCGAAGTATTCTGCCCACTGGTTCACAACGTCCCGAGTTGAAGTCAGCAGCGCCCCATCCCCACTGTACACAGTGTTAGTGGTGCACTGCTTCCCCCTCCTGAGACGTCGGATGGTGGACCAGAATTTCCTCGAAGCCGTTCGGAAGTCGGCTTCCATGGCCTCACCGAACTCTTCCCATACTCTGGTTTTTGCCTCGGCGAATACCAAAGCTGCGTTCCGCTTGGCCAGTCGATACCCGTCAGCTGCCTCTGGGGTCCCACAGGCCATAAAGGCTCGATAGGACTCCTTCTTCAGCTTGACGGCATCCCTTACTGCTGGTGTCCACCAGCGAGTACGAGGGTTGCCGCCACGACAGGCACCAACCACCTTACGGCCACAATTCAGATTGGCCGCCTCAACAATAGAGGCACGGAACATGGTCCACTCGGACTCAATGTCCCCCGTCTCCCCCGGAACATGGGAAAAGCTCTGTCGGAGGTGGGGGTTGAAACTCCTTCTGACAGGGGATTCTGCCAGACGCTCCCAACAGACCCTCACAATACGTTTGGGTCTGCCAGGACGGACCGGCATCTTCCCCCACCATCGGAGCCTCCTCACCACCAGGTGGTGATCAGTTGACAGCTCCGCCCCTCTCTTCACCCGAGTGTCCAGAAAATGCGGCCGCAAATCCGATGACACGACCACAAGGTCGATCATGGAACTACGGCCTAGGGTGTCCTGGTGCCAAGTGCACATGTGGACACCCTTATGTTTGAACAAGGAGTTCGTTATGGACAGTCCGTGACGAGCACAGAAGTCCAATAACAAAACACCACTCGAGTTCTGATCGGGGGGGCCGTTCCTCCCAATCACGCCCCTCCAGGTCTCACTGTCATTGCCCACGTGAACATTGAAGTCCCCCAGTAGAACAAGGGAGTCCCCAGCAGGAGTACTCTCCAGCACACCCTCCAAGGACTCCAAAAAGGGTGGGTTGCTGAGCTGCTGTTTGGTGCATATGCACAAACAACAGTCAGGACCCGTCCCCCCACCCGCAGGCGAAGGGATGCAACCCTCTCGTCCACCGGTGTGAACCCCAATTTACAGGCACTGAGCCGGGGGGCAACGAGCATGCCCACACCTGCTCTGCGCCTCTCACCGTGAGCAACTCCAGAGTGAAAGAGAGTCCAACCCCTCTCGAGAGAACTGGTACCAGAACCCAGGCTGTGTGTGGAGGCAAGTCCGACTATATCCAGTCGGAAATTCTCTGCCTCACACACCAGCTCGGGCTCCTTCCCTGCCAGAGAGGTGACATTCCATGTCCCAAGAGCTAGCTTCTGCAGCCGAGGATCGGACCGCCAGGGTCCCCGCCTTTGGCTGCCGCCCAGCTCACATTGCACCCGACCCCTTTGGCCCCTCTCATGGGTGGTGAGCCCATGGGAAGGGGGACCCACATTGCCTCTTCGGGCTGTGCCCGGCCGGGCCCCATGGGTGTAGGCCCGGCCACCAGGCGCCTGCCAACGAGCCCCACCTCCAGGCTTGGCTCCAGAGGGGGGCCCCGGTGATCCGCGTCCGGGCAAGGGAAACCTAGATCCATTTATTGTATTCATCATTGGGGTCTTTGAGCCGTGCTTTGTCTGGCCCCTCACCTAGAACCTGTTTGCCATGGGTGACCCTGCCAGGGGCATAAAGCCCCAGACAACTTAGCTTCTAGGATCATTGGGACACACAAACCCCTCCACCACGGTAAGGTGACGACTCACGGAGGGCCCCAGAAAATCCAATTCATTTTATTCTGCTTTGGACATTGAAACTGGAAAATATGACTTGCATTCAATAAGTAAAGAATTCCAATTCCAAGAAACCAAGAAACGATTAAATTCCATATTAGAGTTTGGAATTATGTTGCTTTAAAAACAATTGTAAATTTTTAAGTCAGTTTAAATATACTGTGTGTGCGGTTGTGTTTGTGAACATATATATAATTTTATTTGCTGTAATTATTTTAGGAGTATGTGACATTGGTGATCCTCGTTACTCAAATACTGTATGTAGATGTTGCTCAAAATTTATCATGCTCGCCTTCACAGCAGACCTCAAAGTTCAAAAAGGCTGTGGCAATTTTGATAATTGACTTAGTCATTGGCCATGAAGAGGAGCGGCTGTTACCTGCTCCAAAACGACGTTTTTGCAGCACCCCTCCCCCCAGACATGAGTTTGTTTACATTTCAATTAGCAGAGCTGCGCAGAAGCCAGCCACAACGCTTTGCAAGAAAAAAATGAGTTAGGTACTGTATTGCAGAAGTGTCCCCAGAATATCCAATTTATTTCATTCAGCTTTGGACATTGAAACTGGAAAATATGACTTGCATTCAATAAGTAAATAATTGTTTCATCTAAATTCCATATTAGAGTTTGGAATTCATTCATTCATCTTCCTAACCGCTTGATCCTCACTAGGGTCGCGGGGGGTGCTGGAGCCTATCCCAGCTGTCTCCGGGCAGTAGGCGGGGGACACCCTGAATCGGTTGCCAGCCAATCGCAGGGCACACAGAGACGAACAACCATTCGCACTCACACTCACACCTAGGGACAATTTAGTGCTTCAATCAGCCTGCCATGCATATTTTTGGAATGTGGGAGGAAGCCGGAGCACCCGGAGAAAACCCACGCAGGCCCGGGGAGAACATGCAAACTCCACACAGGGAGGCCGGAGCTGGAATTATGTTGCTTTAAAAACAATTGTAAAATTGTAAGTCAGTTTAAATATACTGTGTGTGCGCGGAGTATGTGACATTGGTGAGCCTAGTTACTCAAATACTGTATGTAGATGTTGCTCAAAATTTATCATGCTCGCCTTCACAGCAGACCTCAAAGTTCAAAAAGGCTGTGGCAATTTTGATAATTGACTTAGTCATTGGCCACGAAGAGCAGCGGCTGTTACCTGCTCCAAAACGAAGTTTTTGCAGCACCCCTCCCCCCAGACATGAGTTTGTTTACATTTCAATTAGCAGAGCTGCGCAGAAGCCAGCCACAACGCTTTGCAAGAAAAAATGAGTTAGGTACTGTATTGCAGAAGTGTTCCCAGCATATCCAATTTGTTTCATTCTGATTTGGACATTTCAACTGGATCATTATGATTTGCATCCAGTAAGTAACAACAGTAAGTATTCTTTAGTAGAAATCATGGTTGCGTTGCTCAATCAGTCTTGATAACAGAATTTCCTTATGTGGGACATGACTATGGTACACGTCCTTTATGAACATGCAAGTATGTTAACAAAATACATGTGTAAGAACACATGCAGTCAAATGCAAAAATATATGCCCCAACAACACAAATAACACAAAAACGGCAGTATACAGTACAGGTATATGAACAAAATACATTATAACAAGAGTAGTCACAAAATGAGGGCTCTTTGCGACCTTTGAGACCTATAACAGCTGGTGGCTTTTCTTTCCAATCACTCACTATCTCAAACTTGACCTCCCCTCGATCACCACCCAAGACAGCGTTGCTCAGCTGTCCAGAACCCAGGCTGTGTGTGGAGGCAAGTCCGACTATATCCAGTCGGAACTTCTCTGCCTCACACACCAGTTCGGGCTCCTTCCCTGTCAGAGAGGTGACATTCCATGTCCCAAGAGCTAGCTTCTGCAGCCGAGGATCGGACCGCCAGGGTCCCCGCCTTTGGCTGCCGCCCAGCTCGCATTGCACCCGACCCCTTTGACCCCTCCCACGGGTGGTGAGACCATGAGAAGAGCTTTAAGCTAGCATTTTCAAATTCTGATTAGAGTCGGCATACTTGAAACATGCAATATTCCACAGTATTTAAGTTTGAGTCATTCGTGTGGACATGCAGCAAGGTCATGAGCAATATTTCTTCTAATTTTCCATTTGTAATAGCATTCACACAAACTGCCTGAGTATTACTTGGACCACGGTGAGCAAAATCAAACAAGCGTTACACCTGTCTAAAACCTAAGATCACAAGTTACATGAAGCAGATATGTTACAAAACAAGCAAAAATCAAACCACTGAATAGAGAGTTGTTACATATATACCAGCCCTCATTCGTTACTTTTATTTTAGCATGTGAAAGAGGTTTAGTGTGAAAGAGGTTTAAACAAACAAAGAGGCTCATTTAAGGGGCTCGTAAACTATGTCCACATATGGTTTTCGTGAATTAAGCGGTCTCAAGGGGTGTTCACACGGCAAAATTTGGTCCGGTGCTACACCGGGGCTGCCCCAGTAGAGCGTTCACGCGTGCAAATTAGCTCCGGTGTAGCCCCAGAAAACAGCTTACACCGGACCAAATTTGATCCACCACAGGGAGGTGGTTTAAAAATTTGCTCCGGAGCAAAAGCTCGTTTGCGCAGCAGCACCGATGTAAATTTGCACGTGTGAACGCAACTGGGTTAAATTTGCTCCAGAGCAAATGCTTGTGAAGAGTTTACGTACGGCGAGAATGCGTTGCTTTCACGCTCTGTCGGACTGCATGTGTTTGTTTAATAACGACACAAGACTTAGCTGGTAACATCTGGACTGTCTCGGAGTTGTTTGTGTAGTTTGTTCCTTTGTTGTGTGCTCACAACCCCTCACCCCCATATAATTTATTTTGTGATTTCCTCTCTGATTTTCGGTTTGGCGCATTACGTGTTTGCTTTTCTGAGTGTCATTGAAGTCATCGTTGATTTGCGTTTTTCGGGGGCGGTCACTCTCGAGCAGAAGGCACGGAGACCGAGAAGGAGAAGGACGTGCCTGTCCAGTAGTCCTTGAGTTGTGTATACGTTTAAAAAAAACAACAACACGACAGCTCATTTGTTTTCTGTCGTTTTGCTCCGCTGCAGAAACTGCCGTGTGAACGCAAGTGGGGCTGCACGACGCTGTGCCGGTGCTGACATGCTCAGCGGCTTTGTTCGTGTGAACGCTCCACACATTTTGCTGCGGTGCAAAATATATCGCAACAAAATACATCGGTGCAGGGCCGGAGCAAATGTGTGCCGTGTGAACACCCCTTCAATGTTGCCTGCAGCTGCGCGTTGTGCGCGCCAGCATCACCGTGTGCGGCTGGGAGCACGAGAGCTACGCAAAATTGCTCACGAGCACAATTTAGAGGGAACATTGGTCATGCGGACATTTGGCGACTGATTCACAGCCTCTTCTAAGGAAAACCATGCCTGCAAGCTGAATTCTCGCAGTATTTGTGAATTCACACCAACTCCAGAATCCATCCAATAAAATAAAAATATGTGCCATCCTATTGTCAATCCCCATGATAAGTTATTTTATGATAAGATATTTGATTAATTCGGCTTGATGCACTCAGCAGGAGTTGGCCACCATGTGCAAACACGATGCCGTCTCTCAACCGCTTTCAATTCTCGCACACATTTTATTCATAAACTCCTGTATGTAAGTGTTCTGCCCACAGTAAAAGTTTCGGGCCATTTCATTAATAGAAATCGTGTTTAGAATATTCATTTAGTTATCGCGGTGCATTGTGGGTAGCAGACGCCGTGTTGGTAGCAGACTAATCGTTCCAGAAAGCCCGATTGTGGTCGTTGCAACTGGTCCTCCTGAGTTATATTCCTTTCGTTTCACCTTCGAAAGCAATGGCTGTAAGTCTGCTTGTGCTTAGAATTATTTAGAAATGTGTTTCGGAAATCGTTTTTCTTCAATTGTTGTCATTGAAACTCGCTAGCTCAGAGTACAGTACTGCTAACGACATAGCGATGATGCTAAATGAATGCTAACAACATAGCGACGATGCTAGGTCGGTGCTAGCGAGCTAATTAGCATGCGAAAGAATCGCGAAAACGCCTTGTTTATCGTTGTTTGTCACACTTCGAGCTGCATTTATGTCTTTGTTTAGTACCAGATGATTTGTGTTGTATTTATGTACACGAGGTTAGTGTTTAAATCTGTTCATTTCAGTTTCACTCTACATTTCATTGAGCTGATGTCACAGTTGTTCACTGTATGTGTACACATTGAAGAGATATGTCAGATCGTTTTAAAGTGCTATTTTCTTTGTCCAATTGTAATGGTCAGACAGTTTAAAATTATGCTAAATGCAACGTTTATTTGTGCCTCAACAAAAACAACTGATGAAAAGTGGCTTTAACGAGCCTCGAACCTCTCTTTTTTGATGTAATACATTTTTCTACTTGTTTAAGTACAGTACTTTTAGATCTAGACAATGTAAAATGTAATGTAGACAAGAAAAAAATTCTATGTCCCTTCATTGCGTTCTATTGAATACAATTAAAGTTTTGCAAAAATGATGGTGGATTTTGGGTAGGACTGAGGCTTTACTTAATTTGGGTACTGTTATTATTAATTGCATTTCCAATTTTAATCGGATGCATTTAACCAAATCACATGGAAATAATAGGAGTCCAACACAAACTCAGAACAAACACATTCAATAAAATACATTCCTCACAAAAAAATTGAATTCACATAACTTGTAAAGGTCTTTGAAAAACAAACAAAAAAAGCTATGATGGCCAGTCCCTCCCACACCCTCCAGCCCGCCCTGACAGCACTTGGTAGCTCCTTCAGCCAGAGACTGTTACACCCGCGCTGCAAGAAGGAGAGATACCGACGCTCGTTCCTACCGACTGCTGTCAGGCTGATGAATAAAAAATAACAATCATAATAATAATAATAATTAAATGATGTGAAGGAAAATTGTAAATAGTACTGCGATTTATCCATTTAAGATAAGATAAGATATCCTTTATTCGTCCCACACTGGGGAAATTTACAGCCTCCAGCAGCAAGAATGTATGTAGAAAGAAGAAAGAGAAAAAAAACAACAAACATCTTTCAATTAAATGCAATATGAACACAAAATAATAATTTTTATCCATTTGTGTTCATATTGTATTTAATTGAAAGATGTTTTTTTTTCTCTTTTTCCTTTCTTCTTTCTACATACATTCTTGCTGCTGGAGGCTGTAAATTTCCCCATTGTGGGACGAATAAAGGATATCTTATCTTAAATAACTATTTCTCAAGGTGGCTCTTCAAAGAGCAGCAAGGGGATTTGTCATTTATAATTTTGGTCCAGTACCAAATTTCGACACTAGTTGAAGTAGAGAGCAAAAAGTGTGAAATTGTTGCAGTACCAAATTTTGACACGAGCTGCAGTAGAGAGCAAAAAGTGTGAAGTTGGTGCAGTACTGAATTTCGACAGAAGCTGCAGTAGAGAGCAAAAAGGGTGTGAATTCCCGGCGAAAAATTCTCAACATGGACCCATTCTGGGGACCTTTGGGGAAAAGCACAGGGTACCCGTTTTGGACACTTTGGAGTTGATTTAGAGGGTGTCAAAGTGAGGACCGGCCAAAATGTCCTCACTTCGTCAAAATGTCCTCACTCCGTTGGTTAAAAACTCACGCCGGTCCTCACAATGTAGTGAGTACAAGAACACACACACACACACTATTATGGACTGTTGTGGTTTACATCTCTACTGTGTTGAGTGCGAATTCTTCCACTCACAGTCTTAACTGTGGCTTCAAAGTGCAGCTCGCAGTTGCAGGAAAACATAAAACTGCTGCCACGAGCGGACGATGTCAGAGACAAAAACGTGCCGGCTTCATTCAAATCTCCGACATGGGAGAAATATTAGTTTCGCCACAGATTACAAAAACTAGGGAGTAAAAAGCGTCTCCGTATTTGAACGGACACACAAGCAACATGACCATGAGTCTCCCCGTGTGTTTGCATCATGATACAACGCTTGCTGGACACATAACAGCTGAGTGCCTCGAAAAAAAAAAAATACATGTTGCAGCTACAAGGCCCAAAGTTGCCCTTTGACATCAGCTTTCGTTTTAAAGCCACAACATTTATAGATGGGCACACAAAGGCTCTTCACCGGATTGACTCCAATCGACATTTTTGCGAGTGTTTTTGGGAGGATTGAACTGTGCACATCATTTGCATACCCTTGCACGAATAATACAGACCAAAGCATCGCGGACAATACAAAGACAGTGGGCCCAATTTGCGTGATGTGGGGGGAATTACAGAAAGACCGTTACGTAACGACATTCAGCGGAGATCATTTCTTACATAATGAACAACGGTTAACAAATACAGGAAAGGGCGCAATGTTTGGGGGCTTTTTTTGGGGGTTTTTTTTGCAGCGCCTGCCGCACACGTGTGCCCACAGCCGGCCTCGTCTGACACGAAAGCCAACAACATGAGCCGGGATTAAGCGCCCGCAGACGTTTGGACAATGTGCTCTCAGCACGAGCGAGGGTGGTGGGCAAAAAAAAAAAAAAGAGGTTGGAATTATATCACGGTGACTTACAATGACTGGGATGGTCGAGGCTCGGGACAGGATCTGCTTGACCAGCCGGTACCTGTCATACAATGGCTTCATGATCTCCCTCTCACTCTTGGTCACCTGAGAAGATGAAAAACAGGGAAGGCTTATTATCATAGCCGTGCTGCTGTCTTGGTTCAGCAATAGAGTTCGAACGGAATCAGCGGGGAAACTGTCTTAACAATCGCGTCAGTGACCAGAGATAATCACCGTGACCGCTTGAGTCATTGTTCACACTCCACTGGCAATCTGGGTCACGGGGGAATTGGAAGCAAGCTTATTTTCAGGGGCTGGACCCAAGGGACTGCCAGGAGATCAGGTAAAAGGTAAAGCAACGCCTGTTTAATTCATTTATTTACTTTAGTTTTTCTGCGATTGGCTGGCAATCGGGTCAGGGTGCCCCCCCAGCCTATTGCCCAAAGACAGCTGGGATAGAGCACCACAGAGAGGCGAGGACGCAAACATGCTAAGCTAAGTTTGTGTTCAAATATTGTCACTTATATGTATCGACTGATCAGGTAGTCGAAACGGGACAATACCTGGGACTAGTAATAAACCCAGCCTGAAATGAATCAAAACTTAGCGAATGTAAGCAACAAAAGTAAAAAATGAAATTAAAAACTAGCAATAATGGACATATCCATCACCATTATAACCCTGCAAGGCACCGTTGCAGTGACAAACAGACGAGGTAAAAAGTATCGTCACCATGCAAAAGTGTTGACTTACAGGTCGCCCATGGATGCTCTCGTAGTAAAGGAGCGCTTTCTGCAGGGCCAGTTTCTCAGCTCCAATCTGTTCTCTGGTCATATCCTGCCAGGATGGAACACACTGCGTTAAACGTCAATGGCTATCGTCTGACAATTTTTACGGTGCGATCCAACCGCAAGGATGGTGCTTACCTTGATGTCCTCGGGCCTGTCGACCTCCTGCCGTTTCTCTTGCAACTTCTTGAGGATGCCCTCTAGCGTGTTTTCCACGGGGGGCTTGGGCACCTTCTCCTGGGCGGGTTTCTTCTCCAGCTGCGAACCGAAACTCTTGGGCAGCGTGTTGCTGCGTTGCCGCGTCAACGGCGGCAGGTCCTCCTCTGATTTCATCAGCTTGTGTTCTGGGAAAGAAAGGACAGAGGTCGTTGGTGTTTCTCCTTCATTCGGCGCTTGCTGTTTCTCGGTGGTTACCTTTGAGGTCTTTGCGCAACCTGGCTAGCTCGTTCATCCATCGCAGCACCTCTGGATTTCCAGCTTTGTCGCTGTGGGAAGGCTGGAAAAAAAGGACATATTAAACCCTCATGTGATCATGGGTCAAAATAACCCGTCCAACAAACAAACAAAAAAAATCATAAAATCATTGTGGTGTGAAATTGTGTGATTATTTTTATCGAAATAAACACGAAAATTGTTTTTCCAATTTTCTCTAAGTTTCAGATTTAAAAAATAAAAACAACTATTATCATCAGCAACAAAGAGCATGTGCCGCCTCTATAAATTTTATGAGGCTCTTTTTTTTAAACACACAAAAAAAGAAGAAAGGTCTATTTTTACTAAGTGCCTGCATTTTGCATTTAAAAAAACCCCATCTACTTAAAATAAAATCAAAATAGCATCTCACAAAAAGCATTTTTCTAAACTACCTGGGTGAAAAAACAAAACAACCCATTCATTCCCACTGTATTTCTTATGCCGCAGCTTGGTAGTTCTCAAATGTTTTAAATCAAGTACCACATCAAAAACTACTTAGCGCTCCAAGTACCCCATTAAAATACACTGGCGTAGTTGCTCTAAGTGTTTGTATCGTCATTGCTGCACTTAATCGTAGGAAAATAGAAAAGTGCACATTCAACCGGATTAGTCATAAAAGTTAAATACAACTGAACTGCCTTTAACCAACCTACAATGTTTTAAAGTTTTTAAAAAATAGTTCTAGCCACTGTAGCATTCTGCACAGTTTAAAGATTCACTCAGAGATCCACCCCTCACACATCATATTTGAGCCCAGTGATCAATTCATCTCCAGTTCACAAAACATCGAACAACAATCCCCGATACGGTCTCGTGTCCAATTACCCGGTATTTCCGCTCATCCTCAAACCTCTCCTCGAACCTGTGGATCTTCTTCTTTAGAACGTGTATCCTCTTGGTGAGCTGGGCGGTGGTCAGCTCCTCCTTGTCGTCGTCGCAGGACCCCAGAGAGGAGCTCCTCCTGCGACTACACACATTTAAGTCATGACAATGAAAACACCATTATTACACTGCCCAAAACGCAAATCAAACAAAATGTTAAACAACCCATCAAATGGAGGTTGTTCTTCGCCTGCCAAGATATTTCATTTTACCGGGTGGGGGGGTTGGGGGAGGGAATTTACCTGATGAAGGAGTGGGCATTGGGCGGCGACGGCGGCACTTCCGTGTCGTCCAGATACTGCTGGCAACGGCCGTAGGCGTAGAAGCGAGGGGACGGCATGGGGTCGCTGCCTTCCTCCAGCAGCTGGCGGATGAGGCGGCCGCCGACGCCCGGCGATAGACGGGCTTCCTCCCGGTCTGGGTTCTCTCGCTGTAGCGACGAGTAAGCCGGCACGGGTTCTGTTTGACACGCACGTGTAACAAAGAGGGCACTTGCTCAAGTACACCTATGCAAAATGATTCAAGCGTAATTGTAGTTAGTTTTATAAATCATGATTCGCACATGTTATCATTTCCATTTTGAACACAGTTCACGAATATGGTTCGCGATAAGAGTGTGGTGCAATTGAACTGATGAGTCATGGTTCATTAAAAATAACTTATACGTGTAGGTATAAATAATATTTTGTGCTGACTTATTACATGTAATTGTACTTTGGTGTGAGTATTTACTGTACATCCCAAAAGGGTATGCTAACCACAGATGCTAAAGTGCAGAGAAATGATTTTAAAAACAGGACTATTTATTAATTTACTATAAATATTTAGTTCTTAAATAATAGGATGGATGTAATACAGATTTTTTTAACACACACTTCGGTCAACAAACAAATCATTCATGTACCGCATGAATAACATTTCATTTACAATTATCACATTTGATAATGTTGCAGCATATTTCCTGATGAGCGCTATATTGCCAGGCGATTAGATTCGTCAATATTTCAGTACATAGCCTCATTGTGCGGCGGCACAGTGGGTGACTGGTTAGCACGTCCGCCTCACAGTGCGGAGGTGCAGGGTTCGATTTTGGCTCTGGCCACCCTGTGTGGAGTTTGCGTGCCTCCGTGGGTTTTCTCCGGGTACTCCGGTTTCCTCCCACATTCAAAAAACATGCACGGCAAGCTGATTGAACACTCTAAATTGTACCTAGGTGTAAGTGTGAGTGCAATGGTTGTTCGTCTCCGTGTGCCCTGCGATTGGCTGCAACCGGTCCCGGGTGTTCCCAGCCTACTGCCCGAAGACAGCTGGGATAGGCTCTAGCACCACCCTTGTGAGGATAAGCGGATGAGAAAATGGTTGGATATCTTCATTATGATGTTTTCATCAATTTTTATTTTGGCTGTGAGAAATCTTTTTTTTTTTTGGACACACTTAAGTTATAACCCCCCCCCCCGAAAAAAGGTAAATTCAAAAAACAAAAACAAAAAAAACCCTAAAAAAGCTGAACATTATGGGACTAGTACTAACAGCTGGTACTGGGTGTTATTGTTAATTTTTATACTAATATATTGTATATTACAAGTCCGGGGTAGGCTTTCAACTGAAACGTGCATCACTTGATAGTGTTTGCTACTATAAGAAATATTTTTCGGGACTCTTTAGCTGGATGAATGAGAACATTTTTGTCCAGTGGGAGCACGGTCAAGAGATAAAAAGCAAACCCTCTGCGCTTGTTTTCCCTCACTGCTAGTGTTCAAAGACAAAAAGAGGAACGAGTGTTCCCATAGCAGCGTGCTAAATCTTCCGTTGCTGGCAAAGTCATCGGACAGCAAACACAACTAACCCCCACCAGGACCTCCAGTGGGAAAGCTTCCACTGGGACTTTCTGTCTCTCTATTTTGTGTTTATCCACTTGTCTCCGCCCGGGCCGTAATTATGTCGACTGACAATCCTCGCTCTATTAATAATGCTTGGCGCTTTCTCGGCGGGATAATGTCAGGGGCGCCACCCCCCGCTGAGAGGTACGCTTTGTTCTCTTAGTACCTCGCCCCATATGGCGGGGCATTAAATATGTGTACATGTGCGCCGGAGAGAGCGGCAGCTTGTAGAGAAAACACCGCTACGGTGTATTTGTGGCGTCTTTCACACAACAGAGCCGGCGACAGATGATGTGGCATTTATACACTTGTGCCTTTTGCAGAATGTTCTGTACTGTTTGGACAATACGCACACATAAATATATCCGAACCTTCTTTTGGGGGGGCGTCAACATGGCGACAAATTCACCATCAAGTGTGTGTGTATCCGGGTGCAAAAGCTACACATTAAAGGGAACCCAACCTGACTCCACACAAAACGCCGCAGGTTTCCCGCCCATGCTCAGGAATGGAAAAAGAGGAAAAACAAGTCAAGCATCAGGAAAAACATTGAAGGTGTCAGTTCACAGCAGGGAAAATACGAATGGCCTAAAAGTGGAGCTGCATATTTTGCTTAAATTCGCCCCGGGGAAGCGGGAGGCTTCGATCTTCCTAGAATTCCATGTACGCACGTGCCCTTCATCGCACAGGAGAAAAGCTGTCGCGCCTAAATGTCCTCGTTAGCATCGCTCACAGAATCCTTTTCAAATCAGCGGCGTCCAGATGAAGTGTGTGAATGAAACACAATACATGCCAGCTTGCCATTTAGCTAAAGGTTGACAAAATGTTGCAGAACACTTAAGCACGTTGCCATGCAGACCAGAAAGGTCATTGTGATGACTACTCCGGCAGACACGTTCGGACATGTTCGCAGGCGTATATACTGTACTGCAGCCGATGGAGCGAGAAATTAGTCGCTGGACAACGGACAGAAAAATAAAACATTGTTTCAGATTTTAAATACATAAATAAGTGAAATCCGAATTTTTAAAAAAGGCGGGGGAATGCCTTACTTGTCCAACATATGTATTCTCAATTTTTTGACACACACGGACACTTTTTTAAAGTGATCTTTAAAAAAAAATAAAATAAAAAAAGAAAGGAAAAAAAACAGCATTCACTGAACCACTTGATTCACTGCTATCCCGCAGCGTAAAAATTGTGTTTCTTTATTAATGCCCCTGTACATCATATTTAATGCGTCTTAATACTTTATTTAATACATTCATTTTCACAAAATCCATTTAATGACTTTCAATATTTTTGGATGACCCACAGAAACCACATATATGCAAGAACAATGTTTTTTTTAAAAAGTAGGCTTGAAAAAAATGGTAAGACAAAATTGAAAAGGATGTGATTAGGGAGCTCTTCAGGTGAAATGCAAACAGAGCTCCCAACTTGTACGGAAAACAAAGCTGCTTTCAAGGAATAGCATAAGCAGTCCGACTTAAAAGTTTTATCTGAACAGGGGATTCTCACGCAACAAGCTTGCTCTGCGTAATATGTAAAAATGGTAAATTGAGGCAAAAACATAGCCATATTTAGTAACACACATGCTTTCAGTGCCACTCGGATGGAACGCGACAAACACACGAGAGCAGGTTGGCGCATCTGCAGCCAACGGGAGGCTTTGGGCGGCAAATCTCCGCTGGCAGACGTACAAAGATGCAGCACAGGTGACTGCCGGGACGGTCATGGCACAAAGTCGACTGGGACTAAAGTGTCTCCCGCATGCACGCCGTCTGCATACGGTGCGCGGTACGGGCCGCGAAGCTACAATCGCAGCACGGCTGAGTCAGCGCAAATGAATTCACCAGACAAGGGGGGGGGGGACATTCTTTGGTCTTGACATTGTGACAAGAACGTTTCAGATCAAGGTGACAATTACGTGTCAACCAATCAACAAAAAGCAGCGTGTCTAGCTCCACCCTTTTTTGGGAGCCAACCACTTAGCCTTAAAAGGTGCCCAAAAGTCATAACGATTGTTATTTTCAGAAAGCGAAAATGCTAAATAATTAAGTAGACTGTGAAACAATATGAATTTTCTTTCACTCTGCATCCCACTGTAAAGTCACAGGGAAAGGCATCAAAAGTGGAGTTAGCTGATGAAGCCAATTGTGGAGTTGTATTGCATCAGTCTTGGGACTGACAAGTTTGAGTCACGTGCCTCGACTGCAACAAGGTTGGGTTGCCGAAAGAGAGCGGACTAGCATTCTAGTAGTTCTGCAGAGTGTTGGAAAGAGGATTGCAATGTTGTTTTCATTACAAACAACAACCCCCCCCCCCCCCACAAAAAAAGGAATACAGCACCATTTTTTTAAACACACCTGGTGTTTCTCAAATTCTACAAAATTTAAGACGATCCCGACAGATTACGATTGGGAGTTTTTCATTTCATTGTTTTATTTTGAGAATGTCAAAGTATTTCCATTCAAATAATTTCAACAAATTATGACTTAACTCCGTGTTACGTGGTTGGTATTTACTAAGTACTTTCTGGTACTTCACTACGTAGTTACGATCGAACATAGCGACTTACAGGGTGCTATGCAAATCTCCCCTCAAAAACACACTTGCCTAATGCTTCAACAGCCCCGCCCTCCATTTAACTTTGGAACTTGAAAATACCAAAAAAATTCCAAATGGAGAATTCCGGGTTTCTCAGGTGACTTCAAGTGACCACGATTTGAGAAACAACGCAGCTCTAACGGATCGACTCACAGCATATCCTCCGACATACATAAGGTCAGAAATTACATTGAGGCAGACACACAAAGTCAAGCCCGGCAGCGGTCAACAACTTCCGCTGCAGCACGAGCGCAAGGTGGGTAACCTATGGCCTGCATTTGACCCCCTCTCCCCGCCCTCCCTGCACCCGTGCAATTCTAAAACTGTAACAGTCATGAAAGACAGAGAAGAGAAGCCGCCAAGCGCTTATAGAATATAATAACTTAATCGTAACATTTCGGGAGAAACTGCAAGTGAATGGTGAAAAAGCTGAAACCGACTGAAATGCAATGAAATGTAGACTGTGAGACTTGGAACGATTTTAATCGGACAAGAAATGTAGAATGAGGTGTTCAATTTCGCTTGTGTCAGGATGAAACCATGTACCTCCAAAATAGTCACTTTTCTGGACACCCCAAAAAGGGCTTGACGCCACCGATATGCAGGTACTGCATGTGCTCAAGAGGTCACAACATGTCAGTGTAGAAATGTAGAAAAAAAGGGGTGAATATATAAAATACATCTTGGATACATCAAATACATTTGGGAATTGGTTCTCAAAATGTCCTTGACCGAGTTGATATTCTCAAGGCGAATATGTGGTAAAATTTAGAAGGACACGCTCTCCATTCGTTTCAATGCAAATTATTTGAATGTAAAATGTGGATGGTTTTAAAGTACTAAATAGTTTGAGATACCCTGAATGAGGAGAATTTAAAAGTCAGAATGGTGTAAATAAGTCGATCAATATGGAAGTCACGCAACTGCGAAAATGAGCTTGAGCATTCGCAACAAACGTTGGTTGGTTACTCATCGAGAGCCCATCGTGCAAAAGTGCACGTCCCCCTCTCAGCTCGCCACTAGAGAGCCCCCCACACAGCCTTGCTACTTATTGCCCCAACACACACACACACACACACACACACACACACACAAAAACCCCTTCCCAAGATGCTACTTAATTCAAGTGGACAGTTTTGCCAAACATATGCATCGCCTGGAAAACAGGGGTTTTAAACACGTGGCGTCATCAACCTGTTGCTCATTATTCCAAACCGCAAGCGAGTCAAACCAGTCTTGGAAGCATAGCGAGCGCAATACCCGGAGGTGTTCAAAATAAATACGATAAAAGAAATAAATAAATACAATACGCCCGCTTTTTCCCCCAGTAAGCATGCAGGTCACGTGCCTTGGAGAGACGACAAAACTAGAGTGGAACGTGCATAGGCGATATGTAAACAGCAAAACTATTCCGCATTACTACACATGCTTCTGAAGATCATTGCCAATTTAAATCCTGCAGGATTTTTTTTTCGGGAGCCAACCAGCACGCGAGCGAGTGGCTTAGATAGCTACCAGAGCGCGTTTCGTCTTTTCCTCACCTCCCCAGTTGCTGTCCAGGCGGGGCACGTCATCGCAGCTCGCCTTGTCCCGCTCGGGATCGAAAACCTCCCCGCCGCCGCAGGCCACGACGGGCGACTCCTGGATCTTCATCCTTAGCGTCTGCAGAACCATTAGAGAGGGGGCGAAGAGACAGAAGGCGCTCGGTTTGAGCTCGGATTTCCTAGTGGACGCGCACACACTGTTCTTAAAAGCTCGCCTCGGAAAGGGTGGGGGGGGGGCGGCGACGCGGCTCGCCATTGGCCGCCAGGGGGCCAGCCAAAACATACGCCCATCTGTTTGCGGCTGCGGTGGGAGAGTGTGGGAGGGTTCTTCCACACCCACGACTTGTTTGTCTCGCAACGGCAGCCGCGGGGAGGGGTGCCGAAGGGAAGTCGGGGGGAGAAAAAAAGAAAAAAGGAGACAGCTTGTGAGCCAGCACACGTAGGCTGACGGGCGTTTTTTTTTAATCAGGACAAACATTCGTCTCAGATAAGAAGCATTTACACTAGAGGTCCTCCATCTTGCCTCCCACGTTTTCATACCGACACTCCACTCGAAATACTTGCAAAAGTAGCTCATTTTGGATCTGTCAATTAATTCATTTCCGTATTATTGAAACCCAACTTCAACAGTGGACAGACGCAAATAGAGGCTGGGGAAGATTCGCTCATCTTTTCACCGGATTGGGCCCATAAATTCGCTTGCTACTCCAGGAGTTGGAAAAAGGTCTGAAAGGTTTTCCAAACAGTGCAGTGACGAATAGTTGCTAATCTTTGGAAAGCCGTCCCAACTAGTCAACTAGTCACCATCTTTAGTCCACAAACACTTTCCTAAACATCCACGCAATGTCTCCAAGCATCGCGAAATGTCGCTCATGACAGAGGCGACCTCCTAATTTTTGCCAACATTCGGCAGAGTTCAACATTTGCTAGCCTCGCAAACATTCGCTGTTCAGTGAGATGCTACTTTCTGGGCCTGAATGACAAAAGGTTTGCAGGTTTCAGAACAGGTACAAACGCGACTGTTCACACAAACAGATGTGGGAGCACATCTACCAACGGGGGGGCGCATGCGGGATTCTGAATGCCAAACACGCAACAATGGCAGGTATAAATCCGCATTGCTTTGTGTAACCATGACAAGGTGTAGGCAAATAAAGAGGCGACGGGGAGAACGGTTCTTCTCCACTTGTGTAAACATACTTGAAATGCCACCTATAAGGGACTAAAAGAAACCTTGGAATGGATCACAAGACTACAAAAGTTTGTTGCAGAAAAGCAACAGGAAAGGAATCGGTAATGTTGCTCTAATACTTTCGGAGGGAAGTGTATACGGGAAAGCAACGCACGCATTGAGCTAGACGTGCATTTAGAGCGTGTCCACTCCGCACTTAACTGATAGCGTCCCATTTCCTCTGTCTCTGGGTGTGGGACTGGCTATTTTTAGGGAAAAACAAGATGAGGGCACAGCGCGACAGGAGCTCCCTAAATGTCACAGGCTACTTACTGGAAGGGTCGCATTTGGATCCCGTTACCCGTTGTCGTACTTGGGAACCACACAAGCTGTTCTGGGATCCTGATTTGAATTCCCCACCATCGTATAAAATTAAATACAGGCCACATTGTCGGGCAGTGTTTGAAAGTCAAGGCTCATATTTTACATCGGGGGGAAGATACACAAGTTGAACTGCATGTTCTGCCACATGGTGGCAAGTGTTCTATGCATAACATACGGTCTGTGATTACGCCTGTCATAATTTTAGAAAATGTGGATGTGCAGCAATTCCCCAAATAAATGCAGTTAAATGAATATTTTATCAACTGACAAAGACGACGAATATGAAGGACATTTTCAGTAACTACAATTAATTTTAGTTTGTGTTATGAACGTAAAATGTTTGTTTGTTAGTTGTTTTTTTTAATGAGCATTTTCATTTTTTTCTTTCTCGAACAATTTTTGTTTTCAATTTTAGAACTGGATTAATTATTTTGCTAGTTATCTCAAAACTATAATAACTGTAATCAGCCTACTTTACGTTGAACCAGCTAGCAATAGCATAAACCGCACAGTGGGCTACCTCCTCCATTTTTCTGTATGTGGCTCTCAGTGGGGAATTTTTTTTGAAACATTCCTATTTTACACACACATGGCTCCCTGGCTCTGTGAGCACTCTGACACTACCCTAGCAGGGGCAGAATGGATAATAATAATGGTCAACTCTGGGCACCCCACATTCCGTGTATGTTTCCACAGAAGAACGACACTGGGGGGGGGGGTTGGAAAAATGCCAGCTTCGACAAGAGTGTCAAAGAGACACGTGTGTAGCACTGTCCGTTTTACCCTGCTGTTGTACCAGCTGGGCTTCTCCCAATGACGTAATGCTGCTTTCGGGGCAAATGCGTTTGTGCGTGTGTGTATGTGTATGTGTGAGTGTGTGTGCGGCTACGACATCTGCGCTCACGTTAATCCCAGTTGATACTCCCCAGAGAATCCTGCATTTTGCACCTCTCTGTAATCCCATCATGATTATTCAACAAAGTCAATCATTCTCATCTGATAAAGCATCCTGCATAGAAAGCAACGAGAAAAGGTTTCAAGAAGGAGCAAACTGCCGTTTATTGATGTCGCTCAAGCTTTTTGACGTAACACTGCCTCCAACGCAAGATGACGCGTTAAAGCCTCACGGGGGCTGTGTGGGTTTTAATTGCGCACAATCAAAGGAGCGAGGCGCCGTTCGGTTCATTAGTAGGCGCTAACGAAATTTTTGTTGTGTGGGAATCGTGTGTCTTACCCCAAAGCAAAGCCAGGTGTTGCTGCTCAAGTTAATTTTGTCTGAGCAACTCAACGGCAAATAGTCATCCGTAGTCCGGTAAAAAAAAAAAATACTGGAGCTACTCCTCGAGGAAAAAAAAAAACTTCCCACAGAATTGCCCTAATTAATTCCTTTTGGAATAAATTTGTCGAGTTGTAAACAGATTATAGGAATCCAGTATTTCATTCATAACATGACAATTTGCCTCCTGGAAAGTATTTTCCAACCTAATTTCAATTCTAAAAATCAATTTACAGTACTCCTTTCTTATGTAATATCCACATTTATGGTGGTTGTGAATATGGGCATTTTGGTTGCTGTAATCCTCAAAATTATAATCATTATATATAAAAGAAAAAAATTATCCAAATCATTTTTTAAATTATTTAATGAAAAAAAATTAGTGAAATAATTTCTATTTGTTTTATATTTTTGAATATAATGGATGGATGGATGGATGAAAAGTAGTTTAAAACAAAACAAAAAGGGTGATTTTGTACGGGATGCATTATGGTTGTCTCCGAACTTTAATTTGTTTTCAAAAAAATAATTCATTATGTTTTTGTTGGTTTATAATAATAGACCTTTTTTGTAACAAAAAAAATCGTAACAGCTGACCACAGATGAAAATGAAAGCGATGCTTCAAAAAAAAAAATCTTAAATAGTATTTACAACATATTGATAATGTTATTTTATTTAAATAGGACATTTCTAATTATATTGCCATACAGCGCCATAGCTGTATTGGTCTCTAAAGTTGTGCCGGTATAAAGCCAACAACAAAAAGTCAGTCAATTGGTTTCTAAAAAACAATTTTTATAAAAATAAGAAATGCGTCTCCACACAAGCGGGTGGCGTCAATCTGCATTCATTCAGATTTGAAAAAACAGAAGAAGATTGGAATTACAAGACAAGTGGGAAAATGAGGGGTTAAAAAAATGGGGGTACCACTTGGAAGCTGATAAGATGCAACTTTCGATTGTAACCAACCTACCAAAAGTTAGTATTCAAATAAAACGATGAATGACGACTGGCATCTAAATGGAATGAAGAGGCCAACAACAGTTGGCCTCTTCATAATGAGACAATGTTTATTGTGGATTGTTGCTAGTTCCCGGTCCACTTTGACATGAATGATGAACGAGCAGGTGCAAAGC
Organism: Hippocampus zosterae; assembly: GCF_025434085.1. Lineage (NCBI taxonomy): Eukaryota > Metazoa > Chordata > Actinopteri > Syngnathiformes > Syngnathidae > Hippocampus > Hippocampus zosterae. The sequence continues at coordinate 5,065,562 of NC_067463.1, read as the reverse complement.
ATTGTGGGAGTGCCTCTTTGATGAGAAGGGCCACTTTGACGCTTGTAATTGTTGTGTGATTTGGTGTAACCCTATAACACGACACCAAACAGCTGCAGAGACTTGATAAGGTCGTCTGTTGGCCTCGTGCCCTATCATGCCCCATAACAATTATGTCGTCGCCCGTAATCTCCCATAAACCTGCTGCCTACAAAAACAACTTACTTTGACCGGGGTGAGGTCGAACGCCGCACTGATTGTAGCATTCACAAACCATCAAACATCCATTTATTCATTTTCTATCCCCAAGTTGGGCTTTCAGAATATATGGCGAGCCAATTAAAAAAAAAAAAAAAAGTGCAGCAGGTTGCAAACTGCTCCTGGGTCAGATTTAGGATAATCCTGTTGTTAAGGAATGCCGAAAAGGCGGGGCAGACTCTTCTCCTTTCCCTTTTTGTGGAATTCAATTATACAAAATTTTTGATTGTGGTTGTTTTACTGGCGCTTTAGTAAGCAGGCACTTTTAAACGATATGACAAGTGCAAATGATTTTGCAAACCACGAAGCTGCGGCGCACGGATACCCGGTTTTGAGACGAGGCGATCGAATTATCGGATTGTGAATGCCGTGTTGCTGTGTAACTGGGTTTGGTGTAAAAGGCCTGATCTTTCGTGACGTCTTTGATGTGGCAATTTTGCAGTTTCCATTCAAAAGAAGCTAAACAGAAGCCACTATAATTCACACTGCCTGCGAGTTGCAGCACGATACTGCTTTGCAGGGCTCTGTGTGAAAGGAAAGCTGTTCAATCTCGATTCTTCTATTACAACGATGATCATGCAAATTTGCGGAATCTAGGGCTGTCACGAGTACATTAAAAAGCTGACAACATGAGGTCACAACGCACTTTTACACAGCCTGCGACAGCTGGCATTTTTCTTCGGGAAAAAGCTGTCATGCATTCATTTCGTGGACCTTGTGCCAATGAGGCTAAAATTGAGTCCCATTTGGAGCAAACATTTTTCCGTTTTTTATTTTTTGCATGTTGCTGTTTGATATCCAACATCGAATGGTGGGGTCAGGGGGTGCGGTTATATTAGCTCAGCAATTTTTCATCTTCAGAAGTAGTGTCGGTGTCATAACAGAGGCAGGACACTACCTATGTGTAGGGGAATACTGGAAAGGCAGGTCATGTTGTGGCTACGCTAGGCTTTGATGCGTTCATTTTACCGGATCTGTGTGTGTACAAGGCTAAAAATACATTTCCACTGCCTGTAAATGCCAGGATTTTCCCTCCCTATTTATCGGTAACTTTAGCACACACAAGTATTGTACCGGTGTTCATCAATGTGCATTTCCTTTCCAAATAACAACAACATAAAAACATACAGAGTGCACGGGAATGATCGAAAGGCGGAATTATGCCGATTGTAGGTCATGGTCCTGTAATACAGTATTCCACTTCGTTCTGTGTCAAAGGCAAAAATAGATAAATATTGCTTTTGCAGTTTGCCCTGTTCATTTTCCGATTTTAATTGTTGTAGTTGTTGTTGTTTTTGGAAACATTATCCGACCCCAGCATTGACACAGAATATGGAGCCAAAGTCGACCTGGCAATGCACCCCACAAAGAGAGTGTCAGTTTTAACACGTGCATTGAAAGCATGATTGTTTTTTTTACGGTTATGACTTTGATGCATAAATCGCTGCATAGATTTTACAGGATCTCTGTAAGAATAAGCCTCTTTGAATTTTTCTCACTGTCGCTGCTCTGTGTTAAAGACATCGACATGGTATCAGGGGCGGGCTTCCCCCACCTTACTGTGTTGAAAGTGACATAGGTCATATGTCAATGACATATGTCACAACATCGCTGTGTGAACGCGGCAATGTCCACCGTGGCCGAGTTCTGATTAAAAGGCACCGGTGGATAAATGCCAGATTTTCTATTATGGTTCTGATGCACTCATAACTCTGACTGAGATCATCGGGCCTCTTTTTCCCCCCCCACCCCCATCAGCGTAGCAGAAAGCGAGAGCGCGTTCGTACCTGTGAGGGAGAAGGAAGGTCATCTTTTCTTGAGATGTCATTCCTGGAAAATGTGACGGAAAAAAAAATATGTTGATGTCAGATTCTGTCCAGCGGATCAGTGTACTGTATAAACACAGCTCTGCCGAGATCTGCAGGTGGCAGCCACATGCTCGTCAACCAAAAACAGTTAAAACTTATACAGGATATTGACATGACATCACATTTTCAAAGAAAAATTGGAGGCGCACACCTTTTCTTATAGGGCTCCATGAGGCTGGGCCTGGTTCTCTCAAAGGTTGCCGACATGCCTGCAGACTCCTTCGATGGGAAAACAAAATTCTCATTATGATTCGGGACCTCCACTTCACTGCCCATGTGAACTGGACTGCTTGAATTTAGATTTGTTCTCGATTTTACTGTCTGGTGATTTCTACCGCCTTTATTACCGATTTGTCTTACTGTTTATTGTGCATGTTAAATCGCTCCATGTACAGCACTTTGTATGCAGCGATGGCTGTTTGAAAGTGCTCTATAAATACTGTTGACTTGACTTGGCTTGACTTGGAAAAAAAACCATATGGACACAAAAGTTTTTAAAAAATGCTTAGGGCACCTTAAATCATAAATATATAGATAAATAAATAGAAATATACAGTCCATAAATCATTGGCATGGAGTCAAGTCCCGGTAGAGGCACGCCGACTCAACCAAAACACTACATAAGGGAAGGAATAAGGGGTCATTAAAAGTACATATTTACAAGGTCAAAATGATAACTTTAGTTTTGTGAACTAACTGCCAGCTCAAATCTCCCAAATATATAGATAAGAGGAAAGTATAGTATTGATAGTGGTGGATGAAGATAGAGTGAGTTATAAGCAGAAGATTTGCATACAAAATTATCAGGCCAAATCTTTTGGGCCTTTTCCTCCACCGTGGGGGAAATACAAATGTTGCTAACATTAGGACCACCATTTTTGCCAATATTTTTATTGGAAAAATAATTGCTTGAGGGGTGGGAAAACGTTGCTAACTAGGCAAGAGTGCATACACAAGCTCTTGCTAGCTACCTTGCTTGTACTAGCATCCACACGCAGCGCATAAAACACACAACTTTCAAAATAAAGCCACCACATATTTGGCATTTTAGTTTGAATTCAGGGTCACTCTGAGAGACTGCCAGAGAATGGGGGCGAGCCGAATGTGGCCCCCGGGCCATACTTGGCCCACATCTATTCTAAATTGTCCATAGGTGGTGACCAGCCCAGTCGGAACACCGCCTCCGGCCCAACGTCAGCTGTGAGCGGCACCAGTTCACCTATAACCCTAATGAGGATAAGCACTACAAATAAATGGATGGATGAATATTTAAGGCCTAATAATTGTCCTTCCCACTGTAGTGAGTTACATTTATCGCCCTACTCGAGACACTACAGGCTATGCTGCTTATAAGTCTTCAAAAGTATTACTAATACTATTTGATTGATTTGTATTTTCGACGAATAGTCTTTTTCACATGTTGACTTTACTACTGTGATATTGTATGTTAGAGATCAAAGATCAAAGACCCACTGTGAAATGTTTTCGGTCAGGTTTTGCATCTTTGTATGAGCAGGGATGGTTCGACTCCTTATATAATACCAAAGGAAAAAAAAATGTCCTGTTTTTAATAGATTTTGGATCATAAGACAGTACAGTGACCAGTAATTAAGGAAAACTCACTGCGTGTGCGTCCTGGTTGAGCTGCACCAGCGTCGGGTTGTGTTTCCACTTTCTGGATTTTGGTGCTCGCACCACCTGAGGACCCTGCCCACTGCGTGAGCCTACATAAACGCAGCCTACGTCCTCTCTCAGGCTTCTAACACAGCTGCTCCCTCTTGCTAATGTTGGGATGTTCTCCTTGTTGGTGTCCGTTCTGTGAGGAGAACGAAAGAGGTCTACATTGCGTGCGCTCTGGTATTTGTGAAGCTCAATGTGGAGTTACTAGCACGCATTTTATAGCCTTTGTGTTGTTTAGCATTCCGAGCTAATTCTGTTTACCGTCCACACGTCGTATTGACATTTGGTGCAGTCGGTGCTTGACTCATGCACTCGTCTCCTCCCGGTCAACAGTATCTCCACCAGGTGTCCATCAACAAAGATTTATCTTATTAGAGCGGTGACTTCAC